>NC_045970.1:38478410-39078410 GCF_010909765.2 Amblyraja radiata | reverse complement strand
TCTGGCTAAAGAAATTCCTCCATCATCTCCATTCTAAAGGTACGTCCTTTTATTCTGAGGCTGTGCCCTCTTGTCCTAAACTCTCCCACTAGTGGAAACATCCTCTCCACTTGCACTCTATCCAGGCCATTCATTATTTATCCATCTTAGAATAAAGGGGAGGTCATTTAAGACTGAGGTGAGAAAAAACTTTTTCACCCAGAGTTTTGTGAATTTATGGAATTCCCTGCCACAGAGGGCTGTGGAGACCAAGTCACTGGATGGATTTAAGAGAGAGTTAGAGAGAGCTCTAGGGGCTAGTGGAGTCAAGGGATATGGGGAGAAGGCAGGCACGGGTTATTGATAGGGGCGATCAGCCATGATCACAATGAATGGCGGTGCTGGCTCGAGGGGCCGAATGGCCTCCTCCTGTACCTATTTTCTATGTTTCTATCTTCTCACCCATGTTCCCACCCTGTCCCTACTTCCCTCAATTCCATTATATTTTTTAAAAACTACCATCACGGCCTCGAGTATACTGAATGGCCACATGCTCTGAAATACAGAACGCATGCCCCCTTTTCCCGAGCAATAAATCATTAACTCAGGACACTGTAGCTGGGAGAAACCAGTTTCTCTCTGCATCTGCCTTGTCAGAATTATTCATTTCAATGTGATTACCCTTCAATCTTCTAAACACCAGAGAATACAGGTCCATTCTGGTCAATCTATCCTCCTAAGGCAACATCCTGATTTGGAACCAATCCAGTGAACCTTGCTCAAGTAGTTCCTGATTACACTGCAATCTTTCAACAATCCATTATTAATTCTGATTCTGTCTATTTGCTGGCACGCATTTAGACTTTACGTTAGACTTTAGAGATTCAGCGTGGAAACAGGCCCTCAAGGCCCAGCGAGTCCACGCTAACCAGCGAGTCCACGTGCATTAACACTATCCTACACATTAGGGACAATTTACAATTTAGAGAAGCCAATGAACCTACAAACCTGTACGACTTTGGAGTGTGGGAGGAAACCGGAGCACCAGGAGAAAGCCCACGCGGTCACAGGGAGAACAAACAAACGCCGCACAGACAGCACCCAAGGCCAAGGTCTCTGGCGCTGTGAGGCAACAGCTCTACCGCTACAACACTGTGCCGCCTTGCATCATATTTGTTGTTCTGATTTTGCTGTACCGAGAAGGCAAATTAACAATGGTGGTATAAATGCTTCCATGGAAATATCGTGCTCGATAAATTGAACACAGTAATCCCTCATTATAACGGACCAAGGGGCAGGGGGGAAGACTAGTGTCCTTTAATGCCGGTTGTCCGCTACAACTCAAGGAAGGGATTATCATTGTATAAGTAGTAGAAACAAACAACTGCAGATCCTGGTTAATACACAAAAGGACACAAAGTGCTGGAGTAACTCAGCGGGTCAGGAAGCATCTCTGCAAAACATGGATAGGTGATGTTTTGGGTCGAGACGCTCGGTCTGGAACAGAGCCTGGAATCCAGGAACGTTGACAGTGCCAGCCTGATGGCAGCTAGGGAAGAGGTGAGGATCACTGCAGTCAATTCTACAGACTGTCTGAAGAAGGGTTCAGATCCAAACATCACCAGAGATGCAGCGTGATCCGTTGAGTTACATTCAGTATTTTGTGTCAACCTTGTAAGTGGGTCCTTGCCCCTCAAAAACAGAGGTGCAACTTCATATCAACAGCATCTTTGCAAACCCAGCGTTCAAGCAGAAAACCCAGTTCACTGTAGACAGCTTCCAGATCAGAAATCACACACAGGCCAGTCTCCCCACCATCAACACCATCTACACTTCACCCTGCCTCCGAAAAGCAGCCAACATAATCAAAGACATGTTTGACCCCTGTCATTCCTTCTTCTCCCCGCTCCCGTCCAGCAGAAGGTACAGAAGCTTCAACGTGTGCACCTCAAACCAGACTCATGAAATGCTTCTTCCCCTCTGTTATCAGACTTCTGAACGGTCCTTCCATAAGCTAGGGTACGGTCCGATTCACCTCTACACCATTGCCGCATTGGCTTTGTCTCTGGAACTGATGCGCTACAATGCTGAGAACTATATTATGCACTCTGTATCTTCCCCTTTGCTCTTCCTATTGCAGTCGAGTTTGACTTGAATGTATTTATGAAGAGTATTATCTGATCTGATTGTCTAGCATGCAAAACTAAGCTTTTTCCTGTACCTCGGTACACATGACTATAATAATTCCCTCCACATATTTTCTCAAACGTATAAAGCAATTCAGGAAAGCAATTAAAATGTGACTATGGTTGTAGATTATTGGAAACGATTGATAATAAATAACAGATTTTGCTCCTACTCTATGAAACCGAGTTATTCTTCCTCATGAAGAGTTTTTTTTTAAAAACCACTTAGCCTTCACTAAAGCAATATTAACACAAAAAGGCACATATAAAACTGAACTCAAAGCAAGGACCTTGTATGGTTTACAATAGCCCCTCTGGCAAGGGTTGCTGTCTCTGATGGCTTCAGAGAGTTGCACAATTTGCCAAGATATACTTAAAGCGTTTCTTTTTGTGGTTCCACAGGGGACAAAGGATGTCAATCCTGCATCTTTCTTCACTTATGCATCCCCACTTACAATCCTTGCTAACCTACTCTATTGGGGGTGTTTGGGGCCATTTTCTACCCCCACTCTTCCCCGAGTGTTAGCTGGCAACGGTTCCCGTGGTTGGAGATAAGCCAATCCCACTTCCTCCACCTCAGCCCAGTCGGTGGGCTTGGGAGGGCCGCGTTCTCGCACAGCTGAGCCCCTCCTGGTGTGGGCCTGCTCGCAGACACCAACACCGGCCCCTTTGCAGACATATTCCGTGGCACGCAGGAGGTTAGACTTTACTTTAGACTTTAGGGATACCTATGATGAGCATTGGATGCGGCTGGGCCTGTACTCGCTGGAGTTTATGAGGATGAACTCATTGAAACTTGCCGAACAGCGAAAAAGCTGGATAGAGTGGGTGTGGAGAGGATTCCTCCCACTAATGGGAGAGTCTAGGACCAGAGGGCACAGTCTCCGAATAAAAGGAAGTACCTTCAGAAAGGAGATGAGGAGGAATTTCTTTAGCCGGACATTGGTGAATCTGTGGAAATCATTGCCACAGACGGCAGTGGAGGAAAAATCAATGGATGTTTTTAAGGAGGAGATTGACAGATTATTAATTAGTAAAGGTTTCAGGGGTTATGAGGGGAAGACAGGAAAATGGGGTTGAGAAGGAATGATAGATCAGCCATGATTGAATGGCGGAATAGACTTGGTGTGCCGAATGGCCTAAATCTGCCCCTGGTACTTATGAACGTAGTGGAAACCGGTAGACTAGCACTATTCTACACGAGGGACAATTTACAATTTTATTGAAGCCAATTAATCTATAAACCGGTACGTTTTCGGGGTGTGCGAGGAAACGGAACATCTGGAGAAAATGTTCAGGATCACAGGGCGAACCTATAAACTCCGTATAGACAGCACCCATAGTCAGGATCAAACTCGGGTCTCTTGCACTGTAAGGCAGCAGCTCTACCGCTGCACTACTGTGTTGCCCGACGTTGAGGAGTGATCTTAAGGAGGGGTGTAAAATCATGAGGGGGATTGGGTAAATCTACACAGTCTTTTACCCAGAAAACAAGAACTAGGCGACATAGGTTTAAGGTGTGAGGGGAAAGATTTAACACGTACTTGAAGGGCAACTTGTTAACACCGAGGGTGGTGGGAATATAGAATAAGCTTCCTGAAGAGGTAGTTGAGGCAGGTTCAATCACTACATTTAAAAGACAATTGGGCAGGTGCATGGATAGGAAAGATTTAGAGGGATACGAGCCAAACAGCGGCAAGTGGGACCAGCGACTATAGGGCATGTTGGTCAGCATGGGTAATTTGGGCCGAAGGGCCTGTTCCTGTGCTGCATGACTCGAAATGACTAGAAACCTTGCTGGCATTTTCATCCTTCAATGGTTGCACTAGGACGCAAGACGAGCAATTAAACTCTTCTTTCAGAAGTCAGAGGAGCAAAATTAGGCCATTCGGCCCATCGAGTCTACCCCACCATTCAATCATGGCTGATCTATCTTTCCCTCTCAACCCCATTCTCCTGCCTTCTTTGACGCCCGTATTAATCAAGAACTAGTCAATCTCCGCATTAAAAATGCCCAATGACTTGGACTCCACGGCCATCTGTGGCAATAAATTCCACAGATTCACCATCTTCTTCCTCCTCATCTTCCTAAAGGTATGTCCTTTTATTCTGAAGCTGTGCCCTCTGGTCCTAGATTCTCCCACTAGTGGAAATATCCTCCCCACCTCCACTCTATCCAGCCCTTTCACTATTACGGTAAGTTGCAAAGAGGTCCCCACGCATCCACCTAAACTCAGTTATACTTTCAAAAGTGAACCGAACGCAATGAGTGACCCATCGTGCAGTTTTGTGCAGGGCTGGGTCTGTAGTTGGATATTGTAGGAGCAGACAGAATTTGCGTTGAGATATTGCCATCCAGTGTGAGGGATGATCAAGCAACGAGGTATTTTTCATTGAATTAATAGACTTCTAATACTGCTTGCTCCACTCAGACTCCCAGAGGGCAAAGCGAGAAGCACAAAACAGATTCCAGATGAGCAGTCTGAGGAGTCTGAGAGAACAAGGATCATTAGGGACTTGCAACCAGCCACATAAATCCCCAGATCAAATGACAACCCATCAGTTCCACGTGACATTGATGGACATGCTTCCCCCGATGTACATCAAAGGCACTTCAAAATGGTCAAGGTGGAGGTAAGGAGGAATAAAGTCTTGTGTTTATATTGCATCTCCTAAAGTAGCCAGCCATATCCATCTTCCCTCAGAGTCATACAACAATGCAGCATGAAAACGAGTAGATATCACCAGCAACTGATCTTGAGTAGATATCACCAGCAATATCGAAGCAATAGTCACGCAAGCACACCAACGCCTCTACTTCCTTAGAAGCCTTAGGAAGTCCGGCATGTCCCTGACAACACTCACCAACTTCTACAGATGCGCCGTATAAGGCATTTTATCAGGATGCATCACAGCATGGTTTGCCAACAGCTCCATCCAAATAATTGCAGAAAATTGTGGACTCACCCCAGACCATCACACAAACCAGCCTCCCTTCTATTAACTCCATCTACACTTCACGCTGCCTCGGCAAGGCCATCAGCTTAATCAAGGACAAGTCTCACCTTGGTCACTCCCTCTTCTCCCTTCTCCCATCAAGCACGAGGTACTGACGTGTGAAAACACACATCCCCAGATTCAGGGACAGTTTCTTCCCAGCTTTTGTCAGGCAACTGAACCATTCTATCAACAACGAGAGAGCAGTCCTGAGCTTCTACTCGCCTCTTTCGAGACCCTGGGTCCATCTCTAATCGGACTTTACCTTGCACTAAACGTTTCACCCTTTATCATGTATCGGTCTTAGGCAGAGCTGTTCCCAAACCAAGCTGTGGTGCTACCTGACAGTATGCTTTCTGTGGTGCATCTGTAGAAGTTTGCAAGAGTCATTGGAGACATGCTGAATTTCCTCAGACTCCTGAGGAACTAGAGGCTTTGATGTGCATTCTTGACGTCACTTCAATGTGGTTATCAATTGTGATAATGGGTCTTTCAATGCGGATCAATGGGCAGTTATGAAAAATTCATGGGGTCGCTATCATGCCTCACTCTGACTGCAGTGAAAGCAAGGTTTTAGACTGCACTGACCAGCATCCTTTCACACGCGTCTGATCAGCAAGCGACATATGCCCATTTACTCGTTTCATCTTGTGAAACTGTAATTCTGGAGATTAAATATTTGTTTTGTTTATTGGCACGTGTACCAAGCTATAGTGAAATGCTTTTACTGCGTGCTAACCGGTCAGCGGAAAGACAATGCATGATTACAATCCAGCCATTCGCAGTGTACAGATACACGATAAAGGGAATAACAAGAATTAACGTTTAGTGCAAGATAAAGTCCAGTAAAGTCCGATTAAACGTAGTCCGAGGGTCTCCAATGAGGTAGATAGTAGTTCAGAACTGCTCTCTAGTTGTTGATAGAACGGTTCAGTTGCCTGATAACAGCTGGGAAGAAACTGTCCCTGAATCTGGAGGTAGAGAAAAATGCTGGAGAAACTCAGCGGGTGAGGCAGCATCTATGGAGAGAAGGAATAGGCGACGTTTTGGGTCGAGACTCTTCTTCTTCCATAGATGCTGCCTCACCCGCTGAGTTTCTCCAGCATTTTTCTCTACCTTTGATTTTTCCAGCATCTGCAGTTCTTTCTTAAACCTGAATCTGGAGGTGTGCGTTTTCACATTTCTTTACCTCTTGCGTAAAGGGAGAGGGGAGAAGAGGGAGTAGTCCGGGTGCAACTAGTCCTTGATTATGCTGGTGGCCTTGCCGAGGCAGCGTGAGGTGTAAATGGAGTCAATGTGAGGGAGATTGGTTTGTGTAATGGTCTGGGCTGCGTCCACAATTCTCTGCAATTTCTTGCTGTCTTGGATGAAGCTGTTCCCAAACCGAGCTGTCAAGATTGTGTGCACAGTGGAGATGGTGAAAAGAGTAATCAGCGGGAAGCAGGTGTGTAGATATAGCAAACTAATAATCTCACATAGTGGTAACCTGACGCAAACAATTCATCTTTGTGTGTTTAATGTGACACAAAATCCACATTTCCAAGACTGGGATGAATTATAGCTGGAAAGGGCAGACATCGCCCCCAGATGGTCATAGTGTGCCATTGCTGAAAGCAACAGCAGCCAAACTCCATACATTTAAACTCCCTTGCTGTAAAGATCTCACTACTGTCCTCGTGTCCTCAGCTGCTGTCAAATCCCTTCGTTTGCAGATAGTTGCATTAGATGACTGATGTAACAACCTGTCCCTACACCTCCTACCCACCTCCACAGGGACCACAGCAATCCTTCCAGGTGAGAGAGAGGTTGACGTGGACCTCCTCTAACCTCACCCACAGCATTCAGTGTTTCTCACGTGGCCTCCATTACACTGGCGAGACCAAGCGTAGGTTCAGCGACCGTTTCGCCGAACACTTGTGCTCAGTCCGCCAGGGCCGGCTGGATGTCCCGATTTTTAACCATTCTAACCCCCCATCCCATTCCCACACTGACCTTTCTGTCCTGGGCCTCCTCCATTGCCAAAGTGAGGCCACATGCAAACTGGAGGAACAGCACCTCATATTCCACTTGGGTAGTTTGTATAGCTTACAATGTGTGAACATTGAATTCTCCAAATTGAGTTACATAACCTATGTACACCCCCCACTCCCCCCACTCCTCCCTGTCCCACCAGGGTACAGACCCATTTTCCCCCTCCCTGTAAATCCCTCTATCTTGCTTCACATCTCTGGCCTTTGTCTAACCAATCAAAAACCCACCTCAGCTTTATTCTCCTAAGACTTGCCAAGCCTTGTCCTGCCCCCACCTCTCTTCCAGCTTTATTTTTGCAGCCACATTAACCCATGTCAGCACTTTGAACAAACATTTTTTGCAGAAACGGTGGGTTCAGAAATCATTGTCAAGGCACCGTGCCCTGGATTCTCTCTACACTAACTAGCCACTGCTGTGGATTAAACCCATCTGCTCCTATTTTCACCCCCTCCTGAACTTAAAGAGTCCAGAACTAGAACGCCACTGGTCTGTGTAATCAAAGTAATGTCTTAGAATAAATAAATAGTATAGCAGGCTTGCCTGGAGTCAGGAATGAAGAATGAGTGATAGAAAGCAGAGCCTTTATGTAGCTTTGCATATTTGTACTGAAATGTACAATTGTGCGTTTCGGAGAGACGCCGAGAATACTTGCAACAGAAACTTAATTTTAAAGGATGTACAACTGTATAAAATGGTACTCGGTCTGATTGGGACTTATTTTACATTATGCAAGTGGCATAGTGGACCTTGTTATGAGATATGCACTTTCTAAAACCTGTACTTTCTTTGTAACTATAACACTGTAAGATAAGATAAAGATAGAACTTTATTTATCTCAGGATTGAAATTGATCTGCCAACAGTCATAAAAACACAAAATACACAAAACACACGAAAAATTAAATTAAAGTAACACTATGATCTGCACTATTATTTTTCTCTTTGAACTACCTGTTGTACTTATGTGTGGCTTGATTGTACTCATGTATAGTATGATTTGACTGGGTCACACAGGTTTTCTTACTATAGCTCAGAACATGACAATATAAAATAAATCAAGGCGTTTAGATTCTTAGGTAGCAAGAGAACAGAGATCGATACGGACACTGCAGGGAAGTGGAGTTAAAAGGTGCCAGACCCTAGAACAGTACAGCACAGGAACAGGCCCTTCGGCTCACAGTGTCAAATTCTCTGGACACGTTCGGTTCTCTGGATACTTTCAAGAGAGAGCTAAATAGGGCCCTTGAAGATGGCAGAGTCAGGGGATATGGGGAGAAGGCAGGAACGGCATTCTGATTGTGGATGATAAGCCGTGATCACATTGAATGGCGGTGCTGGCTTGAAGGGCCGAATGGCCTACTCCTGCACCTATCGTCCATTGTCAAAGTCGAACATGATGCCAAAGTAATCTCCACTGACTGCATGTGATCCATATCCCTCCATATCCATGTTTGCCTATATATTAAAAACATCTTAAACACCACTATTGTATCTGCCTCCACCGCCACTCCTGGCAGTGCATTCCAGGCACCCATCTCTGTGTCCTGTACTCCAAGGAATCAAGTCCATAAGGTTAATTTACCCTATCTATTCCCCTCTATTCCCCTCATGAAATCTACAGCTCTTCCCTAAATAGACGGAGTATCAGGCCACCCACTTATTTTGAGGCCGTGACCTTGATTCAAGACACGCGCCCAGGGGAAGCATTGACTCCTACGCACACTGCTAACTGGTCCCACTAATGCATGGGCGTTCTAACCATTTGCTGGACGAAGGCAGGAATCCAAAAACAGGCTCATGGGGCGTGGGGGGGCAAGCAGCTAAAACGTTCACATCCTTTTAAGTAAACGCACAACTGCAAATGCACCCTTACCCCTTGGCTGGAAGGGATTTCACACTGTAATGCGGGACTAATGATTCCTTTAGACGTGGTCATTACGTGCAAATTCAGGTCAGCTCTTCCGCACACGGGGGAGACAGAAACAGGGTAGTGGAGAGTTGACACAAAGTGCGAGTCAGGCAGCATCTCTGGGGAAAAGGAATAGGTGACGCTTTGGGTCGGGAACCTTCTTCTGAGTTGGAGAACTTCAGAGAGACTTCACGTGGACGGTTGACTAGGAAGGCAACGGGGCAACACTCACAACACTTGCTCTACCTATTGTACTTGGATAGGAACCATTTCGGGTCAGGACCGACCGGCTGCTGAAGAAGGGTCCACAATTTTCTCCACAGGTGCTGCCTGACCTGCCTTACTCCAGCGCTTTATGTCTTTTTTTTGTAAACTGGCATCTGCAGTTCCTTGTATCATGCCCAGAATAGGGGAATAAAGAACCAGAGGACATAGTTTTAAGGTGAGTGGGATTTAATAGGAACCTCAGGGGCAATTTTTTTTTTTTTTTTTTTACACAAAGGTTGGTTGGTATATGGAACAAGCTGCCGGAGAAAGTAGTTCAGGCAAGTACTATTACAACATTTAAGAAACATTTGGACAGGTACATGGTTAGGATAGGATTCCACGCCATATGGCTCTCCGATTCTTCATAAACAAGTGTCTTGGTGAGCTGCAAAAATGGGTGCAACTACACAACAGCAGAGTCCTAGTGGGGCTCACAAAATACACTGCTGGAACCTTAGAAGCAAAATAAATCCAGCCTCAGATCAAGGCTGTGATATTACCTGCCTCAACTACCTCCTCTGGCAGCTCATTTCATACACCCACCGTGTGAAAAAGTTGCCCCTCAGGTTCCTATTAAATCTTTCTCCTCACATCTTAAACACATGTCCTTTGGTTCTTGATTCTCCTGCTCAGGGTAAAATAACTCTGTGCATTCACCCTATCTATTCCCCTCATGACTTTATACAGGTCTATAAGATCGCCTCTCAGCCTCCTACGCTCCAAGGAATAAAGTCCTTGCTTGCCCAACCTCTCCCTATAGATCATGCCCTTGAGGCAGGCACACAGGACTAGCTCAGGACATGGATGGATAAGCTTGGTTAGCACGGTTAAGCTGGGCTGAGGGGGCTGTTTTCGTGCTGTATGGCTCCATGACTCTAAATGATTCTTATTGATATCTCACTCTTATCGGCCAAGGCACTGGCCTGAAGCAATTTACAGAAGCTAACTGCACGTTCGCCCTGTGACAGCGTGTTTCCTCCCTCATCCCAAAGACGTGGGGGGGTTGTAAGTTAATTGGCTTCTTTAAATTGCCCCTAGTGTGCAGGGAATGGATGAGAAAGTGGGATAACATAGAACTAGTGTGAACGGGTGATCGTAGACAGCAGGCTAAAAGGTCTGTTTCCACGCTGTGGCTCTAAACTAAACTAAACCAGGGGTGGTGAATCTGTGGAATTCATTGCCACAGACGGCAGTAGAGGCCAATTCATTGGGTTTTTTAAAGCAGAGATTGACAAAATTCTCGGTTAGCAAGGGTGTCAAGAGTTATGGGGAGAAGGCAGAGTTGAGAGGGAAAGATAGATCTGCCATAATTGAATGGCGGAGTAGACACGATGGGACGAATGGTCTAATTCTGCTCCTGTGACTTATGGACTTCTGAAGACTGTGAGCGATGAGTTTGTCCGTGCCAGATATCAAAAGCAGCGCTACCCAAACCAGCATCAAAGCATCTGGGGGAGTCAGCCAGAATGAGATATTTCGGGCTGCAACAAAACAAAATTAAACGCAGCCAGAGAGCGGATATTTTCTCATTCTTGTGAAGAGGAGCGAAAGATGTTACAAGGCTCCCTGTGGGGACAGATTACACCACTGTGGCGTTATTCCAGCTAAACCCAACACGCTTCTACCCGGTGCCAGAAGCTGGGTCCAATTCAGTTAAACTGCTACTATTTTGTTCTCTAATTGTGTTTTGCATGACTATTTTTTTTTTGCACAAACCTTTCCACTTTTACTGCATTGCTGAAAGTTATATCCGAGTTTCATCCATGTGTGTTGTCTGATATGCTGCAAGCAAGATTCAGTAAGGGTGTCAATGGTTATGGGGCAGAAGAATGGGGTTGAGGGGCATAGATCTGCCATGATTGAAAGATGGTAGACTTGATGGGCCGAATGGCCTAATTCTGCTCCTATGACTTATTAACTTATTTTCATTATACCCGCACCTCACTGTACTTGTGCATCTGACAATAAACACTACTTCCTCACTAATGTGTAGCAAAGAACTACAGATTCTGGTTTACACTGAAGATAGACACAAAAAGCTGGAGTAACTCAGTAGGTCGAGCAGCATCTCTGGAGAAAAGGAATAGGTGATGTTTCGGGTCAAGACTCTTCTTCAGACTGTGAGTCAAGGGAGAGGGAACCAAGAGGTATGAAAAGGTACATAGAACAAATGAATGAAAAATATGCAAAAAGACAGATCAAAGTCAGCAACGATGATCACAATGGTCGACAACGATGGACCACAATGATTCATTGTTGGCTGTAGGGAAGGTGATAATGAATGATACAAATAGTGAAGCTCAGGATGACGACAGTGAAACTAGTACGATGACTAGGGTGGGGGAGAGAAGGAGAGAGAGGGGATGCAAGGGGATCATACCGCTGGGTTGTAAGCTGCCAAGCAAAATACTTTGCCCACTTCCTCACAACACTTCCCAGTGACGGCCATCCTTGCCTCTGCTGCAACTCTGCACCAAGTCGCATTAATTGCATGGCTGTGGATGAGCCGGGCACTGGGAACATGGATGATGACAATAATAAAGTTAAACCTAATCACTGGTCCCATCTGGTTGCTCAGATTTTCATTCTCACCTCTTCCGGTATTTCCAGTTTCATCCTCTCCCACTCACTCCCCTCCCCCCCCCCTCCCCCACTCACAGCCCCCTCCCCCACACCCCCACTCACCCCTCCAACACACCTTGTGTTATTCACCAGCTTACCCCTCTTTGCCAAACTACCGCCATGCTCGCTCTTACTCATTCTTGCTCTCTCTCTCTCTCTCTCTCTCTCTGCTGCTCTTCTCTTTTGTTCAGAGATACAAGGAACTGCAGATGCTGAGATCTTGAAACACAAAGTGCTGGAGGAACTCAGCAGGTCAGGCAGCATCCGTGGAGGGAATGCATAAGCGACGGTTTGGGTCTGGACCCTTCTTTGCCCCTCTTTTGTAATCTCTACACCCTACCCTTTGTCTGTACAACCCAATTTTCTGACATTTCCCCCAATTCTTGCCGAGACTCTCAAGCATCTTTTCACATTTCCGGTGTCCACATTATTCTGCAGAGATCAATGTTATTTGATATGAATGAATGCTACCACCATCAGGCATAAATGAGAACTGCAACTGAATACATGCACAGTGGTAGAGTTGCTGCCTTACAGCGCCAGAAACCCGGGTTCGATCGAGAAACATAGAAACATAGAAAATAGGTGCAGGTGTAGGCCATTCGGCCCTTCGAGCCTGCACCGCCATTCGATATGATCATGGCTGATCATCCAACTCAGTATCCTGTACCTGCCTTCTCTCCATACCCCCTGATCCCTTTAGCCACAAGGGCCACATCTAACTCCCTCTTAAATATAGCCAATGAACTGGCCTCAACTACCTTCTGTGGCAGAGAATTCCAGAGATTCACCACTCTCTGTGTGAAAAATGTTTTCCTCATCTCGGTCCTAAAAGATTTCCCCCTTATCCTTAAACTGTGACCCCTTGTTCTGGACTTCCCCAACATCGGGAACAATCTTCCTGCATCTAGCCTGTCCAACCCCTTAAGAATTTTGTAAGTTTCTATAAGATCCCCCCTCAATCTTCTAAATTCTAGCGAGTACAAACCGAGTCTATCCAGTCTTTCTTCATATGAAAGTCCTGACATCCCAGGAATCAGTCTGGTGAACCTTCTCTGTACTCCCTCTATGGCAAGAATGTCTTTCCTCAGATTAGGAGACCAAAACTGTACGCAATACTCCAGGTGTGGTCTCACCAAGACCCTGTACAACTACAGTAGAACCTCCCTGCTCCTATAGTATATAGTATAAATACTGTCTGTACAGTTTGTACCTTCTCCCCGTGACCACGTGTGTCATCTTGCTGCAGTTTTCTCACGCATTCCAAAGATGTACAGGTTTGTAGGTTCATTGGTTTCTGTAAATTGTCCCCAGTGTGTAGGATAGTGCTATTGTACGGTTAATTGCTGGCCGGCGTGGACTCAGAGGGTCGAAGGGGCCATTTCCACGCTATAGTTCTGCTCTAAACCAAAACTAAACATAGGTCCACCCCGGCTTATGAACGCCCGACCTTTCTACAGCCCGTATGTCCGACCAAGCTTTGGGAGACAGGCGGCGCCGATTTTCCCGTCGTTGTGGGGCTGCGGGCATTTTCTGCCAGGCGAGGACACGGATTACAGCTGCATTTCCAACTCACAAACTATTCGGATTAGGGGAAGTTCTCAGCAGTAGAGCCCTGGGAAGGACCTGCCACTTTAAAGTTCCTTTATCTGTTGAATTGGTGCCAAATTCAAAGCAGCTTTAGTTTAGTTTAAGATAGACAAAAAAAGTTGGAGTAACTTAGAATTTTGCAGCAGCATCTCTGGAGAGAAGGAATGGATGCCGTTTCAGGTCAAGACCCTTTAGTTTCGGTTAGTTTAGAGATAGTGCTGAAACAGGCCCTTCGGCCCAGCGAATCCGCACCGACCAGCGATCCCCGCACATTAACACTATTTTACACACACTAGGGACAATTTTACAATTTTACGAAGCCAATTAACCCGCGAACCTGTACGTCTTTGGAATGTGGGAGAAAATCGAAGGTCCCAGGGTAAACCCCAAGTACAGACAGCACCGTAGTCAGGATCGAACCCGGGTCTCTGCCGCTTTAAGGCACCAACTCTACTGCTGTGCCACCCTGCTGCCCTAGACCATCTCAATCCAATTGCACAATTGGTGCTTAATGCAGAAAAACAGGAAAGCTATATTTTACAAACTAGCCAGAACCAAGTGGAGACAAGGAATTGCAGATGCTGGAATCTTGAACAAAACACAAAATGCTGGAGTAATTCAGTGGATCAGGAAGCATCTCTGGAAACCATGGATATGTGATATTTTGTGTCAGGACTCTTCTTCAGCATCTGGTCCTGACCCGAAATGGTCTATCCAAGTACAACAGATAGAGCAAAGGGGAAGACCCAGAGTGCAGAATATAGTTCTCAGCATTGTGGTACATCAGTTCCAGAGACACACTATGTCCAGAGACACACATTATGCCCTCCATAATGTTTGGGACAAAGATCCATCATTTATTTATTTGCCTCTGCGCTCCACAATTTGAGATTTGTAATAGAACAAATCACATGTGGTTAGAGTGCACACTGTCGGATTTAAATAAAGGCCATTTTTACACATTTTGGTTTCACCATGTAGAAATTACGGCAGTGTTTAGGCATTATCCCCCCATTTCTGGGCACCGTAATGTTTGAGACACAGCAATGTCATGTAAATGGAAGTAGTCATGTTTAGTATTTTGTTGCATATCCTTTGCATGCAATAACTGCTTGAAGTCTGTGATTCATGGACATCATCAGTTGCTGGGTGTCTTCTCTGGTGATGCTCTGCCAGGCCTGTATTGCAGCCATTTTAGCTTATGCTTGTTTTGTGGGCTAGTCCCCTTCAGTTATCTCTTCAGCATATACAAGACATGCTCAATTGGGTTCAGATCAGATGATTGACTTGGCCACTCAAGAATTTACCATTTTTTAGCTTTGATAAACTCCTTTGTTGCTTTAGCAGTATGTTTGGAATCATTGTCTTGCTGTAGAATGAACCGCCAGCCAATGAGTTTTGAGGCATTTGTTTGAACTTGAGTAGATAGGATGTATCAGTATCAGTAGTATCAGTATATCTTTATTGTCATTTTCCTGAGTACTCACATACCCAGAGGAAACAAAAAAAACGTTGCTCAACCAGTGTCCATTCAGTGTGCAGTACAAATAACAACAAATAACTAGAAATAAAAATACATATATCATGAACAAATTAAATTAAACACTCTACTCTCTACTAAACATCAACAGGCGTTCCGATCGACAGCTGCTGCAGTGTGTCCAGGTTGATGGTTGGTGCGCGATACTTTGGCAGGGGGCTAAGTCCGTTTATCAGTCTTATAGCCTGCGGGAAGAAGCTGAGGCATCCTGCTGGTTTTGCAGCTAATGCTCCTGTACCTCTTCCCAGATGGCAGGATGGAGAATATGTGATGCGATGGGTGGTAGGGGTCTTTGATGATGGAGATGGCTCTGTTGATACATCTCTTCCTGTATATGTCCAGCAAGAAAGGGAGTGGAGCACCAATAATCCTGCTGGCGGTCTTCACAATCCTGTCTAGTTGGTGCCGTTCGTATGCCTTGCAGCTCCCGAACCAGGAAGTGATGCCGTTGGTTAATGTGCTCTCAATTGTCCCCCTATAAAAAGTTCGTAGATATGTAGTGGGGAGACCTGCTTTACGTAGTCTTCGGAGAGGGTGTAGTCGCTGCTGGGCTCTCTTGACCAGTGCTGTGGTGTTGGTTGTGGACATCAGGTCATCTGACAGGTGGAGTCCTAGGAACTTCACGCTGCTGACCCTTTTCACATCAGCTCCATCGATGTGCAGAGGTGTATGGTGTTGTTTTCCCGCCCTCCTGAAGTCAACCACCATCTCCTTAGTTTTTCCCACGTTGAGAATTAGGTTGTGGGATTTGCACCATCCTGTGAGCAGCTCCACCTCCATCCTGTACGCCGACTCATCATTGTCACTGATGAGACCCACCACTGTTGTGTCATCAGCGAACTTGTTGATGAAGTTGTTATTGAGTCTAGCAGTACAGTCGTGTGTAAGCAGATTAAACATCAGGGGGCTTAGGACACAGCCTTGGGGCGAGCCAGTGCTCACGGCTATGGTTTTTGATGTCCTATATACTGTGTCTATATACTTCAGAATTCATTATGCTACTGCCATCAGCAGTTGTATCATCAATGAAGATAAGTGAGCCAGTTCCTTCAGCAGTCACACATGCCTAGGCCATAACACTCCCACCACCGTGTTTCACAGATAAGGTGGTTATGCTTTGGAACTTGGGCTGTTCCTTCTCTCCTCCATACTTTGCTCTTGCCATCACTCTGATATGTTAATCTTCGTCTCATCTGTCCACAAGACCTTTTTCCAGAACTGTGGTTGCTCTTTTAAGTACTTCTGGGAAAACTGTAACCTGGCTATCCTATTTTTGTGGCTAACCAATGGTTTGCATCTTGCAGTATAGCCTCTGTATTTCTGTTCATTAAGTCTTCTGCAGACAGTAATCATTGACAAATCCATATCTGACTCCTGAAGAGCGTTTCTGATCTGTCGCACAGGTGTTTGGGGATTTTTCTTTATTATAGAGAGAATTCTTCTGTCATCAGCTGTGGAGGTCTTCCTTGGCCTGCCTGTCCCTTTGCGTTTAGTAAGCTCACCAGTGCTCTCTTTCTACTTAATGATGTTCCAAACCGTTGATTTTGGTAAGTCTAAGGTTTGGCTGATGTCTCTAACAGTTTTATTCTTGTTTCTTAGACACATAATGGCTTCATTGACTTTCATTGGCACAACTTTGGTCCTCGTGTTGATAAACAGTAATAGAAGTTTCCAAAGGTGACGGAAAGACTGGAGGAAAGACTAGGTGCTGAGAGCTCTCTTGTACCTGCATTAAGGAGGCATTTAAACACACCTGAGCAATTACAAACACCCATGAAGCCATGTTTCTCAAACATTATGGTGCCCTGAAATTGGGGGACACAGCTGTAATTTCTACATGGTGAAACCGAAATGTATAAAAATGGCCTTTATTAAAATCTGACAATGTGCACTTTAACCACATGTGATTTTTTTTCTATTATAAATCTCAAATTGTGTAGTACAGAGGCAAATAAATAAATGATGGGTCTTTGTCCCAAATATTATGGACGGCACTGTAGTCCAATGTCTCCAATGGGGTAGAGGTACATCGGACAGTACCCTAGCTTATGGAAGGACCGTTGAAGGAGCATTTTAAAAGGAGAGAAGTTCAGGCATGGAAGTCCCAAGCTAGGACTGCCGAGGGAACATCTGGTCATGGTAGTGTGGAGGAAGGAGAAACCCATGTACTTACCCTGGTAAAAATCAGCATTTCCCAGAAATAGCACGCTGGTCATCAGAGCCAGGACCCAGCAGAGTGGGAGCAGGTACAAGATGGAAAGTATTCCCAACAAGGTCCCATAAAACCTAAGATAGAGAATGAGAGAAACATCTTCAGATATCCAAGCAGCAGAACTCAATAGGAACCCGACCCAAGATAGACACAAAGTGCTTCAACATTTACGCTCGGTCCGCCTAGGCTTACGCGTTCCCGGTTTCCAACCATTTCAACTCACCTTCCCATTCCCACACTGACCTTCCTGTCCTGGGCCTCCCCCACAACCAGAGTGAGGCCACGTGCAAATTAGAGGAACAGCCCCTCATATTTCGCTTGGGTAGTTCACACTCCTCCCTTTGTGGAGGACACCTACAGCTTTGCTTAGAAAGGCCGTCGCTGCAACACCGCCAGGACAACGGGCCTTCATGGGCAGCTGCACTTAAAGCAACGTGGATTTTGAAAATGGTGCATGCAGTCTCAGCGGACAATTTCAATACACTTTGTACATTGTCTGGGATTGTACTTATGTATAGTGATAATTTACTGAACTCTATGCAAAAAAAGAGGATTTCACTGTACCTCGGTGGTACATGGGATAAGAAATAACCACCGAACCATTAATCGCCATCATGGTCAAGGCTAGGAAACTCGCAGCAAGTTCACTCACTTCGCCCATGCCCCACCACCAGCTCACCCTTACTAACCAACAGCTCACTTACAGGACAGACACAGAGTGATCCTCCCAGTACAGGACCCGGTAGGCAGCTTCACAACTGCTGCAAGTCTTGGTCAGCAACTCGTCCAGGTGAATTAAGCTGAGAGAGGGAACGCACAAAAAACCTGCATTAACACCGCAGTGGGAAGTGGGGACACAAGAGACAACCGATGCTGTAATCCGGAGCAAGATTTGGATGCCGTGGGAATTCAGATGCCCTTTAGTACAATTAATTAATACTTTTGTGACAGTAGCTGGAGGAGGCAGCAGGGGAAACCGAGGTATGATAAGCTTTTTCCGAAAATAAATTTGGACAAGATCCCAACATTCTTAAAACTATCCACAGACAAGCAATAATTAAATGGGAGAACGTTAGACTTTAGCTATACAGCGTGGAAATAGGTCTTTTGGCCCACCTAGTCCGTGCCAACCAGCGATCACCCCACACACTAGTTCTATCCTACACACGAAGGACAATTTACAGAAGCCAGTTAACCAACAAACCTGCACGTCTTTGGGATGTGGGATGAAACCGGAGCTCCCGGAGAATACCCAGGTAGTCACATGGAGAAAGTACAGACAGCACCAAAAGTCAGATTGGATCCCGGGTCTCTGGCGCTGTAAGGCTGTAACTCCACTACTGCACCATTGTGCTGCCCACGTTTATAATGATGCGCTTATCAGATATACGATGGTTTAAAATCTTTGCTTTGATCTTCCCACTCTTGCAGGCTCAAGTCTCATTCATGGAACATATAACAATACAGCACAGGAACGAGCCCTTCAGCCCATGATGTATGTGCCGAACATGATGCCAAGATAACCTAATCTCGTCTGCCTGCACGTGATCCATATCTTTCCATTCCCTGCAAACCCATGTGCTGATCTAAAACGTTTAAGAAGGAACTGCAGATGCTGGAAAATTGAAGGTACACAAAAATGCTGGAGAAACTCAGCGGGTGCAGCCAAGTTTCTCCAGCATTTTTGTGTACCTGCCGATCTAAAACCCTCTTCAACGGCAATATTGCACCACCTCCCCTGGCAGTGCGCTCCAGGCACCCACCACTCCGTGTAAAAAAAAAACTTGCCCAGCTCATCTTTACACTGTACTCCTCTCACCTTAAAGCTATGCCTTCTATTCTTTGGCATTTCTTCTCTGAGAACAAGGTTCTGACTGCCAACTTTATCTATGCCACTTATAATTTTATATCCTTCTAACAGGTCTTCCCACAATCTCCAATGTTCCAGAAAAAACAAGTTTGTCCAACTGCTCCTTGTAGCTAATAATCTAGATAGGCACATGGACATGCAGTGAATGGAGAGATATGGATCATGTGCAGTCAAAGGAGATTAGTTTATATTGGCATCGTGTTTGGCACCGATATTATGGGCTGAAGGGCCGGCTCCTGTGCGGTACTTTTCTAATTCAACAAGTCGTGCTACACTACATCTCGCAAGGATATGGATAGGTTGAGACGCTTCTTCAGACTGATCTCGACCTGAAAAATCGCCTATACATGTCCTCTGGAGATGCTACTCAGGAGGAGGAGCCATCTTGGTGAACGGCTGCTAGCCAGCAGCCGTCCGTTTTAAATTCGTTTTTTTTATAGTTTTTAGTGAGTCCTGTTTTTTGTTTGTAGGGGATATGGTCTTTTTAATGTGGGGAGTAGGTGTAAACGTTATTTCTAGGTCCCTACCTGGTCGGTGTGGCAGCCTTTTCTCCGGGCTGCCCGTCGACCCGTCCTCGTGGCCTACCAGCGGGCTTGGAGCACCGTTTCCTGGCGGGGACCGCCCAGCACCTCGGCCTCGGCGGCGGCACAGCGTTGAAGCGCCATCGCGGAGCGGAGCGGGCGACGCCTTGCCTGGGTCGCCGCGCTAGACCGCCGAGAGCAACATCTCCGGGCTGCGGGTCTGCGGAGCGGCGAGGCGGCAGTGCGGAGAGGCGGCGGTGCGGAGCGGGCGGCGCCGACTTTTTCATCGGGAGCCTGGGAGCTCCAAACCGGCGCGGCCTTGTCGGCTTCGGCAGCCGCGGGCTCCACCAGGAAGCGGCCGTTCCAGGTGGCCCAGCCGCTGAGAGGACTCTCCCGACGCCGGGGCAAGACCACCCGGTGAGAACGGCCAGGGACATCGGGCCTCCGTAGAGGCAATTGCGGTGGCCTCAATAGGCCTGACTTTGGGGGTCAACATGGGGTGGGGACTGGACATTGTGCCTTCCTCCACTGTGCTATCCACTGTGGGGGGATGATTTTTTTGTCTAATTGTAGTCCTGTAGGTCTGTGTCCAAGATGGCTGCCGTGAAGAGAGAGTGGACGCTGGCGCGCTTTGGCTGCCGCTACTCTCTCTTCACACTGTGTTTTTGATTTTCTGTTTTTGGATTGAATTCTGTTTTTAATTTGTGTCTCTGTGATGTCTTTATTACTTGTTATATTCCGATTATATGTTTTTATTCCGATTACTATGTAAGGTGTCCTTGAGATGTCTGAAAGGCGCCCATTAAATAAAATTTATTATTATTATTATTACCTGACCCACTGAGTTTCTCCAGCACTGCGTTCTCTATGTAAACCAGCATGTCCAATTTCTTGTGTCTCTGAAGGCTGTATGTTTAAGAGGGTATCTTTGCATAATTATCAATGATCAACTTCTTATCAACTTCAATGAACTCTCACAGTGAAACTGAGAGACTGTATTCCTAAGATACAATGGTGCCTGAATACTGCAGGGTGGTTACATGTTTTTTTTTTTCCTTCGTCTATTTTATTTATAAAGGATTCAATTCAATTCAATTCAATTCAATTCAAATTCAATTCAAATTCAATTCAATTCAATTTATTCGCGAGACATCTTTATTTCTATACGTTAATTTCTAAAGTGACTTTTAAGTAGTTCCAAATTTGCATTATAACCCAAACTTGACCCACTTAATACAAATAATGTTCCCTATTTCTCAGGTTGTGTTATATCCAGTTTGTGTTATGGAAACGCGTATTATTTCAGAAATACCTGGCACATTCTTCAACCCTCTGACTATAATCGATGTTATGGGAAATCACAGTGTTCAAACCAGAAAGCCAAATTTCTACGCTCCAAGCACGGCCACTTTATTTAAGAACTTCACTGACTAAAGATGCCTTGGACCATCGTACAAATGTGAAAGATTCCACAAGAGACAAACTTACAAGGTTTTGATTTCCACCAGAGCTTCCTGCCTGGTGATTTTCACCTTTTGAAGGTCCTCTCTCCACACGCTGTGACTTTTATGCCGGGCAAGGTCCTGCTCAGTGAGCTGCTCCTGACAGGAGTCCTGGAGGTAGCCGAGAACAGCGGGGGTGGAGACGAACACTGCGAGGAGGATGAACCAGCCAGCTGCAGGGGAGAAAACAAGACATAACTGATCACAACATTCACAGAGTCACAGAGTCTGTGGGCGGCACAGTGGCACAACTGGTAGAGCTGCTGCCTCACAGCACCGAGAACAGGGCTCTATCCTGACCTCGGGCGATGTCCGATCGTGGAGTTTACACGTTCTCCCTAGTAACCGCGTGGGTCTCCTCCCACATCCCGAAGATGATCCTGTGCAGGTTTGTAGGTTAATTGGCCCTCTGTAAAATTGCCTCTAGTCTGTACGTCCTTTGAGCGTGGAAGGAAACTGGAGCTCCTGGAGGAAACCCACGCAACTGGTCACAGGAAAAACCTACAAACTCCATGCAGACAACACCCGTAGTCAAGATCGAACAACGGGTCTCTGGCGCTGTGAGGCCGCAACTCTACCGCTGTGCCGCCCCTAAATCCTTTATCTGTGCACTGTGGATGGCTTGACTGTATTCACATATAATCTTTTCCTTGACTGAATAGCACTCAAACAAAAGCTTTTTACTGTACGATGAAACCGTATACGTGACAAAAAAAAATAAACGGTAGAGTGGCAAAGTCACAACTTCTCTTGTCACGGGACAGAAACCCTCACCTACGGCTTGTTGTTGCAAGGTTGTGATCGTTTAATCTTACCTTCACTAAGTGCCAGGAATAGCACGTTGAGTGTAACACAGCACAAGAGGGAGCAAATGGGAGCTTTCCACCTACAAAACAAATAGAAGATGTTTCATTAACCAACATGGTAGGACTTGAATATCATTGGCGAGGTGATTAATGCCCAAGGAGACATATAACACTTTGGCCCACAATGTCTATGTCCAAGACCATCATTTATCAGCCTCCACATAATCTATCTAACTCTATAATATTTAAACTCTGTGGCTGGCTGGCTGCTGGCTGGATGTGTTTCTGCTTGACTTGTGGTTGCCAGCCTGTGGGTGCCAGCCTTTGATTTGTTGCGACGCCAACACCAGACCCACAAACGCCCAGAATCTTTCCATTTCGGTAGAGATTTCACTTTTCATTCCAAGTATCCACTCCTGATTAAATTTCATCGTGTTTATGTACACATTTTTAATAAAATCCTTCTCTCCCCCCCCCCCCCCACTCACTCATTTTGTCACCTCCTGCTGGCCAGCGACCATAACGGCTGCTGGCGCCCGCATCTCGCCTCAAAGACGCCATTTAAAAACAGCCGCACTGCTGATTCCTGAACGGCTTGAGTTGGAGGACCACGTCTCCCGTGGGGGCTACGGGTAGGGAACGGCTGCGTTGGGGGAGCAGACTCAACGGGTCTGCACTTGGTCTAGTATTATATAAATCGACCTCCTCTGCACCCTTTGCAAAGCTTCCACATACTTCCTGTAATGGGGCGACTAGAACTGTATGCAATATTCCAAATATAGCTTAACCAGTCTTAGAAAAACATGAGGGAAGCTTAAAAACATGAAGCGAGCAACAACATGAAAGAGTGATTCAATCCCCAGGGATAGATGGCCATCATCAGCAAATTTCAAAATAGGACCACGGCAAATGTGTTTTCCACATCAGTCAAGTTAGGGAGCTATCACTCACACCAGTCCAATAACCCGGAGACAGGTCCTTCAGGACTCAGATAGGAAAGAACTCAACACAGAAATGTGGAATTTCCTTCTGTAAACAGCAACTTGTTGAAGTCAAGTGTTAATTTTAAGTACAATATTGATGACTTTTTGCTTACTGATTAAAAAAAAGGCAAGTCCCGAATCACAGATTAATAACAATATTTAGATCATGCAACACGCCAACACAAGAACAAGCCGAGCAGCCCAAAAGCCATTTTGAATTGAATTGAATTGAATTGAATGCCTTTATTGTCATTCAGACCTTACGGTCTGAACGAAATTTTGTGCCTGCAGTCATACATACAATCATACAATAATAACAACAATAAACACAAATTAACACCACCACAGTGAGTCCTCCAAGCACCTCCTCACTGTGGTGGAGGCAAAAATCTTAGGGCTGTAGTCTCTTCCCTCCTTGGACAGATATATGGACAAGAAGGGTTAGAGGGATATGGACCAAATGCAGGCAAATGGGATTGGCTTATATGGGGCAGCTTGGTCGGCATAGACAGGTTAGGTTGAAGAAGGGATGGGTTTTGCCTGAATTTTCCAGTTGCATCTTGTTTTACTTATTTCACATCTTATTACTGGTGAAATGAAAAAGCTTCACTACCTTTCTCGTTTCCTATGTCCACTCTTTCCCCTCACGCCTTTCTCGCCCCCACCTAATACGTCGTTCCCTCACTTCTACCAGCTATCTTCCCCCAACTCGAAAAAAGGGTCTCGACCCAAAACATCGCCTGTCCATTTCCCGACACAGATGCAGCCTGACCCACAGAGCTCCTCCAGCTGTTTGTTTGTTGATCCTATTTGCAGTGGTCCTATTTTGAAATCCTGCTGATGATAGGCTGGTCAAATTGCCCTTGTTGAGGGAAGCTTTTAAGAATCCCAGTTGTCAGTCTTTCATTTCCATATGTTTCCTTTCTAATTAACAATTATTTGTTAATTAGACTCATGTTCAATCCTCGGGTGCTGTCTGTATGTGGAGCTTGAACATTCTCCCTGTCTGTGTGGGTTTCCTCCAGATGCTCTGGTTTCCTTCCATGTCTCAAAGACACGTGGGTTTGTAGGTTAATTGGCCCTCTGTAAATTGCCCCCAGTGTGTAGGGAGTGGATGAGAAAGTTGGATGACCTAGAACTAGTATAAATGGGTGAACGACGGTCAGCGTGGACTGGATGGGCCCGAACGACTCGTTCCTCTGCTGCATCTTTCACTTCAATTCAATCTGATGGCTTTACCTGACAACTCATTTCACAACTAATGGAACTAATGGAACGTCTTCACTTCCCTTTTCACTTCCTATTTTAAATCCATTTCTTCCCGAGCTTTGATCACTTGTTTCCCAGCACAGCTTTTGCTCAATCGATTCTCAACAGCTCAGAAACTCGGACAGAGACCAGCTGAG
The DNA here is from genome assembly GCF_010909765.2 of Amblyraja radiata. Taxonomy (NCBI): domain Eukaryota; kingdom Metazoa; phylum Chordata; class Chondrichthyes; order Rajiformes; family Rajidae; genus Amblyraja; species Amblyraja radiata. The sequence continues at coordinate 39,053,990 of NC_045970.1, read as the reverse complement.
TAAACTAGAAACACCATGGAGGTTCCTAGTTCCACTTCTGGTCGTAGACCATGAGAAAGAGAACTAAACTGTGTATGCCATTCCCACCAAGGCTCACATTTGAAATAATAGCGGGACCTATGTAATTTCTACAGATGTACCGTGGAAAGCACAGCTTGGCAGATACAGCTTCTGAATGACAGCACATACCTTTAGAAAGGAGATGAGGAGGAATTTCTTTAGTCAGAGGGTGGTGAATCTGTGGAATTCATTGTCACAGACAACGTTGGAGGCCAAGTCTGCAAGTCATTGGGTATTTTTAAGACGGAGATTGCAATTCTTGAATAGTAAGGATGTCAGGGGTTATGGAGAGAAGGCAGAATGGGTTTAGAGGGAAAGATGGATCAGTCATGTTTGAATGGCGGAGTAGAATCAATGGGCCAAATGGCCAAAATCTGCTCCTATGACATGAACTTATCAATGGTGTTTCAGAAGCTTTTGGATAGGCACATGGATATGCGGGGAATTGAGTGATATCGATCACATGCAGGCAGACAAGAGTTGGTCTTGGCATCATGTTCGTTACAGACATTGTGGGCCAAAAGGGTCTGTTACTGAGCTGTATGTACTGTTCTTTGCTAACACCGATACATGCAAGGGTACTGATTGTAAAAATAGAAAGACAGAGTATTATTTAAAAGCTAAAGATAGACACAAAGGATTAAGCAGACTGGATTAACTCAGCGGGTCAGGCTGCATCTCTGGAGGAAAAGGATAGGTGATATTTTGGGTCAGGACCCTTCTTCAGACTGATGTTCCTTGTTTCTAAATGCTGGTAGATTAGGGAATGTTGACCTACAAAGCGACTTGGCTGCCCTTCAACACGAGTATTTGAAATCAAACACACAGATGCAGCAGGCAGGTAAATAGGCAAATGGTACATTTTAAGGATTTACGTGTGGACAAGAAGAGTCTAGGTGTCAACGACTCCACACATGTCTCAACATCTCAGTGCAGGTGCTGCGCATACTCTCCGGCATCAGGCCTGGCTCGCCTGCTGTCCCTGAGAGGCAAGTTGTGCCCTTCCCTGCTCGTTGTCATGGGCTGGAGAGGTGGATGAAGAGATGCAAGATGGTGGCGGCGATCGCAAGGATCCAAGGGCCGGGAAGCAGACCAGCTGCCGGAGACAGTGCAGCGCTCCTTGAGGGTGGAGTGAGCCGCTGGAGGCCCTGCAGCAGCCTGGGGCTCGACTGGTTCGCACGCCGCTCCAAGAGGCCGAGCGCGCGGATCGGACCCAGCCTGCAGCCTAGCCTTGAGAACTCTGCACTTCATTTCACTTGCACTTTATGTGCAATGTGATGAATAAACCCATATTGTATTGTATTGTTTAACAACTGGGACTTGAAAATGGCACCAAATCTCGTGATTCCTGTATACAGTCTCAGTGTACTATTCCTATACACTTGTACTGAATCCAAGATGTGCTTATGTATGGTAATACACTTACTGAACTGTATACAAAAAAATAATTTCCTTATACCTCAGTACATGTGTCAATAAAAGCATCATTGAACCATTAGGTTCCTTTACCAAAGAAAGGACAGTTGTCCAAAGAAAAATGCAGCAAGGTTTAACCAGATTGTTTCCCAGGACAGTTGGACCATCTTATAAGGGAAGTTGGATTACTAGATCTGCGGCACAGTGGCACAAGTGGCACAACTGGGTAGAGCTGCTGCCTCACAACGTCAGAGACTCGGGTTCAATCCTGACCTCATGTGATGTCTGTGTGGGGAGTGTGCATGTTCTCCCTGTGACCGCGTTGGCTTCCTCCAGTGCCCCGATTTTCTCCCATATCCCAAAGACAGACTTGAAGGGCCGAATGGCCTACTCCTGCATCTATTTTTCTATGTTTCTATGCAAGTAAGAATTTCAAGGAATTCTCCTCAAAATCCACAAAAAGAACTGCCCTGGCAGACCGATTATTTCTCCTTGTTCATGTCCAACTGAATTAATTTCCACATACCTCGACTCTATCCTATCCCCCCTGGTCCAATCCCTCCCTACCTATGTCCAAGACACCTCACACGCTTGTCATCTCTTCAATGACTTCCGTTTTCCAGGTCCCCACTACCTCATCTTTAATATGGATGTCCAGTCACTCTACACTTCCATCCCCCACCAGGAAGGTCTTAAACCCATTTCTTTCTCGACCGCAGAACCAGACAATTTCCGCCTACTAACACTCTCCTCTGCCTAGCAGAGCTGGTCCTTATCCTTAACAACTTCTCCTTCGACACCTCCCACTTTCTCCAAATCCAAGGCGTAGCTATGGGCACTCGCATGGGCACTCGCATGGGCCCCAGTTATGCCTGCCTCTTTGTAAGGGATGTCGAACAATCACTGTTCCTGCATCCACTGGCCCTATCCCCGAACTCTCCTCCGCTACATTGGCGACGGCATCGGTGCTGCCTCCTGCACCCATACAGAACTAACTGACTTCCTCAACTTCACCATTAATTTCCAACCTGCATTCAAATTCTCTTGGACCATCTCCGACATCTCCCTACCATTTCTAGATCTCATCGTCACCATCACAGGAGACAGACTATTGACTGCTATCTATTACAAACCTACCGACTCCCATAGCTACACTTCTATGACTATCTAGACTACACTTCTTCCCACCCTGCATCCTGTAAAGACTCTATCCCCTACTCCCAATTCCTCCGTCTACGCCGCATCTGCACCCAGGATGTTTTCCATACCAGGTCATCGGAGATGTCCTAATTCTTTAGGGAACGGGGATTCCCCTCTTCCATTATAGATGAGACTCTCACTAGGGTCTCCTCGATATCCCAAGAGCTCTGCTCTTGCTCCCCCTCCCCCCATTCGTAACAAGGACAGAGTCCCCTTTGTTCGCACCTTCCAACCCATCAGCCGCGCATACAGAATATAATCCTCCGCCATTTTCGCCATCTCCAAGGGATCCCACCATTAGACACATCTTCCCATCTCCACCCCTTTCTGCTTTCCGCAAAGATCGTTCCCTCCACAACTCCCTGGTCAACTCGTCCCTAACCACCCAAACCACCCCCTCCGCAGGTACTTTCCCCTGCAACCGTAGTGGGTGGGCGGCGCGACCGATGTCGCAGCGGCCTCTGCAGTCTGTCTGTGTTTTTTGTGTTTTTTTGTCCTGTTAAGGGTATAGTTTGTAGTGGGCTTTTAAATGTGTATGTGTGGGGGGTGGGGGAAACTTTTAAATCTCTTCCCTGCACGGAGACCCGACCTTTTCTCTGTCGGGTCTCCGTTGTCGTTGGGGCCTAGCACCGTGGAGCGGACTCCAACCGGAACGACCTGGAGGCTCAAGTCACGGAGCCTGCGGAGCTGCGGACTTACCATCGTGGAGCTGGCCGGTTCGGAGCGTGGAGAGCTGCGGTGGCGCGCGGCTGCGACCCGACTCCGGTGGATGGTGACACCGGGAGCCCGCGGGTCCCTGCTGGGAGACCGCTTTGCGGGGCACCGGCAACGGCAACTTCTCCCGCTCGAATTGCGGGGTTGAGAGTGACCTGGAGTGGGGCCTTACATCGCCCGGCGCAGCTTTAAATGCCCGCGGACTTGATAGCGCCCGCCGGGGGCTTTGACTTTGACATATGGAGAAGAATGGAGAGCAGGGGAGAGACAAGACTTTGCCTTCCATCACAGTGAGGAGGAGATTCACTGTGATGGATGTTTGTGTAGATTGTGTTGGTGTGTATCTTGGTTCTTTTCTTGTATGGCTGCAGAAACCAAATTTCATGTGAGGTTCAAATGACAAATAAATGGTATTGTATTGTATTGTATTATTGTATTGTAGGAGATGCAACTCCTCCGTCCAAGGACCCCAACAGTCTTTTCATGTGAGGCAGAGGTTCACTTGCACCTCCTCCAACCTGATCTACTGTATCCGCTGTTCCAGATGTCAACTCCTGTATATCGGCGAGACCAAGCGCAGGCTCTGCAATCGTTTTCGCTGAACACCTCCGCTCAGTCCGCCTTAACCTACCTGATCTCCCGGTTGCTCAGCACTTCAACTCCCCCTCCCATTCCTAATCTGACCTTACTGTCCTGGGCCTCCATTGTCAGAGTGAGGCCCAGTGCAAATTGGAGGAACAGCACCTCCTATTTCGCTTGGGTAACCTTTACACCCCAGCAGTATGAACATTGACTTCTCTAACTTCAAGTAGCCCTTGCTTTCCCTCTCTCTCCATCCCCTCTCCCTTCCCAGTTCTCCCACCAGTATTACTGTCTACTTAATATTCCAATCTCTGTGCTGCTTACACACCTGACATCGATCTCAAGAAGGGTCTCGACCTGAAACGTCGCCCATTCCTTCTCTCCAGAGATGCTGCCTGTACTGCTGAGTTACTTCAGTATTTTGTGTCCACCTAAGAATTTCATTGTTCAAACAGAAGAATTTCATTCATCCGTTTCAGAACATATGACAACAACACTTGATGGGCCTGTTCCTGTGCTGTACTGTTCTATGGTTATGTAGATGATAATAAATATAAACATATATAAACCAAATGCCATACCTGATCAAATATTTCACCAGATCCCAAAAGTCGTGCAGCGGTTCAGCAAAGATCTCCAGTCTCTTGAAAGCCACCACCAGGCTGAGCAGGTCCAAGGTCTGAGGGGGGCTGTGCCTGTCCACTGGCTCCTGTGTGTGTGCAGCTTCTGGCTCGGGCACTGGGCTGTTGTTGCCACCCAGTGGGGAGCTACTGGTGCCGGTGGAGGAGGTGGTGGTGGTGGTAGTGGTGGTAGTGTTGGTAGTAGTGGCGAGACTCCCTGCAGAATCCTTCCTGCCCACACTCTCAGCTGCTGCTGCTGCTGCCTCCCAGCTGGGAACAGGGCCCGCGACTGGCTGCATCTCCCCCAAAACCTATACGCGGCTAAATGTAGTATCGACAGCACCAACTAAAATGCCGATCCCAAAATATGCATAGGCATATGCAATTTATGCATGGGTAAATTGTGCAATAATAGTTATAATTGCACAGTTGCAGCAGTATATGCAAAAATTGTTAAATGCAATGTATGCATATGTGAATTTGGTATAAATATTTCCAAATTGTACGGTTGGAGAAGTTTGGGGGGGGGGGGGGGATTGAGTTAATTAATTGCTGGATCAGGACAGAGGTTTGGAGGCCGCCCAGATGTTGTTGCCCTGTGGCTCCCGGGCGGGGGGTCAGGGGTCGCGCCGTTGCTAGGAGACGGAGATGGGTCCGGTGGCGGCCATGGCGACTGCGGGCGGGCGGGTACGTCGGCCGCTTTATTTCTCCCGGTGCGGGTGTCAGTGTCGCCGCCGCTGCGCTCTCCCCGGCCGGTTGTTTGCTGATGATACTCCCGGCGTTATTACGACCGATAGGCAGGCAGGCAGAGAGCCCGAGAGGCAGAGAGGCCTAGACCTTCCTTCCTTCCTTCCGCCTCCTCCTCCTCCCCGGCTCCGCAGCCAACGGCCCCGCCCCCACCCAACAGCCGCAGCGCATCGAGCCCCGAGCTCATCAATGGACGGTGGCCGCCACCATCTACAACCCGCAACCGTCTGACCATGATGCCTTCCCTTCCCCCCTTCCCCCCCTCCTCCTTCACAGATGCTGCCTGACCTGCTGAGTCTTTGTACACACAAGGAACTGCAGATGCTGGTTGTCAAAAAACAAGTTTATGTTTACTATTGAAGATAGACACACAAAGCGCTGGAGTATCTCAGCGGGTCAGGCAGCATCTCTGGCAGGGCTGCCAACTCTCACGCATTGAGCGTGAGACCCACGCATTTGATGAATTCTCACGCTCAAAAAAATATTTTTTCATATATATATATCTATATTACTAAAAGTCTGTTCTTGACCGGTTTTGGCAATCCGTGCTGCGATTTCCGAGAGAACGCCACCACCTACGGCCGTCATTTTTGGCCACCTTGCTCAGAGCCCCCCTCCGCCGCATGTGTGCCGAGGATTTTTCCAGTCCATTAAAAAGCTACGGAAGTCCTTAGATGCTTAGCCACATTAGGATGGCTATCACTAACTGCACTAATCTTAGCTGTAGGTTTTTTCTTTTTCAACCTTTTACACATTACTAATATAATTTTTTATTACCTCTTTTACCTTATGATATATTATATTTTGTATTTGGAGTGGAATTACATATTTTATTTAGGGAGATACGTTCGGATGGAAAACAGACGAGACTTAAAACTCATCTACCTGATGTTCGAGTATAAGGTAGGGTTGAGGGTGCCGAGCCATCTGCTCTAACCACTCTAAACACAAGATGCAAGACGTGAATAGGAAAATTGGGGGTGAAGGAATTAAATTCTGTAGTTGGAATGTTAAGGGAATTAATGAACCTATTAAAAGAGGCAAAGTGTTAGCTCATTTAAAATCATTGAAAACAGATATAATATTTCTGCAGGAGACACACCTGAAAAAGGAAGCACAACATAGATTGAAAGCAAAATGGATTGCTAAAGCGTACCACTCCTCATTCACACATAAATCTAGAGGGGTTGCAATATTAATTCGTAAAGGTATACCCTTTAAACATATATCAACGATAGAAGATATTGAAGGTAGATATATTGTAATAAAAGGGGTTATACTCAAAAAAGGTGACTCTCCTTAATGTGTATGGACCAAATTTTGATAGCCCCCTGTTTTTTAAGAGAATACTCAACAATATCACACAATGTACACAACAAAACTTAATAATCGGTGGAGACTTAAATTGTACATTGGATGCTTATTTGGATAGATCATCAACTCAAAGAAAACTAAAATCCCAATCAAGTGAATTTCTAAACTCATATATTAATACTACCAACATTAAGGATGTTTGGAGAATTGAAAATCCATCGGGTCGAGAATATTCATTTTACTCACCAGTACATAAAACCTACTCAAGGATAGATTATTTTTTAGTAGACTCAAAACTTATCCCATTTACCTATAACTCGCAATATCATAATATCATAATCTCAGACCATGCTCCATTAACATTTATGATTAAACTAAACGGAATGGTCGAGACACAGCCACAATGGAGACTTAATCCCCAAATCTTAAAAGAAAAGGTATGTAATGAATACCTCGTAAAACAGATTAATATGTTTTTTGAGGCTAATGATAGCCCTGAAATCTGCTTCCCTTCTTTGGGAAACATTTAAAGCATTTGTGCGAGGAGCATTAATCTCTTCTCAATCATTTCTTAACAAAGAGAATAGGGCCAAACAACAGAAATTGGAAATGGAAATAAAGCAATTAGACATAGAAAATGCAGCAGCACCATCCATGATAAAACACAATAAAATTGCAGTACTGAAATATAAATTGAACAAGATATACTCAGACCAAGTTATAAAACTTTATCAACATACAAAACAATTAAATTTTGAATTTGGTGATAAACCACAAAAACTATTAGCGCGACAACTTTGTAAACTGGACGGGGAAAAAACAATTTACAAAATTAGAACAGACAAGGGAGAAACACTAACGCTGCCTAAAGATATTAATGATAGATTTTTACAATACTATCAAAAATTGTACTCATCTAAAATGACAGAACAATCAGCAGGAATGGAAACATTTCTACAGAAATGTAATCTTGTGGGTTTAGATCAGAAAGAGAGAGAATCACTAGGTGCTGAAATTACGATAAAAGACATCGAAGAGTCAATTAAATCTTTAAAAAATGGAAAGGCTGCAGGTCCTGATGGTCTAAGTTCTGAATTTTATTAAAAAAATTATGATCTGGTTTCTCCACGCCTACAGACACTGTACAAATATGCTTACACTCAACAGAAACTCCCAGAAACTCTAAACGAATCTACAATCATACTCATACCAAAAACGGATAAGGATCTTGAAGACCCAGGTTCATACAGAGCAATAGCCCTTTTAAATACTGATCAGAAAATACTAACTAAAATTCTATCTCATAGATTGAGCTTAGTGATAAACAAATTAATACACCCCGACCAAACAGGTTTTATTCCAAAACGTTACTCATTTTATAATCTGAGAAGACTATTCAATATTATATACTCCAAAAGAATTCCTGATGCAGATCTAGCAATCATTTCGTTAGATGCTGAAAAAGCATTTGACCAGGTTGAATGGCCATATTTATTTTCGATGATGGAAAATTTTCAATTGGGAGAGAAGTACTGTACATAGGTTAAATTGTTATACTCTAATCCAACAGCTAGAATATTAACAAACCAAATGTTATCAACTAAATTTAACCTCTCTAGAGGTTGTAGACAAGGATGTTCACTATCCCCACTATTATTTGCTCTTGCAATCGAACCCTTAGCAGAAAGCGTTAGAACCCATACAGGAATATACGGATATAACACTAGAGAAACAAGGAATAACATTTCCTTATATGCAGATGATGTACTAATATATATTACAAAGTTAGAAACTAGTATTCCAAATCTATTAAATTTAATAACTCAATTTGGTCAGTTCTCAGGATATAGAATTAATTGGAATAAAAGTGAAATCATGCCAATAACAAAACTCAATCTACATACATTACAACAATCCCCTTTTAAAATAGTTAAAGATAAATTTAAATACTTAGGAATCTATGTAACTAAGACATATACCTCTTTATTTAAACTAAATTTTCCACCCTTACTGAATAAACTACACAAGAATATTCAATACTGGAAAACACTTCCCATTTCAATGCTTGGTAGAATTAATGCTATAAAAATGATCTTCTTACCGCAACTACTGTACCTATTTCAATTAATCCCGATATATATCCCAAAAACTTTTTTCAAAAAAGTCGACTCCATTGTTACAAGTTTTATCTGGGATTATAAGAATCATAGAATAAGTAAAAAACATTTATGTAAGTCAAAGATAAATGGAGGTTTGGCTTTGCCAAATTTCTTGTTTTATTTTTGGGCAGTCCATATTAAAAACATGAATTTCTGGCTGGAAGAATTGGATCAACAACCAGATTGGTTAAGGATGGAAAAGGAAGACTGTTTACCTTTTGAAATTGGACCGATCATATTCGCTACTACAAAACTGCACAAAAAAACCTATAAGGAGAACCCCATAATACATAGTGGAATACGAATTTGGAAACAATTAAAAAAAGTTTTTAAATTGAATAATATACCACTATGCCTTCCCATTGTAAATAATCCCTTATTCAAACCATCCTTTTTGGATAAGGGTTTCACACAATGGAAAAATTATGGAATTAAAAAGATTGGACATCTTTATGGGGAAGGCACTTTTCTTTCATTTCAGGAGCTACAACAGAATCATGGACTGCACTCAAATAATTTCTTCAGATATCTACAAATTAGAGATTATGTTAAATCTAACACACAAGCCTACAGGACTAGGGAACCAGAAATCCTTGATGAATGTTTGAACAAGCATCCTAACACTGAAAAATTAATAGCTTATATTTATAACACCCTTCTAAACAACGAGGTACCACCGACGGAACCATATAGACATACATGGGAAAATGAATTAGGTCATCCTATAACGAAAGATTTGTTGGACGAAAGTATACAACATATACATCAATGTTCGTTAAATGCCAGACATGCTTTAATACAATTTAAAGTCTTACATAGATTACACTACTCATACTCAAAATAAAACAAATCTCTCCTATTTGTGATAAATGTCTACATCTAGATGCTAATTTAACACATACGTTTGCAAATTGTATAAAAATTAAACATTTCTGGACTGATATTTTTGAAATAATTTCAGACGTTATTAATACAAAACTGGATCCAAACTCAAAATTAATAATACTTGGAATATCAGAGCAAAGTTTAACACTCACAACAAGCCAAAGAAATTTCCTCGACTACAGTATAATAACCGGGAAAAAATTAATATTAAAATTTTGGAAAGGCCCTACGACCCCCACAATTAAAATGTGGATTGTGGAAATGTCGGAGACCCTATATCTAGAAAGAATTAGACTTGTCTTAATGGACAAACAAGAACTTTTTGATAAAATATGGGCTCCATTCATTAATTATCTGACGGGATAAATTGGCCCGGCACGAAAACCCAACTGAAACCTGAACTCAAGATTAGATGAAAAGTCATACTTTATAATCTACAAACCTATCTCCAATGACATATTATAAGTAATCCATTCCACCTTTTTTGTTTTTTTTGATATTTGTAACCTTTCTCTCTCTTTCTCTCTTTTTCTATATTAAAAAAACCCCACTAGAAGTAGAAGTAATCGACAATTGAAAATTTTAATAATGTATGACTGATGTATATGAAAAGTTGTTTTTACTATAATATGCAACTATACTTTATAATATGTCTACTTCTAATAAAAATATTATTTAAAAAAAATAAATGACAGAGATATTAATATTTTTACAAAATTCCCCATTCTCTCTGCTGCCCCCGCTGGCGGCAGGGGGGAGGGACTATAAAACCAGGAAGTGGTGTGCCACACAGTCTCTTCAAGATGGAGGAAGGCAGAGGGTCACGTTTCTCTGAGCTGTGAATAACACTGAACCCATGTCTACTCAAATGTAAGTGCCCTTAGTGGTTCTAAAATGCTTGCAGAATGTGTCTATTGGTTCTAAAGCTTGCAAAAAAGTGTCTATTGGTTCTAAAGCTTGCAAAAAAAGTGTCTATTGGTTCTAAAGCTTGCAAAAAAATGTCTATTGGTTCTAAAGCTTGCAAAAAATGTCTATTGGTTCTAAAGCTTTCAAAAAATGTCTATTGGTTCTAAAGCTTGCAAAAAGTGTCTATTGGTTCAAAAGCTTGCAAAAAATGTCTTACAGCAAATGGTGGCTTGGGTGCTTTGGCTTGCAGTTGAAAGGCACTACTTACTGCAAATGGTGGCATGATGTTGAAATGCACTACCTACTGCAAATGGTGGCTTGGGAGCTTTGAAGTTGATTGGCACTACTTACTGCAAATGGTGGCTTGGGTGTGGCTTGAAGTTGAAAGACACCACTTACTGCAAATGATGGCTTGGGTGTGGTTTGCAGTTGAAATACACCACTTACTGCAAATGGTGGCTTGGGTGTGGCTTGAAGTTGAAAGACACCACTTACTGCAAATGGTGGCATGAAGTTGAAAGGCACTACTTACTGCAAATGGAGGCTTGGGAGCTTTGGCTTGAAGTTGAAAGGCACTACTTACTGCAAATGATGGCTTGGGTGTGGCTTGAAGTTGAAAGACACTACTTACTGCAAATGGTGGCTTGGGTGTGGCTTGAAGTTGAAAGACACCACTTACTGCAAATGGTGGCTTGAAGTTGAAAGGCACTACTTACTGCAAATGGTGGCTTGGGAGCCTTGGCTTGAAGTAGAAAAGACACTACTTACTGCAAATGGTGGCTTGGGAGCTTTGGTTTGAAGTTGAAATGCACTACTTACTGCAAATGGTGGCTTGGGTGTGGCTTGAAGTTGAAAGACACCACTTACTGCAAATGGTGGCTTGGGAGCTTTGAAGTTGAAAGGCACTACTTACTGCAAATGATGGCTTGGGTGTGGTTTGAAGTTGAAAGACACCACTTACTGCAAATGATGGCTTGGGTGTGGCTTGAAGTTGAAAGACACCACTTACTGCAAATGGTGGCTTGAAGTTGAAAGGCACTACTTACTGCAAATGGTGGCTTGGGAGCTTTGACTTGAAGTTGAAAGGCACCTCTTACTGCTAATGGTGGCATGGGTGTGGCTTGGGTGTGGTTTGAAGTTGAAAGGCACTACTTACTGCAAATGGTGGCTTGGATGCAATGGCTTGAAGTTAAAAGGCATTACTTACTGCAAATGGTGGCGTGGGTGCTTTGGCTTGAAGTTAAAAGGCACTACTTACTGCAAATGGTGGCGTGGGTGCATTGGCTTGAAGTTGAAAGGCACCACTTACTGCAAATGGTAGCATGAAGTTGAAATGCACTACTTACTGGAAATGGTGGCTTGGGTGCTTTGGCTTGAAGTTAAAAGACACTACTGTAAATGCACTTGCTTCCTGTTTGCACTGTATATTGATTTTAGATAAAACGCTACCACTTACGGCTGTGATTTTTGGCAATCTTACTCAGTCCCCCTCCGCTGAGCAGGTGCAGAGAATTCTTCCCATCAATGAAAAATAAAAGTGTTATTAGTTTTTTTTTAAATGTTGAGAATCTCTCTCCTGTCAATCACTCCATGAAAGCCACACCTTTTCCGGTGAGGGGGGGAGGGGTTTTAAAACCCGGAAATGTGGGTGTGGCTCAGTCTCTGCAAGATGGAGGAGGGCGAGGTCACGACTCGCTGTCTTTAGTGACTTTGCACCCTACTTCAAATGGTATGAAAGTGCACTTGAATTTGGTGGCCTTGCACCCTGCTAGAAGTGGTAAGAAAATGCACTTGAATTTGGTGGCCTTATACCCTACCTAGCTTGAAATAGAATTTCAAGGATTAGCCGTGAGTCAACTACCAGCCCACCAGCCGTGAGTGAGTTGCCAGCACAATAGGCTTGATTGACTGAGACGCCAGCCCAAGAATCCATTTGGCGCACAATTTGCATACTAGCCCTCTGGAAACCAGTCCCTTCAGCCCACAACACCCATACTAGCGCTCCAGAAAGCCCCCCCCCCCCAACTGGCCACCAATATTAGAATTGGTGGAGAGGTGGAATATTGCGTTGGATGACCAGCCCTCCTGTGTGATGCTGGGACCCAACGGGTCCCACTTAGTCTAGTAATATATAGTTTTCGCATTTGTTTGTCTGCTGAATGGTCATCAAACTCAAATGTTAACTTTCCACAGATGTTCCCTCACCCTCTAAATATGCCCAGTATTTTTTTTAATTAAACCTTGAATTTCAAGCAACGATCCTCATTCATGAAAAGTTGCATTTGAATTTCACATTTTAAAACACCATAAACCATTTCAAAATATTTGTGTGTACAAAACGCAAATTTTAACTGTGTGCACTTTAAATGTCAGGCAGTTATACGATGATTAACATTTATTTTTACAAATATCTCCTGGTTCGGTTTTAATATAAAAATTGTGCCATCTTGCATTTAAGTACCATTTAAAAAGCAACAGCATTGTATTTTGAACAAATTTATAATGGCAAGATGCGGTCAACAATTTTCATCTATAATAACAATTGTACCAAAGACATTCATAACAACACTCTTTAAAGCAACATCATTCATTTATAAGAGGATCACATTTTATATAACCTAAATTTAACAATTTTATGCAATATATCGATGATTTTTAATATTTAAAAAATGCACTCTTATTAACTTCCATTAAAATTACTTGCACTGTTGACAACTTGTATTTATAACATAAAGCTGCAAATAAATTATTTATGAATCATTATTAAAGGAAGTGAATAAAAAAACTGCAAATGCAGACAATAGTCATACAGCACGGAAACAGACCCATCAGCCCAAGTTATCCATGCCAAACAAGATGCCCCATCTACACTAGCCCCACCAGCCCACGTTTACCAACAAGTGTTCGGCGACCGTTTGTCGAACTCTTGCGCTTGGTCCACCGAGGCCTGCTGGATCTTCCATTTGCTACCCCTTTTAACTCCTCTTCCCATTCCCATGTTATAGACAATAGACAATAGGTGCAGGAGTAGGACATTCGGCCCTTCGAGCCAGCACTGCCATTCAATGTGATCATGGCTGATCATCCCCAATCAGTACCCCGTTCCTGCCTTCTCCCCATATCCCATGACCACTAGTTTTAAGAGCCCTATCTAGCTCTCTCTTAAAAGCATCCAGAGAACCTGCCTCCACCATCCTCCGGGGCAGAGAATTCCACAGACTGTGAGACAAAGTGTTTCCGCTTCTCCGTTCTAAATGGCTTACTCCTTATTCTTAAACTGTGGCCCCTGGTTCTGGTCTCCCCCAACATCGGGAACATGTTTCCTGCCTCTACCATGTCCAAGCCCTTAACAATCTTATATGTTTCAATGAGATCCTCTCATCCTAAACTCCAGAGTGTACAAGCCCAGCTGCTCCATTCTCTCAGCATATGACAGTCCCGCCATCCCGGGAATTAACCTTGTAAACCTACGCTGCACTCCCTCAATAGCAAGAATGTCCTTCCTCAAATTAGGGGACCAAAACTGCATACAATACTCCAGGTGTGGTCTCACTAGGGCTCTGCACAACTGCAGAAGGACCTCTTTGCTCATATATTCGATTCCTCTTATTATAAAGGCCAACATGCCATTCGCTTTCTTCACTGCCTGCTGTACCTGCATGCTTACTTTCATAGACTGATGTACAAGGTCCCCCAGATCCCGTTGTACTTCCCCTTTTCCCAACTTGACGCCATTTAGATAGTAATCAGCCTTCCTGTTTTTGCTACCAAAGTGGATAACCTCACATTTATCTGCATTAAACTTCATCTGCCATGCATCTGCCCACTCCCCCAATCTGTCCAAGTCACCCTGCATTCTCATCGCATCCAGCTCAATGTTCACACTGCCACCCAGCTTTGTGTCATCTGCAAATTTGCTAATGTTACTTTGAATCCCTCCATCCAAATCATTGTTGTATATTGTAAATAGCTGTGGTCCCAGCACCGAGCCTTGCGGTACCCCACTAGTAACTGCCTGCCATTCTGAAAGGGACCCGTTAATCCCTGCGCTTTGTTTCCTGTCTGCCAACCACTTTTCTATCTGTCAGCACTCTACCCCCAATGCCATGTGCCCTAATTTTGCCCACTAATCTCCAATGTGGGACCTTATCAAATGCGTTCTGAAAGTCCAGGTACACTACATCCACTGGCTCCCCTTGTCCATTTTCCTAGTTCCATCTTAAAAAAATTCCAGAAGATTAGTCAAACATGATTTCCCCTTCGTAAATCCATGCTGACCCGGACCGATCCTGTTATTGCTATCCAAATGTTCGGCCATCTCATCTTTTATAATTGAGTCCATCAACTTCCCCACCACCGATGTCAGGCTAACTGGTCTATAATTCCCTGTTTTCTCTCTCCCGGTTGAGTCGCTCGTTAGAGGAAGGGAGGAGGGAGTCTTTGGGAAAGACTTTGGGTCACTGGATCAAAAGATTGGGTGGCTACCTGTTGGAGTACATACCCATCCTGAGCTACCGAGTTGCCCTCCTGTTCAGCATTTCACAATCCTACATTTTTATGCTCTCCCTACTATCCGGGCCAGATAACTTTGTTTGCAGCTTACATGGTCAGCCCAGCTTTACCACCCCATCCTCATGAGTTCTAGGTGCAGAATTAGGCCATTCAGCCCATCAAGTCTCCTCCATCATTCAGTCGTGGCTGATGTATCTTTTCCTCTCACCCCATTCTCCTGCCTTCTCCCGTAATCCCTGACATCCTTACAAGTCAAGAATCTGTCAATTTCCGCCTTGAAAATACCCATTGATGGCTTCCTCCGCCGTCAATGGTAATGATTTCCACAGATTCAGAACCCTGTTGTGACAAAATAAATTCCTTCCCATCTCCTTTCTAAAGGTATGTTCCTTTATTCTGAGGCTATGGCCTCTGGTCCTAGACTCTCCCACTAGTGGAAACATCCTCTCCACATCTGCTCTATCCAGACCTCCTCCACTCTCCTTGCAGCTTTACAACATTATTTTGACATTCACAGTTTTTACAAAGTCTTCAACTTGAAACAATGACTGTGTTTCTCTTCCCACAAATGTGGTCTGATCTGCAGAGTTTTCCAGCACTGGACAGGTGACATTTCAGGTCTGCACTTTCCATCAGTTTGAAGAAGGGTCCAGACCTGAAACATTGTCTACCTATCCCCTCCACAAATGCTGCCTGACCCATTGGGTTCTCCAGCATTTTGTGTTTTGCTCAAGATTCCAGCATTTTCAGTTCCTTTTGTCTCATTAGTTCCAGCATTTTTGGTGTTTATGTTAAGAACTTATACAAAGTATATATTTATGAAATAATGCCTTCCATTTTTACCTCCATTTATAGCATCCCACATTTTTTAAACATAAAAGTGACTTACGTGAATAAGTATTTGCATTTTAGAGTCACGCAGCAAATGAACAGGCCCTTCGGCCCACTAGGTTCATGCTGATCATCAAGATACTATCTATACCAATCGCATTTACCAACACTTGGTACAGAGGCTTCCATAGCTTAATGATTCACATGCGCATCTGGATACCAAGAAAGGTTTAGAATTTTAATGCTTACATTTTCAAAATCACTACAAAATGCAGGAGTCACAGTTATTAAAAATCTGAGTATAAAGAAAAAAAAGATTTAAGACTCCTACTTATAACAATATGCAATTGTAACCGCCAATGACTTGCATTCAAAGATCGTTGATATGAGCTCACATTTATAACACAGGCTCCTTGCAACGTGCATTTAACTACAAAGTGATGATAATTTGCAGTTATAGCTTTTATAAATGAGCTATGACACCGCCAACTTATTTTAAAAATTGCTTGTAAAACGATTTGCTTAATAGCCACTTTCATTCTTGGCAAACTTAACCAGCCCTTGTAACCATTTGCATTTATAACAGGCACATATCTTAAATGTGTAAAGTTATATTAAACGACAACTGCAATTACATCAACCTGAAATTACAACAACATTTTGCTTTCATTGCAATTATCTGATTTATATTCTGCCACTACGACAATGTGTACATAGAATAGCAATACCCTAATAATACAATTATAATTTGCATTGTTGTAATAGCAAGTGGTTCCAATCAATATTCACATGCAACAACTTACATTTGCAACTCACGTGGAACTGTAATAACCTTGCTTTTACAATAACTTGCTTTAAACAACTTGTAATTCCCATCTAGTAATAATTTCCAATTATGCACGCCATTACAACAATATGCATTTAACAATTTGCATTTTAAAGCCAAAAAAAAAAAGAAGCATTTTAATGCCTAAAATTATAAACCACAGAGTAATAGCAATGCAGTACAGAAACAGCCAACCCGTCTATGCTGACAATAATGCCCACCTACACTAGTCCCACCTGCCCGCGTTTGGCCCATATCCCTCTAACCTTAGAAGTAAAGAACTGCGGATGCTGGTTTATACCAAAGATAGACAAATAAAACTGGAGTAACTCAGCGGGTCAGGTAGCATCTGTGGAGAAAAAGGATAGTGATGTTTTGGGTCAGGATGTTTGAGTCTCAAGAAGAGTCCCGATCCAAAATGTCACCCATCCTCTTTCTCCAGAGATGCTGCTTGACCTGTTGAGTTACTCCAGTAGTTTGCGTCTGTCCCTTTAAACCTTTCTTACCAGTGCAAATGTCTTTTAAATGATGTTATAGTAACATTTTGATGAAGAAAATGTATTACAATTTACTTTGATAAAAAGCTTCTATTTATTTTTTTAAAATGCACCTATCACGACTTGTAGCAAGAGAGACACCTCTCACTTGTATGTGGGATCAGTAGACTATTTCTGTACAATTTAATAATTGGGGATGCGCTTAGGTATGGTAATGCTCTACTGGACTGTTTGTAAGAAAATAATTTCACTGTGAGTTTACACTTTGCACATGTGACAATAAAATCACCATTGATCTATTGCATTTGTAACCTGCTCTAAATAGAACTCAAAATATCTCACTTTAATCACTTCAACATTTTGCATTTATCACACATTACTAACAAATTACATTTTCATGCAGATATGTTCTTAACAATTACCTTTCAATTCAATGATGACTCAATTATACTTTATTATCACATGTACAGTGAAATGCTTTGCTTTGTATACAGCCCAGTAGCATTATATAGCAGACCATCAACTTGATGAAATATGCTCTTGTGTCTGCCCAAAACTTGTTGGTCGCCCAGCCCAGCGAGTTACCTGTTAGGGAATGGTGCTGACTGGCCCGCTCCAGACTGCAGGAGTACGTGCTGAGGGATACACTGAAGCTCAGTGCAGCCAATACCGAGGCTCTGTGGATTGAATTGAATTGAATTGAATCCCTTTATTGTCATTCAGACCTTACAGTCTGAACGAAATTTTGTGCCTGCAGTCATACATACATCATACAATAATAAACAACAGTAAACACAAATTAACATCCACCACAGTGAGTCTACCAAGCACCTCCTCACTGTGGTGGAGGCAAAAAAATCTTAGGGTTACTGTCTCTTCCCTCCTCTTCTCCCTCTGCGCTGAGGCGATTCCCCACCGGGCGATGGCACAACAGTCCCGCGGCTCACCGAACCCCGCAAACGGGCCGGCTCAAACACCGCGGCACGGGGGATGTCGAAGCTGCCGCCCTCCAGTCCAGCATACGTAGCTGCTGGCCCGCGGCTGAACCCAGGACTCTGGTCCCCGCCGCCAGAACGCCGTCCCAGCCACCGGAGCACCGTTCCAGCCCCGAGCCGGATCGCCCTCGCGTGAGTGCCGTTCCTCCCTCGAGCTGGGCCACTCCGACGGGAGTGCCGTTCCTCCCTCGGGCTGGGCCACTCCGACGGGAGGGCCGTTCTCCCTCGGGCTGGGCCACTCCGACGGGAGTGCCACAGCCCCTCGCGGGAGAGTCTCGGCCCCTCGCCAGGCCGTCCTCACGGGAGCGCAGCTCCAGCCCCGAGCTGGGCCGCCCTCACGGGAGCGAGCCCAGGGCAAGTCCTGACAGGCTGCCTCCGGAGTCCCGAGGTCGCCAGCTCCACCATTAGGCCTCAGTGCAGACGGAGGCAGAGAGGGGGGATACGACGAAAAAGTCGTATTCCCCCCAAGGGAGAGACAGCAGACCCCGTTTCAACCCCCCCCACATAAACACAATCTAAAAACCAAAAACGCAACTACACAAAACGAAAAAAAACAACACAAAAAGGTAAAGACAAACGGACTGTAGGCGAGCCGCAGCCGTTCCCAGCGCCGCCACTTCCGGAATATCACCCAAGGGGGCCACATGAGTTGCAAATATGTATTTTTTAAGATAGGTGCAAACACCACCGAATATGACACTATCGAGCATAAAGGAAATGTATGAAGTTTTTGTTTTGGATATATGTTTTATTCTGAATACAGTTTATTTTTAACATTAAAAAACAATTTACTATCGTACAAGTGGGAACTTTACTGAATGAGACTATTGAATGTACAGACATGGCAAGCTTCCCAGCTGTTGTCAGGTAATTGAATCATTCTATCACCAACATGAGAGCAGTCCTCACCTCCCATCTACCTCATTGGAGACCTTCGGACAATGTTTAATCCGACTTTTCTGGATTTTATCTTGCACTAAACGTTATTCCATTTATCCTGTATCTATACACGGTGGACGGCTCCATTGTAATCATACATAGTCTTTCCGCCGACTGGAAAGCACAACAAAAAAGGCTTTTCACTGTACCTCAGGTTGGGTCGGGGGGAGTTCCCCCCGCCACGGTACCATGTAATCCCGTGCTACCTGCTCCATGGTTAGATAGTCGGCAACTAAACCATCTCCCCCACCTGGGTTGCCAGGTGAGGAGGGGGCTGTGGACCCCCAGCAGGACCAAAAACAAGACCTGTCAAAGTGCGGATGAGCTCCTAGCGAGCCAACAGTCATCCACACTTCAGTAGAGGTTGCGATCACTGTCGTACATAGCATTGTGAGGCATCGTGCCCGTTGATGTTTTCAATGATGATGATGACTATACCTCGGTACACGTGACAATACACTGAACTAAACATACAATTGCACAGTTTTTGGTTTCAGTATATTTTTTATTCGGAATAGTTTATTTTTGAAATGTTAAAACAATTACTATCATATAAGTGTGAACACTACTGAGTATAAAACTATTGTATATATTCACACTGAGAATGCATAAAGAGGTTTTGCATGTTATTTTATGTTTACATTTTTCATCCTGAATGAAATTTAGACTTGAATTTTTTAAAGTTTGAGTTATTACAACACCTTCACACCAAAATTCAAAAAGTAATTTGATAAAAAAATTATGTTGGCTGAGAATAATGAGATCAAACCAAGAAGGGTCTCGGTCCGAAACGTCACCCATTCCTTCTCTCCAGAGATGCTGCCTGACCCGCTGAGTTGCTCCAGCATTTTGTGTCTATCCAAAATCAGATTAGTTGCACCAAGAGTTCTGCAATAGTGCTCGGTGGGCACAAGGACCCAGGAGAACAGCGCCCAGCCTGCCCTGGAAGGCAGTGCCAACAAAGAAGCTCAGATAGGGCTCTTTCTCAACCGCCTTGCATTCTGGGAAATAGCGCAGCCATTATTACCTGCGGTAGCGGAATTTATTGCATTTCTTACCCGGTTGGGACGGTGGAAAGTTGGCGGAAAGAGTGTACATTACACCTTTCCAAGTGATCCAGAGAGAGAGCGGCGCAAACTGGCCAATACTTTATTATTATTAGCAACATAACCAGATCAAATTATCAGTCTCCCCCCCCCCCCCCCTACCCCCTCGCTCACTTTAAAGGAAGTTAGGGACAGGTTTCTGCAAGAAACAAATCTCATCCGTTAAAACTAACCCCCAGTACCGACCCTTTCCCCACACCGAATTAATAAGTCCTTCCTTACAAACGACCCAAGTTTGCAGATGACACGAAGGGGGGCAGTGTTAGCTGTGAGGAGGATGCTAGGAGGCTGCAAGGTGACTTGGATAGGTTGGGTGAGTGGGCAAATGCATGGCAGATGCAGTATAATGTGGATCAATGTGAGGTTATCCACTTTGGTGGCAAAAACAGGAAAGACACACAGTGCTGGAGTAACTCAGCAGCATCTCTGAAGGACACCGATGGATGACGTTACAGGTCAGAAAGCCGGAAAAGAGACGGTGTGGCGAGGCCTAGCGGTAATGGATACAGGTGGGGGTGGGGGGTTGATAGAACAAAGGGCGGAGATGAAAAGACAAAAGGCATGAGATACTATAGACGTGCAAATTGTGAAGCCAGAGAAAGGAATACAGGTGCACAACCTTTCATCCGAAAGTCTTGGGACCAGACACTTTTCGTAATTCGGAATTTTTCGGCTTTCGGAATGGAAGATTTTTAGCGTAGATTTTAACGGCTGGCTCAGTGGTAGAGTGCTCGGCTCATATCCGCAAGGTCGCGAGTTTGCGCCTCGATCCCGGCAGTTACTCGATCGCGAGTTTGAGTCTTCAATGTCATTTTTTCTTGCAGAATAGGAGAGAATAGGGAGGGTTAGGCTGGGATCATTCTCTGCGAGATGATCTTAGTGCGGGAGACAAGTGTAGGAGAGGTGTACTGACTGTGTGTGCAGAATTTTGGAAGTGATTGCCCACCATTCTCAAAAGCCGCTGTGTCTCCCTGTCCCTCCAACTCCAGAGGAATCCGCTCCCCGATGGGTCGCTACGGCGACAAGTGGCAGTTCGCCCACAGCCCGAGCTGCGCCACCCCAAGAACAAGACGTGCCTTGCACACCATCAGCTTCTGACCCTACGGGGAGCGTGTTCCTCTGGAGTTGGAACGGGGCTGGGCTGCTGCTGGCTGTGGGTCTCTGGGATCTCCGTGCTTGCAGTGGGCCTGGGGGTCGGTGTCCCGTTGGTCCTGACGTCTCCGGTGACTGGCACTGACCTGCTGGCATCGCCGACGTGAAGACAGTGTAAAGCCCCCGCGCCGGTGCAATGGGCGGGGAGCTGGAGAGGGGAGGGAAGGGGTCACACACATGGCCGGGAAGCAGAGGGGTGTAGGTGGGGTGAAACTGAAGGGAGCGACAATCTGCTGCTGCCTGCCCGCTGAGTTAAAAAGTTCCCACGCAAGACTCACGATACACTGTATATCGTGAGTCTACCGTGGGAACTTTTTAACTCAGCGGGCAGGCAGCAGCAGATTGTCAATTATTAACCCTCCCGCGCAATATACCCTCACCTTCTCTTTTATGAATGGGGATTTAGTTCCCCTTTCTTCGAGGACCGACCGGAGGTTCCGCTGTCACCTCTGCGGGCCGCCCTCGGTGAACGTCTTCAAGGACCTTTCTTCAAGGACCGAAAAAATGTCCGCTATTCGGAGCTTTTCGTTATTTGGAACTTCGGATAAAAGGTTGTGCAGAGAATCCCATCCCAATTCTCCTCTTCTGCAAAAATAATGAAATGCTGCATTAGGCGCAATTAAAGTGGAAATTCAAGTGTTCAATGTTGCTGCAGGGTGATGTGTTTATTACCCAATAGCCAGACTTTCTTGCATTTTAGATTCGTTTTTAGCTTAGGCGCAGAAACAGGCCATTCGACCCACCGAGTCCGCGCTGACCATCAGTCCCTGTACACTAGCACTATCCTACACACTAGGGACAATTTAGAATTATACAAAGCCAATTAGCCTACAAACTTGTATGTGTTGGGAGTGTGGAGGAAACCGGGGCACCTGGAGAAAATCCACATGGGTAACAGGGAGAACGTACAGACAAGCAACTGTAGTCAGGATCAAATCCAGGTCTCAGGGCAGCAACTCTACTGCTGCACCACCGTGCCACCCTAGACGCAAGGAAATAGGCCTTTCGGTTCACCATGTTCACGCTGACCATAGATCACCTCTTCACACTGGTTCCATGTTATCCCACTTTCTCATAGAAACATAGACACATAGAAAATAGGTGCAGGAGGAGGCCATTCGGCCCTTCGAGCCAGCACCGCCATTCATTGTGATCATGGCTGATCATCCACAATTAATAACCCGTGCCTGCCTTCTCCCCATATCCCTTGATTCCACTAGCTCCTAGAGCTCTATCTAACTCTCTCTTAAATCCATCCAGTGATTTAGCCTCCACTGCCCTCTGTGACAGGGAATTCCATAAATTCACAACTCTCTGGGTGTAAAAGTCTACACACTAAGGTCAATTTAAGACGTCCAATTAACCTACAAACACTTCTTTAGGGTGTAGGAGGGAACCGCAACACCCAGAGAAAACACACGCGGTCACAGGGAGAACGTGCAAATTCCACAGAGACAGCACCCGTGGTCAGCCGGGACTCTGGCGCTGTGAAGTAGTGGCTCTACCCGCTGCCCCGCTGTGCCGCTTTGTCAGAGCTCTAAAAAATGTAATTGCTTCTCCTCCTTTATGGACGTGAATTAAATTATTCATCCTACTTTTAAAAAAAAATAAACCACTTTTCAACAACTACAAGGGTTTGCGGAAACTTTGCAACAACAGACTGCAACAGAAATGTATCCAACAGGGAGCTTTGATAAAGCTGGGATTGAATTCAATTGCAGCAGCTTGTAATTGTAACAATATCCATTTTAAATAATTTGCACTACTAACAACATAATTAGTGCAACAATTTGCAGTAATAACAATCTGCAACTGGGACAATTTATATTTAAAACATGTCGCCCTTGTAACAATTTAGTCATAAGGACTAACGCTGTATTTAAAACAGCTTATAGCTGAACAAATAATCACAAATCTATAAAAGTAAAGACTTATGGAGGAAAAATATTGTGTCAAAATGCTACCTACTCCAAGCCTCCTTTGCAACCAATAAGAGGTCAGAGTCGGAGAGTCACACAGAGTGGAAACTGACCCTTCAGCCCAAGTTGCCCATGCTGACCTACATGCCCCATCTACACTAGTCCCACCCACCTGTGTTTGACCCATATCCTTCTAAACCTGTCATATCCATATACCTGTCCAAATGTCTTTTAAACATTGTAATAGTACCTGCTTCAACTGCCTCCTCTGGCAGCTCTTTCCATATACCCACCACCCAAATTTGTCCCACACGTTCCTATTAAATCATTCCCCCCACCTCACCTTACACCTATGTCCCCTGGTCCTTGAATGTGCTGGTGGCCTTGTCGAGGCAGTGTGATGTGTATATGGAGTCAGTGGATGGGGAGGTTTCTTTGTGTAATGGTCTGGGCTGCATCTGCAATGCTCTGCAATTTCTTGCGATCTTGGATGGAGCTGCTCCCAAACCATGCTGCGATGCATGCTCACCCTTCGACAGGGAAGATGCCATGAAGCTGGAAAGGGAGCAGAGAAGATTTACGAGGATGGCAAGAGAGTCGAGAGTGTTTTATTGTCATGTGTCTCAGATAGAACAATGAAATTCTTACTTGCTGCGGCACAACAGAATATGTAAACATTGTACATTGTAAATAATATGATAAACGAGAGAGAAAGAAAAAGAAAAAGAAAGAAAGAAATAGAAAGAAAAGAAAAGAAAGAAGAAAAAAAAGAAGAAACAAAAGAGTTCAGTGTGTATATGTACATATACTCATTAGTACACACACACACACACATAACTCACAAGTACACACACACATACACACATATAACTCAATTATCTGTGCTGTGGGGGGACGTTGGGCAGGCTAGAACTTTATTCCTTGGAGCAGAGGAGGCTAAGGGATGATCTTATCGAAATATAACATCATGAGGGAAATAGATAGGGGGTTGCACAGAGTAGGGAAATCAGGGAATAGTGGGTTTATGAAGAGAGGGGAATGATTAAATAGGAACTTGAGGGGCAACTTTTTCAAGCAGAAGTTGCTGAGTATATGGAATGAACTGCAAGAGGAGGTATTTGAGGCAGGTACAATAATACATTTAAAAGACATTTGGAAAGGTACATGGATAGGAAATGTTTAGATGGGGGTGAGAAATTGTGCCACATGTCATGATGCTCATCAGCAGCAGATGGCAGAAGAGCTCCACCAGTAGATATTGACCTATTGCATTCCTTTAGCGCCCTTCAGAACCCTCACACCTTCCCAAGGAGCTGCACATTCTTCAACGTACTTCAGGCTCAGGGAACCCGGCAGTCATCTTTTGCACAGCAAGATCCCAGTAACAGGGGAAAAGACTGTCACCCACCAGCCTCTCCCACACCCTGCAGGCAATCATTCCTCCTTACAGTATATAGTACCAGGGGGCATCGGTTTAAGTGGACAGGGAAAATAATTAATAGGAACCTGGGGGACAACGTTTTCACACAAAGGGTGGTGGGCATATGGAAGGAGCTGCCAGAGGAGGTAGTTGAGGCAGGTAACATAACAACATTTAAAAGGCACCTGGACAGGTACATGAATTGGAAAGGTTCAGGTAGATATATGGACCAAATGCGGGCAAATGGGACAAGTACATGGCGCATCTTGGTCCGCGTCTTAGTTGGGCTGCAGGGCCTGTGGCTGTGCTGTTTGAAAACGCATACCTCCAGATTCAGGGATGGTGTCTTTCCAGCTGTTATCAACTGAACCATCCTATTGATAACTAGAGAGTGGTCCTGACCTCCCATCTACCTCACTGGAAACCCTCAGACTATCTTTAATCGGACATACTGGACTTTATCTTGCACTAAATGTTATTCCCTTTGTCGTGTATCTGTACACTGTGGACGGCTTGATTGTAATCATGTATAGCCTTTCCATTGACTGGATAGCACGCAACAAAAAAGCTTTTCACTGTACCTCTGTAGGAAGAAGAAAGGAAGTGGAGGTATAACTCCCTAGTCAATTCTTCCCTTCCCACCCGTACCACCCCCTCCCCGGGCACTTTCCCTTGCAACCGCAATAGATGCTACACTTGTCGCTTTACCTCCCCCCTCGACTCCATTCAAGGACCCAAGCAGTCGTTCCAGATGCGACAGAGGTTCACCTGCACCTCCTCCAACCTCATCTATTGCATCCGCTGCTCTAGATGTCAGCTGATCTACATCGGGGAGACCAAGCGTACGCTTGGCGATCGTTTCGCCGAACACCTCCGCTCGGTCCGCATTAACCAACCTGATCTCCCGGTGACTCAGCACTTCAACTCCCCCTCCCATTACGTATCCGACCTTTCTGTCCTTGGCCTCCTCCATGGCCAGAGTGAACACCACTGGAAATTGGAGGAGCAGCACCTCGTATTTCGCTTGGGCAGTTTACACCCCAGCGGCTTGAACATTGACTTTTCTAATTTCCGGTAGCCCTTATTGTCTCCTCCCCTTCCCAGCTCTCCCTCAGCCCTCTGGCTCCTCCTCTTCCTTTCTTCCTGGTCCATATTCCTTCCTGATCCCCCTTTACCTCCTCCCTACTCACGTTCCCTCTGTTTGACTCTCCACAGAAGCCGCCCGACTGGCTGAGTGTTTTGCTGGGGCTTTGCACAAGGGACGAGGGAGGATGCTTGCCTGAGCTGAGGTTCCACATTTCAGGGGGGGGGGGGGGGGGTCACAGTCTTAGGGTGCAGGCACTCTCTGATTGAAAGATACACATCAGGGAAACAGGCCCTTCGGCCCACCGAGTTCACGCCGACCATCGATCACCAGTTCACACCAGTTCTATATTATCCCGCCTCGTCCACTCCCTATAAACTAGGGGCAATATACAGACCATAATTACATCTAACATCCTCTAGATTAAATAACTCAAATCTTTTTAGCTGGGTATACAAGTGATTGTACTTGGGATGAACACAAGAGGCTTGGAATGAGAATAGAGAAGGGGACATTAAGAAGTTTTTAAGAAGGAACTGCAGATGCTGGAAAATCGAAGGTAGACAAAAATGCTGGAGAAACTCAGCGGGTGCAGCAGCATCTATGGAGCGAAGGAAATAGGCAACGTTTCGGCCCGAAACGTTGCCTATTTCCTTCGCTCCATAGATGCTGCTGCACCCGCTGAGTTTCTCCAGCATTTTTGTCTACCTGAGACATTAAGAAGAGCTGGAGTGAAATGAAGGCAGGGTTGGAATAGTTAATTCAATCATTGCGAATATCCCAGATGAATTACTGGGACCATCTTAAAGCTCGTCTTCCAAGGAATGAGGTGGAGCACGCAAAGAGATGCTGCAACTCTGGAAAGTAGAGAGTTCACCCAAAGACCAAACATTCCCAGAGCAAAAATAGTCATCCTGTACAGTTAGTCCTGGACACGAAATTAACATTTGGAGGACATGGTCTCTGGAAAGTTACTGAAAAGTTACGCTTGCCTTCACTGGTAGTGCCCTGGGGAGTGTCGTAGAACTGAGATCTGGGAGTCTAGGTTCGCGGTTCCCTGTACGTGGCGAGTTAGGTGGACAGGGCGCTCGCCTTCATTGGGAAGGGTGTTGAAGATAAAAAGTTGGGACATCATGATGCAGCTGCCACAAGTCGCTGGTGAGACCCCACACTTGTTCTGTGTGTAGGAAGGAACTGAACATGCTGGTTTACACCAAAGACAGACACAGAATGCTGGAGTAACTCAACGGGACAGGTTGCATCCCTTGATAGGAATGGGTGATGTTTCGGGTCGAGACCCTTCTTCAGACTGAGAGTCAGGGGAGAGGAAGACTCAGAGATATGGAAGGGGAGTCAAGTCAAGTCACTTTTATTTATATAGCACATTTAAAAACAACTCTCGTTGGCCAAAGTGCTTTACATTGGTATAAGAATAGTATAACATTACATTGGTATAAGAATAGTATAACATTACATTGGTATAAGAATAGTATAACAGGTAAGGTGTGGCTATCGTGTTCTGGGTTGTTTTTTTACTCGTATGGCTGTATGGTGACCCCCAGATGTCACTGTACCAGTTGGTGCATGTGACAATAGATGTCTCCTGAACCTTGAATCTCTTGAATCTTGAAAACGAGATACCAAAGGGGACAAAGCTCAAAGCAAAGAAAATGTGAAATAGATTATTGTTAGCTAGGGGAAATTGACAACGAGGCATATAAAGATACAATTGAATCAGGAGAACAGTCAGACTGGTTGGAGAACTAGGATGAAGGAGGGTTGGAGAGAGAGGGAAAGTAAGGGTTACTTGAAGTTAGAGAAATCAATATTCATACCGCTGGGGTTGTAAGCTGCCCAAGTGAAATATGAGGTGATGTTCCTCCAATTTGCCAGGATTGTGTGCAGTTCGGGTCGCCCAGCTACAGGAAGGATGTCGATGGGTGAAAGGGTGCAGAAGTGAATCACCATGATGTTACCTGGGCTTGCGGGCTTGAGTTACAGGGAGGGGCTGGATAGGCTGGGACTTTATTTTTGGTGTGTAGGAGGCTGAGGGGGTGACCTCATTGAGGTGTACAAGATCATGTTGGGCATGGATAAAGTATGTGTCCCATAGAGGATTCTAAAACTAGAGGGCACAGGCTTAAGATGCGAAGGGAGAGATTTACTGTAAGAGGGACCTCGGGGGGGGCAACCTTTTCACTCAGAAGGTAATCCGTACGTAGAATGATATGCCAGAGGAAGCTATAGAAGCTGATACAATCACGACTATATGGGACAGATATGGGGATAGGAAGGGTTTGGAGGGACAAGGGCCAAATGCAGGCAGATGGGACTATTTCCATGCAGCACAGCTCTGTGATGGGCAAAGAGATTTGGGACAGAGATGGGGAGACCAGTGAACCTGTTGAGTCATAGTCACACAGCACGGAAACAGGTCCTTCAGCCCATGCTGACCAAGATGCACTGTCTAAGCTAGTCCCATCTGCCTGCTAAACCTTTCCTATCCATGTATTCGTCCAAATGTTATTATAGTACCTTCCTCAACTACCTCCTCTGGCAGCTCGTTCCATACATCCACCACCCTCTGGGTGAAAAAGTAGCCCCTCAGGTTCCTATTAAATCTTTCCCCTCTCACCTTAAATCTATGTCTTATTTCTTAATACCCCAATTCTGGGCTAAAGACTTTGTGGCTTCACCCTATCTATTCCCCTCATGATCTTGTACACATTGGTGTAGTGCAGAATAACATTGGGAGTATGCCTCACCCTCTGCCTTTAATACCATTATACCATCCAAGCTCATCACCAAACTAGCGGGACTTGGTGTCAGCATTCATCTCTGCAACTGGATCCTCGACTTCCTGACCAACAGACCCCAATCAGTGAGGGTTGGGGACAAATCATCCTCCACGATAATCCTCAGCACGGGGGCTCCACAAGGATGCGTTCTCAGCCCCCTTCTTTACTCCTTGTACACCCACGACCATGCATCCATGTACAGATCTAATTCAATTGTCAAATTCCCAGACGACACCATCATTGTGGGCCGGATATCAAATAATGATGAGACGGAGTACAGGAAGGAGATAGAGAACCTCGTGTCCTGGTGTCGAGACAACAACCATTCTCTCAATATCAGCAAGATGAAGGAGATAGTCATCGACTTCAGGAAGTGAAGCGGTACACAGAGCCTAGTTTACATTGATGGTGCCAAAGTAGAGATGGTTGAAAACTTCATTCCTAGGAGTCAATATCACCAACAACTTCTCCTGGACCACCCATATTGAAACAACGGCCAAGAAAGCACACCACAACGCTACTTCCTTAGAAGTGTTAGGATGTTTGGCATGTCCCCTACAACTCTCACCAACTTCTACAGATGCACCATAGAAAGCTTTTTATCAGGATACATCACAGCTTGGTTTGGGAACAGCTCCACCCAAGACTCCGCGAATTTGCAGCAAATTGTGGACACAGCCCAGGCTATCACACAAACCAACCTCCCTTCCATTGTCTCCCATTTATACCTCACGCTGCCTCAGCAAGGCCAGCAGCATAATCAAGGACAAGTCGCACCCTGACCACTCCCTCTTCTCCCCTCTCCCATCAGGCAATAGGTAGAGGTGTGAAAACACACACCACCAGATTCAGGGACAGTTTCTTCCCAGCTATTATCAGGCAACTGAATCATCCTTCCACAACCAGAGAGCAGTGCTGAACTACTATCTACCTATTTGATGACCCTTGCACTATCCTTGATCGGACTTTGGTGGGTTAACTTGCAAGGAACACTAAATGTTATTCGCTTATCATGTATCTATAGACTGTAAATGGATCGATTGTAAACATGTATTGTCTTTCCGCTGACTGGTTGGCACGCAACAAAAGCTTTTCACTGTACCTCGGTACATGTGGCAATAAACTAAACTAAACCAGTGGGGAGGGGGCAGGGATTATGGTCATGTGATACATTATCAATCTTGACCAATGATGTAGCAGGTTTGTGGGGCCGAATGGCCGGCCGCCTGTTGACATGCCCTGCTGTGAATCTGGATTTAGACCATTTCAAGACAAGTTGGGGGCGTCTATGAGAGAGAATGAGTTGGAGGCAAACCATTCAGAGTGTCGGGAGAGCTCTACCAGGAGCTGCCCCTGGCGTGGTGAGTATACGAGACTGAAATGCATCTTTTTTTTTTTAATTTGCAAGTTGTTGGAGAAGTGAGGGGAAGGGCGGGTTCGAAACCCGGCAACGCCGTCAGTTGTAATCAGCAGCGGCGAAGATCTAAAGGGGACAGAGACTGGTTCATCGAGTGGAAGGGAGAACAGAATTCTGCCTCCCTCGGCACTGTATGTTGGAGGCGCTGTGTTGAGAGAGAGAGAGAGACAGAGAGAGACAGAGAGCATCGTCCATCCCATTCACTGGAGAAACATCAGCCTATCTAGTGCCAATCTCTCCACTTCATCAGCAGTATCGGATAGTGGGGAGAGGAGAGAGAGGCGGACAAGGCGAGGGACCAACACAGATACACACACACATAGAGAGAGAGCGAAGGCATCCTCCGACGTCCGACAACGCCAGGGTAAGATGAGTTTCAACGTCCTATAGACCACTCATGCTGGGCGAAACTAATCTAACAAGAGCTGTGGTATTTGTAAGCCTCGCTTACAAAATATATCGCACGCCTTTTGTTAGGTCTCCGTTACCAATTGCACGTTTCGAAGTCAACGCGTTCGGTTTCTGCGGCTTTTGTGTGTGTGTTATTTGTTGGATAGTTTAGCGCTGGGTGCATGAAAGGCTGGAAAATGGAACGGTTGTACGTGAGAGAGAGGGAGAGCGAGAGCGAGAGAGATAGAGAGACAGAGAGATAGAGAGACAGAGAGACAGAGAGGGAGAGAGCGAGAGAGAGAGAGAATAGGGGAAGAATGGAGGGAGGAAGAGGTAGGGAGGGAGAGAGAGGGATGGAGAGAGAGAGAGAGAGAGTAGGGAAATGGAGGGATGGAGAGAGAGGGGATGGAGAGGGAGAAGGAGGGAGAGGGAGAAGGAGGGAGGGAGAGAATGAGAGAGTGGGGGGGGGTATGAAGGCATTTGGGGATGGGAGCGCGAACTGGAGGCAGTTAGGGAGAGAGAGGGAGGGAGAAAAAGAGGGATTGGGAGAGGGATGGATGGAGGAAGAGTGAGAGAGAGGAAGGGAGACAGAAAGGGTGGGAGGGTGAGGGAGAGAGAGGGGTGGATGGATGGGGGGAGGGGGGTGAGGGGGTAATTAGGTGTCAGTGGCTGGATGATTTGTATGCTTGTGTCTGTATGCTGCCTGACCTGCTGAATTACTCCAGCACTTTGTGTCTATCTTTGGAATAAACCAGCATCTGCAGTTCTTTGTTTCTATTGACGTTTGGAGGGATATGGGGCCAAACACAGGCAGATGGGACTAGCTGCTTAGCAACTTGGTCAGCATGGACAAGTTGGGCCGAAGGGCCTGATTTCATGCTCTGTGGCTCCATATCGTTGATACCCAGTGCTGGGTCTCACCCTCTCCCGCCCTTCCCCCTCTGGGACTAGCCAGCGATGCTATGGGTTCTCTGTCACTCACACTCACCCACCAGCTTCCTCTTCCCCAAATGAGTGGCTCAATGTTCACAACTCAGCATCCTCTCGCTCCCCACCCCCTGTTTCACCTGGTGCTATAGACCTTAACCCCCCCACCCCTTACAAAAACCGATCCTGACTGCGGGTGCTGTCTGTACGGAGTCTGTACGTTTTCCCTGTGACCGTGTGGGCTTTCTCCGGGTGGTCCAGTTTATTCCCACACTCCAAAGATATACAGGTTTGAAGGTTAATTTGGCTTTGATATAAATTATAACGTCCCTAGTGTGTAGGATAGTGCGAGCATACGGGGTGATTGCTGGACGGCGTAGAGTCGGAGGGCCAAAGGGCCTGTTTCCATGCTCTATGTGTAAAAGTCATTATCTGATCTGCTCGGAGAGCATGCAAAACAAAGCTTTTCACTGTACCTCAGTGTGCATGAGAATAATAACCCTAAACCTAAATAAAAGCTCTCCCGACCCTTATTCCCTCCTCATCTCATCAGGCAGCGCAGCTAAGCTGTTTAGGAGCTGTGTCCCTTCTGAAGAAGGGTCCTGACCTAAAATGTCACCTATCCATGTTCTCCATTGATGCTGCCTGACTTTAAACTTTGGAGATAACGCATGGAAATAGGACCTTCAGCTCACCGAGTCCGTGCCGGGCAGTGATCATCCCGTACACTAGCACTATCCTGCACACTAGGACAATTTCCTAATTACAGAATCCAATTAACCTGCATGTCTTTGGAGTGTGTGAGGAAACCCACAAGGTCACAGGGACGACGTGCAAACTCTGTACAGACAGCACCCGAGGTCAGGATCGAACCCCGGGTACCTGGCGCTGTAAGGCAGCAACTCTACCCACTGGGCCACTGTGCCACCCACTGAGTTACTCCAGTATTCTGTCTCTCTCTCTCTGTTCTAAGCCTCTCTCGTGCCTTTTCTCTTTTGCAGATGAAGTCTGCAGGGACAAGCCTGCCGGAGCTGTTCACGGATAGCTACTGTAACACCTGCAATGCACAACTCATCTCCCAGTCCCAGAGGGTGGCACACTACGAGGTAAGGAATGTGTCCGACACGCTGACTGACCCCCAGCAGCCATCGAGCCACGCCACACGGGAGCAGGCCCTTCGGCCCACCATGTCTATGCCAACCATCACATATTCATTTAGCCTTTAGTCTATGGTCCATAGTCTATAGGCTTTAGAGATACAACACAGAAGCAGGCCAGCCAAATCCACGCCGACCAGCAATCACCTCGTACACGTTAGGGACAATAATACAACATTCCAAACCCACACGTCTTTAGAGTGCGGGAAGAAACCGGCGCACCCTGAGAAAACACATGTGGTCACAGGGAGAACGTACAAACTCCACAGAGACAGCACCCATAGAGCCCAGGTCTCTGACGCTGTAAAGCAGCAGCTCGACCACTGCGATACTGTGCTGCCCATCTGTGGAAGGAATGGAATCATTACATTTCGGGTCAGGACCCTTCTTCAGACCCAAAATGCCATCTTTCCATTTTTCACCACGCAAATGCGGCCTGTCCCACTGAGTTCCTCCAGCACTATGTGTTTTACACAGGATTCCAGCGTCTGCAGTTCCTTGTATCTCCATTCAATCGCACTCTTTCTCTCTCTCTGTCTCTCACTTGTAAATACTTTTCCTCATCTGTCGACAACCTCCTTATTGTAAATTCAGTGCAGCCACCCTAAATATAATCGCAATGCTGTTTGCTAACAGCCAGCTGTTAGCTGCTTCGTAAAGATTTTGTTACCTCAGCTATTGCTAAATGAATTGTACAACAGACGCAATAAACACATAGACTACCGCACTAAAACATATTATTCGGAGGATGCATGAGAGATAAGCAACTGCAACATATTTTGCACCCTGCAGTGTTTCACTGAGGCAGTGGTGAAAGTGGCATCGCAGGTAGCCTGGGTGGTGAAGAAGGCTTTTGGCACGCTGCCCTTCCTGAGTCAGTCAAATGGGTAGCGAAAGAATGGATCGACTGAGCTTATATTCACTGGAAATTAAAAGGATGAGAGGAGCACTTATAGAAACATATAAAATTATTGTTCAGGCTAGATCAAAGATCTTTATATGATCTTTGGGCTAGATGCAGGAAAAATGTTGGGGGAGTCCAGAACCAGGGGTCACAGTTTAAGAATAAGGGGTAGGCCATTTAGGACCGAGATGAGGAAAAACTTTTTCATCCAGTGAGTTGGGAATCTGTGGAATTCTCTGCCACAGAAGGCAGTTGAGGCCAATTCACTGGATGTATTCAAGAGAGAGTTGGATATAGCTCCTAGGGCTAACGGAATCAAGGGATATGGGGAGAAAGCAGGAATGGGTTACTGATTCTGGATGATCAGCCATGATCATATTCAATGGCGTACTCCTGCACCTATTTTCTATGTTTCTATGAAATTGGTACATAATGTTACAGTGGTACAGGATGCTGGTGACACAGTATTGTGTTCAGTTTGATCACAGAATTTGGTAACAGAATATGTAAACATAGCACTCTAAACAATATAATAAACAAAAAAAAGATTTGTATGTGTGTATATATGTGTGTGTGTGTATATATATATATATATATATATATATATACACACACACACATAGATATTATGCACACACACATATACATACACACAAATATATATATATTATACACACGCACACGCATACATAGAAGATTTATGAGGATGTTGCTGGGACTTGGTGGCCTGAAAGATTGGGCACGCTAGGGATTTATTCCTCGGAGTGCAAGAGTATAGGAGCAGGGAGGTTCTACTGCAGTTGTACAGGGTCTTGGTGAGACCACAACTGGAGTATTGCGTACAGTTTTGGTCTCCTAATCTGAGGAAAGACATTCTTGCCATAGAGGGAGTACAGAGAAGGTTCACCAGACTGATTCCTGGGATGTCAGGACTTTCGTATGAAGAACGACTGGATAGACTCGGCTTGTACTCGCTAGAATTTAGAAGATTGAGGGGGGATCTTATAGAAACTTACAAAATTCTTAAGGGGTTGGACAGGCTAGATGCAGGAAGATTGTTCCCGATGTTGGGGAAGTCCAGAACAAGGGGTCACAGTTTAAGGATAAGGGGGAAATCTTTTAGGACCGAGATGAGAAAAACATTTTTCACACAGAGAGTGGTGAATCTCTGGAATTCTCTGCCACTGAAGGTAGTTGAGGCCAGTTCATTGGCTATATTTAAGAGGGAGTTAGATGTGGCCCTTGTGGCTAAAGGGATCAGGGGGTATGGAGAGAAGGCAGGTACAGGATACTGAGTTGGATGATCAGCCATGATCATATTGAATGGCGGTGCAGGCTCGAAGGGCCGAATGGCCTACTCCTGCACCTATTTTCTATGTTTCTAAGTTTCTATAGGATGAGACTCAATCGTTTTGAGGTATATAAAATCATGAGGGGAATTGCTATAAAATCATGGAGGGAATCAAGAACTACAGGTTTGTGAGAGGGGAAAGATTTAATGGGAACCTGAGGGCTTACGTTTTCACATAGTGGGTGCATGGAACGAGCTGCCAGATGAGGTGGGTTCATTATCAACATTAAAAAGACACTTGTACAGGTACATGGATATGAAAGATTTAGAGGGATATGGGTCAAATGCAGGCATAGGATTAAGGTGAGCGAGGAAAGATTTTTAATAAGGGCCTGAGGGGCAACTTTTTCACGCAGAGGGTGATGGGTATATGGAACGAGCTGCCAGAGAAGGTTGTGTCACTTATAGAGCGAGTGCTACAACTGTGCAGACTATTTATTCTACAACTCGCAATAACTTTTCAACGTTACCATAAAAGGTTATTGCAAACTTGAGATACCAAGAGTCTAATTTGGCACGTCCAATGCCGAGTAGCTATGTTTCATTCTTTTCCCAATAACCAAAAGATTCTTTCAAATACCCTGTTGTATATACAGTGTTGTTGTATCTGCCTCTGCCACCACCCTCTGGAAGGCACGATTCAGGGACAGTAAGGATAATGGTGCTCAAGCGGCTTTCAGAGAGGTGCGTGGATATGCAGGGAATGGGGGGGGGTTAGTTTAATTCGCCATCATGTTCGGCACGGACTTTGTGGGCCGAAGGGCCTGTTTCTGTGCTGTACTGAACTATGTTGTATGTTCTATTCCCTCAGAGCAAGAAACATGCCAACAAGGTTCGCCTGTACTACATGTTACATCCTGAGGATGGGGGCCCCCCTTCCAAAAAACTGCGATCGGACAATCCAGTAAGTGACCGCGACCCGTTCCTCCCCACGCCAACAAGGTTACTCCCCTTACAGTTCGCCCCTTCTTAATGGCCGCAACGTTTGGTTTAGTTCAGTGATGCATCGCAGAAACGGGCCCTTCAGCCCACCGAGTCCACGCCGATCATCGTTCACGCTAATCCAATCCTACACACTTGGGACAATTTACTGATTTACAATTTACAATTTAAATATACAATTCAACATACAAACCTGCACGTCTTTGGAATGTGGGAGGAAACCGGAGCACCTGGGAAAAACCCACACGGTCACAGGGAGAACATGCAAACTCCACACGGACAGCACCCGTAGCCAGGATCGAACCTGGGTCTCTGGTGCCGTAAGGCAACACCCCTGCTCCACTGTTCAGCCCCTTAGCCATGGAGTAGTTCAACATTGACAATACTCATTTGGCCCAAGGTAGACAAAAATGCTGGAGAAACTCAGCGGGTGAAGCAGCATCTATGGAGCGAAGGAATTGCCGATGTTTCGGGTCGAGACCCTTCTTCACCATATTGCTTTAAGCCATTCCTATCTATGTACCTGTCTAAATGTCTTTTAAATGTGGTTATAGTACCTGCCTCAACTACCTCCTCGTTCCATAAATCCACCACCCTCTGAGTGATAAAATTCCCCTTCAGATTCCTGTTAAATCTTCCCCATCTCACTTGGCCCTCGACTATCTTTACTTTACCGGACTTTACCTTGCACTAAATCTTATTCTCATTTTCATGTATCTGTACATTGTGTACAGCTTGATTGCAATCATGTATAGTCTTTTCATTGACTGGATAGCACGCAACAAAAGCCTTTCAGTACCTTGGTACTCAGCTAAACTAAAACAAAAACTTAAAACTAAAACTACACCTTAAACCTATGTCTGCTGGTCCTTGATTCCCCCACCCTGGCTACAAGACAGTGCACTCACCCTATCTGTTCCCCTCATTATTTTATACACCTCTATAAGATCATCTCTCAGCCTCCGGCGCGCCAAGGTATAAAGTCCTAGCCTGCCCAACCTCTCCCTGTAGCTCAGGCCCTCCAGTCCTGGCAACATCCTCGTAAATCTCCTCTTCACTCTTTCCAGCTTCACGACATCCTTCCTCTAGCAGGGTGACCGAAACCGAGCACAACGAACACTCTAAGCCTCCGTTGTTCATTAAAGCCCCACTGTTTTAAAAATAAAACCATGGCCCCACTGTGCTGCACGCTGTGTGCATTGTGCATTACTGCAGCATTAGACTGATGTCTTCTCCAGCAGTGGAACAAGGCTCCCGTGGTGCTGAGCTAATGTAACTAGGCCACAAAACACCAAACCTTGGCTCATCCCCACTACTCATCCCCTTTCAAAAGTAGGCCTGTCTCCGTGGGATACGGTGAGCAGAATAGGATCTGGCATCCGAATGACGTTGAGCTTCTGAGAAGACCGTGAGACTGTGCAGTGATCCCCTGTGAGAGCTCGCTCCTCTCAGCTGCTCCGCATTTCAATCCATTTTATTAATATTTCCTCTCAGTTGAAATATTGACACTATGCTCTCCTGTCTCCGGGGTGTTGGGATGGGAGACCTGTGTCAGATGTGCACATATACTGATGTGTGTAGAACAAGTCTGAGTGTATGTCGCAGAACTGTACAGCGCAGAAACAGGCTCTTCAGCCCACCTCACCAAAGCCGACCAAGATGCCTCATCTAGTTCACTTTTATTATTGCCGATACAATGAAAAGCTGTTTTATTTTGTGCCACCAGTCAGCGGAAAGACTATACATGATTCAATCAAGCCGCCCACAGTGTGCAGATGCAGGATAAAGGGAATAACGTTTAGTGCAAGATGAAGTCCAGTAAAGTCCAATTAATGATAGGTCGAATATATCCAATAAGGTAGATGGTAGTCAGGACCGCTCTCTAGTTGGTGATAGGATGGATGGTTCAGTTGCCTGATAACAGCTGGGAAGAAACTGTCCCTGAATCTGGAGGTGTGCGTTTTCACACTTCTGTACCTCTTGCCCGATGGGAGAAGAGGGAATGACTGTGGTGAGGCTGGTCCTTGATATTGCTGGTGATCTATGCTGGTTCAATTTGTCCACGTTTGGCCAAGTACATGTATGTGTATGTGTTATGCTGGTGTGGACATGTCCATCTGTGTATCTCTGTGTACGGGAGAATGTGTTTGTATGTGCGTATATATGCAGACATGAGTGTGTGTTTTGTTGCATGTCTGTGTGAGTGTGTGTGGCGTGCACATTCATGCACCTGTGTGTGCTGTGGGGCATGCATTCATGTCTTTAGCATTGGTGTGTGCCTGTCTACATGCAATGCATAGGTGTGTGTGTGTGTTCCTCTGTGTACATGTGCCTGTGCATGCATACGTGCACACACATGCAGTGTGAGCTTTTACATTGGACAAGCCGCCTGTTCTGGGCTTCATGCTGACGTTATGGATCCAGGGTGAAGAATAGAACACTTCCCATAACTTCCCACCAGCTGCAGTCTCCCTCTTATTGCCCACAAGAGTCGTTCTAAATTTCAGACACAAGGAACTGCAGATGCTGGAATCGTGCAGAAAACACAAAGTGCCAGAGTAACTCAGAGGGTCAGGCAGCAACTGTGGAGAACATGGACAGGTGATATTTTGGATCGGGACCCTTCTTCAGACTGAGAGATGTCAGTGAGATGAAAGGCTACACTAATTTGACCTCCGAAAGCACCAACCAACCCTGTAGTTGTTAGCCGGTGTCCAAAGCAAATGCTTCTTGATAAATGATGGGCATCGATAGTTAGTTTATTGTCCTGTATACCTTGAAACTGGTGAATGCTTTGTTTTGTATACAACCCAGTAATATCACACAATACATACAATGCAAGGACAGACACGCACAGTGGCACAGCAGAAGAGCTGCTGCCTTACAACTTCAGAGACCCGGGTTCGATCCTAACCTCTGCTTCTATCTGTCTGGAGTTTGCACGTGTGGGTTATCTCCGGTTGCTCTGGTTTCCTCCCACATCCCAAAGACGGGCATGTTTGTAGGTTAGATGACTTCTATTGTTCCTAGAATGGAACCAGTGTATGGGTAATTGTTGGTCAGCGCAGACTCGGTGGGCCGAAGGGCATGTTTCTATGCTGTATCTCTAAACTAAGCGGAACGCCTGGAGGAAACCCAGAGAGTTTGCGGAGTCTGCACAGAGAGAACGTGCAAACTCCACACACAGACAGCACCCGAGGTCAGGATCGAACCCAGGTTTCTGGCCCTGTGAGGCAACAGCTCTACCAGCTGCACCATTGTGCCACCCCACCGCCCCTTCACAGGCACCGACCGATCTCTCCCCTTCCCTGCCCACCACAGGTCGACAGTAACTCAGAGCTGAGGTTGTAATTAGATCAGCCTAATCTAATTTCTCAGATGCCTCCTCTGTGATCTAATTAAACGGAGGAGGCATCTGAGAAATAATTAACAAATAATTGCCATTGGAGGTATCCTGATGTGAGAGAATTTGTTCCCACAGAGACTGCACCACAACAGTGGGCTTCATTGGCCGCTGAAGGCTTTGTCTCATCCATAGATCATGAGAACCTCTACAGGAAACTTTCAAGCACTTTTACTTTTGTTGTCTACGTTTGAAAGGAGCCCAGGGTAAAACAAACAAGCTTTACTTTAGTTTATGTTTAAGAAGGAACTGCAGACGCTGGAAAATAGAAGGAAGTCAAAAATGCTGGAGAAACTCAGCCGGTGACGCAGCATCTATGGAGCAAAGGAATAGGCAACGTTTCGGTCTAAAAACGTTGCCTATTTCCTGCGCTCCATAAATGCTGCCTCACCCGCTGAGCTTCTCCAGCATTTTTGTCTACATTAGTTTAGTTTATTGTCACCTGTACCGAGTTACAATGAAAAAGCTTATTGTTGCGTGCTATCTAGTCAGCGGAGGGACTATACATGATTACAATCGAGCCGTCCACAGTGTACAGATACTGCATAAAGGGAATAAATAAGTAGAGGTTTAACAGAGTGGAGCGATCGTAACGATCCACCTCTGGGCACAGCACGCAGGGACTTGCCTGGTGTGGGCACCCTGTTGGTCACTGGTAGTGCACTGATTTGAGCGCGTGTCAGTATCCATGCCTGAATGGAACTTTTGCACCATCCTCTGTCCAGCTGTTTTCCAG
The DNA here is from genome assembly GCF_010909765.2 of Amblyraja radiata. Classification (NCBI taxonomy): domain Eukaryota; kingdom Metazoa; phylum Chordata; class Chondrichthyes; order Rajiformes; family Rajidae; genus Amblyraja; species Amblyraja radiata. The sequence continues at coordinate 39,014,081 of NC_045970.1, read as the reverse complement.
AGAGGGAGCTGCTTACTAAAGGCCGCTCAGAAAAATCAATTTATCCATCCACTCTGCACCCTCCCCGCCAATTGTTTCGGATTCAGCAAGTATGCGGCTTTCAGAAACATTGGTTCAATGATGCTTTAATTGTCACATGTGCAACAACGCAGTGAAATTCTTCTTTGCACCCTTTACACATGCGGGCGCCGCTGTGTTTTGATGCTGTCTGCAAAGTCCGGTCCGTCCGCGGGCTCAGGCTCCCCCGTCACCTTCGACCGGCTCATAGAAACATAGAAAATAGGTGCAGGAGTAGGCCATTCGGCCCTTCGAGCCTGCACCGCCATTCAATATGATCATGGCTGATCATCCAACTCAGTATCCTGTACCTGCCTTCTCTCCATACCCCCTGATCCCTTTAGCCACAAGGGCCACATCTAATTCCCTCTTAAATATAGCCAACGAACTGGCCTCAACTACCTTCTGTGGCAGAGAATTCCAGAGATTCACCACTCTCTGTGTGAAAAAAGTTTTCCTCATCTCGGTCCTAAAAGATTTCCCCCTTATCCTTAAACTGTGACCCCTTGTTCTGGACTTCCCCAACATCGGGAACAATCTTCCTGCATCTAGCCCGTCCAACCCCTTAAGAATTTTGTAAGTTTCTATAAGATCCCCCATCAATCTTCTAAATTCTAGCGAGTACAAACCGAGTCTATCCAGTCTTTCTTCATATGAAAGTCCTGACATCCCAGGAATCAGTCTGGTGAACCTTCTCTGTACTCCCTCTATGGCAAGAATGTCTTTCCTCAGATTAGGAGACCAAAACTGTACGCAATACTCCAGGTGTGGTCTCACCAAGACCCTGTACAACTGCAGTAGAACCTCCCTGCTCCTATACTCAAATCCTTTTGCTATGAACGCTAACATACCATTCGCCTTCTTCACTGCCTGCTGCACCTGCATGCCTACTTTTAATGACTGGTGCACCATGACACCCAGGTCTCGTTGCATCTCCCCCTTTCCTAATCGGCCACCATTCAGATAATATCCCAGGAACAGCGTCCCACTTCTCGACCGGCCATCTTTGTGTCCCAGGAAAGCCCCCTGTAGCCGACCTTGAAAGCCCCGTCTCGCCCTCCTACAGGCCCTTGCCCCTCACATCCCACGTCTCCAGCGGCTCCCTGCTGGTATCATCGCCAAGGAGCCTTCGGCCGCAGCACCTCGGGTAGGATTAACAAACGGGTTAATCAAAAAACCCTTCCAACCCTGTTCCAGTGGGCTCTGTAAATCACTTGACATGTTCCATTGCATTTAGCACCGGGGGGGGGGGGGCTGGCCTTATGGCAGTCAGTCGACTACTAGCTCCATCATTACACGAGGTAAAGGACAGGGACGTATCTTATAGAGAGTTTTAGGTAACTAACCTTGCGGCAGCACAGTGGCGCAGTGGTAGAGTTGCTGCCTTACAGTGCCAGAGACCTGGGTTTGATCCTGACTACGGATGCTGTCTGTACGGAGTTTGTACCTTCTCCCCTGTGACCGCGTGCGTTTTCTCCGGGTGCTCCAGTTTTCTCCCACATTCCAAAGATGTACAGGTTTGTAGGTTAATTTGGTAAAATTGGCAATTATTCCTAGTGTGTAGGGAGGATAGTGTTGGTGTGCGGGGTGATAGATGGTTAGCATGGACTTGTTAGGCCGAAGGGCCTCTTTTTATGCTGTATCTCTAAAGTCTAAAGACTTCACCTACAAACTGTACAATTGAAGAATGAAGCGATTTTTCATCGCCTGCACCGGCTATGAACTGGAATTCTGACCTTCTGCAGCGATGCCACAACATCACCTATCCATGTCCTCCAGAGATACTGCCTGACCTGCTGAGTTACTCCAGCACTTTGTGTCTTTTTTCATAAACCAGCATCTGCAGTTCCTTGTTTCTGCATATTCCATTTAAGCTAGTCCCATTTGCCCACACTTGGCCAATATCCCTCTAAACCTTTCCTACTCAATACTATGTCTGAATGTATTTTAATTGTTATGTTATAGTACCTGTCTCAACCACCTCTGACAGCTCGTTCCACATAACCACCGTGTGACAAAGTTGCCCCTCAGACTCCTATTAAATCTTTCCCCTCTCACCTCAACCGCGTGTCCTCTGGTTCTTGACTCCCCTACCCTGGGTAACTAGATTCCGTGCCGCACCCTAGCCCGTGTCTCGCAGTCTGCATCAACATTCAGTGTTTTGAAGTCGGCTGCACACAGCACAGTGTCACCTTGAGAGAGGTGTGATAGCTGCACGCTAATCTACAGCTTGCTCCAGAGATGTCATGTTCTTGGAGGTGCCCTCCCCCGATATGTGCGGCGTGAGTATTTTTAGAAGGCATATAATTTAATTTCAAACTGCCTGGGTCCCATGCATTAAATGATAGTCATGCATTTTTGATTTAAAGTGAGTTGCTGATTCACTATAATTTGCTGTTCTTGCACCATTCTAGCCATCGCCCAGGTGGGATTGCTGGCTCTGCATTGAGGGATAGACTCAGCTTGTACTCGCTAGAATCTAGGAGATTGAGGGGGGATATTATAGAAACATACAAAATTCTTAAGGGGTTGGACAGGCTAGATGCAGGAAGATTGTTCCCAATGTTGGGGAAGTCCAGGACAAGGGGTCACAGCTTAAGGATAGAGGGGAAATCCTTTAGGACCGAGATGAGAAAAAAAAATTTCACACAGAGAGTGGTGAATCTCTGGAACTCTCTGCCACAGAGGGTGGTTGAGGCCGGTTCATTGGCTATATTTAAGAGGGAGTTAGATGTGGCCTTTGTGGCTAAAGGGATCAGGGGGTATGGAGAGAAGGCAGGTACAGGATACTGAGTTGGATGATCAGCCATGATCATATTGAATGGCGGTGCAGGCTCGAAGGGCCGAATGGCCTACTCCTGCACCTATTTTCTATGTTTCTATGTGTGTGTGTGTGCGTGTGTATGCGTGTACATGTGTATGTGCGCACATGTGTGATCGTGTGCATGCATGTGCACGCGTATAGTCTAAAGCGTTTTATTATTATATATCCCAAAACAGAACAATGAAATGTTTACTTGCAGCAGCACAGCAGATAATACACAAGTATAGAACCTGTTGCAATTGTATAAGATGCTACTGAGGCCACATTTACAGTATTGTGTTCAGTTCTGGGCATCTTGTTATAGGAAAGATGTTGTCAAGCTGGAAAGGGCACAGAGATGATTTACGAGGATGTTGCCAGTCCTCGAGGGCCTGAGCTATAGGTAGAGGTTGAGCAGGCTAGGACTTTATTCCTTTGAGAGTAGAAAGATGAGGGGTGATCTTATAGAGGTGTGCAAAATCATGAGAGGGATAGATTGGGTAAACGCAGAGTCTCTTGCCCAGAGTAAGGGGAATCGAGAACCAGAGGACATAGGTTTAAGGTGAGTGGGGAATGATTTAATAGGATTCTGTGGGGTATCTTTTTCACACAGGGAGTGGTGGGTATATGGAATAAGCTTAAGATATCTTCAATTTAAACCACCCTTTCAATTCCAGGCTTGCACAGACACCCACAGACATGCACAGACATGCAGTAACACACACATTGGTATGCACACACACACACACACACACACACACACACACACACACACACACACACACACACACACACACACACACACACACACACACACACACACACACACACACACACACACACACACACGCACAGACTGTGTAAATTGCCCCTAGTGTGCAGGGAGTGGATGAGAACGTGGGATAACAGAACTAGTGTGATGGTTGTTCGATGGTCGGTAAGGACTCAGTGGGCTGAAGGGCCTGTTTCCATACTGTATCTTTCTATTATTTAAAAGGACCACGGGAATCATTGTTGTTGCCAACAATGGCTTTTTATTGGGATATTCTGAGGCATTTCCATGGAAGCTGACACACATTTTGGTGTTTGTACCCATCGTGAATCAGATATACTGATTGTTTCCCGGGGCCATGTGTGACACAAAGCATATACATGATGTATTTATTGATGGGCAGCCACTGTTGCCACTTAGGAAGCACAACAGTCAATTGGCGCACAGCAAGATCCAACCAGGCCTTATAAACACCACCCGTTCCCTCCCTGTTATGCCACGTTAGGGGTGAATATCAGAGGCAACAAAAGATTTTTTCTAATTGGGTAGGAAGGAACTGCAGATGCTGGTTTACACCGAAGATAGGCATAAAATGCTGGAGTAACTCAGCGGGACAGGCAGCATCTCTGGATAGTTGGAATGGGTGACGTTTCGGGTCAAGATGTCCCTGCTCAAGAAAGGGTCTCGACCAGAAACGTTACCCATTCCTTCTCTCCAGAGATGCTGCCTGTCCCGCTGAGTTACTCCAGCATTTTGCGTGTACCTTCCATGTTTCTAAGTTGGTGCCTATAATGGAATCCGTCATGGTGTGTACATGCTGTACACTGTGGACGGCTCGATGGTAATCATGTATTGTCTTTTCACCCACTGGATAGCACCCTGGTGCCATCTTGTACCATTCAAGTCCAGAGTTGTTATAAATGTAGATTCTTAACTTGGCCACTTCTTGCCTATTTTATGTAAACCAGCGTATGCAGTTCATGGTGCCTTCTATACTTGCTTTTCCAGTTCCTTGCCCCTCCCCTCTGATCTTCTAGCTTGCCTTTATCGATCCAGTCCTTGGTTCACTCTGGTCGAATTCTAAAATTGCTCCCAATTTTCCGGGCTGCTATAGTTTATTATCCTCATCCATTGATTTAATACAATCTTTAATGTCTCCTGTCAGACACAGATGGATCGCTTTTCCTTCTGGGAAATTCGTGCCTTTGAAAAAAAAAAAAAAAAATTTTTTTTTTTTACAACGTGCAATTTTTTTCACGAGGCATCCTTAGCAGATTGGAGTACTGTGTCGCCCCATTACAGGAAGATGTGGAGACTTTGGACAGGGTGTAGAGGAGGCTGAGCAAGATGCCCATCTATGCTTGTCCTTTTTGCCTGCATTTGGCCCATATCCCTCTGAACCCTTCCTAGTGTCTTTTAAATGTATATGCCTCAACCACCTCCTCTGGCAGCCTGTTCCATGTACCCATGTGTGGATAAAGTTGCCCCTCGGGTTCCCATTAAATATTTCCCCTCTTAAAGTGCGAGGGGAATTGATAGGGCGAATGCACAGTCTTTTACCCAGAGTAGGGGCATCTACAACCAAAGGACCACGTTTAAGGTGAGAGGGGAAGGATTTAATAAGAACCTGAGGAACAACTTTTTCATTAATTTTCCCCTCTCACCTTGATCCATGTCCTCTGGATCTTGATGAGGTGTTGAGGGCAGATGAAATTACCACATTTAAAACTGCTGGAGGTGCAGGAAATTTTGAGGAGGAGAAAAATATAAATGTTTGGTGGTAAGATAGGCTGATGGAGTGGAAGAATGACTGACAGATAGTCAGAGCCTTGCAGCATAGAAACAGGCCCTTCAGCCCATCCCAGGTAGTCCCACTTGCCTGCATTTAGCACATATCCCTCAAAACATTTTATATTTATGTTCCTGTCCAAATATCTTGTAATTGTTATTACAGTAGAGTCATAGAGCTATATATGCCCTTCGGCCCACCTTCTCCATGCCGACCAAGTTAGTTCCAATTGCCTGCATGTTTCCCTATGCTCTCTAAACTGCACTGCTTCACACCGCCAGAGACCCGGGTTCGATCCTGACCTCGGGTGTTGCCTGTGTTTGGAGTTTGCACGTTCTCCCTGCGACTCTGTGGGTTTCCTCCAGGTGCTCTGGTTTCATCCCACAGCCCGAAGACGTGCGAGTGTGTAGGTTAATTGGTTCTCTGCAAAATTGCCCCTAGTGTATAGGGAGTGAATGAGAAAATGGGCTGAGAGTCAAGAGTCAATTGCCTAACATTTTTAATTGACGGAGTAGCCCCGATGGGCCAATTGGACTATGACTTTTGAACTTAACAATTGTTTAATTATGTTTAATTGTTAAATGTACCGAAACGGAGCAATGAAATTCTTAATTGCAGCAGCTTGACAGGTCTGCAAACTCGCTACTCAATAGATAACATAATTAATGAAACAAAACAAGTAAAATAAATAATAAAAAATAATATTAGTGCAAAACAAAAGAAAAGCCCATAGTCCCTAGTGTGAGTTGAGTAGAGACGTAGTAAACTCGATGGGCTGAAGGGCCTGTTTCCATGCTGTATCTCAAAACTTTCCAAACCTCTTTCCCTGGCAAAGGTCTAGGGGCCTAATGCACGCAAATTGAATTGGCATGGGGCAGCATGGGCAAGGTGGGCCAAAGGGCCTGTTTCTGTGCTGTACGGTTCTACGAGCCATCTCAGCCACAAAACCCCTGTGCGAGCGAGTCAAATTTCCTGATGGCATTGTGTGCAGCCTCAGCACTGTGCTCTGTTCCTGTGATCCATTCATCATTTTAAGTGTTCCTTTACAGCCCATCTGGGTAATAAAGATATTGATAAAGCTTCGTAATGGTCATTCTTCAAGGAGTTATAATAGGGGAACACACAAGCAGTGCTTACATTAATCTGGCCCTAATTTTCATGCAATTACTTGTTATTCTTCCTTTAATTTCCCCACTCAGGTGCCTGCGTTGAGTGCTTCTCAGCTGCTATTTCATACTTTAAATATTTTGATGCTGTGTCATAGAATCAAAGCCTGGAAACAGGCTCTTCGGCCCAACTCGTCCATGCAGACCAAAGTGCCCCATTTACTCTAGTCCCACCTGCTGGTGTTTGGCCCATTTCCCTCTAAACCTTTCCTATCCAAAACGTCTATTAAAACTTCTACCGATGCACCACAGAAAACACATTGTCGGTTTGCATCATAACTTGGTTTGGCAACGGCTCGGCCCAAGGCCGTGAGAAATCGATCCCCACCATCAACTCTATCTACACTTCACGCTGCTTCGGAAAAGCAGCCAACATCGTCAAACACTTGTCCCACCCCGGTCATTCCATCGTCCCCCTGCTCCTGTCCGGTAACAATATTTTAAAGACACACTGGGACAGGTACATGGATAGTGTGCACATCCAAAACCTCTTCAATGCCGCTATCGTATCTGCCTCCACCACCACCCTTGGCAGTGCGTTCCAGGCACCCACCAACGTCTGTGTAAGATAAAAAAACTGCACATCTGCTTTACACTTTGCTTTTGTCACCTTCAAGCTGTGCCCTCTAATATTTGATATTACCACCCTGTGGAAAAGGGTTCTGACTGTCTACCCTGTCAGTGCCTCTCATAGTGTCATAAACATCTATGAAGTCTCCCCACAACCTCTGGCATTCCTGAGAAAACCTCTGATGTTCCAGCGCTTTGCGTTTTTTAATTATGTGAAGGGCCTCAGATCCACAGACCGCTGACTCAGAGATGAGAATAATTGAGTCAACTAAATAGTTGTGTTGCAGGATTAGTCCTCTGGGTGACTTTAACCTTTTATCCTGCAAATATCCAGAGATAAGAATAGTTACTGGGATGCATCAGTAATCAGTTGATCAATGCGAAGATTCCTGAATCAAAGGCACTGGCAGAAAACGGGTCAAAATGTTATCGCACATAAGCGCATAGCATAACATTCAGAACCATCGTTGAATGAAGCCATGTCCTATATGTAGAAACAAGGAACTACAAATGCTGGTTAATGAACAAAAGGACACAAAGTGCTGGAGTAACTCGGCGGGTCACGCAGCATCCAATGGGGTCTGAAGAAGGGTCTCGACCCGAAAGGTCACCCATTCCCTCCAGAGATGCTGCCTGTCCCACGAGGTTACTCCAGCACTTTGTGTCTATCTACATGGGTAGGTGATGTTTCGGATTGAGATCCTTGAGATTCAGGTCTCCCCTCAGCCTCCAGCGTTCCAGAGAAAACAAACTAAGTCCATGCATCCTCTCCCCGTAGATATGATCTCCTAATCCAGGCATCATTCTGGTATTTTACATTTCTTTCATTCATTGTTCTTTATCTCTCCACATCACCATCTATATCTCTCGTTTCCCTTATCCTTAACCAGTCGACCCGAAGCGTGACCCGTTCCTTCTCCCCAGAAAGGTCGCCTGTCCCGCTGAGTTACTCCAGCTTTTTGTGTCTATCATTCTGGTAAACCTCCTCTGCACACTTTCCAAAGCCTCCAAATCCTTCTTGTAATGGGGTGACCAGAACTGCACATAATAGTCCAAATTCTGCAAGATAATTAATTGTTTTATGAAATGATCCCTGAATTTCCATCACCTTCAGGAATCTGGAATAACTTCACAAAAATAGGTCAGGTCAAGGCTAGTTGAGTTTATTGTCCGAGAAACTCATACAGCATGGAAACAGGCCCTTCAGCCCAATTTGCCCATGCCAACTAAGATGCCCCATTGACACTAGTCCTGCCAGCCTGCATTTGATCCATATCCCTCTAAACCTTTCCTATCCAAATACCTGTCCAAATGGTGTTATAGTGCCTGCCTCAGCTCCCTCCTCTGGCAGCTTGTTCCATTTACCCACTACCTTTTGTGTAAAAATGTTGCCCCGCAGGTTCCTTTTAAGTATATACAAAAGTACAGCGAGGTATGGATACAATAAAAATCTTGTTTGCAGCAGCATGACAGGCACATACACTCAGACAAGCACCAACTCATACATTATGGATAAATGTCTCATAAATTCTGCAAGATACAACATTCTTACAGGATTTGACACTACAGAGACAGAGATAATGCTTCCCTGGACTTATGTGCTTAGAATTAGGGGTCACAGACTTGGAAAATAAGATTGTCCACACAGGGCTAAGATGAGAACAAATCTTCACCCAGAGTATGGTGAGTCTTTGGAACTCTCTGCCCAAGAGGGCTGTAGAGGCTCTGAAACTTGTTTACTCAAGGCAGAGACTTGTAGATATTTAAGAAATTACAAAATTGATTGTTAGTGCGGGAAACATCAGCCATGTTGTGCTGGGACCTCTGTTGTTTGTTTATATATATATATATAGGTGTGTTAGAGCATAGAACAGTACAGTACAGCACGGGAAGGGGGCCCTTTGGCCCACAAGGTCTGTGGAGAACATGATACCAAGTTAAACTGCTCTCATCTAGTTAATGTGGATCATTGGTCGGCATGGACTCGGCTGGGCCGAAGGGTTTGTTGCCACACTGTATCTCTAAACTAAGCTGAACTAAACTCTTATCTACCAGCACATAATCCATATCCCTCCACACAGAAGGCAGCGGGTGCCTGGAAAGTGCTGCCAGGGGTGGTGGTGGAGGCAGATACGACAGTGGCGTTTGAGAGGATTGTGGATGGGACACACATGAATATGCAGGGTATGAAAGGATTTGGATCACGTGCAGGCAGAGGAGATTAGTTCATCTTGGCATCAAGTCAGGCGCGGATATTGTGAGCCAAAGAGCCTGTTTTTGTGGTGTATGGTTCCATGTTCTTATAGCATAACAGGCACAAGGGGCCGAATGGCCTCTTTCTGCTTCTATTCCTTGTTTTAGGTGTTTTAGGTCAATGAAGTATGATTCAGGCATGGTCACTGGCAGAGCCTACAGTCAGCAAGATGCCACAGTTTAAAGTGATGTTGGATTGGGAGTCAATATTTATTTATTATTGTCACATGTACAGAGGTACAGTGAAAAGCTTGTTTGTTACGTGCAGTACAGTCAGCGGAAAGACGATACATAATTACAATCAGGCCGTCCAGACTGTACAACTACAGGGTAAAGGGAATAATGTTTAGTGCAAGATAAAGTCCAGTAACGTCTGATTAAAGACAGTGGGGAGACACAGTGACACAGCGGTAGAGCTGATGCCTTACAGCGCCACAGACGCGAGTCGATCTTGACTGCGGATGCTGTCAGTATCTGTACTATGAACACATGGGTTTTCTCGAAGTGCTCCGGTTTCCTCCCACACGCCGATGACGTGCTCCTCATGGTCGCCAACCCCGTCGACCTGCAGAGGATGCGTGAGTGCCAACGAGTCTTCTCGGCCGCCTCCTCTGCCAGGATCAACTGGGGGAAAGGTTCTGGACTCTTGGTGGGTCCCTGGCAGGTGGACTCCCTCCCGGAGGAGATGAGGTCTTTCACGTGGAGCACCACGCACCTCCTCTACCTGGGAGCCTACCTGAGTCCCGGTGCGGAGACCTGGCTGGCGAACTGGCAGGAGCTGGAGGCGAAAGTCGCCACCCGGCTGGGGCGCTGGTCGGGTCTCCTCAGAGTGCTTTCCTACCGGGGCAGGGTGTTGGTCATTAACCAACTCGTGGCCTCCATGCTCTGGTACAGATTGACCACATTGGTCCCATCAGCCACCTTTGCTGGGATCACCCAGAAGAATTTGGTGGACTTCTTCTGGGGCAACGCAAAGCACTGGGTCTCTGCAGCGGTCCTGAGTCTCCCGATCAAGGAGGGCGGTCAGTCGCTGGTGTGCATTCGCACCAAGGTGGCGGCTCTCCGCCTCAGGACCTTGCAGAGATACCTGTACTCAGGGCATCCTCCCAGGTGGCACGTGCTGGCGACGCACTATTTCCAACGGAGCCGCTGCCTTCAAGGAGGTACGCGGATCCCGATGGTGGGGGTCAGCCGTGCGGTCCTGATGGGGATGCCTGGCTTCTACAGGGACTTGTTGAGAGTCTGGAACCTGGTTGCCGTTGACCGGGCCCCACCTCTGCCGGCGGAGGGTGACGGCCCGGGCTTGAGAGCAGCCGGTCCCTGTCCCGACCCATCGGGTGTCGGGGGGACTCAAACGTGTGGAGTACTTGTGGTTGAGCAAGCCCCCGCTCAGCCGGAAGTACTCATCGGACCAAGGCGCCGTAATCCATCCCGGGAGCCGGTCCCACACGATTTGAGCCGCCTTTCCTCGACACCCTTCGTCTCCCTCCGAGACGCAGGGAGGCGTGTCCTGTACAGGCTCCTCCTCCACACCCTGCACTTCCTCGCCCTGGTCCACCGTCCGGACACCAAGTGGCGGTCGGTGTTGCCTTCCGGTCGCGAGGGTGGGGGTCCCTCTACGCAGGGATTCTCCCCCTCTACATTGGGGATCTTGGGTGGAGGGTACTGCACCGAGGTGTTCCCTGCAACCTGTTTCTCTCGCGGTTCACAGGCTCGCCAGCCGCCTGCCACTGTTGCGGGCTGGAAGAGTCTGTGTACCACGTGTACATGGAGTGCGTGAGGCTGCAGCCACTGTTTGAATATCTAAAGGGGCTGCTCCTTGCCTTCTGGCTGCATTTTTCACCCACCATCCCCATCTTTGGACACCCTGTGCGTAGGGGAGAGGGTAGGGCTGAAGATGTCCTGGTTGGGTTGCTCCTGGGCCTGGCCAAGCTGGCCATCCGCGAGTCAAGGTGCCAGGCGGTGGAGGGCTCTACCCGAGCCGGCTGCCTGCCCCTTTTCCGGGGATATGTCCATGCCCGGGTGTGGATAGAAAGGGAATACGCCCTGTCTACGGGCACCCTGAGGGAGTTCCGCGACCGCTGGGCACCGAGGGGGGTTGAATGTATCCTGGACAAGGATTGCAATATAGTTGTTTAGCAGTTGCTTAGCATATTTGTTCGTCTTGTATTAAGGTGGTGTTTTGTTTTATTGTATTGTAAATACTATTTTAATATTTGAATAAATATTTTTGATTAAAAATTTTTTTTTTAAATTAAAATGTGCTGGTTTATAACTTAATTGGCTTCAGTAAAATTGCAAATTACCCTTAGTGTGTAGGATAGTACTGGTGTACATGGTGATCGCTGGTCGGCGTGGATTTGGTGGGCCGAAGGGCCTGTTTCAGTGTTGTATCCCTGAAGTTAAAAAAAGTCCAAGGGTCTCCAATGAGGCGGATGGTAGGTCAGGAATGCACTCTAGTTGGTAAGAGGATGGTTCAGTTGCCTGATAACAGCTGGGAAGAAATTTGTTACTGAATCTGGAGGAGTGCATTTTCACACTTCTGTACCTCTTGCCTGATGGGAGAGGGGAGAGGGGGGAGTGGCCGGGGTGAGACTGGTCCTTGATGGTGCCGGTGGCCTTGCCGAGGCTGCGTGAGGTGTCGGTTGGTCAGAAGGTGGGGAAAGCTCTCTTGCTCGTTCATTCCGTCGGGGGAGAGCAGCCGGTTTCACATCTCATCAGACAGTCCAGTTCTACCTGCTGTGTCCAATCCCTTGCTTTCAGTAGAACTTTTATAGCTCGGGGCAATGTGGAAGTTGGCAGCATTTCACACAGAGAGAATAAGTTGTGTCAATTTTTGTCGCGGTAAATAGAATTTATACATGAATGATATTTATTTTTTCCTGGGGATTCGGTGTGGAGGGAACTCTCTGTCTATTCCCTGAATAAATTATAGTGAGTTGTTTCTAACACCTGCCTTACCTATCTTGCTGTAAATATCACAGTCTCTCCCCACCCACTGAATCTGCTGCCACTGCCCATAGAGGCTCTCCCCATCACCGATTCGCCCCCCCCCAGCACCCCCGCCCCTCCCCCTGCTGAGTCCCCTCCCATGGACACTCTTCCCCGTCTCTGGGTCTCCCCAAAAGGCATTGAGATCTGAAGATTGTCCCTGACACAACTGTAATGTGTAAACTAGGTCAATAGTTGCTGAGGATTCCATCAGCCGTGATTGATGGAAGTACTAAAACTGGATCAAAGCCTGAATATCTCCCCCTATCCTTCGCTGATCCTTGACTGAGCTGCACAGTGACACAGCGGTAGAGCTGCTGCCTCACAGCGTCAGAGACCCGGGTTCAAACCTGACTCCAGCAGTACAGAGTTTGTACGTTTTCCCTGTGACTATGCTTGGGTTTTCTCCGGGTGCTCCGGTTTCCTCCCACACTCCAAAGACGTGCAGGTTTGGTGGTTAATTGTTTTCAGAAAAAATTGTAAATTGTCCCCGGCGCGTTGGATGTTGCTAGTGTACGGGGTGATTGCTGGTCGGCACGGACTCGGTGGGCCAAAGGGCCTGTTCCCACACTGTATCTCTAAAGTCTAAAAGATTTCCCCGTCTGTCTTGACCATAGCCAAACTTCATAGACAATCTTTGCCTTCATTCAGCTAGTAACCAGCGTCACAATGTAACAATCTCACAAAGAGTTGTGATGTTTGTGCAACCAAAATAATCTCTCACAAGCTGAAAGTGAGTCACCTCTCCACTGAAAATAGTCTATCTTCTGAGGTCAATCACTTGATGGGCTATTTATTTCACTGCGCTTTAGACTTTAGCGATACAGCATGGAAACAGGCGCTTCAGCCCACCGTGTCGGCGCCGACCAGCTGAGTTGCTCCAGCGTTATGTGTCTATCTTCGGTATATATAAACCAGCATCTGCAGTTCCTTCCTACACATGGAGCAGACCTGAGCTGGTATCTACCTCATTGGAGACCACTCGGACTATCTTTGATCGGACTATACTGGGCTTTATGTTGCGTTAAACGTTATTTACGTTATTCCCTTTATCCTGTATCTGTACACTGTGGATGATTCAATTCATCATGTATTGTCTTTCTGCTGAATGGTTAGCAAGCAACAAAAGCTTTTCACTGTACCTCGGTACACGTGACAATAAACTGAACTCAAACTCAAGATAGACAAAAAAGTTAGAGTAACTCAGCGGAACAGGCAGCGTCTCTGGAGTGAAGGATTGGGTGATGTTTCGGGTCGAGACCCTTCTTCAGACCTAAAACGTCAGCTATTCATTCCCTCCAGAGATGCTGCCTGTCCCGCTGAGTTATTCCAGCATTTCGTGTCTATCTTCGGTTTAAACCAGCATCTGCAGTTCCTTCCTACACGTGAACTCAAACTCAAACAGGTGATCAATGGTGTTGACGGGGTGGGCCGAAGGGCCTGTTTGCATGCTGTGTCTTTGAGTAATAAATGCATCGATACAGTGCCTCTTGGTTCCCTGGCTGATGGGCTGCCCGTCCAGCGATTGACAAGGTTGGGGTGAGACGCTGCACCGTCAGCTGGGAGATGCAAGCGAGCTTTTGCCCGAATGCGACCACTTCACGCAACAAATCGGCTGCACGAGTGCTCGCAAAGTGTCTTAGTGGCGCAGAACAGTCTGACAACCAATTTTCAAAACAAAATAATCTTGCTGCAATGCGGGAGAGAGAAATAACGAGCTTTAAGTGTGGCTTTGGGTCCTTTGATGGAGGCGCAGGGATGGTATTCAGACTTTGTGGCAGAATATTTGAATTGTAAATTTCAGGCAATGTTTAAAATTTAAATGAAATTAAGGCCGGGTTTAATAAGTGTGCCCTTTAAAAAGAGGCACAGCAGAACCAATTAGAAACCCATCAAGGCGGCATCAATATGCAAAAGACAGGAGGAAAATGTGATAAATTTGAGAAATTAATGCAAGTGTTCTAAATATATATTTGTAAACAGCACCAGCATTCTCGTTTAATTAAGGCGCAGAGACAAATGATGAAGGCAGGGTCGGAGAGGGTTAGGACAGAGAGTTCTAATGGCAAGACGCCGCAATGTCCATGTATGTTTTCTTCGGAGCTTAGTCTTGGTGGGCAGTCCCACAGCAGCGGTCCAGAGAAGAGTGGGCATGTTGCCCATGGACATAATGCCATCGAGTCACACAGCACGGAAACAGGCCCTTCGTCCCAACTCGTCCATGCTGACCTAGATGGCCCATCTAAGCAAGTCCCATATACCTGCATTTGGTCTGTATCACTTTAATCCTTTCCTCTCCACGTACCTATCCAACCTAATTAACCTTCTCACGCAGCTGTCCTATGCGAGACAACATAGAGTCATATAGCACAGAGACGGGCCCTTCGGCCCAACTCGTCCATGCTGACCAACATACTCCGTCTTAAGGGGTTGGACAGGCTAGATGCAGGAAGATTGTTCCCGATGTTGGGGAAGTCCAGAACTAGGGGTCACAGTTTAAGGATAAGAGGGAAGTCTTTTAGGACCGAGATGAGAAAATCATTTTTTACACAGAGAGTGGTGAATCTGTGGAATTCTCTGCCACAGAAGGTAGTTGAGGCCAGTTCATTGGCTATATTTAAGAGGGAGTTAGATGTGGCCCTTGTGGCTAAAGGGATCAGGGGGTATGGAGAGAAGGCAGGGATGGGATACTGAGTTGGATGATCAGCCATGATCATATCGTATGGCGGTGCAGGCTCGAAGGGCCGAATGGCCTACTCCTGCACCTATTTTCTATGTTTCTATGTTTCTATGTCTATGCTGGTCCCATGTGCCCGCATTTGGTCCATATCGTTCTAACCCTTTACTATCCATGTACCTGTCCAATTATCTTTTAAATGCTGTTTGGCACCTGTCTCAACTCCCTCCTCTGGCAGCTCATTCCGTATGCCCACCCACTATGTGAGAAAGGCCCTTCTAAATACCTCCTATTCATCTACCTGTCCAAGTATATGTTGTTATAGCACCAGCCTGAACTAGCTCCTCCGGCATCTTGTTTCATACACTCAGCACCCTCTGTGTGAAATAATTGGCCCTCCTATTAAATATTTCCACTCTCACCTTAAACCTATGTTGTCTGGTTCTTGAACCCTAGCCCACCCAACCTCTCCCTGTACCTCGGGCCCTCGGATCCTGGCAACATCCTCGTAAATCTTCTCTGCACTCTTTCCAGCTGAATGTCCCGGACAATGTTTACACACCTCAACCACAGGATGAGTTGGAGTCGTTCAGCTTTAGAGATATAGCACGGAAACTGGCCCTTCGGCCCACCAATTCCAGGCCCACCAATCACCTGCATACTCGTTCTATCCTACATGCGAGGGGTAATATGCAATTTACAGAAGCCAATTAGCCTACAAACCTGCACGTCTTTGGAGTGTGGGAGGAAACCGGAGCACCCGGAGAAAATCCGTGCTGTCATAGGGAGAACTTACAAACCCTGTACAGACAGTAACACATAGTCAAAATTGCACCCGTATCTCTGGCACTGTGAGGCAACCAGGGGTGTAAAACTCGGGGGGGGGGGGGGGGGACAGGGGGGACACGTCCCCCCTCGGTTTTGAGAGGTGGGGGACATCCCCCTCCAACTTTTTATAATCCGGATTTTAAAACGCAGTGATATCTCCGCTTTCCGCGTGATAGTGGGGGTGGGACTGCTGATCGAGGACGCCAATTGGACGAGGGAGCAGGCAATGGGGGCGAGACATGATGATTCAGTGCGATCATTGGAGGAGTGAGGGGGGGGGGGGGTGGGACTGAGGATCGAGTGCGGTGATTGAGGGGAGAGACGTGACACAGACCTGCGCCTCATCCGCAGTCAGGATCGACCCCGGCTCTCCAACGCTGTCCCACCCCCACCCGAGTGCCCCCCCCCCCCACGGGTGGCCAGAGGGGTCGGGAGTCAGACTGGCGCTGTGCCCCCAGCCAGCGCAGAGAAGTATCGCTAAACCCAGCTCAACTCTGCCTGTCCCGCCAGGTTAACCTGCCTGGGCTTGCGGGAAATATGGCCAGCGCGGAGAAGCAGCGCTGGTGTCCCGTCAGTCCAGGCCGGGCTGTAGGTTAACCCGGCGAAAGAGGCAGAGTTGAGCTGCGTTTAGCGCTGGATTGAGCCTCTGAAGCCTCGCGCGTGTGTGTGAGTGTGCGCATGCGCACGCGGCCGTCAAAAATGGTGTCCCCCCTATCCCCCGGTCCCCTCCATATTTTGAAAGCGATTTCCGTGCCTGGAGAAACAACTCTACCGCTGTTCCGCCTGTACTAGGCCTGGCTTTATCAAGCACTGTGGTCACAGCTCACCACCATCGTGGCATCATTTTCGTACACAAATTATAGGTACTGGTTTATTATTGGGACGTGTACCCAGACACCTTGAAAAACAGTTGGTTTCCGTGCTATCCAGTTAAATGGTACCAAACATGAGTGCCACAGCTGGTGCCGTTCTGGTCTCCCCATTGCAGGCAGGATATGGATGTTTTAGTGAAGGTGCAGAAGAGGATTACCAGAATGCTGCCTAGGTTAGACGGCCTTACTGTGACAAACGGGATGAAAAGATAAATCACTTTCATCTCCATGCACGTGGTCCATATCCCTCCATTCCCCACACATATCCATGTGCCTTTCCAAAAACCTCTTCAATGCCGCTATCGTATCTACCTCCATCACCGCCCCTGGCAGCTTGTTCCAGACCCCCACCACCCTGTGTAACAAGCTTGCACCAAACATCCCCTCTAAACTGTACCCCTCTCGTCTTGAAGCTCAGCCTTCTGGTCTTTGGTATTTCCACCCTGGGAAAATGCTTCTGACTGTCTACCATATCTAAGCCTCTCATAAATGTATATGCTTTAATCAGGTGTCCCACCCAACCTCTGGCGACCCAGGGAAAATAATCTGTCCAACCTCTCCCTGCAGCTAATACCACCTAATCCAGGCATTCTTCTGGTAAACCTCCTCTGCACCCTCACCAAAGCCCCCACATCCTTCTTGTAATGGGGCGACAAGACTTGCACGCTTTACTCCAAATGCGGTCTAACCAAAGTCCTATTGCATGATGCATCATGGCATCTTGTACTCCCGGCCTATGCAAGCAAGCACACCAAATGCTTTCCTTACCACTCTACTACTTGTGTTACCACTTTCAGGGAGCTATGGACCTGGACCCCAAAGTCCATCTGTGCATTAATGCTGTCAAGTGCCTTGCCATTGACTGTATATTATCTTGACCAGGGATCAATGGAGAGGTCTAGGGTCTCAACCCGCAATAAAAATGATGACATTTTGATTTCTTTCCGTGAGTTGAATGTGCTCAAAATTTGGCACTGGGTTATGAAGAGCTCTTTACAAGTTCTTTGCAGTTCAAAAGAGGAAATGCAAGCATTTTATTAATTTAATTTTATGAATATATTGGCAAGGTCAGCATTTAACGTCCTTGGGAGGCAGTGGTGAGCTGCCTTGTTGAACTGCTGCAGTCTGATGTACAGCAGCTGGCGGGGCAGTTCAGAGGTGGGGTCAGGGGGGTTGTCCGCACAGTGACACAGCAGTAGAGTTGCTGCCCCACAGCGCCAGCGACCTATTTATACAGGCGGATGGAGTGGTAAGGAAGGAGTATGGTATGCTGGCCTTCATCGGATCGGGTCATTGAGTGTAAGAGTCAGTAAGTCATGATGGTGCTTTTCAGGATGGCACAGGGTTGGCACAGTGGCACAGCAGTAGATTTGCTGCCCCACAGCGCCAGGGACCCAGGTTCGATCCTGACTACAGGCGCTGTCTGTACGGAGTTTGTACGTTCTCCCTGTGACCCCGTGGGTTTTCTGCAGGTGCTCTGGTTTCCTCCCACTCTCTAAAGATGTAATAATAATAATAATGGATGGGATTTATATAGCGCCTTTCTAATACTCAAGGCGCTTTACATCGCATTATTCATTCACTCCTCAGTCACACTCGGTGGTGGTAAGCTACTTCTGTAGCCACAGCTGCCCTGGGGCAGACTGACGGAAGCGTGGCTGCCAATCTGCGCCTATGGCCCCTCCGACCGCCACCAATCACTCACACACATTCACACACAGGCAAAGGTGGGTGAAGTGTCTTGCCCAAGGACACAACGACAGTATGCACTCCAAGCGGGATTCGAACCGGCTACCTTCCGGTACAGGCTTGCAGATTAATTGGCTTTGATATAAATTGTCCCTAGGGTGTAGGATAGTGTTAGTGTATGGGGTGAACGCTGGTAAGTATGGTGGGCCGAAGGGCTTGTTTCCATGCTGTATTTCCAATGTGGGGAAGCATATCGTTTGGTGCGAGTGTGGGCGCAAGCAAAACATGGAA
Organism: Amblyraja radiata; assembly: GCF_010909765.2. Lineage (NCBI taxonomy): Eukaryota > Metazoa > Chordata > Chondrichthyes > Rajiformes > Rajidae > Amblyraja > Amblyraja radiata. The sequence continues at coordinate 38,995,323 of NC_045970.1, read as the reverse complement.
TGAATGCAGGCTTGGCGAAAATCAGCGGTGGGTGATCAGCACGGATTTAGTGGGCCGAAGGGCCTGCCTCCTCTCTTTGCAGGTGACCCCCACATTACAAGAGGCTGGGGGGACAGAGAGGGAATTGAGTTCCTGGAAAACAAACTGAATTGCAATTTTCTGTAATGTAAAACGGTGTCACCTCTTCTGATGACAAGAAATGCGAGTTGTTAAAAAAAAAATTTGTGTTTATTTTACACAAATTTTATCAGAGCAAAATTTCCTGTACATGTCCCAGTTCTTTTGGTAGTGATTGATAGATTTCCTAAAGATGTATTTTTGTTACCCAAACACCATAATATGTAGGTTACACATATCACTGTATGATTCTACTTAGCCTGAAGAGCATCGGTGAATTAGATGGGATTAGGTTTATTAATGGCACATGTACTGAGGTACAGTGAAAAGGTGTGTTTTGCATGCTAGCCAAACAGATCAGACATACCATATATAGATACAATCAAGTCAAACTCAAGTACGATAGGTAGAGCAAAGGGGAAGACACAGAGTACAGAATATAGTTCTCAGCATTGTAATGCATCAGTTACATAGACCAAGCGGTGGAGGCAGGTTCTCTGGATGCTTTCAAGAGAGAGCTAGATGGGGCTCTTAAAAATAGTGGAGTCAGGGGATATGGGGAGAAGGCAGGAATGGGGTACTGATTGGGGATGATTAGCCATGATCACATTGAATGGCGGTGCTGGCTCGAAGGGCCAAATGGCCTACTCCTGCACGTATTGTCTATTGTCTATTGTCATGAAGTCCAATGTCCGCAATGGGCCCCCCCCCCCCCGTCCCTTTCCACCTATTTCCCTCCCTCCATCTTTACATTTTCACTTCTTTCCTTATCTGACATCCTTTTGCCTCCTTTTCACCTCTAGCCTTCGTCACTTACGCCACCCATCTGCCAGTCAACCCCCCCCCCCCCCCCCTATATCCACCTATCATTTGCCAGGCTTTGTCCTGCCCCGTCATTCTCTCCCAGCTTTCTCCACCCACCACTGCATCAGTCTGAAGAAGGGCCCCATCCTGGGACGTTCTCTATCCATTCCCTCAACAGATGCTGCCTGACCAGCTGAGCTCCTTCAAGCAATTGTTTTTTTTGCTCTAAGTAGAATTTGCTCTAACCATAGATAGAGTGGATGAGAAGAGGATGTTTCCACGACTGGGAGAGTTTGGGACCAGAGAGCACAGACTCGTCATAAAAGGATGTACCATTAGAAAGGAGATGAGGAGGAATTTATTTCGCGAGAGGAGGAATTCGTCGCCACAGACGACGGCGGAGGCCAAGTCATTGGGTATTTTTAAAACAGAGATTGACGGGGTTTAGATTAGTAAGAACATCAAAGATTACGGGGGGAAGGCAGGAGAATGGGGTTAAGAGGGAAAGACAGATCAGCTTTGATTAAATGGCAGAGTAGACTTGATGGGCCAACATTTTTCAGTTTTATTTCAAGAGATGCAGCATGGTGTGGCCCTTCAGCCCACCAAATCTGCACCGACCTGTTCACATTAGTTCGATCCGACACACTAGGGACAATTTATGTAAGTCGATTAACTGATGGGCCAAATATTTCGGCTCCTATGTCTTCTGAGAAGATCTAACCCAATTTGCACCCCCTATGGTTTCATTAATAATAGTAACAGGTTTCTTGCGAAGTGGTAAAAGCACATTAAATGCCTTGTGTTAATGTGACGCTGAGATGGTGAAACTGTTATTGCTACCCGCTCCGATATAGTGTTGGGTTAGGAATCCCATAATATTGATCCAATTCAGTTAATAACTCACAGCAATGCTCTCAGTTTATCAGTGATCTACGTATTGATTTTGTGGACTTGGGACTTAATCACTCCGCAACTCTGCCTCTCGCTTCCAGTGCAGTGCTGAGTGTTGAGAAGCATAACCTGCCCTGCCAACTCGTCAACAACAACTCGGGGAATGACTGTAGTGAAACGATGAGACAAGCTCAATCTGATAAAGGTGCGGGCGGACAGCAAGGAAACTATGCTGTAACTCAGCAGGTCAGGCAGCATCTGGATTTAGAGCGTTTGTTGCATGCTAACTAGTCAGCAGAAAGACTATACATGATTACAATCAAGCCGTCCACAGTGTACAGATACAGGATAAAGGGAACAATGTTTAGTCCACGATAAAGTCCAGTAAATTCCGATTACAGATAATCCAACGGCCTCTAATGAGGTAGATGGACCTCTCTTTAGTTGTCGATGGATGTTGGTGATGTTTCATGTTGGGACCCTTCTTCAGAGCTAGGGAACAGTGCTGAAGTAACTCAGCGGATCAGGCAGCATCGCTGGAGAACATGGGTGGGTGACGTTTTGGGTCGGGTCCCTTCTTCAGACGGATGGTGGTTGGATGGAGGGGGGGGAGGGAGGAGAGGGGAGAAAGCTGGAAGAGAGGAGGGGCAAGGCAAAGTGTGGCAAGTGATGAGTGGATAGAGGGGAGGGGGCTTGACTGGCAGATGGGTGGACAAGGACAGGAAATGAAAAGGAGATAAAAGGGTGTGAGATGGGGAGAGCAGAAGCATAAATTGTGAAGCTAGAGGAAGAGATGTAGGTGGTAGAGGACAAGAGGGGGAGATGGTAAATGGGGCTGGAGAAACGGGTGAGCATCCAGGTGGGTCACAGGGACAAGAGGGGGCGGGGGCAAACAAAGGGGAGGGGGAAGTATGTTAGTTACCTAAAATTGGAGATTGTTCATACTGTTGAGTTGCAAGCTACCCAAGTGGAATATGAGGTGCTGTTCCTCCTTTTGTATGTGGCTCACTCTGGCAATGGAGGGGGCCCAGGACAGAAAGGTCAGTGTGGGAATGGGAAGGGGGGTTGGAATGGGAGATCCAGCCGGCCTTGGCGGACCGAGCGCAAGTGTTTGGCGAAACAGTCGCTGAACCTACGCTTGGTCTCGCCAGTGTAATGGAGGCCACGTGAGAAACATTGAATGCTGTGGATGAGGTTGGAGGAGGTCCACGTCAACCTCTATCTCACCTGGAAGGACTGCTGTGGACCCTGTGTGGAGGTGAGTAGGAGGTGTAAGGACAGGTGTTATATCAGTAATGTAATGCATCTGCCTGTAAACGCAGGGATTTGACAGCAGCTGAGGATGCAAGGGCTATATATAGATCTTTACAGGATGGGAGAGAGACCCTTGGAAGAAATCCACCACTCATTGCAACGCCCTAATTTTTTCCCTGTTCATTGTTTGCCCAGAGAGTGGAGGGTATGGCCATCCCGACCATCAATGATTTGGATGAAGGGATTCAAAGTAACATTAGCAAATTTGCAGATGACACAAAGCTGGGTGGCAGTGTGAACTGTGAGGAGGATGCTATGAGAATGCAGGGTGACTTGGACAGGTTGGGGGAGTTGGCAGATGCATGGCAGATGAAGTTTAGTGTGGATAAATGTGAGGTTATCCACTTTGGTATCAAAAACAGGAAGGCAGGTTACTATCTAAATGGTGTCAAGTTGGAAAAAGGAGAAGTACAACGGGATCTGGGGGACCTTGTTCATCAGTCTATGAAAGTAAGCATGCAGGTACAGCAGGCAGTGAAGAAAGCGAAGGGCAATTTGGCCTTTATAACAAGAGGAGTCGAGTATAGGAGCAAAGTACATGTTCCCGCTGTTGGGGGAGTCCAGAACCAGAGCCCACAGTTTAAGAATAAGGGATAAGCCATTCAGAATGGAGACGAGGAAACACTTTTTCTCACAGAGAGTTGTCTGTGGAATTCTCTGCCTCGGAGGGCGGTGGAGGCCGGTTCTCTGGATACTTTCAAGGGAGAGCTAGACAGGGCTCTTAAAGATAGCGGAGTCAGGGGATATGGGGAGAAGGCAGGAACGGGGTACTGATTGGGGATGATCAGCCATGATCACATTGAATGGCGGTGCTGGCTCGAAGGGCCGAATGGCCTACTCCTGCACCTATTGTCTATTGTCTATTGACCAGCCGGTCACGTCTTCCTGCTCTACATTTTGCAATTGCTACACTCTTATCCATGTTCTCCCCTCTAACTGTTCCCATTCCTCATTGACCAGTCAACCTTGTTTCCATGGTCAGTGCAGTTTCCCCCTATCAGAGACATCCCTCCCACCCTCCTTGCATGGAACAGTGCAGCACAACAACCACAGGCCCTTCGGCCCACAATGCTCATGCTGAGCGTCTTAATGAGCATGGTAGTTTAGTTTATAGACACAAAATGCTGGAGTAACTCAGCGGGTCTGGCAACACCACCTGAGAAAAGGACTAGTTGACGTTTCGGGTCAGAACCCTTCTTCAGACTGGTTTCGTTTAGAGATACAGCATGGAAACAGGCCCTTCGGCCCGCGGAGTCCATGCCAACCAATGACACATACACCATTTGTACCCTACAAACCAGGGGCAATTTATAGGAGCCAATTAAACTGCAAATCTGTATGTCTTTGGGATATGGTAGGAAACTGCCGCACCTGGAGAAAATCCACGTGGTCACCGGGACAAACGTACAGACGGAGTCCATGGTCAGGATCGAACCCGGGTCTCTGGTGCTGTGAGGCAGCAACTCTACTGCTGCACCACTGTGCTGCAGATATTGTCTCCATCCCAGTTCTGACGAAGGGTCTCCGACCTGAACCATTGACTCTATTTCTCTTCCCACAGATGCCGCCTGACCAGCTGAGTATTTCCACCATTTTCTGGTTAGAAACATAGAAGCATGGAAAATAGGTGCAGGAGGAGGCCATTTGGCCCTTCAAGCCAGCACCGCCATCAATTGTGATCATGGCTGATCGTCCCCAATCAATAACTCGTGCCTGCCTTCTCCCCATATCCCTTGACTCCACTAGCCCGTAGGGCTCTATCTAACTCTCTCTTAAATCCATCCAGTGATTTGGCCTCCACTGCCCTCTGTGGCAGGGAATTCCACAAGTTCACAACTCTCTGGGTGAAAACGTTTTTTCTCACCTCAGTCTTAAATGGCCTCCCCTTTATTCTAAGACTGTGGCCCCTGGTTCTGGACTCGCCCAACATTGGGAACATGTTTGATTATGATTATGAACTCCTTCAGGAATACCGGGTAATGTCAATGTTAGGTTTTATGCTTCCAGGTGCTGCAGTTATATTTTTTCGATGTCCACAATTGCATCAATTATTTGGCCGAGAGCCCAAACGTAAATGTTTCATTGAGTTTGTAGCTGGAGCAATTTAGCTGCAACCAGGTATAGTTCAGAGGAAATTCATAACACTTAAGTAAGGAGTATAGAGGTTGGGAGGTCTTGTTACAGTTACATAAGGCACTGGTGGGGCCACATTTAGAGTATTGTGTTCAGTTCTGGTCACCATGTTACGGGAAAGATATCATTGAGCTAGAAAGGATGCAGAGAAGCTTTATGAGGATGTTGCCAGGACTAGAGGGCCTGAGCTACAGGGAGAGGTTGAGCAGGCTAGGACTTTATTCCTTGGAGCACAGGAGGATGAGGAGTGATCTTATAGTGGTGTACAAAATTATGAGAGGAATAGTTTGGGTAAATGCACAGTCCTGTGCCCAGAGTGGGGGATTCGAGAACCAGAGGATATACTGTAGGTTGCAAGTGAAGGGGGATTTAATAGGAATCTGAGGGGTAATTTTTTTTACACAAAGAGTGGTGGGTGTATGGAAGAAGCTGCCAGAGGAGGTAGTTGAAGCAGGTACTATAACAACATTTAACAGACACTTGTACATGGTCATGGATATGAAAGGTTTAGAGGGATATGAGTCCATTGACAGCATATAGAATTAGCTTAGATAATCTTGGACTGAAGTACAACTCCTACTGTATAACTCAATGACACACACACCAGACACACCTATCCTACACTAATCCCGTTTATTTTCCCCACATTTCCATCGACTCCCCTTTTTCTACCACCAGCCGACACATGAGGGGCAATTTACAGAGGCCAATTGACACACCGATCCCCCATACACAATTTCCGAGATGGGGAGGAAACCAGAGCACCTGAGGAGAACGTGCAAACTCTGCACAGACAGCTCCCGAGGTCATTATTGAACCAGGGTCTCCGGTGCTGTAAGGCAGCAGCTCCAGTACGGCACAGCATTCTAGCGTATAGATCACTTTACATTTTAGAGATACAGCGTGGAAACAGGCCCTTCTGCCCACCGAGTCTGCACCAACTCACGATCACCCCATACACTAGCACTATCCTACACACGAGGGACAATTTACAATTGATACAGATGCCAGTTAAACTACAAACCTGTACGTCTTTGGAGTGTGGGAGGAAGTTGGAGCACCCGGAGAAAACCCACGCGGCCACAGGGTGAATGTACAAACTCCATACAGGCAGCACCCGTAGTCGGGATCGAACCTGGGTCCCTGGCGCTGTGAGGCCGCAACTCTACCGCTGCGCCACCATGCCAGCCAGTGTAAGCTGGGGGTGTCACAGTGGTGCAGAGTTACAGTTAGAGTCAGACCAGCGGTGGTTGGTTCAGCTGTGATCTAATTGAGGGACAAGCCAGACTCGAGGTCCTCCAAGGATCTATCTCCTACCCTGCAGGAGGATGAAGACCCAGGAGATGTGGAGTTGGGACATCTTGGCTTCAATGATGAGCCAGTGAATACATTTGCATCAACGTGTGCACTGACTGCGATTTGCGCATCTCTGAACATTTGCTCCATCTGTCGAGTGAGAACTCCACACACCATTTCCCTCCGAGCTGTGTTTACTGGGGGCTTGGCCAGGATGTTCTTTAACGCCACTCATGTCTCCGGCTGTCAAACGGAGATCTTCACCTTCGGGAGACAGACACAGAGTGCTGGAGACACTCAGCTGGTCAGGCGGCGTCTGCGGAGAAAAAGGGTGGGTGATGTTTCGGGTCGGGACCCTTCTTCAGACTTTACATTCGGACTGAAGCAAAGGGAGTGTAGAAGCCTCACGTCGAACCTGGGCCCGACCCCCGTGACTGAGGGAGCGAGGACCATTGTGGACACAGCTGTGTGCTGGTGCTATGTCTGCTCTCAGGGCAATGGAGATGCCACCAGCAAGTTGAAGGAAGGATAGACTTGGATGGAGTGGAATACTTTATTGTCACATGTGGCCACCTATGACGCTGAGTTCAGCCCCGCTGTAAGGTTTCCGATTAGCCAAATGGGAAGAAAACTGATCTTCTAAAAGTGTACATGATCTTATAGAGGTGTACAGAATTGTGAGAGGAATAGATTGGGTAAACACACAGAGTCTCTTGCCCAGAGTTGGGGAATTGAGAACCAGAGGACATAGGTTTAAGATGAGGAAAGAATGAAGAGGAACCTGAGGGGTAACTTTTTTACACAAAGGGTGGCGGGTGTATGGAACGCGTTGCCGGAGGAGGTAGTTGAAGCAGGTACCATCGCAACGTTTAAGAAACAATTAGATAGGTTCATGGACAGGATAGGTTTAGAGTCAAGTCAAGTCAAGTTTATTTGTCACATACACATACGGGATGTGCAGTGAAATGAAAGTGGCAATGCTTGCGGACTTTTGTGCAAAAGACAAACAACCAAACAAACTATAAACACAATCATAACACACATATTCTTTTACATAATAAATAATGGAAGGAAAAACGTTCAGTAGAGTTAGTCCCTGGTGAGATAGGCGTTTACAGTCCGAATGGCCTCTGGGAAGAAACTCCTTCCCAACCTCTCCGTTCTCACCGCATGGCAACGGAGGCGTTTGCCTGACCGTAGCAGCTGGAACAGTCCGTTGCAGGGGTGGAAGGGGTCTCTCATGATATTGTTGGCTCTGGAGTTGCACCTCCTGATGTATAGTTCCTGCAGGGGGGCGAGTGAAGTTCCCATAGTGCGTTCGGCCGAACGCACTACTCTCTGCAGAGCCTTCTTGTCCTTGGCAGAGCAATTCCCAAACCAGATGGTAATGTTCCCGGACAAGATGCTTTCCACCGCCGCTGCGGTGGTGGGATATTGACCAAATGCATGAAGGTGGGACTAGTGCAGATGGGCCATGTTGATCGGAGAGGGCAAGTTGGGCCGAAGGGCCTATTTCCACACTGTATGACTATGACTCTAATACATGGGGTCACAAGAAATTACAATGCTGGAATCCTGAGCAAAAGCAAAGTGCTGGAGGAGCTCAGCAGGTCATGCAACACCTCTCTGTCAAGATCGGCTGTGAACCATTCTCTCCTCCTTCTCTCTCTTTCCCACTCCCCCCTTTCCTCCTCCCCACCCACCTCCCTTACTCTCCCCCTTATCATTCTCCCTTGCTTAGTCTCACCCCTGTCACTCCCTCTTCTCCCCTCTCCCAAGAGGTACAGAAATGTAAAAATGTACACCTCCAGATTCAGGGACAGTTTCTTCCCAGCTGTTATCAGGCAGCTGAACCGTCCTCTCGCCGTCTAGAGAGCGGTCCCGACCTCCCATCTACCTCATTGGAGACCTTCATGCTATCATTAATTGGACTTTATCTTGCACGAAACATTATTCCCTTTATCCTGTATCTGTACACTGTGGACTCTGTTTATTTAGGTCTATGTTTATTATTGTCACCTCAAGTTCAAGTTCAAGTGAGTTTATTGTCATGTGTCCCTGTATAGGACAATGAATTCTTGCTTTGCTTAAGCACTACTGAGGTACAGTGAAAAGCTTTTGATTTTCATGCTATCCAATCGGATCAGATAATACTATTCATAAATACCATCAAGACAAACTCAAGTACAATAGGAAGAGCAAAGGGGAAGATACAGAGTGCAGAATATCGTTCTTATCATTGTAACGCATCCGTTCCAGAGACAAAGTCCAATGTCGTAATGGGGTAGAGGTGAATCGGACAGTACCCCAGCTTGTGGAAGAACCGTTCTGTAGCTTGATAACAGAGGGGAAGAAGCTGTTCCTGAGTCTGGCGGTGGGTGCTTTCAAGCTTCTGTACCGTCTGCCGGGCGGGAGTTATGATGTTGGGTGTCGGCAAACTACCTGGTACCTTTTCGTTTCACCCATCGCTGGATGGAGGTTCTCAGCCAACAGGTGAAACTGGAGGACGAACATGTTGGTGAGTCCCAGGCGCTGGTCAAATGAACAAACCACAGTCAGTGCAAGGGATGAGTAGCAGTGAGAGACATCATCTCCCTCACTGCTGTTATAGGCATAGAGTCACACAGCACGGACAGAGGCCCTTCAGCCCAACACGTCCATGCTGACCAAGATGCCCCATCTACACTAGTCCCACCTGCCCGCGTTGGGCCCATATCCCTCTAAACCTGTCTTATCCCTGTTCCTGTCCAAGTGACTTGTAAGTCCCAGAAGGGTTGAATCTTGCTGTGTATTTAAACTGCCTTTCGTGTGAGACTGGTCAGGATTGGTCGTCAGCAGATCGACAGTGAAGTTTGTTTGATCATCCTTCCTCTTTCTCTCTTCCTTCCCCTCCATCTCTCCCTCTCTCCATCTCTCACCCAACACCTTCTCTCCATCCTACCTCTCCATCACTCGCTTTCTCTTACCCTCTCTCCCTCCCCTCTCTCTCCCCTCCCTCTACCCCTCTCTCCCCCTCTATCCCCGCTCTAACCCCCCACCTCTCCCCCCCTCTACCGCCCCCTCTACCGCCCCCTCTCTCCTCCCCCCTCTCTTCCCCCTCTCTTCCCCTTCTCTCTCTCTCTCCCCCCCTCTCTCCCCCCTCCCTCTTTCTCCCCCTCTCTCTCCTTCTCTCCCCCCCTCTCTTCCCCCCTCTCTCCCCCTCCCTCTCTCTCCCCCCTCCCTCTCTCTCCTCCCCCCCCCCTCTCCCCCCCTCTCCCCGCTTGCTAGGACAGTGATGACAGGGAGGTGGACAGGAACAAGTGCTGTACCCTCTGCAACATGTTCTTCACCTCAGTGATCGTCGCCCAGTCCCACTACCAGGGCAAAACGCACGCCAAGAGGATGCGGCTGGTGCTGGGAGAGTCGCCGGTGCCCGCGCCCACAGCAGGTAAGCCTCCTCGGCAGATCCCACTCCTCCCTCCGTGCCTCAACCCGATGCTTCAATGGTACGTTACGATCACAGTGAAATGCGTTGTTCTGCATGCAACCCGGTCAAATCAGACAGCGGGCCTCACCGAGACAGCACACGAGTGCCGACACCTTTCGGCACCAACAAAGTTACAAAAGTTCACCGAACATTCCTATCTACAGCCTGCCGCCGCACGTTGATGTAGCTCCCCCACCCACCCACCCTGGTTCCCCTTTGCTCTCAGTGCCCCCTCCCCAGCACATGATCCATATCCCCCCCCCCAGTCCCTGCATATCCATGGGCCTCTTCAATACCACGATCATATCTGCCTCCACCCCCCACCCCTGGCAGTATGTTCCAGGCACCCACCGCCCTCTGTATAAGGACACTTGTCCCGCACGTTCTCTTAAATCTGTATAACCATGCCCTCTGGTCTATCCCTATCCAAACGTTCCTGTGCACACTAATCCTGCACGAATCCCAACCTATCCACGTTCTCCAGAGGTGTTGCCTGACCCGCTGAGTAGTTACTCCAGCTTTCTGTGTCAATCTTTCCAGTTTCTAGATGTGATTTTTACCCTGTAATTATTATTTTATATCCCAGAGTCCTCTCCCGAGTCGCTGCCTCCTGTGACCCCCATCTTCCCCGGCCTGGGCTCCGTCACGGACAACGGCGACCTGGCCAAGTTCTGCCGTCTCTGCAGCGCCTGGTTTAACAACCCCATGATGGCCCAACAGCACTACGAGGGCAAGAAGCACAAGAAGAATGCGGCCAGGGTCAAGCTACTGCAGCAGCTGGGAAAGACGCTGGACTCCGAGGCTCTCAGAGGTACGTTGACCCCTCCCTATCTCCCCTCCTCGCCTGCTGGCCACAATCCCCCAGTGCACTCTGAATATATGCTCTCTCTCCCTCTCCCTTTCTCCCTTCTTCCCCACTCCCTCCTTCCTCTCTCCCTTCTTCCCTCTCTTTCATCCCCTCCCTCCTCCTCCCCTTCCCCCTCCCTCCTCCTCCCCCTCCTCCTCCTCCCTCCCTCCCCCTCCTCTCTCTCTCCCCCTCTCCCTCTCTCCCTCTCCCCCTCCCCCTCCCCCCTCTATCCCTTCACGCTTTCTCCTTCCCTCTCTTCCTCTCTATCTCATTCTCTCTTTCACTCCCTCTCTCACACTCCCACCTCTCTCTCTCGCTCTCTCAATCTCTCCCACGCCTCTTGTTCACTTCTCTCACTGTCTTGTTCCCTCCCTCACTCTCCCTCACCCACTTCTTCTCTCGACATTCTGCGCTCTGCATCTTCCCCTTTGCATCACCTGTTGTACTTGAGTTTAGCATGGCTGTGTTTATGTACAATATTATCTGGTCTGATTGAGTAGCGTGCAAAACAAAGCCTTGTACTGTACCTCTTGCATTGCCCTTGCCGACTGGTTGCATGGACCATGTTTAGCTCTGCCTGGGGGTCTGCAGTCACCCCACTGGGAAGGGAGGTATCGGGGTAGTTGAGGAGGTGGTAAACAGTCAAGAGTGTTTTATTGTCATAAAAGTCCCCAAATGGAACAATGAAATTCTTACTTGAGGAGCAGCACCACAGGTTTGTAAACACAGTACTCAATATATATTATAATGAACAAAAAAACTGTTTGTAGTTTAGTTGGTGTTTGTGGTGTTCAATAGTCTGATGTTTCGTTTAGTTTAGAGATGCAGCGCGGAAACAGGCCCTTCGGCCCACCGGGTCCGTGCCGACCAGTGATCCCCGCATATTAACACTATCCTACACACACTAGTGGCAATTTGTACATTTGGTTGTGTTTGGTTTAGATTAGTTTAGTTTCATTTAGTTTCACTTAGAGATACAGCGTGGAAACAGGCCCTTCAGCCCACCAGGTCCGTGCCAACCAGCGATCACCCTGTACACTAGCACTATCCTACACACTTGGGACAATTTACCGAAACCAATTAACCTGCAAAACTGCACGTCTTTGGGATTTGGGAGGAAACCGGAGCACCCGGGGAAAACCCACGCAGTCACAGGGAGAAGGTGCAAACTCCGTACAGACAGCACTTGCAATGGGGATCAAACCTGGGTCTCTGGTGCTGTGAGGCTGCAACTCTACCCGCTGCGCCACTTTGCCTGCTGCCATTTGTGGGATGGTACACGTTAGCTCCCGTGCTTCCAGCGTTACAATGGCGACAAGAACGAACAACAGTACCTCTGGTGGCCTTCGACTTGTGCAAGGCGCTATAAAGATGCACGATCACGCCCTCTTTCCTCACCGCTCGCTCAGCTATGACCGGCTGTGGCAGCTTTTCACAGGCAGCATCCATAATCCAGCAATGACAGTAGTTTGGAGGTGGTCTGGGGATATATCCTGTGATCAGAAAAGGCACTGGGTATCTGCAAATTCTTTCCTGAATTGGACCCAAGCCAGGATGTATATTAAAGCTCCATCAGTTTCAGACTCGTGGCTCCCATGATAATAAAACAATCCAGCAAAACCACATGCAGGATACAGAAATCTGCAAATGGTCCTCTGGACTAATTCAACAGTCATTACTAATGCATTTATTTGCTATATACAGTAAATCATACTCGAGGCTGTTTTTAGTTTCAGAGTTACAGGCTCTTCGGCCTACCAAGTCAGCGCCGATCAGAGGCCACCTGTACATAGGTTCTACACTACACACTAGGGACAATTTACAGAAGCCATTTAACCCACAAACCTCCACATCTTTTGAGTGTGGGAGGAAACTGCAGCACCCAAATAAAACCCACGCGGTCACAGGGTGAAGGTAAATCTCTGTACAGACAGCACCCGTAGTCAGGATCGAACCCGGGACCCTGGCGCTGTCTGGCAGCAACTCTACCACACTCTGTCACTGTGCCGCCTTAGTCAGGAAAGAGAAGTTAAGGTGTAGCATTTATAGAATCATACAGCATGAAAACAGGCCCTCTTGCCCAACTTACCCATACTAACCAACATACCCCCAACTAAGCTGGTCCCACCTGCCTGTTAGCCCATGTCCCTCTGAACCTTTCCTATCCAAGTACCTGTCCAAATGCCTTTTAAATGTTCCTATAGTACCTGCCTCAATTAGCTCCTCTGGCAGCTCCTCTACCCACTACCCTCTGTGTGGAATAGTTACCCCTCAAGTTCCTAATAAATCTTTCCCTTCTCACCTTAAACCCACGTCCTCTATTTCTTGAGTTCTCCACTCTGGGCAAAAGACTCTTTGCATTTATCCTATCTATTCCCTTCAAGATATTATGCTCTTGCATAAGATCACCCCTCCACCTCCTGCGCTCCAAGGGATAAAGTCATAGCCTGCCTGAGACATTATCATCAGATCCTGCCCATTGCACCAAGACTGATTTGTGTCAATGAGATTGCAGATATAATGCACATCAATTTATCGATTGAAATCGAGTCTAATGTTTAGATAAAGCTGGAATGTAATGGAGGGTTTACATGCAGAATAACAGGTCCCTAGGAGTGAGTTACAGGCTGGGATCTAATCCATCTTTGGGGTTTATATATGGAATAACAGATCCCTGGTAGGTTACAGACTGGGATCCAATCCAGGGGTCGGAATGTGATCCTTTTTTCCCCCACACCATCCTGCCTCCCATGTGTAAATTGTCTGCAACCTCTCAGCTGTAAAACCCCTCCCCTCGATGTCCTTTCAGACTGCTCTCTGGCCCACCCTAGCCTGAGTTGGCACCAATATCCCTCCCTCCTCTCTCCTTATCTGACATTGTTTTGTCATTTTGTCTCCTTTTTTCAACCTTCTGTCTCCTTTTCACCTCCAGCCTTTGTCACTTACTCCACCCATCTCCATCTGCCACATGCATCCACCTTTCATTTACCTGGCTTTGTCCTGCCCCCACCTCTGTTTTCCAGCTCTCTCCCACCCCCCCCCCTCCCCCTCCCAACTACAATCAGTCTGAAGAAGGGTCTTGACCCGAACGTTGTCTGTCTATGTTTTCCAGAGATGCTGCCTGACCCACTGAGTTACTCCAGCATTTTGTGTTCTATTACAAAGTATATCCTGACAGCACCAACTTGCATTCAGACTAGCGTAAGTGGGGCATCTTGGTCGGCGTGGATGAGTTGGGCTGAAGGGCTCTATAACTCCATGACTTGTTCTATCTTCCTTATTAAATTTAGGAAATACATTAGCCCTCCTCTGCTTCCCGTTAGCGATTCCCATTGCTCATGAATTTTTATCTGTCTGCGATATTCCCTAGCTTGTTTTAATATGTGCAGTTTCAATCCATCAGAGTTTGATTAGTTTATCAATCATCTGCTCATATTCCATCTTAAATGTCCCTTTAACACGTTCAGCAAATGTCACATCCACCACGTTAGTCCGCTGGGTAATCTCACAGACAAAGTCATCAACTAATACTTTTGCTCTAAAGTTGCCATTAGCCCTGAGTTTATCGTGTGTGACTTTTAGTGATTAGATTTCACATTCTGATTTTTCTCTTGATATTAAGGTTCCTTATCAAATATTTTACAATTTCTCTTCATGTTCCTTGATAATTTAATTCCAAAGCATCCTAATTGCTTTTTGGCTTCTCTCCGAACTTTTTTACATTCGCTTTTATCTTTTTAGCCTTTGCACTCCATATACAGAGTAGATTCCTTTATCCTGAGTTTCAATTTTGCTGTTGTCTTTTTATTCATTACTATTCAGTTTTATCGTAGGTTCAATCCATGGTGTTTTTCTCCTGGCCTATTAATTACCATTTTAATTATTTAAAGCAAGTAACAGGCTCTTCGGCCCACTAATTCCGTACTGACAAGCACTAATCAGAAACTAATACTAAAGCCTGTTTCCGTGCGGTAACTCCAAAACTAAAATAAAAAAACTAAGGCTGGAACTGAGACGAAGATGGGATTAGCCATGCCCTCGCTGGACAGGAGCAAACCAAGGGCTCTTTTGTTGCTTCCTCTGACCTTAGAAATATCCATGATGCATGCCATTGCAATAGACAATAGACAATAGGTGCAGGACTAGGCCATTCGGCCCTTCGAGCCAGCGCCGACATTCAATGTGATCATCGCTGATCATCCCCAATCAGTACCCCGTTCCTGCCTTCTCCCCATATCCGCTGACTCTACTATCTTTAAGAGCCCTATCTAGCTCTCTCTTGAAAGTATCCAGAGAACCGGCCTCCACCGCCCTCTGAGGCAGATAATTCCACAGACTCACACTCTCTGTGAGGAAAAAGTGTTTCCTCGTCTCCGTTCTAAATGGCTTACTCTTAAACTGTGGCCCCTGGTTCTGGACTCCCCCAACATCAGGAACATGTTACCTGCCTCTAGCGTGTCCAAACCCTTAACAATCTTATATGTTTCAATAAGATACCCTCTCATCCTTCTAAACTCCGGAGTATACAAGCCCAGCCGCTCCATTCTCTCAGCATATGACAGTCCCACCATCCCGGGAATTAACCTTGTAAACCAACGCTGCACCCCTTCAATAGTATTCCCTATAGTTCTCGATGTTCTCCACAATACATCGTAAGACCAAACATCTCAACCTTTTATTCCTAAACTATAATTTTGCTAAATGGCTCCTACAAGATAATCATGATCGTATTATTCTTGAAAATTAAGTTAAGCAAATAATATATTGAATTACTGCAACTGCGAAATTTTATGTAATTGTTTAAAACTGATGTCACCTCTTTGAAAAGTCTAACACTTTTATGCTATTTTAACAGATAGTTATTTTAAAAAGGGCTGTCCAATTATCTAATTGAAAATTAGTTAACACAGTAAACATTTACTCACCGTTCACTGCTTGGTTTGGTTTAGTTTCGTTTCGTTTAGAGATCCAGCATGGAAACAGGCCATTCGACCCACCGAGTCCTGGCCGACCAGCGATCACCCCATACACTAGCACTATCCTACACACTTGGGACAATTCACAGAACCTACAAACCTGCACGTCTTTGGAGTGTGGGAGGAAACTGGTGCACCTGGAGGAAGCCCACGTGGACACAGGGAGAGCGTGCAAACTTCGTAAAGACAGCGCCCGTAGTCAGGATCGAGCCCAGGTCACTGGTGCTGTCAGGCAGCAACTCTACGGCTGCGCCACTGTGCCACCCAATTATTAATAGATATATAGTTAAAAAACACATAGTGCTGGAGTAACTCAGTGGGTCATCAGGGAGAATGTGGATAGGTGATGCTTTGAGATGAGATCCTCCTTCAGACTGGGGATAAACTGCTTTTCAGCCGTGTGGGCCTGTCCCACTGTAGGAGGTAATTCAAGAGTTCTCCCGAGTTTTCCCCAGAATCGAACTCGGAGAATGTCCGTAGCGGATCCGTCGGAGTTCGTGGATGTCTCGTAGCGGCTCGTACGAGTAAAAAGTAACAATATTTTTCATCACGAGTATTTTTTTACTCGTGGACATTTTTCACGGTGTTGAAAAAACGTCACGAGTTTACCGGATTTCCCGAGTACCTACCGTTAGCATTACGAGCCGCTACGGGACATCCACGAACTCCCACGGAACCGCTACGGACGTTCTCTGAGTTCGAATCAGGGGAAAACTCATGAGAACTCTTAAGTTACCTCATACAGTGGGACAGGCCCTTAAGTAAAGTAGCATCTTCAAAATGGCTAATACAAGAGGATTAAATACTGCATTTACGTAGGTTCTTGGTGAGCTTGCATTGGTACTGGCATTCGTTTTTAATTGTCACGTGTACCGAGATACAGTGAAAAGCTTTTGTTTGCGTGCAATGTAGTCAAGTCATACTATACATAAGTTAGCAATGTTACAAAATTTTGAGATTTTATAAATCAAGTCTTTAATGTATCCCATCAGATAAAGCATAAAAATAAGTTTAATTTGACACCTAATTCACTTTCATATCTTCAGTATTAAAAAAGTTATGGCCATTTTCATACTCGGAAATCGGCATCTTGTTCCCTATTGCTTTTTCATTGACTTAACTCAAAAGCTGTGATCGAGAACATTTAAAAGCCGATAACTTTCTTAAAATTTAAGAAAACTGAAAGAAATTTTCAGTTATTGTAATTTGAAGCATTCTGAAACAAATATGAAACAATCTTACTCAGATGATTTGAAATTAAAGCAATATAATTAGTTAGTTACCTAATTGTAGCTAATTACAAAATTCAATTACTAGATCTAAACATCTATCCATTTCTTAAGAATAGATTAACATTTTTAAATAGCCTAAGTGTCCAAATAACATTCACACAAGAATTCAGAATATAACATAATTTTTAAATCTCATTGTCATGGGTTTATAGGCCAAATGGAAGGATGTTTTTAATATCTGTAAATTAATGGCCATTTAAATCAGCTTGCGAGTGGGATTTTCTGGAACGGGACCATTTGGAATGTTCAGTGTGCGGTGAATTTAGTCCCCCATAACAGCTGCAAATACACTGCCGGTTCTTCGGGGGGAAAAATCACCGTTTCGCAACTTAAAATGTGAATTAAATACATCTTAAGAAACACTTTTATACATAAAAATAAACGACTTTCTTTTACCTGGTCCTCCATAAAATCCGTCCCCGTTGTCGGCATTGATGGCTTCAGAAGCTGATTTTAAAATCATTCCAGCGATTAACTTGTCGGGTGAATTTTTTTTTTAAACACACAGAACGGCCGTAGGAACGATTCTTTAGCAACATCTTGCACTCCAACAAATGTAATTCAGGACCAGGTCGGGAAAAAACTCAGTTTTAACCCCGCCCCCCCCCCCCCCCCCCTCAAACGCGCCAAAATCGCGCACATGGCCAGTGGCAGAATTGCAGCGCCGCTGAACGTAAGTTTTGTAACATACCTACATAAGTACAATCACGCCATATGCAAGTACAACAGGTAGTGCTAAGAGAAATATACCATAGTGCACAATATAGTCATGCAGCATTGTAGCACTATAGTTCCAGGGAAAATGTCCAATACCCACAATGAGGTAGGCTGGAGGATCAGGATTACACCTTATTTTACGAGGGGACCATTCGGTAGTCTAATAACAATGGGGAAGAATGGAATTACTGAATCTGGCAATTCGTGCTTTCAAGCTTCTATATCTGCTGACAGTCCGGAGAAGTGAGAAGAGGTAATGACTGGGGTGGGACAAGCCTTTGATTATGTCAGCTACTTTTCCGAGGCAGCGTGAAGTGTAAATGGAGTCGATGGTGGGAAGCCTGGACTGTGTGATGGACTGGGCTACATCCACAACTTTCTGCAATTTCTCACGGTCTAAGGCAGAGCTGTTCCCAAACCGAGCTATGATGCATCCCAATAGGATGCTTTCTGTGGCACGCCCGTACAAGTTTATAAGGGTTGCTGGAGACGTGCCAAACTTCTTCTGCCACGGGTGGTGGTGGAGGCAGATACGATAGTGACTTTTGATAGATTTTACAATAGAAATATGGAATGGAGGGTTATGGATTATGTGCAGACAGATAAGAGTTGGCAGCATCTCACCCCAGCCACAGTCTGTTTACCCTCCTACCATCCGGGAGGCGCTACAGGTCTCTCCGTTGCCGGACCAGCAGGTCCAGGAACAGCTTCTTCCCTGCGGCTGTTACATTACTTAACTCTGTACCTCGGTGATTGCCAGTCACCCCCCCCCCGGACACCCCTTCCCCCGGAACAAATTGCACTACGACGACTGTATGTAAGTATATATATTTATTGCTCATTATTCTATGTTCGCTCTTCTGGGGGAGATGCTAACTGCATTTTGTTGTCTCTGTACTGTACACTGCACAATGACAATAAAGTTTGAATCTGAAGCTGAATCTGATCTGTGGAGAACATGAATAGGTGGGGCGGCACAGTGGTGCAGTTGATGCCTTACAGCGCCATGGACTAGGGTTCAATCCTGACGATGGCTGCTGTCTGTGCAGAGTTTGTAAGGTTAACTGGCTTCTGCAATTGCCCTCAGTGGGTAGAATAGAACGGGTGATCTTTGGTTCGGCGTGGACTCGATGGGCCGAAGGACCTGTTTTCATGCTGTATCTCTAAAACTAAAACCATAAACTAAAAACCATAGACAGTTGACATTTTGGGTCAGGACCTTTCTTCAGACTTGGTCTCGGCATCATGTTCAGCACAAACATTGTGGGCTGAAGGGCCTGTTTCTGTTCTACTTTCTATGTTCTATGCAATGGCTGGGTAAACACTTAACAACAGGGGAAAAAAAGGAATGGGTTTACAAGAAGTATTTGGATACAAGATTAGGTCAGCCACTAACAGCTGAGGAAATTATCCTATGATTAGTTCTGCCTTGTGCAGATTGAAATTGATGGCAGGCAGAGGTAACGGTTGTATTGCGATCGCATGTGGATGCGCTGTTGCTGCACAGGACCAATGCCTCCGTATCACTCGGCTAGCAGCTCACGACAAGCTCGATGTCTTTGTAGATAGTCCGCCCCGGAGCTCTGAAGATTCACGACTGACTCCCTTGCTTATAATCACTGTAGTGTTCCCAATCGATTGTGGCTTGTTTACTTTGAAGCAAAGACTCGCATCAGTGTTAAACCTGCACGAAGGTAGCTTCTGCCCTAAATCAGTACACGGAGACTACCTCGACTTTATCATGCACTGAACATTATTCCCTTTATCCTTTATCTGTACATTGTGGACGGCTCGATAGTAATCATGTGTAGTCATTTTCACTGTACCTCAGTACACGTGACATGTATATTACAAGAATAATACACTAATGTAAAGGGCAGTCATTTCTTAGGCTGGGAGGCCTTGAGTTGCCAGAGCTCTAGGACTGGTCTGGAATTCTAAAGTCATATGAGCAGAATTAGGCCATTCTGCCCATCTGCTCTGCCACGTGATCATGGCTGATCTGTTTTTCTCTCTCAACCCCATTCCCCTGTCTTGTCCCCATAATCTTTGCCCCGCTTATTAATCAAGAACCTGTCAATCTCCGTTTTTAAAATGCCCATTGACTCGGCCGCCACCGCCGTCTGTGGCAATGAATTCCACAGATTCACCACCCTCTGGCTAAAGAAATTCCTCCTCCATCTCCTTTCTAAAGGTACGTCCTTTTATTCTGAGGCTGTGCCCTCCAGTCCTAGACTCTCCCACTAGACTTACAAAAACTCGCACGTATGCCAACCGTTCTAGCAGTTTGTAATTTCCACAACGCTGTACGATCACTCAAGCTACATTGTAAACACGCCGGCAATGGCGGCGGTGCTTACCCAGAAGACCGTGCACCGCAGAAAGTGCCCTGGATGCAGCCGGATGCCGCTGAGGCAAGTAATGCTCTCAGTGACGGACACAAAGTGCTGGAGTAACTCAGCGGGCCAGGCAGCATCTGTGGAGAACATGGATAGATGACGTTTCACAGGGGGCTGGAGTAACTCAGCGGGCCAGGCAGCATCTGTGGGGAACATGGATAGATGACGTTTCACAGGGGGCTGCAGTAACTCAGTGGGCCAGGCAGCATCTGTGGAGAACATGGATAGATGACATTTCACAGAGGGCTGCAGTAACTCAGCGGGCCAGGCAGGAGAACTCTGGAGAACATGGACAGGTGACTTTTCGTGTCAAAACCCTTCTTCAGACTCTGAGTTATTCTGGGTAGGGGATGGGGTTGGTGATTCTCACTTACATAAAATCTGACGTGTGTAAGGATTCACTAACAATGCCCCTTGCGTTAGTTGGGGAATGCCTGTACTTTGAACATCCAGAGGTGCTTTGTCAGCGGCATGGTACTACTTGTCAGGAGTGAAGCGAGAGTGTGGCCAGGGTGATGTGGCTCCTTGATGAGGGAGGGTGAGCTGGCGTGCAAGAAAACATAGACGTTTAGTTTAGAGATAGAGAGCGGAAACAGGCCCTTCGGCCCAACGAGTTTGCACCGACCAGCGATCTCCCCACATTAACACTATCCTAGGGACAATTTACATTTGTACCAAGCCAATTAACCTACAAACCTGTACATCTTTGAAGTGTGGGAGGAAACCAAAGATCTCAGAGAAAACCCACGCAGTCACAGGGTGAACGTACAAACTCCCGCACAGACAGCACCCATAGTCGGGATCGAATCCGGGTCTCCGGCATGCAAGCGCTGTAAGACATCAACTCTACCGCTGCGCCACCGTGTATAAGATCACGAGAGGTTGGACTAGAACTTTTTTCCTTGGAGCGCAGAAGGCTGAGGGGTAATCTTGTTGAGGTGTATAAAATCACGAGGAATAAGATAGGGTGAATGCACGGAATAGGGCAAATTAAAATCCAGAGGACATAGGTTTCATGTGAGGGGGGGAAAGGTTTAATAGGAACCTGAGGGGCAAATTTTTTACACAAAGGGTAGCAGATGTATGGAATGAGCTGCCAAACGACTCTTAGTCAGACTAAGGTCTCGACCCGAAACGTCACCTATTCCTTTTCTCCAGAGATGCTGCCTGTCCCGCTGAGTTACACCAGATTTTTTGTCTATCTCCCTTGTCCAGGACAAGGGGTCACAGCTTAAGGATAAGGGGGAAATCCTTTAAAACCGAGATGAGAAGAACTTTTTTCACACAGAGAGTGGTGAATCTCTGGAACTCTCTGCCACAGAGGGTAGTCGAGGCCAGTTCATTGGCTATATTTAAGAGGGAGTTAGATGTGGCCCTTATGGCTAAGGGGATCAGAGGGTATGGAGAGAAGGCAGGTACGGGATACTGAGTTGGATGATCAGCCATGATCATATTGAATGGCGGTGCAGGCTCGAAGGGCCGAATGGCCTACTCCTGCACCTAATTTCTATGTGTCTATGTTTCTATGTAAACCAGCATCTGTAGTTCCTTCCTACTCATTTTGCCAAAAGAGGTAATTGAGTCAGGTACTATAGCAACCTTTAAAATTTATTTAGACGGGTACAGGGATAGGATAGGTATAGAGGGATAAGGGCCAAATGTAGGCAGGTGGGACTAGTGTAGATGGGGCAAGGTGGTTGGCGCGGGCAGCACAATGGCACAGCTGCCTCACAGCGCCAGAGACCTGGGTTTGATCCTGACCATGGGTGCTATCTGTACGGAGTTTGTACGTTCTCTCTGTGACCACATGGGCTTTCTCAGGGTGCTCCATTTTCCTCCCACACTTGAACGAAGTACAGGTTTGTGTTAATTGTCTCCTGTTAATTGTAAATTGTCCCCAGTGTGTAGGATAGTGCTAGTGTGAGGGGTGAATGCTGGTCAGCGCAGCACAGACCCGGTGTTTCCATGCAATATCTCTAGTCTAAAGATAGATACATTATTGCCAAGTTGGGCTTAAGGGCTTGTTTCCGCGCTATATGACTCTATCAATCGATAAGTGGGGAGGACAATCCATTGGAATCCTGTTTAGAATATAAACAGGCATTTGTGTCTGTCGCAGGTCCAATTCAATATTTCAGTGTTGAATAAAAACAAGTTCCACGCGCCAGCTTCTCACTGCAGAGTTATGTTTTGATGTAAATATTTCCCAGTTCCCATTCCTCATCGCTGCTGCAAGTCAATTTATTCCATCTCCGAGTCCCTTTTTGTTGAGTGTATTGCCAAAACGCACACGGAGACACTTGGCTCTAATTGGGCAATTTAAATGTCCAGGGATCCTCAGAGCCTACTCTCTACATGGGCCATGTCACGCACATCGTTAATCAGCTCATAAGCATCAGCTCCCCTCGCTCCTGTTGCTCTATATCCTAGCACAGAGTGAACTGAAATCCCCTATGCGGAGGTACAGTGGAGCAGCAGTAGAGTTGCTGCCTCACAGCGCCGGAGGCTCGGGTTTGATCCAGACTCCGGGTGTTGTCTGTACGGAGTTTCTACATTCTCCCCGTGACCGCGTGGGTTTTCTCCGGGTGCTCGGGTTTCCTCCCACGTCCCAAAGATGCACAGGTTTGTAGGTTAATTGGCTTTGGTAAAATTTGTACATTGTCCCTAGTGCGTAGGATAGTGCTGGTGTATGCAGTGATCACTGGTCAGCATGGACTCGGTCAACCAAAGGGCCTGTTTCCACATTGCATCTCTAAAGTCTAAAGTAAAGATAGGCTGCAGAGAGAGTCATAGAGTTTACAGCACGGAAACAGGCCCTTTGGCCCAACCTGTCAATGCCGGCCAACATGCCCCATCTAAACTAGTCCCATTTGCCCGCATTTGACCCATATCGCTCTAAACCTTTCATGTACATGTCCAAGTGTCTTTTAAATACTGCAGATGCTGGAATATTGAGCAAAACACAGAGTGCTGGAGGAACTCTGCGGGTCAGGCAGCATCTGTGGAGGGATGTTTTGTTCCCTTCTTCGTCTGAAGAAAGATTCTGACCCATTCTGGCTCCTTCCCTCCACAGTTGCTGCCCGATCCGCTGAGTTCTTCAAGCACTTAAGACTAGCTGTGTAAATAATGAGATGAAGATGGTAAATCTACTTCCTGTTCATTTTATTTGGCCAACCCACAAGTTCTCCCATTAGGATCTGATCATTTCTTCTCCCCACTCCCATCGGCCAGAAGATGCAGAAGTTTGAAAGCGGGCAGCACCAGACTCAAGTACAGCTTCTTCCTCTCTGTTTTCAGGCTTCTGAACGGTCCTTCCATAAACTATGGTACTGTTCTAATTTTCCAACCAACTTCACTGTGGACATTGGATTTTTTCTCAAGATCTGTTATGTTACATTGCTGAGAACTATATTCGGCACTCGTTCCTTTCTCATTACTCTTCCCTTCCCATTCCCACACTGATCTTTTTGTCCTGGGCCTCCTCCACTGCCAGAGTGAGGCCCAACGCAAATTGGAAGAACAGCACCTTATATTTCACCAGGTCTCCCACCTATTTCTCCCCTTGATTCCCCTACCCGTGCATTCACCCTATCTATTTCCATCATGATTCTGTACATCTCTATACCATCGCCCCTCATCTTCCTGCGCTCCAAGGAATAAAGTACTAGCCTGCCCCACCTCTTCCTGTAGCTCACAACCTCGAGTCCTGGCAACATCCTCGTAAATCTTCTCTGAACTCTTTCCAGCTTCATGACATCCTTCCTATAGATGGGTGACCAAATATAAACACAATACGTGTAAGTGCAGGCTCACCAATGTCTTGTTCACTTAATATCCCGTATTTCTGCACATAAAGGCAGTTAGGAAATGCAAATGTTTTCCATCTTGAAGTCCCTGGAGGAGGTTACTGGTGAGGAACACCACAGCGGGGCGTGCTACAGAAAAATCATTCCTCCTGCTGTGTTTATAATAAGCATACGTCCCTCCTGGACACTGACCTAAAGTTCCTTGAAGAAGATGATATTTTTGGGGCTGCGACTTGGGACGACCCAGTGGCACATCGGTAGAGCTTCTGCCCCCCAGCACCAGAGACCCAGGCTCGATACTGACTGCGAGTGCTGTCTGTACGGAGTTTGCAGGTTCTCCCTGTGACTATGTAGGTTTTCTCCGGGTGCTCCGGTTTCCTCCCTCATCCCAAAGATGTGCAGGTTTGTAGGTAAATTGGCTTAATTAGTAAAAAGAAATGGTTCAAATTGTCCATAGTGTGTAGGACAGTGCTAGCGTACAGGGTGATTGCTGGTTAGGGTGGACTCGGTGGGCCGAAAGGCCTGTTTCTGTACTGTAGCTCTAAAGTCTAAAATCTAAAAGAGATTCTGAATGAGAATGGACAAACTGTACAGAGAGCACTTGTAGTCCGGATCGAACCCAGGTCTGGCGCTGTAAGGCTGCAACTCTACCACTGCGCCACAGTGCCACCCATTTCCTGTGGGCTTTGCTACCTACGAGGGGGGGGGGGTTCAGGCCTTTGTTCCATTTGTCTGTGCCCTCAGGAAATGCTGTGCTCTCCATCTAGTGGGCGGTGAATGGACTGTTGCCCTTGTGTGGAGCTGCCACTTTCCAATCAGACCTCTTGTGTTTGTCAATACACCATTAGCCGCAGCGATGATCAAAGGGTTGCATCAGAGAGAGCTGCTGGAGAAACATCTGAAGAGATTCTGTGATGAGCAGTCCAATGTTAGACAGCAAGTTGCCGTCTGACTGTGACACAGGCCAGGCACGGAGAGCTGTGTGTCTGCAGAGACCCACACACGGCTGTGTCCCATCCCCCACCCCCTTCTGAGTTTTATCCCCCTCCTTGTACCTTGCACCTTACAAAGAATTCACCAGGGACTATACTGGAAGTTGGAAAATTTTATACCAGACAATTTTTACATTTATCAAGCCAATTAACCTGTAAACCTGTACGTTTTTGGAATGTGGGAGGAAACCGAAGATTTCGGAGATAACCCACGCAGGTCACGGGGAGAACATGCAAACTCCGTACAGACAGCGCCCGTAGTCGGGATCGAACCCGGGTCTCCGGCACTGCATTTTTGCTCTAAGGCAGCAACTCTACCGCTGCGCCACCGTGACTGCCCCTTCTGTTCCATCCCCCACCCCCTCTGTCCCATCCCCCACCCCCTTCTGTGTCCCATCCCCCACCCCCCTCTGTCCCATCCCCCACCCCCTTCTGTGTCCCATCCCCCACCCCCTTATGTCCCATCCCCCACCCCCTTCTCCGTCAGTTTTTTCAAACAGCTTCTTGAATCGGACTGTATCGAGCTTCAGTGTTACATTTTGCACTAAATGTTGTAGCCGTTTACCGTCATCTGTGTCCTGTGGACAGCTTGATCGCATTCATGTATTGTCTTTTCTTTGACCGGATAGCACGCAAACAAAAGCTTTTCACTGTACCTCGGTACACGTGACAATAAACTAAACTAAACTTTAGTGCAGGAGATCTCCCCAAGATTTATCATACACCAGGGTAACAGACCCTTTGGCTCAACTCGTCCAGGCTAACCGGGATGCCCATCTACACTAGCTCAACTTGCCCGCGTGTGACCCCCTATCCCATGTACCTGCCCAAATATATCTTAATGATTATCATGCTCACTCAATTCAGGTTGCACGGTGGCGCAGCGGTAGAGTTGCTGCCTTACAGTGCCAGAGACCCGGGTTCGATCCTGACTATGGGTGCTGTCTGTATGGAGTTTGTACGTTCTCCCCGTGACCTGTGTGGGTATTTGTTCCGGGAAGCTCCGGTTTCCTCCTACACTCCAAAGAAGTCCAGCTTTGTAGGCTAATTGGCTTGGTATAGATGTAAATTGTCCCTAGTGTGTATAAGATAGTGTTAGCGTATGGGGAACACTGGTCGGTGCGGACTCGGTGGGCCGAAGGGCCTGTTTCCACACTGTATCTCCAAACTAAAGTAAATTCAATTAAAACGGCTGTAGCAGTCCATTATCACCCTGTGGGAACCTGCTGTGTGCAAATTGTCTGCGACATATTCTACAGTAAAACTGCCTACTAAGTGCTGGAGGATTCCAGAGGTTCAGGCAGCATCAGTGGATTGAATGGGCAGAGGCCGAATTAGAGAAAAGGCCCTTTCTTTCGAAGAAAGGTCCTGACACAAAACGGTATGCAAAATAAAAAGAATTTCACTGTACTTAGAAACATGTGACAATTAAGTGCCGCTGAACATTTAAAAGACGCTTGGCCAGGTTCATGGATAGGAAAGGTTTAGAGGGATATGGGCCAAATGTGGGACTGGCGTAGATGGGGCATCTTGGTCAGCTTGGGCAAGTTGGGCCGAAGGGCCTGTTTCCGTGCTGTAGACTGAGACTGTATGATGCACCTTCAGAGCATTGACTATAGATGGACTGGTATCTTTGCCAGGAATTAAGTTCTCAGGAGAAGCAAAAATAACCTACGAAACATCCTTTCTTCCTTCTCCCAATTCCCACCACCTCTACTCCCCCTCCACCCACCTCTCTGCACCTGGCTCGCATTTAATAACTGCGATACTATTTTTAATTTGGATTCTGACAGCCTAAAATAGTTCTCCGTTTTTTACTGGAACCTTTTTCACTGGCGGTCTGTCGAAATGCAAAATTGCTTGGTGCCATTTATAACTGATCTACAAGTGTGTTGGCAAAAGAAACCTACAAAGTGCTGGAGTATCTCAGCGTGTCGGGCAGAACATGGACAGGTAACGTTTCAGGTCGGAACCCTTCTCCAGACTGATTGTTGGCGGGGAGCGAGGGGGAGATGAAAGCTGGGAGAGAGTAGGGGAAGGACAAAGTATGGCAGGTAATACCTGGATGCAGGCGAAGGGGGGGGTTGATCGGTAGATGGTTGGAACAAGATCCAGAGATAAAAGCAGGAGGTGTGAGACAGGATTGACGAGTTGTAAAGTCTGAGGGCGGAAAGTAGCATGAGGAAGGGTCCAGGGGGGTGGTACAATACAATATATACAATACAATATTTTATTACATGTCATTTGAACCTCAGTGAGGCTCAAACGAAACTCCGTTTCCACAGCCATACAAACAAAGACAATTCCTACAAGACATACAAACAATTCAATTTACACACACATCCATCACAGTGAATCTCCTCCTCACTGTGATGGAAGCCAAAGTATTTTCTCTCCCCTGCCCCATTTCTCTCCCGGTGTCGAAGCCCCAGGAGGGCGATGGTAAGTCCCACGGCCATTTAAGGCCGCGCCGGGCAATGTACGGCCCCGCTCCAGGCCCAAAAGTCACAATGTTGGAGCCCCAGGCGGGCGATGGTAAGTCCCGCGGCCATTAAAGCCGCGCCGGGCGATGTACGGCCCCGCTCCGGGTCATTCCAACCCCAAGACACGGGCTGGAGAAGTGATACTGCCTGACGCGTTGAGTTACTCCAGGACTTTGAAGATCTCTGGAGAACATGCGTAGGTGACATTTTGGGTCAGAACTCTTCTTCAGAATTGGTGTGTTACTCCAGCACTGATATCAAATACCAAAGGGCACAACTTTAACGTGGCCCAGTGTGGCACTAGCTTAGATGAGGCATCTTGGTTGGCATTGACGAGTTGGGCTGAGGGGCCTGTTTGTGCTGTCTGACTAGGTGTTCTTTTATCCAAAAAAAAAATCAGGAAATTGGAAGAATAACTAGTTTAGTTGAGAGAAACAGCATGGAGTCCAGGCCGACCATCGATCACCCGTTTACACTAGTTTTGCGTTTTTCCACTTCCTCATCCACCGCTTCACACTCACGCTGCACAGACCTCCATCTCTGCAATTCTGTTCTAACAACCAGCTTCCCTTCATCCATATCTCTGATCAATGCACGTTTTGATGTCTGTGACCTCTCATGGGTACAAGTGTTGCATCTCCACATCCTCGATCGCTCTCTTCCTTGTACTTTATCCCGCTCCTCTTCGATACTGTGTTGCCTGCCTCCCAGACATCACATTGTGAATCACCACCACTCTTTCTGGTCCTTTTGTCAACGAGCCCTGTGCCCTCTCCTGAGAACTGACGGTAAGGCCGACATAATTAATAATAATACATTTATTTGTATAGCACGTTTATAAACAACTCACGTTGATCAAAGTGCTTCACATCAGTGCAGGTAATAATTTGATACAACAGTAGACAGACCTGACAATACAATACATACATAAACTGTTTACAGCGCCCCCTCAGAGGGGCTCAAAAACACTTGGGAGTAGAAATAGGTTTAGAGTCGTGACTTAAAGGAGTCGATGGGGCCCTTGGGAAGGTAGTGGTGAGTCAGTTTAACGAACCGCTGCAGAGGTTTTTAAACAAAAATCTTTGTGTGTCGTTTAGAGACACAGTGTGGAAACAGGACCTTCAGCCAATCGAGCCTGGCAGGCAGCGATCACCCCGTACATTAGCACTATCCTACACACTAGGGACAATTTGTAATTTTACCGAGGCCAATTAAGCTACAAACCTGTACGTCTTTGGAGTGTGGGAGGAAACCGAAGCACCTGGAGAAAACCCACACAGGTCGTACAAACTCCGTACCGACAGCACCCGTGGTCAGGATCGAGCCCGGGTCTCTGGCGATGTAAAGCATCAACCCTAACGCTGCGCCATCATGCCGCCGTATGTTTTTGAAATTTCTGTTAAATTTCCCTTTAACACTCTGTGGTCGAACAACTCCCACGTTTCTGGCCTAGACATATAACTGGAGGTTCCTCACCTCTTACCTGATGGACCTGATCCTGATCCTGACAAAAAGACACAAAAGCTGGAGTATCTCCGCAGCTCAGGCAGTTTCTCTGGAGAACACAGATAGAGCAATAGAGTCATACAGCGTGGTAACAGGCCCTTCGGCCCAACTTGCCTATGCCATCAAAAATGCACCATTTAAATTAGTCCCACCTGCCTGCATTTGACCCATATCCCTCTAAAACGTTCCTATCCATGTACCTGGCAAAACAGTGAGAGTGTGTGAAAATGAGGGAGAGGGAGAGAGTTAGTGAGGGATACATTGAGAGAGAGGAAGGTCTGAAGAAGGGTCTCAACCCGTAACGTCACCTGTCCGTATTCCCCAGAGATGCTGCCTGAGCCGCTGAGTTACTCCAGCACTCTGTGGCCTTCAGGTCTAGGAAGTGACTGCTGTAAAATGTGTTGACTCACTTTGTTCAGATGGAGGAAGACGATTCAGATGACGTCAAGGACATACCACAGGTGATTGTCTGTGTTCACCTACTTAACCTTTCCTGATTCCTGTACCAATACCTCCCACGGCTTAATATTTGTCAGACTGCAGGCTGCTCTGTGAAGGACGTAATGCAGATCAGTTCTTGCAGCTGGCAGAGAAATATTCACAGAGACCGTGACTAGGAACACACACTAACGCGGTCCAGGCAATAATACCTGGACAGAGGGAGAGGGAGAGAGAGCGCGAGAGAGAATGAATGTGAGAGTGTAAATGAAGGAGGGAGACAGAGGAAGAGAGAGCGAGTGAATGAGAGAGTGAGTGGGAGAGAGAGTGAAACAGTGAGAGTGTGTGAGAAAATGACAGAGGGAATGGATGAGTGAGGGAGAGCGAGAGTTATGGTTGCCGGAGGTTGCAGGTAGTGGAAGCAGGTAGGGAGACTGACTAAAACCTCCGGGAACCACACGGAAACCTTGAGTGGAGCGCAAAGTCTCCAGAGGTTTCCGTTCAGGTTTCCTAAGTGGGGCAGGGGCATAAGTGAGGAATAAATTGAGAGAGAGTGAGGGATAAATTGAGAGAGAGAGAGAGAGAGAGAGAGAGAGAGAGAGAGAGAGAGAGAGAGAGAGAGAGAGAGAGAATGAGTAAGGGAGAGGTGGAGAGAGGGATAGATTTGGAAAGAATGAGTGAGAGAGTGGGAGAGTTAGTGAAAGAAGAATTGAGAGAGAAAGTGGGTGTGAATGTGGAGAAAGAATTAATTGTGTGAATGAATGAGAGACGGAGAGGAAGAGAGAGTGTGAGGCGGGAATGAGAGAGTGAGTGAAAAGGAGAGAGAATGAGCAGAAAAGAAGGAATTTAACAAGAGAGCATGTGTGTGTAAATAAGAGAATGGGAGGGAGAGAGAGGGAGAGGGTGCGAGAGAGAGGGTATGAATTTGAGGGTCTGAACGGATGCCTGCAAGAAAGAAAGTGTGTGTGAATGTGCAAGAGAGTGAATGAAAGTGTAAAAACGAGAGAGTGAGCAGAAGAGAGAGTGAGCAGGTGAAAATGAGAGAGGATGAATGAGAAGGACAGAGAGTGAGAGATAAATTGGGAGAGAAAGAGAGGATGTGAGAGAGAATAAGTTAGGGCGAAAGAGAGAGAGAGGGAGAGCAAAAAGAAAATGTAAAAGCTGCTGGGAATTGGCAACATTTGTTCCGATTTCCTTTACATCCAGCGAACCTTGATCAAGACACAAGCTCTTCGTGATCCCTTTGATGTTTGCAGTAATTCCTTCAAAGAGAGCCATTTACTACAGACACCTTTGTTGCTGCGCCTGACCTTGGGATGTCCCTCACCCCACGACACAGGCAGCTTTATTGCACCACTCTCTTTATCCGCATTTAATTAGAACTCGCTGGCGAACCAGGGGGGGGCCTTGGAAGCTGAGGCTGCGGGAAGACCCTGCCTGGTTCCGTGATGGGAAACGTGAGTGGAGCTGAAACGGCCCGAAACGTTGCCTATTTCCTTCGCTCCATAGATGCTGCTGCACCCGCTGAGTTTCTCCAGCATTTTTGTGTACCTTCGATTTTCCAGCATCTGCAGTTCCTTCTTAAACACTTTGTCTACTCCACTGCGAAATCTCCTCAAGGTATGCCTACTTTGAAGAAGTTCTCCCCCTCTCTCCGGAGACAGTTTCACAACCTCCTCTCTAACTGCCCCCTCTCTGTAAGAAGGGTTTCGGCCCGAAACGTTGCCTATTTCCTTCGCTCCATAGATGCTGCTGCACCCGCTGAGTTTCTCCAGCATTTTTGCGT
The DNA here is from genome assembly GCF_010909765.2 of Amblyraja radiata. Classification (NCBI taxonomy): domain Eukaryota; kingdom Metazoa; phylum Chordata; class Chondrichthyes; order Rajiformes; family Rajidae; genus Amblyraja; species Amblyraja radiata. The sequence goes on along the minus strand of NC_045970.1, from coordinate 38,964,057 downwards.
GCCTTCGATCTTCCAGCATCTGCTGTTCCTTCTTAAACACCTGACAGGAATATTTGAAAGAGACTATAACATGGAACAGTGCAGCGCAGGAACAGGCCCTTCGGCCCACTATGTCCGTGCTGAACACGATGCCAAGTTAAACTAATGTCCTCTGCCTGCACGTGATCTGTATCCAATAGTTCAATGTGTAGGAAGGAACTGCAGGTGCTGGTTTAAACTGAAAATAGACACAAAAATCTGGAGTAACTCAGCGGGACAGGCAGCATCTCTGGAGAGAAGGAATGGGTCTGAAGAAGGGTCTCGACCCATAAACGTCACCCATTCCTTCTCTCCAGAGATGGTGCCTGACCCGCTGAGTTACTGCAGCTTTTTGTGTCCGTGGAGTTCAATGCTGTTTTCTTTGTCACATCTACAACTTAACAGTGAAATTCTTTTCGCATATATTACACGTGTAGGTGCCGCCATTTTTGGCGCCATTATTCAAAGTCCAAAGTCAGGTCGGCCCGCACGCTCGGAGTACTGGAGCAGTTCCCGCAAACCAACATCCCTCTCTTCACCCAGCCATCTTTGTGTCCCAGGGGCACCTCCTACAGCTGACCTTGAAGGCGCTGGAGGCATTACCCCGGTTTACCCTCCTACCGGCCCTTGCTCCTCTCCATCTCCCTCCCGGTTACACTGTCCTTCCATTCCCTGCATATCCACGTGTATCTAAAGGGTCTGTCCCACTTTCACGACCTAATTCACGGCCTCTGCCGAGTTTGCCCTTGACTCGTACTCGCAGCATGGTCGTCACGAGGTCGTAGGTAGGTCGTGATGCTAGTCGTAGGTACTCGTGGCATCAAGTAGGTCGGGGCGTTTTTTCAACATAATGAAAAATGTCCACGAGTAAAAAAGGTTGTGAATTAGGCCGTGATAGTGGGACAGGCCCTTAAAAGCCTTTTAAACGCCACTATCGTATCTGTCTCCAACACCAACCCTGGCAGCACGCTCCAGGCACTCACCACCCTTTGTGTAAGAAACACTTGTCCCACACATCTCCTTTAAACTTTGTCCTTCTCACTGTAAAACTATGCTTTCTGGTCTTTGACATGTTGGAAACAAGTCTCCCCTGTCCATATCTCCCATTATTTTATACACTTCTATCAGGTTTCTCCTCATCCTCTGGCGTTCCAGAGAAAACAATCCAAGTCTGTCCAACTTCTCCATGTAGCTAATACCCCCTCATCCAAGTATCATTCTGGTAAAAAAATGTCTCCACTCTTACAAAGGAGATACTAGTTTAGTTTAGTGTAGTTTATTAGTGTTGCGTGCACCAAAGCCCAGGGAAAAGCTATTTTGTTGCGTGCTATACCCATCCAAACTAGTTCTATGTTATCCCACTTTCTCATCCACTCCCAACACACTAGATGCGATTAATCCATAAACCCACATGTCTTTGGGATGAGGGAGGAAACCGGAACAACGGGAGGAAACCCACGTGGTCACAGGGTGAACGTGCAAACTCCACACACACACACACACACAAACAGCATCTGAGATCAGGATCAAACCCGGGTCTCTGGCACTGTGGGACAGCGGCTCTGCCAGCTCTGCCAACTCTGCCAACTCTGCCACCCACATCCCAATTACTCTTCAACGGTCCCAGTCTTTGCTGCTCTATTCATATCTCTGAGTTATGTTTGTTTGAGCGTAGCACTGATTTCCGACCCATTAATCAGCCATCGGTAGCCTGGTTATGTCTCCTTAAACCTACAGCTCTTCACATGTTATCGTAAGCTGTCAAGTGGGAGCCTATAATCACTCTGGGGTAACTATTATTTAATATCGAGTGTATCTGAAGTGTCACTTAAATTATACCTTGCAACTTGCTCCCAGCCTATCCATTATTCTAAATATAAACCATCCAAACCTTTCAATTACGCTCCGCCACTGGCTCTCTCCAGAGTACCCATTATCCTTCATAAAATTAGTTCCCGGCAATCGCCCTCTCCCATCTATCTGCTCTTCGTTAAATAGATGATCTAAGCCTCTGGGAGGCAATGCTAGGTGATTGGAATTGTCTATTCTGGCACCTAAGATTGCCCGTCAGGGATTTCAGATCTTGCAGCACTGGTGAGACAGGTGTGAGGCATCGAGGGAAGATTCAGTGATGCAGAAGCAAGCAACTGCAGATGCTGGTTCACTAAAAAAAAGACAAAGAGTGCTGGAGTAACTCAGGGGGTCAGGTTGCATTTCTGGAGAGCATGGACATTTCGGGTTGGGACTCTACATCAGAAGTCTAAAGAAGGGTCTCAACCCTAAAGGTCTCTTCCAGGTGGCAATAGGGGCGGCACGGTGGCGCAGCGGTAGACTTGCTGCATTACAGCGCTGGAGACCCCGGTTCTATCCTGACTACCGGTGACGCCTGTACGGAGTTTGTATGGTTGCTTCAATATCCTCTCACATCCAAACAATTACAGGTCTGTAGGTTAATTAACCTGTAAATTGTAAATTGTAAATTATCCCCAGTGTGTAGGATAATGGGACGACAGATGGCACAATGGGCTAAGTGTTCGGCAGGCAACCGGAAGGTAGCTGGTTCGAATCCCGCTTGGAGTGCATACTGTCGTTGTGTCCTTGGGCAAGACACTTCACCCACCTTTGCCTGTGTGTGTCCTTGGGCAAGACACTTCACCCACCTTTGCCTGTGTGTGTGGATGTAATTATGTGAAGCACTTTGGGGTCAATGCAAGTTGACTAAAAATGTGCTATATAAATAAAGAAATTTAATTTAATTTAATTTTAATGTCAGTGTGTGGGGTGGTCGATGGGCCATAAGGCCTGTTTCCGCACTGTATCTCTAAAGTCCAATGTCACTCAAAGATTCAGCTATGCTTGGCTCTACCATGTGCCCGTAACGTACTGCTGGGGTTGGTGGTGGAGGAAGATTATGATAGAGGTGTTTTAGAGACTTTTGAAAAGGTGCACGGATATGCAGGGAATGGAGGGATATTGATCATGTGCGGGCAGAGGAGATTAGTTTATCTCGGCATTTGGCACAGACATTGTGGGCCGAAGGGCCTGTTCCTGTGCTGTACTGTTCGTGTTCTATGAAAGGAGGAAGAGGGAGAAGGAGAGAGAAGGAGAAGAGAAGTGGAACATGGTGACCACTGGACTCTACATCAGAGAGTAACACTGGCAGCAATTCTCCCATATTGGCAATAAATTAAATATTAATAAAGGGTTAACTTTTTTACACAAAGGGTGGTGGGTGTATGGAACAAGCTGCAAGAGGAAGTAGTTGAGGCTGGGACTATTCCATTGTCTAAGAAACAGAGACAGATACATGGATAGAACAGGTTTGGAGGGATATGGACCAAGCGCAGGCAAGTGGGACTAGTGTAGCTGGGACATTGTTGGCCAGTGTGGGCAAGTTGGGCCGAAGGGCCTGTTTCCACACTGTATCACTCTATGACTCTCTGGGTAAATGGATAAGATAAGTTTAGAGGGATATGGGCCAAATGCAGGCAGGCGGGACTAGTCTAGATAGGGCATATTGGTTGGTGTGAAAACGTTGGGCCGAAGGGCCTGTTTCCACATTGTATGACTCTCTCACTATATTTAAAAGTAAGCTCACACCGGGGCAAGAGAAGGGAACACTATAATAGTGTGCAGATACCATTCTCTCTGAGGCCACATTATAGACAATAGACAATAGGTGCAGGAGTAGGCCATTCGGCCCTTCGAGCCAGCACCGCCATTCAATATGATCATGGCTGATCATCCCCAATCAGTACCCTGTTCCTGCCTTCTCCCCATGTCCCCTGACTCCGCTATCTTTAAGAGCCCTATCTAGCTCTCTCATTAAAATCACATTTTCATTGCATGATTGAAATAACTGAGTAGATCGAAATGGAGAGAGGTTTATCACAACATAAGTTGGCTATAACTATGAGCTGCGAGCAGGGATGTGTGAAGTAAACTGTTTATATTATTACTGAACTGGTTGCAAGATAAATTCATTTTTTTGTGCTTATCGCTTCAGCAAAGTACAGAATGTGAGGCAGTTTAAATACCCGGAAGGGATATGGAATGGCCAAATGGGACACTGAGCAAATGTAGATGCATGGAACTGCAGATGCTGGTTTACAAAAATTGGACACAGAATGCTGGAGTTACTCAGCAGGTCTAGGCGGCATCTGTGGTGGACATGGAGAGGCATGTTTCCGGTCAGGACCCTTCTTCAGATTGATCAAGAGAAAACCATGCCAATCTAATAGGTGTCTGGTAAATACACTGTGTTGCCAAGGCCTAGAATTGGCTTGATGCCTAAAGCTAGTGGAGGGACTGAACCTTTGCCTAAGGATCAGTCAGCCGTGGGCCTGGGCCTCGTCCCGAGGCTTGACCTGGACCTGAATCTGTGAATGAACCTGAGTCTAGGCCTAGGCTTGGGCTTGGACCTGAGCCTGAATTCAAGCCCAGTCCTAGTTTCTTAGCCTGAGCTTAAGGTTGAAACTGAGCATGGGTCTAGACCTTTAACCTGAACTTGTGACTGTCTGGACGTGAGCTTCTGATGGAGTCTGGGTCATGGGCCTTAACCTCAGCTTGAGCCTGGGCCTGGGCCTGAGCTTGTGACCGAGCCTGAGCCCGATCCTTAGCCTAAATTGAGACTGCTTGGGACTGGACTTAGGCTGAGCTTGTGACTGTGCCCAGGCCTAGCCTTAGGCTGATGCTGAGACTGCTTGGGCCTAACCTTTGATAGACACAAGGTGCTGGAGTAACTCAGTGGGTCATGCGGCATCTCTGGAGAAAAAGGAATAGGTGACGTTTTGGATCGGGACCCTTCTTCCAAATGCGTCACCCATCCTTTATCTCCAGAGATGCTGCCTGACCCGCTGAGTTACTCCAGCACTTTGTGTCTATCTCTGGTATAAACAGGCATCTGCAGTTTTTTGTTTCTACATTGGGCCCAACCTTATGCTTATCTTTATTTTATTGCCACTTTGAGGGCATTACTCTCACTGTTATAAGAGTCTAGTGTCACTCTCTCCCTCTCCCTCTCCTTTTTTTTTTTTTTTTTCTCTCCTCTCTCTCCATCCTTTCATAGAACAGTATAACACAGGAACAGGCTGTTTGGCCCTGACAGAACCTGGCCTGGGCCTAAATTCATGCCTTGGGCTGGTCCTGGGCACAGGTTCTGAGCCTTAGCCTGGGTCTAAGTTTGAGCAAGCCCCTCCAGCCTAAGATGGCCGCTCCCAGAATAACTGTTCCCCCAAGTGCTGCCAAAGGATATCACGTCGGGATCCAAGGAAGACACACATCTGTCAAATCTCTGGAAACGGCCCAGGAAAGGTTGTTCGTCCATTCCACCTTGAAGAGGAATCAGTTTTCAGTCTGAGCATGCCAAAAGAAAATGCATTATGCGATTAACCGTCTAGCCTGGAGAGTTCTCAGGATTGAAGGGCGTTCAAGAGATGTGACAACAGACTTGAGAGAGATTGGAACACAAGGCCCGGTTTCATCAGTAATTTAGTGACAGAGAACGCAGCACTGGAACAGGCCCTTCAGTCCACAATTTCCATACCGCACATGATGCTAAGATAAACTCATCTGCACTGTCTTCATATCCCTCCATTCCCTGTGTATGCATGTGCCAATTTAAAAGCCAGTTAAACACCACTACTGCATGGGTAGACACAAAGTGCTGGAGTAACTCAGCGGGGCAGGCAGCATCTCTAGAGAAAAAGGATTGGTGACATATTTGGGTCGCGACTCCACTTCAGACTGGACCCGAAACATCACCATTCCGTTTTCTCCAGAGATGCTGCCTAACCCGCTGAGTTACTCCAGCACTTTGTGTCTATCTATGGTATAAAGCAGCATCTGCAGTTCCTTCCTACTCTAATGTATGGTTAGTCGGTCATGGGGAGAGTGTCCGTGGACCATGGGAGAGGATTCATAGGGTGGGGAGAGTCGGTGAGAGCAGGGACTGACTGATGAAAACATTCTTTGCTCTCTTTGCTTTGACCTTATTAAGGCTGCGGAAGGCTGTAATGAGAGCCAGGAACTCGATGCCTCCCCTTGGCTCTTTCGGGAACCTGCTTCTAAAGTGCTTTTTCCTGAAACACAGCTATTTTTTGGTGTAACTAAGATAGCTGACAGCTGCCTGAATTAGACATTGACTGACGTCAGGGACTCATAGTCATACAGCGTGGAATCAGCCAACTGAGCCACTGGTCAGCCACAGATCAGCGGTCAGCACCAATTTACAGAAACCAATTAACCTATAAACCTCCAGGTGTTTGGGGAGTGGGGGGGGGGGGGGAGAACGTACAAACTCCGTACAGATAGCACCCGTAGTCAGAATTGAACCCGGGTCTATGCCGTTGTAAGGCAGCAACTATACCACTGCGGCACTGTACATAGAATCATAGAGTCAAATAGCACGGAAACAGGCCCTTCAGCCCAACTCGTCCATGCCTCATCTATGCTAATCCCACCTGCCTGCGTTTGGTCCATATCCGTCTAAATCTTTCCTACTCATGTACCTGTCCAAGTGTCTTTTAAATGTTGTTATAGTACCATAACATGACAAAGTGTCTGTTGCGTGTCTGTTGCGGGAGTCTGGTGTCAGACATGTAAATGCCATGACCTCTCCAACATGCAACATAGAACAGTGGGGAACAAGAACAGGCCCTTCGACCCACAGTGTCTGTTCTGTACATGATGCCAAGTTAATCTAACCTCCGCTACCTGCATGTGATCCATAACCCTCTATTCCCTGCACATCCATGTGCCTATCTAAAAGCTTCTTAAACGCCACTATCGCACCTGCTCCCACCGCCACCCCTGGCAGAGCGATCCAGGCACCCACCACCCTCTGTGTAAAATAGCTGGCCCCGCACAACTCCTGTAAACGTTGCCCCTCTCACCTTAAAGTGGTTGATTGTAAGATAAGGCTAAGGGGATCAGAGGGTATGGAGAGAAGGCAGGTACGGGATACTGAGTTGGATGATAAGCCATGATCATATTGAATGGCGGTGCAGGCTGGAAGGGCCGAATGGCCTACTCCTGCACCTAATTTCTATGTTTCTATACACGCCCTTTGGCCCACTGAATCCACGCCAACCACCGATCACCCGTTTACACTCGTTCTATGTTCTCTCAATTTCACATCCACTGCCTACACACTAGGGGCAATTTACAGAGGCCAATTAACCTTTCACCTTATCCATGCCCCCCCTGATCTTGTACTCCTCGATAAGGTCGCCCCTAAGCCTGCTACGCTCCAAAGAAAAAATCCAACCTATCCAACCTCTCTCTATAACTCAAGCCCACAAGCCAAGGTAACAAATGTGAGCATCTCCTAAAAAAATATAGGCAAATGGGACTAGCATAGGAGGGGCATGTAGAAGCGAGGCACTGCTGATGCTGGTTTACAAACAAAGACACAATGCGCTGGAGTAACTCAGCGGGTCAGGCAGCATCTCTGGAGAACGTGGATGGTTGATGTTTTAGATGGGGACCCTGCACCCCTGTTTCCCCTTCAAAGGGTTGCGGATCTGTGGAATTCATTGCCACTGATGTGGAGGCCAAGTCAATGGATATTTTTAAGGCGGAGATTAACAGATTCTTGATTAGTAATGCCCCTGTCCCACTTAGAAAACCCGGAAGTTCTGTCAGTCTCCCTACCTGCTTCCACTACCTGCAACCTCCGGCAACCACCTGCAACCTCCCGGAAAGGCACGGAAACCTTGGGTGGGGCGCAAAGCCTCCAGAGGTTTCCGTTCAGGTTTCCTAAGTGGGACAGGGGCATAAGGGTGCCAGAGGTTATAGGGAGAAGGCAGGGGAATGGGGTTGAGAGGAAAAGATAGATCAGCCATGCTGGAATGGCGGAGTAGATTTGATGGGCCGAATGGCCTAATTCTGCTCCTGGAACTTATGTGGCATTCTTCCTGTAGCTGGGCGACCAGATCTGCATGCTGTCCTCCAAGTGTGGCCTCACCAACGACTTGTACCGCAGTATTTAAGAGGACTTAGGCGTAAAACCAGCAACAAAGGGAGCAGGGACAGAAATGAGTTGTGATCAAGGGCTCCCTGCGTGGAAGGCCATTTCTGCAGGAACTTTCAGTAGAGAATTAGAAAGATTAAAAGAGAGTGGAAGGAATTAGCAGCAGGGGGGTGAAATTAATTGAACCTTTCTTTCACGAGACTGACACTGAGACAGCTGAAGTGGCTGTTACCAGCAATGGGATGCAGATGCTATTAAAAGGATAACATATCGCAACGGGGTCCCAGTGCATTCACTGCAGCCAAATCCTGCTGCTGTTTCTGACACTCGTTGTTTCTAAGCAAGCATGTCGCCACTAATTATTGACACAGGAAAATAGGAGCATCCAGCCCTTGAAAGCACATGCCACCAGATTCATGAACAGTCCCCCCCCCCCCCCCACTCCTCCCCATTATCAGACCACTGAACGATCCTCCCATAAGCTAGGGTGTAGTCTCCATCTTCCAACCTACCTCATTGCGGCCCTTGCACTTTTCCTCATCCGCACTTTCTCTGTAACTGTAACACTATATTCTGCTGGTATTTTTCTCTTTGCTCCACCTGTTGTACTTGTGTCCGGCTTGATTGTGCTCGGGTATGTTGTGGATTTGACTGGATAGCACACAAACAAAGCTTTTCACTGTTTCTCAGTACACATGGAGGTAATCGACCAGAACCAATATACATGCATACATGCAGTTCACACAAACACAGTCTGAAGAAAGGTTCTGACCCGAAACGGCCCCTGTTCTTTACTCCAGGGATGCTGCCTGACCCGCTGAGATACTCCAGCACTTTGTGTATGCCTTCACACAGACATACCTTTAGTTTAGTTTATTGTTTATTGTCACGTGTACCAAGGTACAGTGGAAAGCTTTTAGTTATGTGCTATCCAGTCAGCAGAAAGACTATACATGATTACAATCGAGCAGGCCCACAGTGTACAGATACAGGATAAAGGGAACAATGTTTATTGAAAGATAAAGTCCAGAAAGGTGCGATTAAAGATAGTCCGAGTGTCTCCAATGAGGTGGATGGTTGCTCAGGGCCACTTTTTAGTTGGTGGTAGGATGGTTCAGTTGCCTGAAACCAGCTGGGAAGAAACTGTCCCTGAATCTGGGAGTGTGCATTTTCGCACTTGTGTACCTCTCGCCTGATGGCAGAGGGGAGAAGAGGGAGTGACCGGGATGAGACTGGTCCTTGATGGTGCTGGTGGCCTCGCAGAGGCAGCGTGAAATGTACATGGAGCACATCCAGGCACATACCAACATGTACAGAAATATAAATGATGACAATGTAAACACATTCACGTACAACACACACACAGATAAACGCATGTACAGCCACACGCAAACATGAAGATACGCATTCACACTCGTACAACTGACCAGGGCGTACCAGCTGTCCAGTCTAATGTCACAAGTTCACAAGTTATAGGAGTAGAATTAGGCCATTTGGCCCATCGAGCCTACTCCGCCATTCATTCATGGCTGATCTCTGCCCCCTAATCCCACTTTCCTGCCTTCTCCCCATAACCCTTGACACCCGTTCTAATCAACAATTTGTCTAGCTCTGCCTTAAAAACATCCACTGACTTGGCCTCCACAGCCCCCTGTGGCAGTGAATTCCACAGATTAACTATCCTCTGACTAAAGAAATTCCTCCTAACCTTCTTTCTAAAAGAGCGCCCTTTAATTCCGAGGCCATGACTTCTGGTCCTAGACTCTCCCATCAGTGGAAACATCCTTTCCACATCCACTCTATCTATGCCTTTTATTATTCTGTAAATTTCAATGAAGTCCCCACCTCAACCTTCTAATCTCCAGCGAGTAGAGGCCCAGTGCTGTCAATCGTCACTAAGCCACACAGAGAAGATGTTGCCAGGGCTTGAGGGCCTAAGGTTTTGGGAGAGATTGGGCAGGCTAGGACTTTATTCCCTGGGGCACAGGCGACTGAGGGGTAATTTTATGGAGGTGTATGAAATCATGAGAGGAATAAATAGGGTGTACGCACAGACTCTTTTGCCCAAGGTAGAAGATTCAACAATTACAGAGCATAGGTTTACAGTGAGAGGGGAATGATTTACTAGGAATTTGAGGGGCAACTTTTAGGATCTGGGTATATGGAACAAACTGCCAGAAGAGATAGTTGAGGCAGGTACTATAAGAGCACTTCAAAGTCATTTGGACAGGTACATCGAGAGGAAAGTGTAGCGGTCCATGTGGGCAGGTGGGACAAGCATAGATGGGGCATCTTGGCCAGCATGGGCCAGTCGGGTCGAAAGGCCTATTTCCGTGCTGTGTGTCTATGACTGAGCAAACATCCCATCGTTACTCTGCAAAGCATAAAGTTTGATTTAATTTGCGCTGACGTATCTCCTTCCGGGAAGGGTTGGGATATATTTAGATGTACATTTGTCTCTGGCATCTCTGGGGCAATCCACAGTCATCCACAATTCCACCGTGCGCTATTGATTAATGATTTGTTTCAATGGAAATCCTAAGGAGATCAACGTTACGCGGGTCTCGTGACAAACATTGTGCCTGCAGTGGGTCTGACCAGAGCTGACCCAGAGCCTGAGGCGGGACTGACCACAACATCCACATTCTGTATCCTGTCACCTGTTTGACCACTTATCCCACTCTGGTCTTCTCCCCGCTGAAGGTACAGGAGACCCAGAATAAGCCTCTTCCCCTCTGTTATCAGGCTTCTGAATAGTCCTTCCAGAAGGTACACAAAAATGCTGGAGAAACTCAGCGGGTGCAGCAGCATCTATGGAGCGAAGGAAATAGGCAACGTTTCGGCCCGAAACGTTGCCTATTTCCTTCGCTCCATAGATGCTGCTGCACCCGCTGAGTTTCTCCAGCATTTTTGCCTACCTGAGACATTAAGAAGAGCTGGAGTGAAACGAAGGCAGGGTTGGAATAGTTAATTCAATCGTTGCGAATATCCCAGATGAATTACTGGGACCATCTTAAAGCTCGTCTTCCAAGGAATGAGGTGGAGCACGCAAAGAGATGCTGCAACTCTGGAAAGTAGAGAGTTCACCCAAAGAGCAAACATTCCCAGAGCAAAAATAGTCTGGGCTCTTATTCAGATTGATTGTGGGGGAAGAAAGCTGGAAGAGAGGAGGGGCAGGCAAAAGCATAGGATTGGCATAGATGGGGCATCTTGGTCAGCATGGATGGGTTGGGCCGAAGGCTGTTTCCGTGCTGTAGGACACTATGACTCTACCATACTCTGGCGATACAATTGTCTAAATAAAAGGCACAGTTGACGTTTCGCGGCAAGACCCTTCTTTAGACAAGGCGGACTCTCAGTCTGAAGAAGGGTCTCGGCCCGAAACATCATTTATTCCTTTTCTCCACAGATGCTGCCTGACCCGCTGAGACACTCCAGCATTTTGTGTCCATCTATGGTGTAAACCAGCATCTGCAGTTCCCTCCTGCACGATAGAGTTGGCTGGTCGCATGGTGTGTGGCAACATGTCACGGAGGGAATTAAGCACCAGCTCAGCTCAGCATTCAGGTCTGTCGCTGGCACCGGTCACACATTGGTCACACTCGTGCACACTTTCATGAAGCACAAAAGGCCCAGAGCTTTTATCGTACGAGAAGAGATCATTTTCACCTCTGGAAAATGAGCTCAACCTCTGCCTGGTCTAATTGAGATGACAGTTCCTGTCCACCGCCGGCTCTGTAGAAACAAGGAACTGCGGATGCTGGATTGCAAAAAATCCTCACAGCCCTTTATAACCCTCTGCCTGCACGTGATCCAAATCCCTCCATTCCCTGCATATCCATGTGCCTATCTAAAAGCCTCTGAAACACCACTATCGTATCTGCCCCCACCACCACCACCACCATCCCCGGCAGCACATTCCAGACACTCTCTCTCTCTCTCCCCCTCTCTCCCCCTCTCTCCCCCTCTCTCCCCCTCTCCCCCCCCCTCTCCCCCTGACATGTAGAGTGACTGTAGCAATGAAAGAGACAGCAGGTATGGTATCTCCTGCCTAATTAGGTTTTGTAAATGGCTGGCGATGGGTAATTACAATGAATCAGGCATTCTTTGCAAACTGCAGGGGTGCATTATTGAGTAATATGTAAATTCTATGGTGCAAACTATGGAAATGTGTCTGACTGCATGAAATACTCAGCAACTGCTTATGAGAGCATATTAAACTATAATTATAGGTAATTTATCGTGGGATCTCTGCAGTGCAACTCTGTGCAAGAGAAGAGTCAAAGCACTGCACTTGAATATGAGCAACTGTGGCCTGAATCAGAACTGATTTCATTATTTTGATTAATGAATTTTGGGATGCAAGGAACTGCAGATAGACGAATGTGCTGGAGAAACTCAGCGGGTGAGGCAGCATCTATGGAGCGAAGGAAATAGGCAACGTTTCGGGCCGAAACCCTTCTTCAGACTGCTGATTTACCCAAAGAAAAGACACAAAGTGTTGGAGTAACTCAGCAGGTCAGGCAGCATCTTTGAAGAACATGGACAGTTGACGTTTCGGGTCGGGTCCCTTCTTGCGACTGGTCGTAGGGGGGAGTGGGATGAAGGTTGGGAGAGGAGCGGGCAGGACGGGATCTTTCGACATCTTGTTCCGGCAAGCACCGTTTTTTATTTATATTTTCCTTTTTAATCAAAAAAAATATATTCAAATACTAAATTAATATATTCAGCACAGTAAAAAACAAAAGAGAACCCACCACCATAATACACAATAAACGCTAAACTATTATACAACTATCTTACACTCCTTGTCAAGAATGCATTCAACCCCCCCCCCGCAATCCTGGAAATCCCCCAGGGCGCCTGTGGACAGTGTGTAGTCCCTCTCTAACACCACCCGGGCACAGAGGTAACCCCGCAAAAGGGGCAGGCAGCCGGCTCGGGTAGAGCCCACTTCCGCCTGACGCGGATGGCCAGCTTGGCCAGGCCCAGGAGCAACTCAACCAGGACATCCTCGGGCCTACCCTCTCCCCCGTCAAGCACAGTGGTGCAGCAGGTGCCAGGGACCCAGGTTCAATCCTGACCTCGGGTGCTGTCTGGATGTGGTGTTTGCACGTTCTCCCTGTGACCGCGTGGGTTTCATTGAGTCTTGGAGTTGTACAGCATGGAAACGGGCCCTCCAGCTCCACTTGTCCATGTTAACCAAGAAACCCAATCCACGCGTCCATTTGGCCACAAAGCAATACAGAGCGGAAACAGGCCTTTCAGCCCAACTCGTCCATGCTGACCCATCTGGGCTAGTCCCACCTGCCTGCGTTGGGCCCAGATCCCTCTAAACCTGACCTATCCTCTGGCAGCTCATTCCATTTGTCCACTAGCAACACCTGGAGCAAGGACACCTGCCTCGATCATCCTTACTCTCCTGGGTCCAATTATACCTGGGTGGCCCATACTAGAGCTAAATGAATACATTGTACTGAAGAACAGATATTGTCACCTGGAGACTAATTGCACATTTTTAGGAGACTTGTTCAGAAGAAGCACTAAATATATGCCTGGGTTTGACAGTATGCAGAGACAGGCTGACAATTCCATGCCAGTTATTAAAATAAATCCTTTACATATTACATTCTGGATAAAAAATAAATGAGACTCTGTTTTGACAGTTGCTGCTGCAGCTGATTAGTGTTGATAGATTGAACTCACACTTAGGTTTGTTCATCTTGTCCGGGCGACTGGAAGCTTATTGGAAATGGCAACTTGGACAGGGGGGGATGAGTATTACAATAAAAGGCACATCGTGCTGGAGTACAGGGCGGCAATGTGGAGACAGAGCCACGTAGGCTGAGGGGTGATCTTATAGACGTGTATAAAATCAGGAGGAGAATAGATAGGGTGAATTCACAGCCTTTTCCCCCAGGGTAGGGGGCACAGGTTTAAGGTGAGAAGGGAAGGAAAGAGGGAAAAGGGGAGAGAATAGGAACTTGAGGGACAACTTTGTCACGCAGAGGGTGGTGGGTGTATGGAATGATCTGCCAGAGGAGGTAGTTGAGGCAGGTATGAGAACAACATTTAAAAGACATTAGGAGAGGTACATGGATAGGAAAGGTGTTGAGGGATATGGGCCAAATGAGGGCAAATGGGACTAGCTCAGATCGGGTATCTTGGTCGGCATGGACGAGTTGGGCCGAAGGGCCTGTTTGTGTGCTGTATGGCTTTAGGCCCTCTAGTCTTTGATATTTACCCCCTTGGGAAATAGTTTCTGAATGTTTACCCTATCTATCTGTCTCATAAATTGACAAGCTTCTATCAAGTTTCTTCTCAACCTCTGATGCTCCGGGGAAAACAATCCAAGCTTGTTCAACCTCTCCTGATAGCTAATATCCTCTAGTCCAGGCATTCTGGTAAACCTCTTCTGCACCTTCTTCAAAACCTCCACATCTTTCCTTTAGCAGGACCTGCACACAGGGGCAGCCCAGTGACACAGCTGGTCGAGCTGCTGCCTCACAGCGCCAGAGACGCGGGATCCATCCTGACCTCGGATGTTGTTTGTGTGGAGTCTGCACGTTCTCCCTGTGACCACATGGGTTTCCTCTGGGCACTCCTGCTTCATAGAGAGATACAGTGTGGAAATAGGCCCACACCAGCCAACATTTCCCAGCTACACTAGTCCCACCTGCCTGGGCTTGTTCCATATCCCTCCAAACTTGTCCTTCCTCCCACATCCGGTAACTGGCTCTCTGTAAATTGCCTCCTAGTGTGTAGGGAGCAGACGAGTAAGTGGGATAACACAGAACTAATGTGAATGGGTGATCGATGGTTGGCATGGACTTGGTGGGCTGAAGTGCTTGTTTCTACACTGTATCTCTAAACTAAACTACACTCCATGGCGAAATTAAGAAGATACAGTGTTCCTCCAGTGTCCCATTTGATGTTTATCCATCCATTAGCATCCCAAACATAGTCGATCTGTTCATTGCCACAATGCTGTCTGTTTACACATTGGCTCCCACAACGTCCAACATTATGCCTGGAAATGTTTCACAGTGCCTCTGTTGCTTGTTTAAACATTTTATAACTGCTGCTGAAATGCTGAGGGTGCTGTGAAATTCAAGCTTATCTTCTTTTAACTATGTGTCAACATTATATAAGACCTACTTATTGCACTAGGGACTTCAGGCTTTCACTTTGCACATCATGTTTTTTTTAAATTTATTAAACTTCACTTTGTTTATTGTGCTACCTAGGAGTACTGTGTTTACAGACCTGTTACTGCCACAAGTAAGAATATCATTGTTCCATTTTCAGTATATATTTAGTTTATTCAGCTTGAAAACAGGCCCCTTATCTGACATGGACAAGGAAGGTTTGGAGGGGCACAAAGTGCTGGAATAACTCGGCAGGTCAGGTGGCAGCTCAGGATAACTTGGATAGGTGGCGTTTCGGGTCAGGATCCTTCTTCAGACTGATAGTTCGGATTAGATGGTTTAGAGGGATATGGGCCAAACGGAGGCAAATAGGACTAGCTTAGGTGGGGCATTTTGGTCAGCATGGATCAATTGGGCCAAAGGGTCTTTTTCCATGTTGCATATCGACATTCCTGGGCTCTGGGCATAAATATATTACATCAGGAACCCTAAATACCAAATTCAGCCCTGAATTTGGTATTCATGTCCTGAAGATGGTTCCCTGAATCTGAAACACTAACCCAGGTTCCCTCTACATTAATAGTCAGCATAGACAGGGTGAGCCGAAGGGCCTGTTTCCATGCTGCATCTGTCAATTGATCAAGAAGCTGTTCCTGTTCCGGGTCGTTTCTCTATTTGTTGTGGATTTCCAGCAGCTGCAGTGTTTGCAAGCCCTTTCTAACATTGATGGGACTGCGATTCCTCACTCAAGTGTGGAACTTCCCATCCATGGTTTCCACCGAGTCCCCACCAACCATCGATCACCCGTCCACACCAGTTCTATGTTATCTCCCTTCCTCATCCGCTCCCTACACACTTGGGACAATTTACAGAGGGGCCAATTAATCTACAAACCCGCACATCTTTGCAATTCAGTTTGGTGCAGTTTTGTTTCAAAATACAGCAGGGAAACAGGCCCTTCAGCCCACCGTATCCACGTCCACCATCAATCACTCTTCACACGAGTTCTATGTTATCCCACCTTCTCATCCACTCCCTACGCATTGGAGGGAAATTTACAGGGGGCCAATTAAATTGCAAACCCGTATGTCTTTGGAATCTGAGAGGAAACTGGAGCGCCCGGAGTAAACCCACGCGGTCACAGAGAGAAAGTACTAACTCTACACGCAGACAGCATCCCGAGGTCAGGATCGAACCCGGGTCTCCGGCGCTGTGAGGCAGCGGCTCCACCTGCTGCGCCACAGTACCGCTCATCCTGAAAATATCTGCGTGATTGGCAGCAGCAAGATATTAAGACTTGAGGACTGATCAATAAACGTCACATCTTCCAGCCCTGAAATCTCAGTTTGTTATTTAAGCAATGATTGACAAATTCTGCCATCTGTGTTCCCGTTGACCATCGCTCCAGCTGTCTTCTTGCTGAGACATTGAACCAGAGGCCATTGCTTCTGCTGATAACAGACAGGAAACACCCTGAGGTGTCCGGGAGACACAGCTCACCCCTGGGACACTGACGTGTGGGCAGAGACCACCACATAAACCAACCTCCCTTCCATTCACTTCCATCTGTGCATCTCACGCTGCCCCCCCCCCCCCCCCCCCGGTGTTCCCCTATTACCTGCCACGCTTTGTCCTGCCCCTCCTCTCTCCCAGCTTCCCCTCCCACCACCCCCTCCCCGCAACATATGTCTGAAGAAGGATCCCGACCTGCAACGTCACTTATTGATCAGTCTGAAGAAAGGTCCCGACCCGAAACATCACCTGTACGTGTTCTCCGGAGATGCCACCTTACCCGCTCAGTTACTCCAGCACTTTGTCTCCTTTTTTGTGTAAACCAGCATCTGCAGTTTCTATATTGTGTGACAAGGGTTCTCTTTGTTTTCTTATTGGCCCGAGGATGACAGGATTGACACATTGTATCGAGAGTGGGTTGTGGTTGGTGGAAGGAGGTGATGTGATGAAGGTGCCAGGCATGCATTGGGTTATTATACAATACGATAGAACTTTATTTATCCCCGGTGGGAAATTGGTCTGTCAACAGGGGGGGGGGGGGGGGGGGGGGGGGGGGAGAGAGAGTCAGTCTACCCCAGCGGGAGTTGTTGTACAATTTGATAGCCACAGAGAAAAAGGATCTCCTGTGGCGTTCTGTGCTGCATCTTGGTGGAACCAGTCTGTTGCTGAAGGTACTCCTCAATAGACAATAGACAATAGGTGCAGGAGTAGGCCATTCGGCCCTTCGAGCCAGCACCGCCATTCAATGTGATCATGGCTGACCATCCCCAATCAGTACCCCGTTCCTGCCTTCTCCCCATATCACCTGACTCCGCCATCTTTAAGAGCCCTATCTTGCTCTCTCTTGAAAGCATCCAGAGAACCTGCCTCCACCGCCCTCTGAGGCAGAGAATTCCACAGACTCACAACTCTCTGTGAGAAAAAGTGTTTCCTCGTCTCCGGTCTAAATGGCTTACTCCTTATTCTTAAACTATGGCCCCTGGTTCTGGACTCCCCCAACATCGGGAACATGTTGACCAGTGTGCCTTGGAGGGGGTGATCTGTATTGTCCAAGATGCTCCGCAGTTTGAGGAGCATCCTCCCCTCCAAGACCGTCTCCAGTGTATCCAACTCCACCCCAGGACGGAGCCAGCCTGCCTGATGAGCTTGTTAATTCTGTTGGCGTCAGCGGCCTTCGCCCTGCTGCCCCAGCACACGACAGAGAAGAAGATAATAATAATAAATAATAATAATAATAAAAACTTTATTGATCCCCTCAGGGAAATTCAGATGTCCAGAAGCCAACAACCAACAAACCCACACATTCAGATCGAAAGCAGACAAAAAATACAACATCGACAATACCTGAAAGCAATAAATACTTAATAAGACCCAATAATTAACTATTAGAAATGCAAAAGCATCCCCATGCAGCCTAGCGGTCAGTATTATAAAATCTAATGGCTGCAGGGGTGAAGGATCTCCTGAACCGCTCCGTTCTACAGCGCAGGGAGAGGAGCCGGTTGTTGTTCCGTCTGCTCTTTTGACTCTCCAGAATGGCGATGGTAGAGCATCTGCAGAATCTTACTGCAGCCGTTGAAGGAGCGGATCCTCCTCAGAAAGTAAAAGCTTTGTTTGCGTGCTATCCAGTCAAATGACACTATGTACGAGTACAATCACCCCACGTACAACAGGTAGTGCAAAGAGAAAAATACCAGTGCAGAATATAGTGTTACAGTTACAGAGAAAGTGCAGGTAATAAAAAATGTGAGATGTCTGCAATGAGGTAGGTTGGGAGATCAGGCTAACACTCTTGAGAGGATCATTCAGAAGCTGTTCCTGAAACTGGTGGTCCTCACTTTCAAGCTTGTGTATCTTCTGCCCGACAGAACAG
Organism: Amblyraja radiata; assembly: GCF_010909765.2. Classification (NCBI taxonomy): domain Eukaryota; kingdom Metazoa; phylum Chordata; class Chondrichthyes; order Rajiformes; family Rajidae; genus Amblyraja; species Amblyraja radiata. Next base: position 38,945,534 of record NC_045970.1, on the reverse strand, counting down.
GAGATGGGGTGTGAGTGGTCCTTGATTATGTTCATTGCTGAAGCAGCATGAAGTGCAGATGGAGGGGAGTCTGGTCTGTGCGGTGGACTGGGCTACGTCCACATCTCTCTGCAATTTCTTGCGGTCTTGTGCAGAGCTGTTCCCGAACCGAGCTGGAATGGCAACCTGATAGGATGCTTTTAACGCTGCCTCTGTAGAAATTGGCAAGAGTCAGCCTGTGACCAGACGATGTTAGCAGAGCTGACAAAAAGGGCGGCACAGCAAGTAGAACTGCTACCTCACGGCGCCAACGATCCAGGTTCGATCCTGACCTCGGGTGCTGTCTGTGTGTGCGGTTTGCACGTTCTCCCTGTGACCGTGTGGGTTTCCTCCATGCGCTCCAGTTTCCTCCCACATCCCTACGACGTGCAGGTTTGTAGGTTAATCGGCCCTCTGCAAATTGCCCCAAGAGTGTAGGGAGTGGATGAGAAAGTGAGGTAACATAGAACTGGTGTGAACTGATGGACCTGGTGGACCCCACCATACACCTGTAGAGACTTGATATTCGACATGCCGTATCTCCTCAAACATCTTTGGCTTTCGACACTGGCTGAGGCATTGCTCCTGTTTTTAGTGCTTTTAATGTCTTTTAATTTTTAGTGTGTTTTTTATAGTCCTTCGTTTTACGGTTTTTAATGGTTTTTAATTGTTTGTAATAGCTTTTTGTTCATGATTTCTCATGTACAGCACTTTGTGGCAACTGTAGTTGTTTAAAGTGCTTTATAAATAAAGTTATTATTATTATTATTATTATTATTATTATCTGAGGAACTAGAGGCGTTAGTGGGCTTTCCTTGTCACATCCAGCTCAGGGAGACTTAGATGCCTGTTTCCACTTGTAGGCCCAATGTTGGCTTGTGTCCATGTAGAAGATGCGCATTAATATTCAAGACCAGTAAAGCACATTGAAAAGCAAAGGCTATATTCTTTATTAAAAGAAGATTTGAGTACAAGAGTAAAGACTCTTGCTCCAATTACATAAGACCCAGGAGAGTGAATGTGGAACAGTGTGTACAGTCTGGCCTCTCATCTTAAGGAAGAATATACTTGTAATTAAAGGCATGTGGTTAGCACTCACCAAATTCAATTACTGGGTTAGTGTCTGTAGAAGGGTCCGGACCTGAAACGTCATCTATCCACGTTCTCCAGAGATGCTGCCTGACCCGCTGAGTGACTCCAGCACTTTGTGTCCTTTTTCATCATTGGATTGATAGGTTCAAATTCAAGTTCACATTTCGCTGTTTAAGCAGAGATTGAGTAGACTGGCTTTATACTTCAATGAGTTCAGAAGAAAGATCTGAATGAAATGTGGAGTTATGGAGTCATAGCGCGTGGAAACAGACCCACCGGCCCAACTTGCCCACACCAACCAACATTCCCCATCTCCACTAGTCCCACCTGCGTGCATTTAGCCCATATCCTTCCAAACCTATCCTATCCATGTACCTGTCCAAATGTTTCTTAAACATTGTTATAGTCCCTGCCTCAACTACCTCCTCCGGCAGCTCCTTCCATACACCCACCATCCTTTGTGTAACAAAGTTGCCCCTCAGGTTCCAATTAAAACTTCCCCCCCCCCCCCCCCCTCACCTATGTCCTCTGGTTCTCGATTCCCCTGCTCTGGGTACAAGACTCTGTGCAGTTGCCTGATCTATTCCTCTCATGATGTTGTACACTCGTGACATGTAAAAAAAACCTTACGTGAGAGTGCAGATGCCTCACTGATGTTCCCTCTGGTTGGCCTCAGATGGGGAAAGATCACAATATTGAACAGGACTCAAAGTGCTGGAGAAACTCAGCGGGTCAGGCAGCCTCTCTGGTCATAGGATTGTCATTATTAACAAGTCATAGGAGCAGAATGATGCCAATCGGCCCATCGATGAGAAGGAATTTCTTCAGCCAGAGTGTGGTGGATGTGTGGAATTCATTGCTACAGACGGCTGTGCAGGCCAAGTCATTGAGTATTTGTAAGGTGGGCACTCACAGATTCTGGATTAGTATGGGAGTCAGGGGTTATGGAGAGAAGTCAGGAGAATGGGGTTGAGAGGAAAAGATTATCAGTCACAATTGAATGGTGGAGTAGACTTGATGGGCCGAATGGCCTAATTCTGCTCCTAGCTATCAGACTGAAGAAGGGTCTCGACCCATATAACCATATAACCATATAACAATTACAGCACGGAAACAGGCCATCTCGGCCCTACAAGTCCGTGCCGAACAATTATTTTCCCTTAGTCCCACCTGCCTGCACTCATACCATAACCCTCCATTCCCTTCTCATCCATATGCCTATCCAATTTATTTTTAAATGATACCAACGAACCTGCCTCCACCACTTCCACTGGAAGCTCATTCCACACCGCTACCACTCTCTGAGTAAAGAAGTTCCCCCTCATGTTACCCCTAAACTTCTGTCCCTTAATTCTGAAGTCATGTCCTCTTGTTTGAATCTTCCCTATTCTCAAAGGGAAAAGCTTATCCACGTCAACTCTGTCTATCCCTCTCATCATTTTAAAGACCTCTATCAAGTTCCCCCTTAACCTTCTGCGCTCCAGAGAATAAAGACCTAACTTATTCAACCTTTCTCTGTAATTTAGTTGTTGAAACCCAGGCAACATTCTAGTAAATCTCCTCTGTACTCTCTCTATTTTGTTGACATCCTTCCTATAATTGGGCAACCCGAAACATCACCCATTGCTTCTCTCCAGAGATGCTGCCGGTCCCGCTGAGTTACTCCAGCATTTTGTGTCCATCTTCAAATGGCGTCACGCGTGACCTTCGCGGGACCGTCGCGCCTCAACGCGACCACGAGATTGCGTAATTAGCGTGCCGAGGACACGCAAGTGGGACAGGGGTTTTACTAATCAAGAACCTGTCAATCTCCGCCTTAAAATGCCCCCACAGCAGTCTGTGGCAATGATTTCCACAGACTCGCCATTCTCTGGCTACAGACGTTAAGCATCTTAATTCCTCCTGACATGTCCTGGACTTCCAATGCTTTAAATATTGCCTCTGCTTCCATCAATAGAGTTTTGGATAATCACATTTTAATAATGCCTTAATCCCTTTAAGCCCTGAATCATCCGAGTGCTGGAAGCTGAGAAATGTGTCGCTACAGCCTTATCTCGTAGCCAAAGTATATTCAGTTCCCATCGAACTGAAGCAGATACATTTATGTGCAGCCGTGATGTGTCTGAGACTGGCTTGAGAGCAAACTGCAGGCAGTAATTTGGAAAATCTTGTAGCAGGGGCCATCTAATATTTCACTCAATAATTGGGACAAGTAAAAGCATAAAGCTTTCAGACAAACACACTGCTCGGGAGTTTGTTTTATGATGGCTGATTCTATTTCAGAAACATGCTCACAATCCAATACTAATTCCCAGCAGATCAAACGAACTTCAAAATGCTCTTAATCAGATTGGTTATTTTACACGATTACTTCAAAGTCAAAGAATCGTAAAATCACAATGCGGTTAGAACACAAGGCCTTTTGGCCCACAATTCCATGCTCAACATGATGCCAAGTTAAACTGACCTCCTTTGCTTGCACACGCTCCCTATACCCCCGTTCCCTGCATATCGACGTGCCTCTGTAAAATGTCACCATCGTATCTGCCTTCAACACCAACCCCAGCAGTTTCAGGACTGGACGAGGGTTGGTCAAGATTACAAACAATGATCTCCTTACTTCTTTTCTTTATGTCTTATTCTCTTTTTCCTATTTTCTTTTCTTCAACTTTCTTCATTCATTCTTCTTTTTTCTTCTTCTTCACACACTATATATCTCACGTCTTTCTATCCTTTACTATCTAATTTCTTTTTCTTATTCTTATTTTTCTTCATTATAACAACAACAAAAATTAAGAAGCTGTACATAAAATGTATTATGAAAATATATATTAGGCACTTTGGTGCCATATGATTGTGCTTACTTCTAATAAAATAAAATATTATTTAAAAAAACACCAACCGCAGCAGTATATTCCGGGCACTCACCGCCCTCTGTGTAAAAAAACATGCCCCGCACATCTCCTTTACACTTTGTCTCCTCTCACCTTTAAAGCTGTGCCTTCTACTCTTTGACATTACCACCCTGGGGAAAAGGTTCTGATTATCTACCCCATCTATTCCTCTCATAATTTCATATACTTCTAACAGATCTTCCCTCAACTTCCGGCATTCCGGAGAAAATAATCCAAGTCTCTCCCTGTAGCTAATACCCTCTAATCCGGTCAACATTCTGGTAAACCTCCTCAGCACCTTTTCCAAAGCCTCCACATTCTTCCTGTAATAGGGAGACCAGAACAGCAACTTCCCAAACCAAAGTCCTATAACGCTGCATCGTGTCTTAAACTCTTAAACTCAATGCCCCAACCAATGAAGGCAAGCATTTACCACTCTATCTGCCTTTCTGGGAGCTATGGACTTGGACCACAAGATCCCTCTGTACATCAAATGCTGTTAAGGATCGTGCCATTAATTGTATATTTTCCCCTTATATTTGACGTTCTAAAGAGCAACACCTCGCACTGGCTCGGAGTAAATTTAACATTCCTCCACCCTTATTTAATATGTCTGTGTGATTGATACATACAAAAGAAGATGACAAGGACTAGAGCACATAGGCTTGTGAACCTATGTGCTTCCCTTCCGAATCAGGCACCTTCAATCCCCAACGCTACATTCACACTCAAACCACTCGCTGTATGTAAAAAAGATTCCTTTTTGTTCTTTGTTCTCCCCCCCACTCTTGCCCCTCTCTCCACCACTCCCCCTCCCCTATCTCCTCCATCTCCCCCCTCTCTCCTCCCCGCTCCCCCATTCTCTCTCCCCTCCGCCCCTCTCTCCCCCCCTTCTCCACCCTATTCCCCCCCTCTCTCCCCCCTCTCACTCCCCCTCATCTCTCGACCCCCCTTCTCTCCCACAATTCCCCCCCCATTATTTGTCCTCTGGATTTTTATTGACCCCTTCACCAATTTGTCCTGATATTAAATAACTCTGTTGATTTCTGCCCAGTGAACTGAAATGGGAAGAATTAACTCCATGAGAATTTACTCCATGCCTCCAGGGTCAGGCACAGTGGAGCAGCAGTAGAGTTGCTGCCTCACAGGGCCAGACATCTGGGTTCAATCCTCAACCATACAGCATCATTGAAACATTGACTATGGGTGCTGTCTGTATGGAGTTTGCACGTTCTCCCTGTGACCGCGTGGTTTTTCTCTGGGTGCTCTGGTTTCCTCCCACAACCATCTTACCAACAACTAGAGTGCAGTCTACCTCATTGGAGACCCTCAGACTATCTTTGATCGGACTTTACTGGACTATTATCTTGCACTGAATGGTATTTACATTCTGCCGTTTATTGTGCATCTGTACACTGTGGGTGGATCAATAGTAAGATTAAACGAGAACTTACCAGTTTGAAGTTTGATCTGTATTTTATGAGGAGTTACGATGAGGGATTACGTGAAGACCCCGTCCAGCACGCATGCGCGACATACTTCAAAGCAGCGGTGTGGAATCACAGATAACACACAATAATTGAAATAAACATAGTAAAGATAAGGAGAACAAAGATACCAGTTGATCTCTATAATTGAGGGTGGGAGCGGAGGGCACGTAATCCCTCATCGTAACTCCTCATAAAATACAGATCAAACTTCAAACTGGTAAGTTCTCGTCTAATCTTACTATTTTACTTCGGAGTCACGTGAGTGACTACGTGAAGATTTTAAAGCTCTGTGATTTCAAACCGTGTAACAGTCCATACTTCACTCGCTGCCGAAGTCATCCAAGGGAGGAAGTATGTTATCGTAATCAAACATTAATCTGTTTGTAAAACAATAATGGTATTATTTGAAAATAATAACAAAGAAATTAATGCTCCCCGGGCTTAAATTATATATTTTTTGCAGCGTCTAAAATTCTCTCTGCAAGTGAAACAGGTTTTATTAATGGCTTGTTGTAGAACGTTTGAAAAGTTTTTTCCATGGACCACCCCGCTGTTACCAGGGTAGGTCCAATGGCACGTCCATTCTGTTAGCCGCCGACGTGGATGCTGCCCTGATGGAGTGAGATGTGTAAATATCGGTATCCACTCCAGCAGCTCCCAATACCTGTTTGAGCCATCTAGAGATGGTTTGACTCGGTACCCGACCATGTGGCTTTTTTGTGGCTGACCCATCGTGCTTTTTGTCTCCCTCGGGAATTTTAGGTTGTGTTGATATACTGTAGAAGGTGAGTCATGACACATAACGGGGGTCAGGTGGGTACGCCCGGAATTCCATAATGAGTCCTGAAGTTCCTGGTCTACTCTGTTTTACCAGCTCCAGAATGGTGAATGTTATTTGGTCTGATGTTACGACCATATTGTCCAGTCTGAGTAGGTAAAAGGACTGGACCCTTATGCTGAGACTAAGCCATCAGCATGGCCGTATACAGGGTAGCTGTTTCCAGAGTGAGGGGTCTGGCTGGTGGCCATCCCTTAGGTAGGTCAGGGCAACGCTGACATCCCAGATCTTGGTATATCTAGGTCTAGGGGGTTTTGAATTGAAGGTACCTCTCATTAATTTGGCCACCAGTGGATGAGACCCTATGGCCTGTTTCCCTGGTGCCTGTCTTAGATAGGTTGACAGTGCACTTCTAGCACATTTGATAGTGCTATAGCTCAGACCTTCATCGTGGTGAAGTCTGGCCAGGAACTCCGGTACATAGATATGGTGGTTGATTAGTAGGTTGTCTCTGTTCTCGAGCAATATGTTTCCCATTTTCTTATACTGGAGAGATATTGTTTCTTGCTGGAGTAGATGAGATGCTATCATTGTGTCCATGGTCCTATTTGACAATCCCAGGTCCATCAAAAGGTCTTTTTGGAATCTGCAACCCAGTAGGCTTATTCTGTCATGGCATGGGTGACTTTCGCCCGATACAGGGTGGATCAGTAGATCTGGTCCGCTGGGAATGGTCATGGGTTTCAATGACCCTGTCAAGGACCACTGGGAACCATGGCTGTGTAGGCTAGTCGGGTACTACCAAAAAGCCCGAAGCAAAGTTAATCTGTATTTTGCGTAGTACCTGACTGATGAGGCAGAAAAAGGGGGGAAAAACATAGAGGGGCCGGCTCTGGGCCCTGTCCTGAAAGACTTGTGGGGATGGTATGCGGGGCCCCGAGCTTTCACCAGTACCATGAAGTAGACGCCTACTGGTGGATGCGTAGAGGTACTGCCGTCTGGGTTTGCGTGGTTTGCTCGTTCCAGGTCCTGCCCTCATGAGGCCAAATGCCTTGGATTCTTCTTCCAGATTTTAGGCTTGTTTTGGTAATTCTTTGCCAAATAGCAGGATCTGTGGTTCTGAGGCCGGCGTTCTACACAGTCCTGCGAAATTCTGGGATTGAGGGCAGGTCTTATGACCTCCTTCCGGAGGTTGTTAATCACATACTGTGTTGCACAGTAGAGCCAGGGTGTTTTGTCATGTCAACCCTGTCCATGGAATGAGCACATGAAGTAATAGCTGACGTCAGGGGTATCAACATTTTTTGCAATTTAAGCTTTTGGGTTTTGATACCCTGCTCAATGTACCCCCAGTAATGGCAGGCACATTGAGCAAATGCAATTTTGGGGAGGCGTGATAAAGTCCAACGCCTCATTGATACCTGTCTTGGAGAGGTTTAAAGGACAGGTAGTAAGCTGGCCGCCAGTTTAGGATGTAACGGCCGTCCCGCTCGTGGTGTTGCCACGTAGCGGTTCACCACTCCCAGCAGCTCTTCCTGGTCCTGTACCTCAAGCATACTCCCGGTTTCTTCAGCCAGTGACCCCTGTTCTTGACCAGCCCAGTCCTGGTCGCCAACGCTCCCCTCTGTTGAGGGAGATGCGATGGCCAGTGCTGTTAGTGCACTGGAGCGGGAGTGTTTGTGCTCCCTTGGCGAGCTTGCCCCATCTCCCGGAGCAAGTCTCGCTGGAGCTTTTGCTCCATGAGCCTTTCCATAAGGCTTGAAACGGTCACCTTTTGCCGCTCTCGGGCGGTGAATCTACCGTGGTGGGCTCGTCTGAGTAAACCGGCCGGTCCGACTTCCGTTGTGCCTTACATCCAGCCCGCTGCAGTTGTTTTGAGCTATGCTAGCGGCGCTGGGCTCGGCTTGGAATGCTGTCGGTGACATGTGGACCGCCGCAGCGTGTGCGGTCCAGGTGCCGCCGGTCGTCCCCACTGCTGGAACCCTCCTGGTCCAATGCAATCCGACGGGAACGACCTTCCTTGGTGTTTTCCCTGTTCAATTCCTATTTAAAAATAAAACAGAACAAGGTTTCGAAAACACCATGTCCTCAGAGTAAGTTTGCTTACCTGAAGGTCCGTTTTCAAATTGTTGCGGGAGAGCTCGTACTCCCGTCCGTCGCTGTGCACTGCGTGAGACGCTATGTCGCGCATGCGTGCTGGACGGGGTCTTCACGTAGTCACTCACGTGACTCCGAAGTAAAATTGTAATCATTTATAGTCTTTCTGCTGACTGCGTAGCAAGCAACAAAAGCTTTTTACTGTACCTCGGTACACGTGACAATAAACTAAACTGAGCTCAACATTCCAAAGACGTGCAGGTTTGTGGGTTAATTGGCCCGCTATAAATTGTCCCTAGACTCGTGTAGGATAGAACGAGTGTACGGGATTGTTCGTCGGCGCTGACTCAGTGGGCCATTAAGGGCCTGTTTCCACACTGTATCTCTGACGAACCGTAAGACAAAGGTGCAGAATTAGACCGTCTGGCACATCATGTCTGCGCCAACATTCCATCATGGCTGATCCATTTCCCCCTCTACACCCCATTCTGCTGCCTTCTCCCCATAATCTTTGCATCCTTGTATCCGGGGCGAGTGGGAAAGAGACGATTCATTGGAAGCCTACATCAAGGGAGTGAATGGGATGGATTTTCCGCAGTGGAATTCTGTACACTAGAAACAAACACAACGCTCGATTGGAAATCCATGCGGCAGAAGCCAATTAGAAGATGCTGGCCCATTATTGATTCATGTTAATGAGTTTTCAAATATTTCTTGCATGATTGGTAGTTGTTGCAGGCAGTGTAGGGGGTCGAATGTACAATTAATGGCAAGATCATTAACAGCATTGATGTACAGAGGGATCCATAACTACCAGAAAGTGGTAACACAAGTGGACAGAATGGTAAAGAAGGAGCGGGGTATACTTCCTTTCATAGTTCAGGACATTTTGAATATAAGAGGCAAGGAAGTCATGAAGCAGCTTCATGGGACTTTGGCACCTCTCCTGGTCAACATGGATGAGTAGGGCTAAATAGCCTGTTTCCGTTCTGTATGACTCCACGATTGCAATGTAAGAATGAGGCTACACTGAGGCAGTATACGAGAGACGCCACGTTTCCTGAACCTCTACTCCGTTCGAGACAACCCATGCTTGAATCATCTTCATACCAGGGTTAAAACATAGAACAGTGTAGCACAGGAGCAGACTGTTCAGCCCTCATTGGCTGTGTTGTACATGATGCCAAGACCAACTCTTATCTGCCCTCAGCTGTATCCACCTATCACTTAGGTAGACACAAAAAGCTGGAGTTAATCAGCGGAGCAGACAGCATCTCTGGAGAAAAGGAATGGATGATGTTTCGGGTCGAGACCCGCCTTCAGACTGAGAGTCAGGAGGAAAGGGAGACGAGAGATATAGACGGTGATATAGAGAGACATAGAACAAGTGAATGAATCACAGAGGGGGAGCAGCAAGAGAGGGTGTTGCAGAACTCTTGTCGGAGAGAGGAGGAGGACTTCTTGTGGCGGTTTCACAGTGGAGCAGCCAAAATGTGTAGGAAGGAACTGCAGCTGATGGTTTAAACCGAAGATAGGCACAAAAAGCTGGAGTAACTCAGCGGCTCAGACAGCATCTCTGGAGAAAAGGATCACTTGCCTAGCTTCGTCCAGCTCCCATCTCCATTTTCCAGCTCTATCCCCCCACACTCCATCATTCTGAAGAAGGGTCCCCCAACCCGAGACATCGTCTGTCCATTCCTTCCACAGATGGTGCCTGATCCATTGAGTTCCTCCAGCACACTGCATTTTGACGAAGATTCCAGCACCTGCAGTTTCTTGCAACTCTAATTTGATGGCACTTTGGTCAATTTAAATACCATGTCTAATCTCCAAATTACAGCGGGCTCCATCCATAGTAGATCGGTTTCTCCCTAACAGCATCTGCAGTGGCATTTATACCACCTGCAAATCCTTTAATCAACAAGCATCTGCTTCCTGATATCATCTGCACAGGGAACAAACTGTTTTTAGATTAGCTTTGCATTTAGTAAGCTTTCTCTCCTGGTTCATTGCACATTTGCTTGTTCGCCGAATTGAACTTTTGCTGCATTTTATTTTGTTTATGTTTTGGTTTCAATTTAGCTTTGGGTGGTCTGGATTGATGTCCTTGCTTGCCCATGCTATCAGTTAGTGTATCTTACTCCTTCGTGCCCTTCTCCCTTGTCTCAAGCGTTGTTTAGTCAGTTTAGTTTAGTTTAGTTTAGTTTAGAGAAAAAGCGCGGAAACAGGCCCTTCGGCCCATCGGGTCCGCGCCCACCAGCGATCCCCCGCACATTCACATTATCCTACACCCACTACCAAGCCAATTAACCTACAAACCTGTACGTCTTTGGGACTGTGGGAGGAAACCGAAGATCTCTGAGAAAACCCGCGCAGGTCACGGGGAGAACGTACAAACTCCGTACAGACAGCATCCGTAGTCGGGATCGATCCCGGGTCCCTGGCACTGCATTCGCTGTAAGGTAGCAACTCTACCTCTGCGCCACTATGATCAGCTGATGAGTGAGGAAGAATGAGTGTCATTGTCATACAGCACGGAAACAGGCTTTTCGGATCAACTTGCCCACGCCGACCAACATGTCCCATCTACACGAGGCCCACCTGCCCTCATATGGCCCATTTCCCATTTCCCATGCCCAAAAGCCTTTTGAATGTTGGCTGCCTCAACAACCTCCTCTGGCAGCTCCTTCCACATACCCACCACCCTCTGTTTGAAAAACATGTTCCTCAGCTTCCTATTAAATCGTTTCCACACTCACCTTAAGCCTATGTCCCCTGGTTCTTGATTCCCCCACTCTGGGTCAAAGGACTCTGCATTCACCATATCTACTCTCCTCATGATTTTATACACCTCGAGAAGATCGCCCCTCAGCCGCCTGCGCTCCAAGGAATACTCATAACCTTCTCAACCTCTCCCTGTAGTCCAGGCCCTCAAGTCCTGGTAACATCCTTGTAAATCTTCTCTGCACTCTTTCCAGCGTGATGGTTTAGTTTAGTTTAGAGATACAACGCGGAAACAGGCCCTTCGGCCCATCGGGTCCGCGCCGACCAGCGATCCCCCGCTATTGCGGATCAACAGTATCCTGCACCCACTAGGGACAATTTTTACATTCACCAAGCCAATTAACCTACATACCTGTACGTCTTTGGAGTGTGGGAGGAAACCGAAGATCTTGGAGAAAACCCACGCAGGTCACGGTGAGAACGTACAAACTCCACACAGACAGCACCCATAGTCGGGATCGAACCCTGGTCTCCGGCGCTACATTTGCTGTAAGGCAGCAACTCTACCACTGCGCCACCGTGCCACCCACTGCTATGAGAATGGCATCATTCTCATAGCGGAGCGACCAAAACTGAACACAATGCTTTAAGTGCGGCCATACCAACGTATCTCTGAGATATTCTGGCATTGTTTTTATACTGATTTATTTATTGTAAACCTCTCCTAAGATCTGTCTTCTCTGCACATTTGTTGTTGGAACTCTGTGTTCCCACTTAACACAGTCTGGTTCCATCAGCAGCTCCTACTGCCAGTTTCAATACAGTTTCACTTCTTATCCGGACTTTGGTGCGGTTCCTTCCGTCCTTCCAGAGTAGTTTTATTTTATATAGCCCTTGAGGCCAACATCTTTCCGGACATTCTCAGGCATCACCATTGCTGAAACTGGAAGTTCATTTCAGTTTTGTTTACTTCATTGTTACCGTGCAGTGTTGAATTGAGCAGCCCTCACCTGGCAAGACGGATAATTAAGGGGATAATCATCCAAAGCAAATTAATTCATAATTACTGCATATCAAACATGTTTACTCCAAGAGTTATCTCCAGTGATCCTTCCAATGATTTAATAACCATCCACAATAATACACGGTTATATCCCAACTTTATTGTGCATTTCACAATCTGGCAAGACCAATAATTATGATCCATTAACACTGAGATGAAGACTCATTCATCTACGCAGAGGTGTTCACCTCTGGGAGACACACTGTGTCGGCAGTCAGAACCTTCTCCCCAGAATGGAAATGTCAAAAACTAGATGTTCCCAGCTTTGTTCCCAGGTGAGGGCAGTTAGGATCTTGACCTATAAACACAGACATTGAGGGCTGAAGGGCCTGTTTCTGTGCCGCACTGTTCTATGTTCTAACCCTGGTTTGAATCTGTTTCGAGCGTGGATTGTTGTTAATGTATGTCGCTGAGTTAAATGTGGAATCTGAATCTGTTTGCTATTCCCAGTGTGGTGGTTTCTGAGATTGAATGCAATTTAATAAACATAAAGACGTTGTCCAAAAAATACCAACTCATTCACTAATGCCCTTTAAGGTAGGGAAAGTGCCATCCTTGAGGAATGATGGCCTCCTTGCGACACCATTCGCAATCTGAACATCATTAACTCCCTCCTGGTGATCTTGCAAGACATCTTATAATAGGGTCCCTGGCGATAAATCTGATAAATACCAAACATACTAGTAACATCCATTTCCCGAGAGTAAATAAAAGCAAAGAATTATATGAGGCAGTTGCCAAAGAAACCTAATCCCCCAGATTACTCTCTATAGAGAGAAATCAGTTCCTTCTATATTCAAGAGTTAGGAGAGTTAAAAGTGTTTAATTGCCATATGTACCGACAACAGAATATGAAATTCTTACTTGCAGCAGCACAACAGGCATGTAAAAGCAATGACATGCAAATAACATGCAGGTCCACCACTGATTTTCCGGCAACTGGTAGTCTGGCACCTCCTTTAATCCGCACAGAATTATGAGAGCGCACTTAAAAATCCTCCTGAAAATGTGGTGCCTAGGCCGGGTGAGGCGACTGAACTCGACCTCATCGGGACTTCCATGGCCAATCAGCAGGTTGAATTTGCCCCCTGTGGCCAGGGCTCAGGAACTCTGGCCCAGCCAGAGCTGGCAGATCCGTTCCCATAGCCAACATTGCAGGCCGGAATCTCGGATGCCTAAGCAAACCATTTCGGTGCCGTTGGACTCCTCTCGGAGCCCATGACATAGAAACATAGACACATAGAAATTAGGTGCAGGAGTAGGCCATTCGGCCCTTCGAGCCTGCACCGCCATTCAATATGATCATGGCTGATCATCCAACTCAGTATCCTGTACCTGCCTTCTCTCCATACCCCCTGATCCCTTTAGCCACAAGGGCCACATCTAACTCCCTCTTAAATATAGCCAATGAACTGGCCTCAACTACCTTCTGTGGCAGAGAATTCCACAGATTCACCACTCTCTGTGTGAAAAAGGTTTTTCTCATCTCGGTCCTAAAAGATTTCCCCCTTATCCTTAAACTGTGACCCCTTGTTATGGACTTCCCCAACATCGAGAACAATCTTCCAGCATCTAGCCTGTCCAACCCTTTAAGAATTTTGTAAGTTTCTATAAGATCCCCCCTCAATCTTCTAAATTCTAGCGAGTACAAGCCGAGTCTATCCAGTCTTTCTTCATATGAAAGTCCTGACATCCCAGGAATCAGTCTGGTACATCCCAGGAATCACCTCTGTTGGTCTGGCAAAATGGATAATCCAGAAAGGCTCTGGAACCAAAGGTGCCGGAAATTCGGTGGTGGACCTGTAATAATAAACATAAATAATCGCAATAAATGAATCACCAGAACACTATTGCAAAAGCTCACACACCTTAGTGCCACCAAAGACAGTTCATTGAAGTTCATAGGAGACATGAGGAACGGCAGATGCTGGAATCTTGAATAGAACACCAAGTGCTGCAGAAACACAGCGGGTCAGGCTGCATCTGTGGAGGGAATGGATAGGTCACTTTTCAGGTCCTTCAGACCCAAACTGAAACGTCGCCTATCAATTCACTCCAGAGATACTGCCTGACCTGCTGAGTTACTCTAGTACTTTGTGTTCTACCGCGGAAGTTCATAGTTGAGGTTAGTGTTAAGAGTCAAGATGGTTGCTGAGAAGAAATCTAGAACGTGGAGGTTCAAATCTGCACGTCTTTGGAAAGTGGGAGGAAATCAGAGCACCCAGAGAAAACCCACGTGATCACAGGGAAAACGTGCAAACTCCACACAGACAGCACCCATAGTCAGGATTGAACTCAGGTCTCTGGCGCTGTGAGGCAACAGCTCCATCACTGCGCACTGCCTTGCCCAGTGTTTGCCCCATATCTCTCTAAACCTTTCCTATCCATGTATCTGCCCAAGTGTCTTTTAAATGTTATGTACCTGACTAATCTACCTCCTCTGGTGGCTTGTTCCATACACCCGCCATCCTCTGTATTAAAAAATTAACCCTTCAGATTCCTATTAAATCTTCTCCCTCTCACCTTAAACCTATGTTCTCTGGTTCTTGATTCCCCTACTTTGGGTAAAAGACTTTGGGTGTTCACCCCACCAATTCCCCATTATTACATCCACCTCTATAAGATCATCCCTCAACTTCCTTCACTACAAGCAATAAAGTCTCAATGCTGCCAATACATCATTCCCAAATGATAGGAGTGAAACGAGAATGTGGCCAAGGTGACGTGGGTCTGACCAAAACGTCACCTATCTATCCATGTTCTCCAGAGATGCTGCCTGACCTGCTGTGTCTTTGTGTGCTTTGGTGTGAGTCTTGGATGACATTGGCTGCCTTTTTGAGGCAGCATCTCCTGTAGATCCCTTCGACCTTAGATCCCTTAGACCTTAGTGGTTCCCAACCTTTTTAGCTCATGACCCCCTTGGGATCTTTTAATTTTTCTGTGCCTCCCCCCCTGACATTATTAGCGGAAAAGAAGTACTTCAATTTTATAATACCTTCCATAAAAATATCAGTGTCTATTAATTGCACATATATTCTCTTTTATTCTATTCCACAAACATCAAAAATATTTCAATTGCATAGATTTAAATGTATTAGAACTGAAATTTAGCAGGCAACAGGGTGGTAGCTCTGTGGCCCCCTTCATTGAACCTGTGGCCCCCTAAATCCCAACATTTTTCTGTGGCCCCTCTGAAATTTGCCATATGACCCCAGGTTGGGAATCACTGCCTTAGACCCTTCGATTCTTAACCTGATACTATGAATGAGTGAATAATTTGTCTTGCAACAACTTTGTTGATTCCCTTCACAGCCTCCCTTCTCTCAATCTTCCAGCTTTTATTAGCGCAACTGCAACTAATTTGGAGATCATGGAAATTTAGGAGGCAAATGAGCCAGCAACGAACTGTTTGCCAGCGGCTAATTATCCAACAGATGTCTGGGAAATAATTGCTTGCTAATGGTTAATACATTAACTTTGAGCTGATTATGATCAGTAGATCCATTTGCAGTAAGTAAGCACTAAAACATAATTTGTTTTTCTGTAAGGCATCAAAATAATTATTAGCTTTCTGGTGATTGTGCCTGCTTTGCAGGAATTCCAAACGTTTTGGGATTTCTGAACAATTAGAGTTAGTCATACAGTGTGGAAACAGGCCCTTAGGCCTGACTTGCCCACACCGCCTCCCCACCCTGCATTCAGCCCATATCCCTCTAAACATGTCCAACCAATGTAGAAACATAGAAAATAGGTGCAGGAGGAGGCCATTCGGCCCTTCGAGCCAGCACCGCCTGTACCTGTCTACATGTTTTTTAAACATTGTGATAGTACCTGCCTCAACTTCCTCCTCCGGCAGCTATTTCCACATACCCACTACTATTTGTGTGAAATGTCACCCTTCAGGTTCCCATTAAATCTCCCCCCCCTCCTCCTCCTTTGGTTCTTGATTCCCCATCCCTGGGCAAGACTCAGTGCGTTTACCCAATCTATTCCCGTCATAATTTTGTACACCTCCACAAGATCACTCCTCATCCTCCAAGGAATGGACCCTTGTCCAACCTCCCTATATCACTCAGGCCCTCGAGTCCTGGCAACATTCTCGTAAATTCTCGTAAATCAGAATTCTCGTAAATTCTGATGCTTTTCAAGTTCAAGTGTTCAAGTTCAAGTGAGTTTATTGTCATGTGTCCCTGTATAGGACAATGAAATTCTTGCTTTGCTTAAGCACACAGAAAATAGTAGGCATTTACTACAAAACAGATAAATGTGTCCATATACCATGATATAAATATATACACACATGAATAAATAAACTGATAGTGCAAATAACAGAAAGTGGTTGGTAATAATCAGCGTTTTGTCCGAGCCAGGTTTAATAGCCTGATGGCTGAGGGGAAGTAGCTATTCCTGAACCTGGTTGTTGCAGTCTTCAGGCTCCTGTACCTTCCACCTGAAGGTAGCAGGGAGATGAGTGTGTGGCCAGGATGGTGTGGGTCTTTGATGATACTGCCAGCCTTTTTGAGGCAGCGACTGCGATAAATCCCCTCGATGGAAGGAAGGTCAGAGCCGATGATGGACTGGGCAGTGTTTACTACTTTTTGTAGTCTTTTCCTCTCCAGGGCGCTCAAATTGCCGAACCAAGCCACGATGCAACCGGTCAGCATGCTCTCGACTGTGCACCTGTAGAAGTTAGAGAGAGTCTTCCTTGACAATCCGACTCTCCGTAATCTTCTCAGGAAGTAGAGGCGCTGATGTGCTTTTTTGATGATTGCATTAGTGTTCTCGGACCAGGAAAGATCTAATACCTTTTAATACCTACGAGCAATACGTTTATACTTTCCTCTGCCAATTTTTGTACCCTGTTGCCTAAATAATTGCCTCTTTCTGGACAAACACTCATCTTATCTATCTGCCTGATCTGAAACCTTCTGTAAACAATCCCCTTCCCCCCCCCCCCCCCCCTCCACTCTGGGGTTGCACTCTGCAATCTTACGCAAGGTTCTAATCCTCAAATCACATCAAACACCAAATTGGGATTCTGTCTCGGTTTCATGAAGTGGTAACAGTAAGGAACCAGTGGATAAGATCATGAGAGGAATAGATTGAGTACTCCAAGTAAGAATTTCATTGTTCCGTTTACAGAACATATGACATTAATCACTTGATGGTGCTGTACAGCTCTATAACTGTCATTCTGACCAGACTATTGTGGAGCTGGAGGAGGTTACAGAGAGAGGGAGGGATGAGACGATAGAAGGATAAAAAAAGCATGAGGATAAAATCCTTTATTTACTGCTTTCATTATAATGCCAAAGATTTTCCGACTTTAATTTAATGCCAAAGATTCTCTGCCTTTAATTTACAGATCCATATTTCATTATAACGAATAGGGCACTACCTTTATTCTAACTCTGCATAGTGCCAAGAATATCAGGCAACTAAACCGGCCGCCCATAAGCTAGGATGTAGATCCGATCTTCCAACCTACCTCCTTGCAGACTTTGTATTCAATCTTTCCACTCGATGGTTCAATTTCACATGTACCAAGGCACAGTGAAGTACACTTTTTGCATACAGCTCAGCCGTACATAAGCACAATCCTCTGGTTAGTATAAAATATACAGAACAGCCGACTGGGTCCATATACAAGAGTCGCCATTTTGGCGCCATTTTACAGTCCCAGCTACAGCTGGCCACAAAGGCCCATTGTAGCCGTCGCATCCATTCCAGCCATCCCATGAGCCATCCCATTCCTTGCACGGCCCACTTGTGCCCGGGGGGGAGGAGGCGTCTCCCGCAGCTGATCTTCGGGACACAGAAGGTAGGACCCTCCCCCCAGATCTCAACTGAAACCTATGCCCTCCAGTTCTTGATTCACCTACCCTGGGGAAAAGACTCTGCGCATTTACATTCATGATCCTGTACACCTCTGTGTGTTGGATCACACCTCAGCCTCATGCATCCCAAGGAATAAAGCACTAGACTGTTCAACCTCTCCCCATAGAGCAGGCCCTCGAGTCCTGGCAACATAGAAACATAGAAAATAGGTGCAGGAGTAGGCCATTCGGCCCTTCGAGCCTGCACCGCCATTCAATATGATCATGGCTGATCATCCAACTCAGTATCCTGTACCTGCCTTCTCTCCATACCCCCTGATCCCTTTAGCCACAAGGGCCACATCCAAATCCCTCTTAAATATAGCCAATGAACTGGCCTCAACTACCTTCTGCGGGAGAGAATTCCAGAAATTCACCACTCTCTGTGTGAAAAAAGTTTTCCTCATCTCGGTCCTAAATGATTTCCTCCTTATCCTTAAACTGTGACCCCTTGTTCTGGACATCCCCAACATCGGGAACAATCTTTCTGCATCTAGCCTGTCCAACCCCTTAAGAATTTTGTAAGTTTCTATAAGATCCCCCCTCAATCTTCTAAATTCTAGCAAGTACAAACCGAGTCTATCCAGTCTTTCTTCATATGAAAGTCCTGACATCCCAGGAATCAGTCTGGTGAACCTTCTCTGTACTCCCTCTATGGCAAGAATGTCTTTCCTCAGATTAGGAGACCAAAACTGTACGCCATACTCCAGGTATGGTCTCACCAAGACCCTGTACAACTGCAGTAGAACCTCCCTGCTCCTATACTTAAATCCTTTTGCTATGAATGCTAACATACCACTCGCCTTCTTCACTGCCTGCTGCACCTGCATGCCTACTTTTAATGACTGGTGTACCATGACACCCAGGTCTCGTTGCATCTCCCCCTTTCCTAATCGGCCACCATTCAGATAATAATCTACTTTCCTGTTTTTGCCACCAAAGTGGATAACCTCACATTTATCCACATTATACTGCATCTGCCATGCATTTGCCCACTCACCCAGCCTATCCAAGTCACCTTGCAGCCTCCTAGCATCCTCCTCACAGCTAACACTGCCCCCCAGCTTCGTGTCATCCGCAAACTTGGAGATGTTGCATTCAATTCCCTCGTCCAAATCATTAATATATATCGTAAATAGCTGGGGTCCCAGAACTGAGCCTTGCGGTACCCCACTAGTCACTGCCTGCCATTGTGAAAAGGATCCGTTTACTCCTACTCTTTGCTTCCTGTCTGCCAGCCAGTTCTCTATCCACATCAATACTGAACCCCCAATACTGTGTGCTTTAAGTTTGTATACTAATCTCTTATGTGGGACCTTGTCGAAAGCCTTCTGAAAGTCCAGATATAACACATCCACTGGTTCTCCCTTATCCACTCTACTAGTTACATCCTCGAAAAATTCTATAAGATTCGTCAGACATGATTTACCCTTCATAAATCCATGCTGACTTTGTCCAATGATTTTACCACTTTCCAAATGTGCTGCTATCCCATCTTTAATAACTGATTCTAGCAGTTTCCCCACTACCAACGTTAGACTAACTGGTCTGTAATTCCCCGTTTTCTCTCTCCCTCCCTTTTTAATAAGTGGTGTTACATTAGCTACCCTCCAATCCTCAGGAACTACTCCAGAATCTAAAGAGTTTTGAAAAATTATCACTAATGCATCCACTATTTCTGGGGCTACTTCCTTAAGTACTCTGGGATGCAGCCTATCTGGCCCTGGGGATTTATCGGCCTTTAATCCATTCAATTTACCTAACACCACTTCCCGGCTAACCTGGATTTCACTCAGTTCCTCCATCTCATTTGACCCCCGGTCCCCTGCTATTTCCGGCAGATTATTTATGTCTTCCTTAGTGAAGACAGAACCAAAGTAGTTATTCAATTGGTCTGCCATGTCCTTGTTCCCCATGATCAATTCACCTGTTTCTGACTGCAAGGGACCTACATTTCTGGCTAATTTACAACATCCTTGTAAATCTTCTCATAGCCATAGTCATACAGTGAGGAAACAGGCCCTTCGGCCCAAGTTGCCCACACCGACCGACATGTCATAGAAACATAGAAACATAGAAAATAGGTGCAGGAGTAGGCCATTCGGCCCTTCGAGCCTGCACCGCCATTCAATAATGTCCCATAGACATTAGCCCCACCTGCCTGCGTTGGGCTCAAATCCCTCCCTAAACTTATCCTATCCATGTACCTGTCTAAATGTTTCTTAAAAGTTGTGATGGTGCCTGCCTCAACTACCTCCTCCGGCTGCTCATTCCACACACCCACCACAATTTGTGTGAAAAAATTATCCCTCAGTTTCCTATCAAATGTTTCCCCCCTCACCTTAAATCCTATGTCCTCTGCACTCTGCAATCTTTCTAGCTTAATAACATTTCTGCTATAACGGGGTGATCAAAACTGAACATTCACCCTTCCTATTCCCCTCATGATCTTACACACCTGTACAAGATCACCCCTTCGCCCCCTGCCACATTGCTGAACAAACATCAGAGACAGGCAGCATGCAAATGCAATGCATCTCACCAATGCATCTCACTCCTTGAAGCAGGCGGCCAAAAAGATCAGCTTTAATGGTGTGTTAAAAAAGAGAAGCAGATTTAGTTTCGGGTAAAAATCTCAGCAGCAACTTTCATCCACTTGAACCAGTGAACTTGAGATGGGTTTTAGATGTTGATGGAAAGTGTGCAGCTCCCACTGAACTATCACACCGTTGATTGGTCTGTGTTGCCATCGAGTCAGAGTCATACAGCATGGAAACTAGTCTTTAGAAATACAGTGGGCAACAGACTCTTCGGCCCACCAAGTTCGCGCAAGCCAGCGATCACCCTGTTCACCAGCGCTATCCTACACACTAGGGACGATTTACAATTGTTTTCACCGAAGCCAATTAACCTACAAACCTGCACGCCTTTAGAGTGTGGGTGGAAAGCGGAGCAGAGAAAACCCACAAAGTCACAGGGAGAACATACAAACTCCGTACAGACAGCACCCGTAGTCAGGATTGAACCTGGGTCTCTGGCACTGTAAGACAGCAACTCTACTGCTGCACCACTGTGCCACCCAGTGGACCCTTTGGCGTAACTTGCCCATGCCAACCAACATGCCCCATCTACACTAGTCCCACCCAGTCCCCGTTTGGCCCATATCCCTCTAAACATTTCCCATACATGTACCTGTCCAAATGTTTCTTAAATATTGTTATTGGAGTGTCACTGATGCCATGCGTTCAACTATCTGTATGCAACTCTATGTCCTCTTCTCATTCTGACTTGTGAGTGATCAGCCCCAATCTCCATCACTCTAACATTGGTGGCCATATCTTAAATAAAGCATACTTGTAGGTTGGGGCTTCGAGTATTAGAGTCAGGAAGTCGTGATACAGCTTTATAAGACTTTGGTGAGTGAGACCACATTGGGTATATTGCGTACAGTTATGGTCGCCCCATTGCAGGAAGGGTGTGGAGGCTTTGGAAGGGGTGCAGAGGAGTTTTAGCAGGATGATGCCGGGATTAGGGGGTGTTAGCTTCAGGGAGAGGTTGGACAGACTTGGATTGTTTTCTCTGGAACGCTGGAGGTTGCGGTGTGACCCGGTCGAAGCTTTTATAATTATCAGAGGCATAGACAGGGTAGACAGTCAGAACCTTTTTCCTGGTATGGAAATAAATATCAGAGGGTATAGCTATAGAAAAGTTTAAAGGAAATGTGTGAGAAAAGTTTTTTACACAGAGGGTGGTGGGTGCCTAGAACGCACTGCCAGGAGTGGTGGTGGAGGCAGATACGATAGTGGTAATTCAGAGGCTTTTGGATAGGCACATGGATATGGAGGGATATGGATTATGTGCAGGTAGATAAGAGTTGGTCTTGGCATCATGTTTTGGCACAGACATTGTGGGCCGAAGGGCCCGTTCCTGTGCTGTACTGTGCTGTGTTCTATGTACTCCCACCATTATGCTGACAAATTTAACTGAATACTTCTCTTCTAAGGATGAACACAGGATTTTGTTTAGACGTTTTAGGGATTAGTTTATTTGTGTCAAACCAAACCTCCCGTGATTTAGTCTGAGGAATGATTATAAAGTGTAAATCCAGCAAATAAACTCAAACAGTAAACATACGGTGCTCCTGAGAACAACGGGTTACAATCTTGGCAGTTTCTCCCTGGTGTTTAAGAGTTTGTGCTCTTTGGTTTGGTTTAGTTTTGTTTATTTTCACGTGTTCCGAGGTATAGTGGAAAGCTTTTCTGTGGTGTGCTATCCAGTCAGCGGAAAGACTGGAGATTATTACAATCAAGCTGTCCACAGGATAAAGGGAATAACGATAAGTGCAAGGTAAAGCCCAGTAAAGTCCAATCAAAAATATTCTGAGGTTCTCCAATAAGATAGATAGATGTTAGGTCAGCACACCTCTCTAGTTGATGATACGATGATTTAACTGCCTGATAGCAGCTGGGAAGAAACTGTCCCTGAATCTGGAGCTGTGCGTTTTCACACTTGCCTGGTGGGAGAGAGGAGAAGAGGGAGTGACCGGGGTGAGAGTGGTCCTTGATTATGCTGGTGGCCTTGCCGAGGCACCGCAAAGTGTAGATGGAGTCAATGGAAGGGAGGTTGGTTTTTACGACTGCCGGAAGAACAACTAGAGAGCAGTTCTGATCTTCCATCTACCTCATTGGAGACACTTTGTTCAGACTTTACTGGACTTTATCTTGCACTAAACCTTATTCGCATTATTCCCTCTATCATGTATATGTTCACTGTGGATGGTTCGATGGTAATCATGTGTAGTCTCTCCGCTGACCGGTTGGCATGCGACAAAAGATTTCACCCTACCTCGGTACACGCGACAAAAAAACAAACTCAAACTCCAGGTTTGTATAGGGATCTGCAGGGCTTCATCCAGTTGTTATGTTGTGAGCGTTGCCATCTCAGAGCCTGTCTCACTCAATCCTTTCCTTCTTTCCTCTCCTCAATGCGTAGCTTTGAAAAGCAGTTACACCTGCAACATCTGCAACGTGATCCTGAACTCGGTGGAACAGTTTCATGCACATCTGCAGGGCTCCAAGCACCAGAGCAAGTAAGTAAGACTCTTCATCCAGATGTTGGTGGTGAGGGAATGAAGTCCATGCTCGGTGGTACCAGGACTACAGTTTACTGGTTCAATGGTTCTTTATTATCACCTGTACCAAGGTTCAGTCAAATTATTTTTCCACATACAGTTCAGTGAGATTATTGCCACGCATACTGAAAGTTCAATCCCCGATTAAGTACAGAATGCATAGAAACAGCCCACTGAGTCTATATGCAAGAGTCCGCAAGTTTTGGTGCCATGTTCACAGTCCCAGCTGTAGTTGGCCGTAGAGGCCTGTTGCAGCTGACTCCTCTGTCCCGATCGGCCCGCGAAAGCCGTCGTCCCACTCCTAGCCCGGCCACCTTCAGCCTTCGTGCCCCGGGGGCGTCTCCCGCAGCCGACCTTGAGAGCGTGGAAGGTCCCGCCTCACTGGCTCTTTGTCCACCGTCCGCTGCCATCTCCGACTAACTCCGTCCACCCACCTCTCTGGTTCCCGGTCCGCGGGATCGAGCAGGAGACGAGCCTCGGATGAGGATCCCACTCCAGGAGGGGTTCCCCAGGTCCGCGGAGGGCGATCCAGGCCTGTTGCTGGGCTGTGGGGCAAAGGCCCGTGTTCTTTCCAATACCTGGAGTCCAATTGACCAGGTTTATGTCAATGCAGTGGGGATTGGTCTGAAGAAGGGTCAAGACTTGAAACGTCATCCGTCCATTCTCCACCACACATGCTGCCTGACCCTCTGAGTTCCTCCAGCACTTTGTGTTTTGCCCAAGATTCCGGTATCTGAAATTCCTTGTGTCTCCAAGACTGGGTTGCAAGCTGGGATCTAATCAAGGGATTTGTGGTTTATATATAGAATAACAGATTGTTGGGTGTGGGGGAGGGGAACCTTCAAAACCTTCATAACTTTTGTACTTGTTTCACCGATTGGAACAAAACTTATTTGACTTGCATCAGAGGAGAATGGTGAGTAAGGTGGCGAAAAATCATAGCGCTATGGGAGTTTTAGTAATATACTAGACCAAGTGCAGACCCGTTGGGTCTGTTCCCCCAACGTGCGGTTGTGGGGGGGGAGGCGGCATGCAGCGTCACACACACTAACTATCCCCCCCCCCCGCACTCACGCTAAGTACCCCCCTTGATATTATATTAATATTATTAATTTGCTCCTTTTACCCCATAACCACCGTATCTACTGACGCATAGCCCCCAACTTGCAGTCACATCTAGAGGGAGGGGGGGGGGGAGGGGGTAGAGAGTTAGGGTAGAGAGAAAAGGGGCAGAGACACAGAGAGAGACAGAGACACAGAGAGAGGGGAAAGAGGGAGAGGGGGTGGAGAGGAGGAGAAGAGGGAGGGTGGGTGAGAGGGGAAATGTGGGGGAGGATGGGAGGAGAGAGAGAGGGGGGGAGAGGAGAGGGGGGAGAGGAGAGGGGGGAGAGGAGAGGGGGGGAGAGGAGAGGAGGGAGGGAGGAGAGGGGGGGGGAGAGGAGAGGGGGGGAGAGGAGAGGGGGGAGGGAGGAGGGGGGGAGAGGAGAGGGGGGGAGAGGAGAGGGGGGAGGAGAGGGGGAGGAGAGAGGATAGGGGGGGAGGAGAGGGGGGAGGGGAGAGAGGTGGGGAGAGAAAGGACGGGAGAGAGAGAGGGAAAGGGAGAGAGACAGGGGGGGAGAGAGAGGAGGTGAGAGAGAGAGAGAGAGTGCCTTTTTACTTCAACCCAAACCCCCCAAACAACCATTTGCAGGCAGTGCTTTTTTACTTCAAACTAACCATATTTTCTTTTTCAAACCACATTAAGGGTACTTACTCACAGTTGTGTAGACATTTGTTCAGTGTCATTCAGAGCTCAGAGTGCCCTCCAGCTTGCAGAGACTGATTGAGGCACACCACTTCCTGGTTTTATAGTCCCTTCCCCTCCCTCCAGCAGGGGCAGCAGAGAGAATGGTGAATTTTATTTAAACATTAATTTCTCTCTGATTTTCCATCGATGGGAAAAATACTCTGGTCCAGGAAGGCAGACATGGGCTCTGATCGAGGTGGCCAAAAATGACAGCCATAGGTGGCGGCGTTCTCTCGGAAATCGCAGCACAGTGGGCCAAAAGCGGTCAAGATCAGACTTTTAGTAATATACTAGACCAAGTGCAGACCCGTTGGGTCTGTTCCCCCAACGTGCTGTTGTGGGGGGGGGGGGGGGGGGGGAGGCGGCACCACATCGCTCCCCCCCCCCCGCACTCACGCTAATTACCCCCTTGATATTATATTAATATTATTAATTTGCTCCTTTTACCCCATAACCACCCATATACTGACGCATAGCCCCCAACTTGTTTAGGGAAGGAATGGTGGGGGAGGGGGAGGGGGGGAGGAAAAAGAGGGGCAAGGGGGGCAGGAGAAAAAGAGGGGGACGAGAGGAGACGGGCGGGAGGGGCGAACTGGAGGCGGGGAGGGGGGAGAGGAGGAGGAGGAGCGGGCGGTAAAAGAGGAGGCGAGGGGGGAAAGGAGAGGGGGGGGGAGGAGAGGGGGGGGAAAGGAGGGAGGGGGAGAGGAGAGGGGCGGGAGAGGAGAGGGGGGAGGAGAGGAGAGGGAGGGCAGGAGAGGGGACGGGAGGGGAGAGAGGAACGAGGGGGAGAGGAGAGGGGGAGAGGAGAGGGGGGAGAGAGAGTGGGAGAGGAGAGGGAGAGAAGGGAAGAGGAGGGAGGGTTAGGGAAGGGAAGGGTGGGGAGGGGAGGAGAGTAGGGGGAGAAGGGGGACCGGGGGGAGTGAGAGGGAGGGGGGAAGAGGAGGGAGAGGAGGGGGAGAGGGAGAGGAGGGGAGAGGAGAGGGGGGAGAGAGAGGGGGGAAGAGAGGGGGATGAGGAGAGGAGAGGAGGGGGAGAGGAGAGGGGGGGAGAGGAGAGGGGGGGAGAGGAGAGGGGGGAGGAGAGGGGGAAGAGGAGGGGGGGAGAGGAGAGGCGGGAGGAGGAGAGGGGGGGAGAGGGGGGAGAGGAAAGGGGGGGAGAGGGGGGAGATGAGAGGGGGGGAGGAGAGGAGAGGAGGCGAGAGGAGAGGAGAGGAGAGGGGGGGAGGAGAGGAAAGGTGGGGAGGTGAGGGAAGATGGGGAGGAGAGGGGGGAAAAGGAGTGGGGAGAGAGGAGAGGCGGGAGGAGGAGAGGGGGGGGAGAGGAGAGGGGGGGAGAGGACAGGGGGGGGAGAGGAAAGGGGGGGGGAGAACCTAAAAAATACATTTTAGAACCAAAAAAGACACATTCTGCAAGCATTGTAGAACCAAAAGAGACACTTTTTGCAAACATTTTAGAACCAATAAACACTTTTTGCAAAAATTTTAGAACCAATAGACACATTCTGCAAGCGTTTTAGAACCACTAAGGACACTTACATTTGAATAGACATGTGTTCAGTGTTATTCACAGCTCAGAGAAACGTGACCCTCTGCCTTCCTCCAGCTTGTAGACACTGATTGAGGCACACCACTTCCTGGTTTTATAGTCCCTCCCCCCTGCCGCCAGCAGGGGCAGCAGAGAGAATGGGGAATTTTGTAAAATCATTAATATCTTTGTCATTTTTCATCGACGGAAAAAATCCTCGGCACACATACGGCGGAGGGGGGCTCTGAGCAAGGTGGCCAAAAATGACGGCCGTAGGTGGCGGCGTTCTCTCGGAAATCGCAGCACAGATGGCCAAAACCGGTCAAGAGCAGACTTTTAGTAATATAGATAGATAGATATAGATAACAGGTTCCCGGGAGTGTGTTACAGGCTGGAATCTAATCCAGCGGTATGGGGGTTTATATATACAATAACAGACTCCCGTGAGTGAGTTACAGGGCAAGATTTAATTCAGGGGTTCAGAGGTTTATAGTGTACATGGAATAGCAGATACCTGGGAGTAAGTTACCAGATGGGGTCTAATCGAGATGTTGGCTGGGGTTACTATTTCTCGAGCATATTGTCTGAGGTCCACTGGGCCTCCCCTCCTCCAAGCATGTCGCAAGCGGAAGGTATACTGTTTATGGGCTTATGTTCCTCTTGCATGTTAAATTTACCTACCTTTTGCTGTTGTTTATACATTGGCGCAGCGGTAGAGTTGCTGCCTTACAGCGCCAGAGACCCGGGTTTGAATCTGACTACAGGCGCTGCCTGTACGGAGTTTGCACCTTCTCCCTGGTGCTCTGGTTTCCTCCTACGCTCCAAAGACGTGCAAGTTTGCAGGTTAATTGACTTCTGTAAATTGTCCCTAGTGAGCAGGGTAGAACTAACGCACGGGTGACCGTTGGTCGGCGCGGACTCGGTGGGCCAGAGTCCACGCTGTATCACTAAAGCTAATCTTTCTGGTAGCCATTGGAGGGCGAAGTACTTTGAATAGCAAGTCCTTCTCTCAGACACTCCTTAAGTGGATCTGCAGCCCTGGCCCTTGTGACCCGGCTGATCTATAAGCTCTGCGTTTCCCAGTGGCACTGGGACTGTTGCCTCTGATTAAATCAATGATCAATGTTTTTCCTCGGCCTGGTTCCAGCAAGCAAAGCCACCAGGGTCAAGACAACAAGGAAACTAACCAATCATGAATTAATGTGCATTTTATCCCCCAAGTTGTCCCTCGGAGTGTACTTATTGTAATTCTCCCCATTCGCTAAAGTCATTTGTCAACAGCCAGCCACTACTTGGAGATCAATTGGTCATACAGTTTATTCCCCAGTGTTGTGAGTCATTCAGATAGGATTAAGTGACGTTGCCCTCTCTCATTCCTGTGGGCTGATTTGCTTTGCTGTAACTCAACCTGTTCTGCGATGGTTCACGCCGGCTTACAAATGGGTCCCGTCTTAACAGAGTGGGAAAATACCCAGAAAGAAATCACTCAATCTGGTAACTACATGCAGACGCAAAGTCTTTAGAATTTTGACTTTAGAGACAGCGCTGAAGCAGGCCGGCCAGTGATCACCCCGTACACTAGCTCTATCCTACACTCTGGGGACAATTTACAATTTTACCGAAGCCAATTAACCTACAAACCTGTACTTCTTTGGAGTGTGGAAGGAAACCAGAGCACCTGGAGAAAACCCACACATACGCAGGGAGAACGTACAAACTCCGTACAGACAGCACCCGTATTTAGGTTCAAACCCGGTTTCTGGCGCTGTGAGGCAGCAACTCTACCACTGTCCTGCCCATAAACAGGCCCCTCGCCCCAACTCGTCCATGCTGACCAAGGTACTCTATCTAAGCTAATCCCATTTGCCCATATTCCTCTAAGCCTTTCCTATCGAGGGTCAAAGGAGTTGGAGGAATTGAGTGAAATCCAGGTTAGCCGGGAAGTGGTGTTGGGTAAATTGAATGGATTAAAGGCCGATAAATCCCCAGGGCCAGATAGGCTGCATCCCAGAGTACTTAAGGAAGTAGCTCCAGAAATAGTGGATGCATTAGTAATAATCTTTCAAAACTCTTTAGATTCTGGAGTAGTTCCTGAGGATTAGCGGGTAGCAAACGTAACCCCACTTTTTAAGAAGGGAGGGAGAGAGAAAACGGGGAATTACAGACCAGTTAGTCTAACATCGGTAGTGGGGAAACTGCTAGAGTCAGTTATTAAAGATGGGATAGCAGCACATTTGGAAAGTGGTGAAATCATTGGACAAAGTCAGCATGGATTTACAAAAGGTAAATCATGTCTGACGAATCTTATAGAATTTTTCGAGGATGTAACTAGTAGCGTGGATAGGGGAGAACCAGTGGATGTGGTGTATCTGGACTTCCAGAAGGCTTTCGACAAGGTCCCACATAAGAGATTAGTATACAAACTTAAAGCACACGGCATTGGGGGTTCAGTATTGATGTGGATAGAGAACTGGCTGGCAAACAGGAAGCAAAGAGTAGGAGTAAACGGGTCCTTTTCACAATGGCAGGCAGTGACTAGTGGGGTACCGCAAGGCTCAGTGCTGGGACCCCAGCTATTTACAATATATATTAATGATCTGGATGAGGGAATTGAAGGCAATATCTCCAAGTTTGCTGATGACACTAAGCTGGGGGGCAGTGTTAGCTGTGAGGAGGATGCTAGGAGACTGCAAGGTGACTTGGATAGGCTGGGTGAGTGGGCAAATGTTTGGCAGATGCAGTATAATGTGGATAAATGTGAGGTTATCCATTTTGGTGGCAAAAACAGGAAAACAGACTATTATCTAAATGGTGGCCGATTAGGAAAAGGGGAGATGCAGCGAGACCTGGGTGTCATGGTACACCAGTCATTGAAAGTAGGCATGCAGGTGCAGCAAGCAGTGAAGAAAGCGAATGGTATGTTAGCTTTCATAGCAAAAGGATTTGAGTATAGGAGCAGGGAGGTTCTACTGCAGTTGTACAGGGTCTTGGTGAGACCACACCTGGAGTATTGCGCACAGTTTTGGTCTCCAAATCTGAGGAAGGACATTATTGCCCTAGAGCGAGTGCAGAGAAGGTTCACCAGACTGATTCCTGGGATGTCAGGACTGTCTTATGAAGAAAGACTGGATAGACTTGGTTTATACTCTCTAGAATTTAGGCGATTGAGAGGGGATCTTATAGAAACTTATAAAATTCTTAAGGGGTTGGACAGGCTAGATGCAGGAAGATTGCTCCCGATGTTGGGGAAGTCCAGGACAAGGGGTCACAGCTTAAGGATAAGGGGGAAATCCTTTAAAACCGAGATGAGAAGAAATTTTTTCACACAGAGAGTGGTGAATCTCTGGAACTCTCTGCCACAGAGGGTAGTCGAGGCCAGTTCATTGGCTATATTTAAGAGGGAGTTAGATGTGGCCCTTGTGGCTAAGGGGATCAGAGGGTATGGAGAGAAGGCAGGTACGGGATACTGAGTTAGATGATCAGCCATGATCATATTGAATGGCGGTGCAGGCTCGAAGGGCCGAATGGCCTACTCCTGCACCTAATTTCTATGTTCTATGTTTCTATGTTTCTATCCATGTGCCTGTCCAAATAGTACCTGCCTCAACTACCTCCTGTGGCAATTCGTTCCATATACCCGTCTCTGGTGCTGCGAGGCTGCAACTCCATCACTGCGCTACTGTGCTTCTCAAGTGCTGTGCTGTACCGGGGGTCGGGTCAGCATGGTGGTGCAGCTGTAGAGCTGCTGCCTCACAGCGCCATCGACCCGGGTTCCTTCCAGCACTCAGGGATTTGGCTGTATGGAGTTTGTACATTCTCCCCGTGCCTGGACTTTCTCCGGGTGCTCCCACCCTCCAAAGATGTACAGGTTTGAAAGTTAGTTTTTCTTCGGTGAATTTGTAAATTGTCCCTAGTGTGTGTGGGTTGCTGGTCGATGCGGACTCGGTGGGCCGAGGGGCCTGTTTCCCGCGCTGAGTCTCCAAACGAAACTAAACTAATCAGATGGGATACCAGCCTTGTAGGCTTCATAATTGGAATGTTGCATTGCCCAGCATTCCGCTGTGCAATGATGCATCAGCTCTCCGGCAGAGATCTGCGCTCTGTAAGTACATTTTTTCAAAGCCTTGGAAGCCATGAATATTTGAACAGATTTCATAAAGCTGTAGGCTGTGATTCCACCGACGTCCTTTACATCTCATAAGCGATGAACATATCCTCGGGATCCAGCCCTGAAACGACAACAAGAGCAGCAGCCCACCAGGCTGTCATTCTCTGAATCTCTGCAGTCTAAAGACTGAGCGTTTTCAGGTTACTAAAGAAACTGCAAGCGGATTATAGACCAAGGCACCCCAGTGGTTTGGAAATGTCAATATCTCACGTTCAGTCTTGGACAGAAACTGTAAAAATATACTTCAGTGCGATTGATTTGCTGGAGTCTGACCTCATTTGTTAATTACAGTAAAAGAGTAGTTTTCCTTCAACGAGATGACTTCTACCCAGAGGACAAACTCGGATTGTTTACTCCGGGGGGGGGGGGGGGAGACCTGATGTTAGTATATGAAATTAGAAGAGGCACAGGAGAGGATAAACAGAAGCTTTTCCCCCCCAGGATGGAAATCAAACACTAAAGTGCATAAGCGAGGGGCTTTAAGTTTAAAGGAGATGTGTGGGGCAAGTGTTTTACACAGTTGGTGGTGGGTGCCTGGAACACACTGCCAGTGGGTGGTGGTGGAGGCACATACGATGGTGGCGTTTAAGAGACTTTTGGATAAGCACATGGACATGTAGGGAATGGAGGTTAATGGATTACGTGCAGAGAGTTAAGAGTTGGTCTTGGCATCATGTTCAGCACAGACATTGTGGGCCGAAGGGCCTGTTCTTATGCTGTACCGGTCTATGCTCAATGGCAATATTCTGGTGAACCACCTCTGCAGTCTCTCCAGTGTAGTCATGTCCATACACTGGATCAGGCAGCATGGGTGCAAGGAAACCGATGGATGACTTTTTGGGTCGGGAACCACCTTCTGACCAGCTGAATTCCTCCAGCACTTGCTCAAATACCACTATCTGCAGTTCCTTGTGCCTGCACATCCTGATCTGAGATTCACTAAACGTTATTCCCTTTATCCTGCATCTGTGGGCAGTTTGATTGTAGCTCGTGACTCAGTGGGCTGCTTCCGTGCTGTATCTCTAAAACAAAACGAAACTGAATTAAATGGGATTGGAGTCAATGAGTAGTTGCCTCTAATCCGCAGGGAGAAAATGGGAAAGTGGGATAACATGAACCTAGTGTGAAACAGTCTTTCTCTCCAGAGATGCGGCCTGTGGATGACTTTTCGGGTTATAGAGTTATAGTTATACAGGGAAAAGCTGAGTTATAGAATCTTATAGAAACATATAAATTAATAAAAGGGCTGGACAAGCTAGATGCAGGACATTTTTTCCCAATGTTGGGCGAGTCCAGAACCATGGGCCACAGTCTTGGAATAAAGGGGAAGCCATTTAAGACTGAGGTGAGAAAAAACTTTTTCACCCAGAGAGTTGTGAATTTGTGGAATTCCCTGCCACAGAGGGCAGTGGAGGCCAAGTCACTGGATGGATTTAAGGGAGAGTTAGATAGAGCTCTAGGGGCTAGTGGAATCAACGGATATGGGGAGAAGGCAGGCACGGGTTATTGATTGGGGACGATCAGCCATGATCACAATGAATGGCGGTGCAGGCTCGAAGGGCTGAATGGCCTCCCCCTGCACCTATTTTCTATGTTTCTATGAGTTACTCGAGCATTTTGTGTCTACGGTTTTAACCAGCGTCTGCAGCTCCTTCCTACACAGATCAATGGTTAGCATGTACTTAGTGGGCCGAATAGCCTGCTTCCATGCTGTATATCTCTGCGAGTCCATGAGACGCTACGATGCATTTTGGGCCAGTTTTAAATGCTGACATGATTTATCTTCACCTAAACCACTTATCATTATGAACATCCGACTTGTTCGGTCTCCTACTTCTCCTGCATTGCATCTTCCAGAAGGACAAACGTTGGTTGGCCCGAGCATTATAATGAGACCATAATCAGTCAAAAAATATTTCAGCCAGGTTGCCAGGGAAGTATTTGCTTAACATCCACCTCCTGAACTCCACCAGGAGGGTGTGCTGTGCATACCAAGCACACTCCCTGCTGTGTGGCCTCAACCATCAGCATAGTTAGTTACTTAGTTTAGTTTAGTTTATTATAACGTGTACCAAGGTACAGTGAAGAACCTTTTGTTGCAATCTGGAATCAAAGTGCTTCACAGCCTGGTTTGTGAACAGCTCCATCCAAGACGAGAAGAAATTGTAGAGAGTTGTGGACGCAGCCCACTCCATCACAAAAACCACCCGACTCCATCTACACCTCACACTGCCTCGCCAAGGCATCACCAGCATAAACAAGGACCAGTCTCACCTCGGTCACTCCCTCTTCTCCCCTCTCCCATCAGGCAAGTGGTACAGAAGTGTGAAAACGCACACCTCCAGATTCACGGACCATTTCTTCCCAGTTGCTATCAGGCAACTGAACCATCCTATCAACAACTAAGGAGCAGTCCTGAGCTACCATCTACCTCATTGGAGACCCTTGGACTAACTTTAATTGAACTCTACTGAACTTTGTCTTGCACTAAACATTATTCCCTTTATCCCGTATCTGTACACTGTGGACGGCTTGATTATAATCATGTATGGTCTTTCCTCTGACTGGTTGGCATGCAACAAAATAGCTTTTCACTGTACCCCGTTACATAGAAACATAGAAACATAGAAAATAGGTGCAGGAGTAGGCCATTCGGCCCTTCGAGCCTGCACCACCATTCAATATGATCATGGCTGATCATCCAACTCAGTATCCTGTACCTGCCTTCTCTCCATACCCCCTGATCCCTTTAGCCACAAGGGCCACATCTAACTCCCTCTTAAATATAGCCAATGAACTAGCCTCAACTACCTTCTGTGGCAGAGAATTCCACAGATTCACCACTCTCTGTGTGAAAAATGTTTTTCTCATCTCGATCCTAAAAGATTTCCCCCTTATCCTTAAACTGTTACCCCTTGTTCTGGACTTCCCCAACATCGGGAACAATCTTCCTGCATCTAGCCTGTCCAACCCCTTAAGAATTTTGTAAGCTAGGGTACTGTCCAATTCACCTCTACCCCATTGCGGACATTGAACTTTGTCTCTGGAATCAATGTGCTACCATGCTGAGAACAATTTTCCGCACTCTGTATCTTCCCCTTTGCTCTCCCTATTGTACCTGTTTGACTTGATTGTATTTATGAATGGTGTATCTGATATGTTTGGATAGCATGCAAAAGAGAGTTCCAGAGATTCACCACTCTCTGTGTGAAAAATGTTTTTCTTTTTTTTTTTTTAATTTTGTTTATAGGGACAGTGCATATTAATGAACATTTGCATGTAAATATGCGAGATTGTAGCCAATCAGTAGCTAATTTCCGTCTCTAGTCCCAGGCAAAGGTAGGTGAATTGTCTTGCCCAAGGACACAACGACAGTACACACTCCAAGCAGGATTCGAACCGGCCACCTTCAGGTTGCCAGCCGAACACTTAGCCCATTGTGCATCTCATCTCGATCCTGATGGATTTCCCCTTTATCCTTAAACTGTGACCCCTTGTCCTGGACTTCCCCAACATCGGGAACAATCTTCCTGCATCTAGCCTGTCCAACCCCTTAAGAATTTTGTAAGTTTCTATAAGATCCCCCCTCAATCTTCTAAATTCTAGCGAGTGTCAGTTACATGTGACAATAAACTGAACTAAACTAAACTAAAATAAAATAAACCAATCTATCCAGTCAGCGGAAAGACTATATCAGGGTGAGACTGGTCATTGATTATGCTGGTGGCCATGTCGAGGCCGTGTGAAGTGTAGATGGAGTCAATGGAAGGAGGTTTGGTTTGTGTGATGTCTTGGTGCCAGCTGAAAAATAAAGTCTTCATGAAACCGCTGAGTGATTGAAGGGCTCGTAATGAGGTTATGACTTTCAGAGCTTGAATAATCTTTTAACAAATGGGAGAGTGCAGCGGGAGAGAGAATGTAAAATTTGATAAATCAAACTCTTCAAATTGCACAACAAGGTTTGCACTTGCCAGAAATATGCCTTCAAATATATCTTCTATCTCCTTTAGTTCATAAATTGTAGGAGCAGAATGAGGCCCATCACGTCCACTCCGCCTTTCAGTCATGGCTGATCTACTGTATCTTTATCTCACTACTACATTTGCCTTCCCATATCCCTATGACACCCTAAAGGGCCTATCCCACTTGGGCGACCTAATCCGCCAGTTCTGGCGAGTTTGCCCTCGACTCATACTCGCAGCATGGTCGACACGAGGTCGTAGGAGGTCTTCGTAACTCTCCTTCATGCTCGAGGGTGGGCTCCGCGTACTCGAGGCCTCAGCTAGATCGCGGCGTTTTTTTCCCAATATGTTAAAAAATGCCCGCGAGTAAAAAAAGGTCGCCATGGAAACAATCGATACTTTTTTTACTCGTAGGTTTAGTTGTAGTATGTCGTAATATGTTAGTCGTGGGTAATCGAGGGTAGTCGAAGGTAGTCGTAGATAGTCTTCATCATAGTCGAAGGGAGGTCGAAGGAGATCGAAGGAGGTCGCCTTCACACTCCACCATTCGGTGTCCAATTTCCCCGAAGTTAGTCGTAGGTCGTCAGAGCTAGTCTTCTACATAATCGAAGGAGGTCTTCTACATAGTCGAAGGATGTCTTCAACATGTCATTTTTCAAACTCTTCTAAACTCGCCAATTAGGTTGCCCAAGTGGGACAGCCCCTTTACTAATCATGAATCTGTCAAACTCAGTTTTAAAAATATCCATTGACTTGGTATTTTCAATGATCATTCAATTCCTTATCATCCGGCCCTAATGAGTGCCCCCCCACCCACCCCCTTTGGACAGTCTCCCTCAGATGGCCACGTCAATCAATTCAGCTTGTTTATTTATGTATTGTATTTATTTACCTTTCTTGTACATCAGTGGAGCTGCACACTAAATCTCGTTGCACTGACGTGCAATGACAATAAAAGATATATTATTATTATTATTCACCTGCTATTTCTTTATTCCCCAATTATCACATCTCCAGCAGTGTTATTTTGAAAAGGGGTGGCACGGTGGTGCAGCGGTAGAGTTGCTGCCTTATAACACCAGAAACTCGGCTTCGATCCTGACTACGGGGCTTGTCTGCACGGAGTTTGTACCAGCTCCCCGTGATCTGCGGGAGTTTTCCCCGGGTGCTCCGGTTTCCTCCCACACTTCAAAGACGTACAGGTTTGTAGGTTAATTGGCTTTGGTAAAAACTGTCCATAGTGTGTGCAGGATAGACCTAGTGTGCAAGGTGGTCGCTGGTCAGCGCTAACTCGGTGGGCCGAAGGGCCTGTTTCCATGCTGTACCTCCAAACTGAAAAAAATTTAACATTCTTCAGTGGTCCAATGTCCACTCTTACCTCTTTCTTACTCTTTATATATCTGAAGAAACCTTTGCTATCCTCTTTTATATTGTTGGCTAGATTACTTTCTTATTTCATTGTCTTTTCAGTTACCTTCTGTTGTTCTTTTAAAGTTATCCAACCCTCTAGCATCCCACTAATCTTTGCAATATTATATGCCTTGTCTTTCAGTTTTTTAGGCTGCTTGAAATTCCAACATACACTCCCAGATGGTGATCGACACTTTTCCTTTTCAACCAGTAAACCCAATAATAATCTTTCTAACATCTTGGGTTTTAGATTTAGGTGTATTATTGTCACTGTGTCTGAGGTACAGTGAAAAGCTTTTGCATGCTATCCAAACATATCAGATACACCATACATAAATACAACCAAGTCAAACAGGTACAATAGGGAGAGCAAAGGGGAAGATACAGAGTGCGGAAAATTGTTCTCAGCATCTAGCACATTGATTCCAGAGACAAAGGTCAATGTCCGCTATGGGGTAGAGGTGAATTGGACAGTACCCTAGCTTACAAAATTCTTAAGGGGTTGGACAGGCTAGATGCAGGAAGATTGTTCCCGATGTTGGGGAAGTCCAGAACAAGGGGTAACAGTTTAAGGATAAGGGGGAAATCTTTTAGGATCGAGATGAGAAAAACATTTTTCACACAGAGAGTGGTGAATCTGTGGAATTCTCTCCCGCAGAAGGTAGTTGAGGCCAGTTCATTGGCTATATTTAAGAGGGAGTTAGATGTGGCCCTTGTGGCTAAAGGGATCAGGGGGTATGGAGAGAAGGCAGGTACAGGATACTGAGTTGGATGATCAGCCATGATCATATTGAATGGCGGTGGAGGATGGAAGGGCCGAATGGCCTACTCCTGCACCTATTTTCTATGTTTCAATGTTATGGAAGGACCATCCATAACGTCCGGCCTGATAACAGAGGGGAAGAAACTGTCCCCGAGTCTCGTGGTGTACGCTTTCAAGCTCCTGTATCTTCTGCCGGACGGGAGCGGGTAGAAGAAGGAATGACCGGGGTGCACAAGTCTTTGATTATGTTGGCTGCATTTCTGAGGCAGCGTGAAGTGTAGATGGAGTAATTGGTGGGGACATTGGTATATGTGTGTGTGATGGACTGGGTGACGTCTACAATTCTCTGCAATTTCTTGCGGTCTTGGGCAGAGCTGTTCCCAAACCATGCTCTGATGCAACCCGACAGTATGCTCTCTATGTTCATCCCTGTTCATGAAGTATCATGTTATGCTTGCCTTTGTTGATCGGGGCATTGAATATAAGAGTCAGGAAATCATGCAGCGGCTTTATAAAACATTGGTTCATCCATGTTTTGAGTAATGGGCGCAGTTCTGGTCGGCCCATTACAGGAAGGATGTGGAGACTTTGGGGAGGGTGCAGCAGAGCTGTACCAGATTGCGGACTGGATTCGAAGGAATTAGAATTCTCTAATTTTAAGTAACTTCTAATAACACTCCCCACTCCCTCTTCCTCCACCCTAGTCGTTTCACCAGTTCCACAGTTCACCACATAGTATCTCTCTTGAGGTCACACTTTTCACAAGCCAACAATGGGCCGACCAGAGAACCACCCTGCCAGAGGTCATGTATAGCCGGCCCTTAGCTGGTCCTGGTCTTTATTGACCTCCAGCTCTTCACCCACTTGCTGCATTTACCCTCCACTCCCTCCCACCCACTCCCCAGCTCATCTGAAGACCTAGCTGGTGAGGTGTCCATCCAACACACACACACACACTCACACTGATACACATTCACACCCACGCACACTCTCACACTCATACACACTAACACACACACTCACGCTGACAAACATTCACACTCACACATGCACTCACACTGACACACATTCACACACGCACAGTCACACACATTCACACACATTAACAAACACACTCACACACACACACACACATTAACACACACACTCACACACATACACACACACATTAACACACACACTCACACTGACACACATTCATACATACACACATACACACACAGCCATAGAAACATACACACACATACACAGACACACACAGACATATACACAGACACTCACGCGCATACACACAATCACACTGACACATGCACTCACACTGACACACACTTCCACTGACACACACTCACACTGACACACACTCACACTGACACACACATATGCACAGACACACAGATAAATACACATACTCACACACATACACACACATACTGACACAAGCATATAGACTGAGACACACACACACACACAGATGTCAGCTTGTCAGAAGTGTGCAGGTTATGCACCACGTTTACTGACAGCCCGTGCGAGCCACGATGAGCAGCCAGCGAGACTGGCAGCCAGGGGACAACTTGCTCACCACGCCACAGAGCTACCGCCAGGACACGGGAAGGTCATGTGAAACTCATACGTGTGCTAGTCTAATTGCCGCAAGTCAGCTGAAAGACTGTACATGATTACAATCAAGCCGTCCACAGTGTACAGGTGCATGATAAAGGGAATAATGTTTAGTGCAAGATAAAATCCAGTAAAGTCCGATTAAAGATAGTCCGAGGGCCTCGAATGAGGTAAAAGTGCGGTCAGGATGGTGATACGATGGTTCAGTTGCTTTTCACTGCACCTCTCCACACACGACAACAATATAAAATAAACTAAAACTACAGTCAACCACAAACACCGGCGATTTCATTCTGAGCCGCAACAAGATGTCGTGTTGTGCTTGGGAATGGCACTAATCACCATTTAATGGTATTGCTTGGAGTAGGGTGAAGTTGTCCAGTGAAGTTATTGAAGCTGAGCTCCCTTTGTGCGTCCGTGGGTGGATGATGATTGGACTCAGCAGGCAGAGATATCAGGAGTGATTCGGGAGCAGTGACGTGGAAACACTCGGGTTGCTAAAAGAAAGCCGTGCAGAGAGTGCAGTTATCTCTCGGCGGAAACCACAGCTCAGCGGGAGGGCCCTCTGAGTCAGATGTGTCACCGGTTCAAATCTGAGTCTTGCAACCATTTTGTTTTTGTATCAAAAATAATTTATTTAATTACTATCACGATACAGAATAAAACCGTGGTGACACACCCACCAACATATTAGAAAATCTCCAAATTGTTCAGACACTAAATTTCTAAACAACTATGCTGCAAATATACTAAATAACTACTATACAACTATGTCGCTCTCTAACGCCACCCGGGCACCGACGTAACCCTGGTAAAGGGCCAAGCATCCTGCTCGGGCAAAGCCCTCTTCCGCCTGGTGCCATGACTCGCGGATGGCCAGCTTGGCCAGGCCTAGGAGCAACCCAACCAGGCCATCTTCGGCCCTGCCCACTCCCGACCTGCAACCTTGGCGCACGTTTAGTTTAGTTTAGAGTCATGGCGCCCTTCGGCCCACCGAGTCCGCACCGACCAGCGATCACCCGTACACTAGTTCTATCGCCCACACTAGGGACAATTTACAGAAGCCAATTAATCTACAAACCCGCACGTCCTTGGGCACCTGAGAGTAATGCAGAACACCCGGAGAAAACCCACGTGGTCACAGGGGGAAGGTACAAGCTCCGTCACCTAAACGTCAATTAAGAAAATCACCGGCAATCGAGCTCAATTAACCTACAAACCCGCACATAGTTGGAATGTGAGAGAAAACTGGAGCAACCGGAGGTAACGCACACTGGCACAGTGGCGCAGAGCTGCTGCCTCACAACCCCAGAGACCCTGGTTCAATCCTGACTACTGGTGCTGTCTGTATGGAGCTTGCACGTTCTCCCTGTGACCACGTGGGCTTTCTCCGGGTGCTCCGGTTCCCTCCCACACTCCCCAAAACGTGCGGATTTGTAGGTTAATTATGTTAATCATCTTAGAAGTGGGTGCAATTATGACATCTGGACAGATATGCAGATAGGAAGGGTTTAGATGGATATGGGCCAAATGCAAGGAAATGGGGCAAGCCCAATAGGTTAAATAACAGGAATTGCAGTTGCTAGAATCTTGAGTACAATACAAAACTGCTGGAGTAACTCAGTGAATCAGGCAGTATCTGTGGAGGGAATAGACAGGCAAAGAAGATGGCCCTTCTTCAGACGTTTTGGGTCTGGGCCCCTTTTCTGAAGTAGGGTCCTGACCTGAAACGTCGACTATTCATTCCCTCCACTGAAAGGGGGTTTAGAGAGATGTGGGCCAAATGCAGGCAAATGGGATTTGCCCAACATGCCGATTTGGTCGGCACGGACAAGGTGGGCCGAAGGGTCTGTTTCCGTGCTGTACAGTTCTACGACCCGAAGATCTATGTGGCCCTGAAGAAGGATTGTTGGGGGTATGGAGCAAATCAGCACGTCACCTTGTTGCAAGCAGTGAACAATGATGTAGAGACACATGTGAACACACTGCCACTTTTAATCAGCCTGCAATCATGCTCCTGCTCACCACACTTGTTAAATCTAATCGCAAGGGACAAAGGGACTCTAACTGCAGCCGACAGCTTGTTCCCTGAGGCGTCTTGAGTTTATTTATAACCTGATTTTGGTCTTTGTAGATTGAGACAGGCACAGGAATTATATCAAGTGATGTGTCTCTGCCGGTTTGTCCCAAGGTGCCTGAGACAAGCAGAGCATCCTATCACAGTGTCACCAACCTCTCTCAGTGCCATCTGTCCAGTGGCACAGGGGACGGAAATGTAGATTGGCCCATAACAGGTTAGATTGTCCCCACTCTAGACTTCAGAGATAGATCATGGCAACAAGCCCTTTGCCCCACCGAGTCCGCATCGACCAGCGATCACCCCGTGCACTAGCACTATCCTACACACTGGGGACAGTTTACAATTTTACTGCAGCCAATTAACCTACAAACCTGATCGTCATTGGAGTGTGGGGGGAAACCGGAGCGCCAGGAGAAAACCCACGTGGTCGCAGGGAGAACCTTCAAACTCCATACAGACAGCACCCGTAGTCAGGATCGAACCTAGATCTCTGGCACTGTCAGCCGGTAATTCTACCCCTGCGACCCCCTGCCAGCTCTGAAGAAGGGTCCCGACCTGAAGCATCACCTATCCATGTTCTCCAGCGATGATGCTGCCTGACCAGCTGTGTTTTTCCAGCACTCTGTGTCTTGAATTTGTCTGCATATTCCGTATGCTCAGTAAAGTGAGGCATATTGTAGCCGGCTCGAATGCTCAGTAAAGTGAGGCATATTGTAGCCGGCTCGAATTCATCACCTTCCTCCGGTGGTTGTATCCAATGAATTATTTTGAGTTTCAATGACTATTTTGGTGGAAGAAAGCATTGCAGTCCATCAGCATTCAGTAACACCTGGCAATGAGGGAATGGATGTATGACAGTGCAGGCAACAATTTGCATTTAAATAGGATGGTTAATGCAGTGCAATGCTTCACAGCAGGGTTACTGATCAAGCTCTGACAATGGGACATCCAGGCTAATATCCAAACTTGGTTTAGAGATACAGCATGGAGACTGGCTCTTCGGCCCACCGAGTCCACACCGACCATCGATCACCCATTCACACTAGTTCTATGTTATCCCACTTTCTCATCCATTCCGTACACACTGGGGGCAATTTACAGAGGGCCGATTAACCTACAAACCTGTTTAGTTTAGTTTAGTTTAGTTTGGAGTTGCAGCATTGAAACAGGCCCTTAGGCCCATCAAGTTCATGCTGGCCATCAATCACCCATTCACACTAGTTCTATCATATGCCTCTCTCTCATGCACTCCCTACACATTTAGGGGGGCAATTGATAGAGGGCCAAATAAACTACAAACCCGTAACCATTGATCAGTCTGAAGAAGGGTCTCGACTCGAAACGTCGCC
The DNA here is from genome assembly GCF_010909765.2 of Amblyraja radiata. Classification (NCBI taxonomy): domain Eukaryota; kingdom Metazoa; phylum Chordata; class Chondrichthyes; order Rajiformes; family Rajidae; genus Amblyraja; species Amblyraja radiata. The sequence goes on along the minus strand of NC_045970.1, from coordinate 38,903,713 downwards.
CATTCCTTCTCTCCAGAGATGCTGCCTCACCCGCTGAGTCACTGCAGCATTTTGTGTCCAACTACATACCCGCAGGTCTTTTTGGGAACGTTGGAAGAAACCAGAGCGCCCGGAGGAAACCCCGACGGTCACAGGGAGAACGCACAAACTCCACACACAGACCGTACCCGAGGTCAGGATCGAGCCCGGGTGTCTGGCGCTGTGAGGCATCAGCACTACCTGCTGCTCCGCGATGCCTTCAAGGACCCCATCCCTGGAGATATGCCTCAGCTTCAGGGAGAACTGGCTGGCAGGCGGCTAACTGGGTTTGGACCAGAAATCCTGTATTCTTCAATACTGACTGAAGCATCACGCTGCCCACACTGTTAATGAGGAAACGAAGCCAGGGCCATTTTTTTCCTTTTTATCGCATTCCAAGGCAGCTGGACAAATATTTATGGAGTCTCAGCAAAGACTTATTCAAATATTAATTATAAAAATGCTATTACTGGTGTGAGAAGGGTATAACAACATATTTGATTTGGCACACAATCAAAGTAATCACATCAAGGGATCGGATTTCTGTAAGAGTCTCACCCATAACTTGTCATTTGTTGTAGCTTCCTCCTTCCAGTCTCATTTTCCATGTCCAGTTGGACTGTTAGCAAGTACAGCACACTCACAGTCTCTCTCTCTCTCTCTCTCTCAGCGCGCTGGCCTCGTGGCCCGGCGATGATACAGCGGAGATTCAGGGGCCCGAACGAGGAACGCGAAAGCGCCAGGGGGCGAACAGGAAACGAAGCGAGAGGCGGAGTAAATCCAGAAGCCTCCTCCTATGTCCTCTACTTCCTCTCTCTCTCTTCTCTCTATCCCTACTCGCTCTCACCTCTCGCTCCGTCCTCTCTCTCTCTCTCTCTCTCTCTTCTCTCTTCTTCTCTCTCTCTCTCTCTCTCTCTCTCTCTCTCTCTCTCTCTCTCTCTCTCTCTCTCTCTCACTTTCTCTCTGTCTTGCCCTCATATTTGTTTATTTAGCTCTCTATCTCGCCCTCTCTCTCACCCTTTTATTTCCACCCCCCCCCCCCCCCCCCCCCCCGGTGACCAGCGTTCACGGAAGGCCTCCGGAGTCCCCATGGTCACCGCGTGTTCCCTCTCCAGGGACACGTGAGCACGGATGTAGGCCCGAAAGAGGGGCAGGCAGACGACTGTGGTCTGACCATCGACCGCCCGCTGCCTGGACCCGCGAATGCCCACCTTGGCCAGGCCCAGGAGCAGAACAGACCGAGAGATGCCACCTTCCCGATCGGCCCTCCCCCTGTGCCCAAACACCAGGATCGTGTGGCTAAAATGTAGCCAAAACGTGAGGAGCAGCCCCTTCAGATATTGGTAAAGGGGCAGCAACACCTCACACTTCATATACATGTGGGTCTCTTCCTCGCCGCTGAAGTTACAGGCAGTTGGCGAGTCCGTGAACCGACTCAAAAGTTTATTACACACCACGGCTCTGTGCAACACTCTCCATCCCAGGTCCCCGGTGTAAAGGGGGAGGACTCCCTCGTAGAGAGACCTCCACTGGGGACCGCTCCCGCCATCAGATGGTGACATGGACCGCCAGGGCGTGTCCGATCGGAAGACCAAGTGGAGGAGGTGTGGAGTGCGCAGGAACATCACGGAACGGCACCCTGGCCATCTCAGAGAGGCGGCTCATGTTGGGGTGTAGGGCCGGCACCCAGGAAATGTCTCTCTCTCCCTCTCTCTTTCTCTCTCACATTCTCTCCCCAGCTCATTTCTCTCACTATCTCTATTTTGCATTAGTTTAGTTTCTTATTGTCACATGTACTGAGGTACAGTGAAACACTTTATTGTTGCATGCTATCTGGTCAGTGAAAAAGACTATACTTAATTAAAATCAAGCTGTCCCCAGTGTACAGATATAGGATAAAGGGAATAATATTTAGTTATTAGTTATTATATTAGTGCAAGAGATAAAGTCCAGAAAAATTGGATAGTTTGATGGTCTCCAATGAGGTAGATGAATGGTCAGGACTGCTCCCTAGTTAATGATAGGACAGTTCAGTTGCCTGATAACAACTGTCCCTGAATCCGGAGGTGTGCATTTTCACACTTCTGTACCTCTTGCCTGATGGAGAGGTGAGAAGAGGGAGTGACTGCGATGAATGATCCTTGATTGTGCTGGTGGCCTTGCCGAGGCAGCGTGAAGTGTAGATGCAGTCAATGGAAGGGAGGTTCGTTTGTTTGATGGTCTGCGCTGAGTCCACAACTCTCTGCAATTACTTACGGACTTGGATGGAGCTGTTCCCAAACCATGCTGCCATGCATCCCGATAAATTCTCAGCCATGATCTTGATGAACGTACAGCAGGCCTGAGGGGCTGAATGGCCCACCTCTCTTCTGGTTCCTGCACTCCGATCATCCAGGTATACGTCAAATGCGGCACAGTGACAGAGGGGCACCGTGGCACAGCTGGTAGAGCCGCTGCCCCCCAGCGCCAGAGACCTGGGTTCAATCCTGACCTCGGGTGCTGCCTGCACGGAGTTTGTACGTTCTCCCTGCGACCACGTGGGTTTTCTCCGGGTGCTTCAGTTTCCTCCCACATCCCAAAGTCGTGCGGGTTTGTAGGGTAGTTGGCCCTCTGCAAAGCGTATAAGGAATGGGTGAGAAAGTGGGCTAACATGGAACTAGGGCATTTAAGAAAGAACTGCAGATGCTGGAAAATCGTCTGAAGAAGGGTTTCGGCCCGAAACGTTGCCTATTTCCTTCGCTCCATAGATGCTGCTGCACCCGCTGAGTTTCTCCAGCTTTTTTGTGCACCATGGAACTAGGGAAAACAGGCGATGGATGGGTCAGTGTGGACTCGGTAGGCTGAAGGGCCTGTTTCCATGCTGTGCCTTTCAACCAATTCAATCAATCAATCAATCAAAATGACTTTCTGAGTGACAAATCCCTGAAGGCTGGGACAATAAGGAGAATTGCATTGATTAGTAATCATGTTCTATGAAAGTAATCATCTTCCAGATAATTTATTGGACACTGTAGATGACTTGTGAATGACTCGGTGATTTATACCCATTTACTCTATCTGTCATTCAATCCATATTGTACCCTCCATGCAAAAATAGTTCTTGTAGTTTAACGGAGACACCTCCATATATTTGGAGAGTTACCTTGGTTGGACTTTTACAGCCAGTAACATGTAAGCAACTGAGGTAAACATAATTTTGGCTGCTCTCTGTTGTCTGGTTACTAAGATGGAGGCAACGCTTGTTCCGTGCACTCACTGCACCTATTGGCTACAGGGGTAGGTTGGACAGGCTTGGATATGTTCTCTGGAACGCCAGAGGTTGCGGGAAGACCTGATGGAATGACATAAAATTGTGAGAGGCATAGATACGGTAGATATTCAGAGCCTTTTTACCCAGGGTAAAAATGTCCAACACCAGAGGGCATAGATTTAAGGTGAGAGGGGCAAAGTTTAAAGGGGCTGTCCCACTTGGGCGACCTAATTGGCGAGTTTAGAAGAGTTTAAAATAATAACATGTTGAAGACCTCCTTCAACTATGTAGAAGACCTCCTTCAACCATGTTGAAGACCAGCTTCGACTAGCTACGACTAACTTTGGGAAAATTGGACACCGAATAGTGGAGAGTGAAGACGACCTCCCTTCGACCTCCCTTCGACCTCCCTTCGACTATGTTGAAGACTATCTATGACTACCTTCGACTACCCTCGATTACCTACGACTAACATGTCGACCTACTACGACCTACTACGACTAAACCTACGAGTAAAAAAAGTATCGATTGTTTCCATGGCGACCTTTTTTTACTCGCGGGCATTTTAAAACATATTGAAAAAAACGCCGCGACCTAGCTAAGGCCTCGTGTACGCGGAGACCACTCTCGAGCATGAAGGAGAGTTACGAAGACCTCCTACGACCTCGTGTCGACCATGCTGCGAGTATGTCGAGGGCAAACTCGCCAGAACTCGTGGATTAGGTCGCCCAAGTGCGACAGGCCCTTTAGAGAGAAGTGCGGAGCAACTTCACACAGAGGGTGGGGGGCACCTGCAACACACCACAGGGGAGGCAGGTACCACAGTGGTATTTAAGAGGCTTTTCAATCGGGTCAGATCTCAAAAAGGGTCCTGACCTGAAACGTCTGAAGATAGACTTCCAGTCTGAAGAGAGGTTCTAACCTGAAACCTCATCTATCCTTCTTCTCCAGAGTTGCTGCCTGACCCGCTGAGTTACTCTAACATTCTGTGTCTATTTTTGGTATAACCCAGCATCTGCAGCTCCTTCCTACATAGATCTGAAAAGTTGTCTGTCAATTTCCCTCCACAGACGCTGCCTGGCCTACTGAGTTCCCCCAGCACTTTTTGCACAAGATTCCAGTCTCTTTTGTCCCCAGTTATTAAATGCGGGTCGTGCCGAGTACCCAGAGTTCTTTCCAATCTCCCCGTGGAACCAATTACAGGTGCTCTGAAGTGGAACTGGTAGAAAGACTCCAGCATGTACAAATGTCTCAAGTGCTCCCTCGTGACCCAATGAAGCAATAAAGTTATTGGATGTGTTTGCTGAGTCACAAATCCTCCGGCTAATAATTCAATTGACACTAATCTAATAAATTGTTTCAGTTGTTTGCATTCTAAACCACCCTCGTTGGAGCAAAAAGATCTGCAGAGGTTGGAACCGCGAGCAAAACACAAGGTGTTGGAGGAACTCAGCGGGTCAGGCAGCATCTAGACAGACAACGTTTCAGGTCAGGACCCTTCTTGGGATCAGACCATTCTTGAGGCTGCCTGACCCGCTGAGTTACTCCAGCACTTTGTGTCTTTTTTTTTGTAAACCAGCATGTGCAGTTCCTTGTGTTTCCACAAGTACAATGGTCATCATGGAGAGGGTGGGCCGAAGGGCCAGTTTCTGTGCTGTGTCTATCTTTGAGACCGAAAGCATTCTAAGCCACAACCCTAACACAGGCAGGTGGGACTGGTGTAGATGGGGCATCTTGGTCAGCATGGGCAAGTTGGGCCAAAGGCCCTATTTCCCTCCTATATGTATTAAAAATAATGCAATCCCTCCTATATGACTTTAAAAAGAAAAAAAATGTATACAAGATCTTGAGAGAAACAGAGGGGTTGGAGATTGCAACCTTCACGTGGTCCGCCCTGTTTCAACGAATGCAATCAACCCGGTGTGCACAATCAAATAAGATCAAATAAAACAAGTTGTCCTACAACTTTAGGCTGTGCACGCCATATGCAAGAAGAAGAAGAAGAGGAACAGATAGGGTAAATGCACAGTCATTTGCCCAGAGTAGGGGAATCAAGAACCAGAGGACATGGCTTTAAAGTGAGGGGCGAAAGGAATCTGAGAGCCAACTTTTTGTGGGTGTATGGAATGAGCTGTGGGAGGAGGTAGTTGAGGCAGGTACTATCACAATGTTTAAGAAACATTAAGACTGGTACTTATAGGATAGGATAGGTTTAGAGGGATATGGGACTAGTGTAGAGGGACATTTGGGTCGGCATGGGCAAGTTGGGCTGAAGGGCCTGTTACCGCACTGTGTGACTCTATGAATAGACCAAACCCACACAGCTATCAGTAACCCATCAATGTAACCAAAATGTATTCCTGTAGAAAGACACAAAAGAAGACACAAAATGCTGGAGTAACTCAGCTGGTCAGGCAGCATGTCTGGAGAGAAGGAATCGGGTTGGAGCCCTTCTTCAGACTGAAAGATAGAGACGGCCAGAACGATAAAGGGCTGGCACAAGAATGTAACCAGCTGACCAATTTTACAACCAATCATCCAAGCAGCCTCAGCAGGAGATTAAAGAAAGGAGTCAATTATATCTGGTCACCACTTTGTGACGTGGACTGCAGAGAAATACATTAAAATATAGACCATAGAAGTCTTGCCAAGGCAAGATCTTTTTCTCAATGTCAGCAGATAATTCAATAACAGATCGTAAAATTTCAAATTATCCAGGGCTCTGCTGAGATGGCATCTGGTGCACTGTGTACAGTTTTTATCGTGTTATTTACAAACGGGTATACTTATGTTCAAGGCGGTTCAGAGAAAGGTTCACTGCAATCATTCAAGGGGCAAAGGGTTTAGTTTAGTTTAGTTTATTGTCATGTATACCCCGGTATAATGAAAAGATTTTGTGGGGTGCTAACCCGTGAATGGAAAGACCATCTACAATCAGTCCATCTACAGTGTACAGATACAGGGTAAAGGGGATAGCATTTAGTGGCAGATAAAGCCAAGTAAAGTCCGATTAAAGATAGTCCGAGGGTCTCCAATGAGGTAGATGAGGCCTGGACTGCTCTCTAGTTGGTGATGGGAGCTAAATTGCTGAAATTTCTGCGAAGAATTCAGGACAAAGCCTTACACAGTATATTTGAGGCACAGGCCATTCAGCCCAACCACGGTTCTGTTCCTACCCCATCGCCATCTCTCAGTGTGACCTTCCGTTCCTTTCTCTCCCCTCCACTTGTTCAGTCTCCTCTTAAACGCATCAACGTTCTAAGCATGGCGTTGTGGGCCGAAGGGCCTGATCCTGTGCTGTACTGTTCTATGTTCTTTGTGAGAAGGGCCAGCAGAGGCAAGGGGCAGAGTGGCCTTGGCTGGTGACCCAATGTCAAGGGTGGTTTGTAGCTGCTCCATTGGTTACCTCTTGCTCCATCTTGATTGATTGCGGTCTTGCGTCCACAGCGGCGAGGCTAAAGATGACGGTGGATCAGAGGCCGCGGGCCGTGCCACGGGGCGGGCAGAGAACGGCGGAGAGACTGCCCGCCTTGCCGGGAGCAACGGCAAGCCGGCCAGAGACAAGAAGGCCTGGAGGGGAGCGTTGCCGGGCTGCGGGGCCCCTTGCGGTTCCCGGCACGGGGAGGAAGCCAAGGACGCGGAGGTCCCGGGCACGAAGACCACGGGGAGAGGCCCCATGGAGGGGCCACCGAACGGTGACTACAGGCCACGGCTGGGGAGAGAGAAACGGAGCTGGGGGGCAGCCATGAGAGGATGGGGAGAGGTCCAGGGAAGATGGGCAAGCCCTGTGCCGGGCTGTGGAGAGGTAAGGCCCTCTTACTGAATGCAGAGACATGTCTAGCTTAGTTTAAGTAGCATCTGTGGGGAGAAGGAATGGGTGAGGTTTCCACTCAAGACCCTTCTTCTATCTTTGGTTTAAACCAGCATCTGCTGTTCTGCCCGACACATCTAGTTTAGTTTAGTTTATTATTGTCACATGTACCTTTTGAAAGGAGATGAGGAGGTATTTCTTTATCCAGAGGGCGGTGAATCTGTGGAAATTATTGCCACAGACAACAGACAAACACTTTTAATACCGAGATTGACAGAGACTTGATTAGTACGGCTGCCAGGGATTATGGGGAGAAAGCAGGAGAATGGGGTTGAGAGAGAAAGATAGATCAGCCATGATTGAATGGTGGAGTAGACTCGATGGGCTAAATGGCCTACTTCTGATCCTATGACTCGTGAACTTATGAACTCCAAATCTCACACTAGGGGGCAGTTTACTGAGGGCCAATTAACCTACAGACCCGCACGTCTTTGGGAGTGTGGGAGGAAACAGGAGCACCCGGAATAAAAAACCCCACGCGATCACAGGGAGAACATACAGACAGCACCCCAGGTCAGGATCGAACCCGGATCTCCGTCGCTGTGAGGCAGCAGCTCAGCCACCTGCGCCACGGTGCCAATCTTTTGTCTTCCAAAACATTGCTGTTTCCGCACACCAACAGTGAGTAAGTGGAGACTCGAGGAACTGCAAATGCTGGAATATTGCGTAGAACCCGGGCCCCTGGCACAGTGAGGCAGCAGCACTACCAGCTGCCCCGCTGTGCCATCCATCCTCTGCCCTCCTCTGTTTAATTTCATCGTAAATTGGCGAATGCAGGAATATCTCAGCGGGTCCAGCAACATCTCTGGAGGATAGACACAAAAAGCTGGAGTAACTCAGCGAGACAGGCAGAGCAGGGGTGACGTTTCGGGTCAAGCATTCTTCAGACATGGATAGGAGACATTTCAGGCCGGGACCCCTCTTCAGACTGACTGACTTCTCCGATCAGAGCGGCCAGTATCTGCAGACAAATGCAGAGACTGGAGCAGTGTCACACACAAATTATGCACATAAAATTGATCTCAGTCATTGGGAAGTCATCAAATCGAGTTTATGGTCATTTACACAAGTCCAGTGGGGACCAGGTGCAATGTAAATCTTGCTTGCAGCATCACAGGCACACAGACTCAGTTAACCACACAAAACGTACGCATATTGTGCATAATGTACAGAGATTGGACAACATAGATTGTTTTCTCTGGAGCGTTGAATGTTGAGGGCAGACCTGATAAAAGTAGGGGTATAGATAGGGTCGACAGTCAGAACCTTTTTACCAGGGTGGAAATGACAAAGACTAAGAGGGCGTAGCATCAAGGCAAGAGAGGAAAAGTTTAGAGGAGATATGCGGGGCGAGCTTTTTACACAGAGGATGGTGGGGGCCTGGAAGGCACTGCCAGGGCTGGTGGTGGAGGCAGATACGAGAGTGGCGTTTGAGAGTCGGTGGGTGGATGGGCACATGGATTTGCAGGGAATGGTGGGATATGGGTTATGTGCATGCAGATAAGAGTCGGTCTTGGCATCATGTTCGGCACAGACATTGTGGGCCGAAGGGCCTGTTCTTGTGTCGTACTGTTCCATGTTCTAATTATTGCTTGCTCGTCCATTCAATAATGGCAGAGCTCAATCTTGCACCTCCGCACGACCCTCCTGCACAAACCCCACGTCCCGCACCCTCCTAAACATCCAAAAGAATCTATCAATCTCTATCTTGGATCTTGGCACCCAGTGACTGAACTCCCATGACTCCCGCCAGGAGAAGCCCAAAGACTTGCTATCCTCTGAGCTGCCAGAGGAAACTATAGAAGCGGTTACAATTATGACTTTCTGAAGACATTAGGACCGATGTGTGGGTTGGATGAGTTTAGAGGGATGTGGACAAAACGCAGGCAAATGGGACTTGCCCAGTCTGTCAACTTGGTTGGCATGGACAAAGTCTTGTAACTTGTCAGTTTCTTTGTTGAACCAAAGGGCCTGTTTCCATACTGTACAGCTCCATAGAATTCTTTCATCTCCACAGTTAATGCCTGGCCTGTAGAGTTCTTCCAGCACTTTACATTTTTCTCAAGATTCCAGCATCTGCAGTTCCTTGTTTCTTCAATTACTGATAGGAAATGGTCTTGGCTTTTTGTAATCTTTTCCCATCTCTGTCAACCTTTTCCTCCCCACCCCGCCACACTTTGAGATACTCCAGCACTTTGTGTTTTGCTCCAGATTTCAGCACCTGCAGTTCCTCGTGTCTTCTTTTGTTAGTAATCGGAAATGCTCTTGACCTTTTCTAATCTTCTCCCATCTCTGTCAACCTGTCCTTTCCCCACCCCACCCAACTCCACTCCACCACACCCCACCTCTCATCCACCCCACCCCACTCCACCCCCCCCCCCCCACCCCCACCCCCCACTTCACTCCACCCCCCCTTCCCCCCACCTCTCCTTTTCTTTCTTCCAGCCTCCAACAGCCACAGTGGGAGGATGCTCTTACTACGAGTAAGTGTCTGCTGCCGCACCCCAGGGACTACAGGCCAGACCACTGCCCCACCTCTACATGACAGCCCAGCCCAGAAGGAGCTTCCTCTGACGGACGACCAGCGAGGGAACATGGGAGGGGGCCGGGGGGGGGGGGGGGGATGGCGGAGGGGGGTTAGGGGCTGGGCACTTACGGGGGTGGTAGGGTGATGGCCAACTCCACAAGACAAAACAGAATCTTTAGCAAGTATACCAGTATCACATTTCCCACTCATTTCCCTAAGAATATCAAGGCATTCATGAACCCGTCACCAAAATCAATCAATCTTTTATACCAGTGTTTCTAATGAAAACTGCAGCAACCAACTCTGTGTGTTTACCCAATCTATTTTAAGAGACAGAGGTTCATGTGCACCTCCTCTAACCTCATCCACTGCATTTGATGCTCTCGATGTGGCCCCCTGTACATTGGTGAGACGGGGCGTAGACTCGTTTTACCGACTATCCCGCTGAACACGTGCGCTCGGTCCGCCAAGGCCCGTTGGATCTCCCAGCGCCCAACCATTTTAACTCCCCTTCCCATTCCCAAACTGACCTTTCTGTCCTGGGCCTCCTCCATTGCCAGAGTATCTCCACAGGCAAACTGGAGGAGCAGCACCTCACATTCTGCTAGGGTAGCTCATAACCCAACGGTATGAACAATGGATTCTCCAGTTTTAGGTAACAAATGACCTATTTTTTTTTGCTCTTCCATGCCCCACCATGGTGTGCACGTGTTACTCCCACAGTCTCCCCCTTTCCCACACTCCCCCCCCCCCCCCCCCCAGCTATCTTCCTCAGGCCTCACATTTCACATCTCCTCCCTCTTTATCTGACACCCATTTGTCTCCTTCTCATCTCTGGCCTTTGTCTACCCATCTACCACCCACCCCCACCCCCTGTAATCACCTATCACTTGCCAAGCATTATCCTACCCCCACCTCTCGTCCTGCTTTATCCTATCCCCCCCCCCCCCCTGCAAAATCAGTCTGAAGAAAGGTCTCAACCCAAAACGTCACCTGTCCATGTTCTCCAGGGATGTTGCCTGACCCGCTGAGCTACTCCAGCACTTTATGTTTGGACTCATATCAATCACTGCCTTCATCAGAGAAGGCAATGAATTGTGTTCAGTTTTGGTCACCCTGTTATAGAAAATGTGATGTTAAGCTGGAAATGGGTGTGCAGAGAAAACTTACGAGGATGTTGGCAGGACTCGAGGACCTGGACTACGGGGAGAGGTTGGGCCGGCTAGGACTTTATTCCTTCGAGTACAGGAGGATGAGGGGTGATCTTATGGAGGTGTTGTATAAGATCAAGAGAGGATAGGATGAACACACAGGCTTTTACCCAGACCAGGGGAATCAAGAACTCTAGGAAAAGGGTTTAAGGTGAGTGGGGAAAGATTTAATAGGAGCCTGAGGGGCAAGTTTATTACACAAAGGGTGCTAGGTGTATGGAGCGAGCTGCTGGAGGAGTTTGTTGAGGCACTGCTGCATTACAAAGTATAACTGTGAATGCAAAGTATAACGAGGAAGAGACCAGTCTTCCCTTCATTGCTGCTTTCCTATTCAGTAAGATCCTTTCCTTCAGCATCACCTTCCTGCATTTTTTCCATATTCCTCAATTTCCTCAGTTATAGAGTCATACAGCATGGAAACATGCCCTTTGGACCAAATCGTCCAAGCCTCAACTAAATTAGTCTCATACGTCCACATTTTGCCCATAACACTTTAAACCTTCAGGTTAGGTAAGGTTTATCATTGCTGGGTTAGGTTATTATGACAGTGCTGAGGTACAGTGAAAAACTTTGTTTTGCATGCTTTCCAATCAGATCAGATAGATCATACATAGATACAATCAAGTACAATAGGTAGAGCAGAGGGGAAGATCCATAAACCCATTAATGATCTTTCTAACATCTCAGGTTTTAGGCTTAGGTTTTATGTTTAGGTTGATTTTCGTCACGTGTCTGAGGTACAGTGAAAAGCTTTGTTTTGCATGATATCCGAACAGTTCAGATACACCATACGTAAATACAGTCAAGTTAAACAGGGATAATAGGTCAAGCAATAGGAAGATACAGAGTGGAGAATATAATTCTCAGCATTGTAGCACATCAGTTCCAGAGACAAAGTCCAATGTCCGCAATGGGGTAGAGGTGAATTGAACAGTATCCAAGCTTGTGCAAGGACCGTTCAGAAGCCTGATAACAGAGGGGAAGAAGCTGTTCCCGAGTCTGGTGGTGCGCACTTTCAAGCTTCTGTACCTTCTGCCGGACGGAAGCAGGGCGAAGAAGGAATGCCCGGGGGCGGGACAGGTCTTTGATTATGTTGGTTGCTTTTCCGAGGCAGCGTGAAGTGTAGATGGAGACAATGGTGGGGAGTCTGGTCTGTGTAATGGACTGGGCTTCATCCACAACTCTCTGCATTTTCTTGAGGTCTTATGCAGAGCTGTTCCCAAACCAAGCCGTGATGCAACCCGACAGTGTGGTTTCAACGGCGCATTATAGCGGTCAGTTGAGACACGCTGAATATCCTCGGTCTCCTCAGAAAGAGGAGTTGTGTTGCGGTCATTGGTGTGACTTTGTGGCTGTCCCTTCAACATGGTTGGTCCTGGACAGATGGATGGGAATATTCACGCCAAGGAACTTGAAACTCTCAACCATTTCCACTTGGGTACCATTGATGCTGATTGGGGCATGTACTCCACCACACTGATTGGAGCATGTACTCCACCACACTGATTGGGGCATGTACTCCACCCCACTTTACTCAGGTCAAGACCAGATGGAATTTATTGAATGCTCACTGACTCCATGGTCACCATTGCTTATGCTGACTTTTTTAATTCCACATTTAGCTAATTGACGGTAAATATACTCCAGTTACAGTCTTTCCTCTGGGACATTAGTGCAGGAGTCTGGTTTACAAGTCCAGTAACAAGCCTGCCATGTTTCTATTTCCACATATATCTGCAGAACAAAGTAACGCACACATTTAATTTAATGAGATGTCCTGCATTGACTGCTATGGAACATGTTGAAACATTCATCAAATTTCCATTAGTTCTGATTTTGTCAAATGACGTTTATATTTCGAGATGGATGGGGAGAGTGGGATGAAAATGTTCAAAAACGCATTTCGTAAAATTCATGATATTTTGTTCTCTGAATAACAAGTGATGAAAAATGTCAGTGGTAGAGCGTATTCACATTCCTGCATTAAAAAATATCACGCTTGTCACCTGGGAGTGGAGGCTGAATTCATCCATCACTTCCAACTTACATTCTCCATTACAAAGGGAGCTCGATTACTTTCACAATAAAGTTTGTTCTGCTCTGAAACTATGTTCAGTTTAGTTTAGTTTGTTATTATTGTCACGTGTTCTGAGGTACAGTCAATCGCTTTTGTTTATGTGCTATCCAGTCAGGGGGAAGACTATACATGATTACAAACAAGTCGTCCACAGTGAACAGATACAGGATAAAGGGAATGACGCTTAGTGCAAGATAAAGTTTTGTTTAGGAAGAAGAGTCCTGATGTTTAAGAAACGTTACCTATCCTTTTTCTCCAGAGATGCTGCCTGACCCGTTGAGTTACTCCTGCACTTTGTGTCTTTCTTCAGTTGAGTTTTGTTTTGTTTAGTGTCACATGTACCGAGGTTTAGTGTCACATGTACCGACAAAAGCTTTTTTGTTGCGAGCTTTCTAATCAGCGGAAAGCCTAGACATGATTACAATCAAGTGGTCCACTGTGTACAGAAACAGGGTACTTAGAACAGATTTACTTAGGACAGTCTATGGCATAGCACATAGTCTTTTTATACAGCAACCATCTACACTAACACATTACAGCGAACACTCCAGGAGAAACAAAGAACTGGTTAATACATAAGATGACAAAAATGGTTGGTGTAACTCAACGGGTCAGGCTGCATCTCTGGAACACATGGATAGGCGACGTTTTACGTTAAGGCCCTCCTACACAGTCGATTACAGCAAAATACAAATGTTATTCAAACAGCAAAGGACAACATATTATTTAGAGTTAATTAGAACAATGCATTTGCAGTAGTAATAATTTACAGAGATGACTTAAACAGTATCTGCAAAAGGTTTGCAGTATTTAACCAAAAAGAGCCTAGTTTCTTTAAGTTCATAAGTTCTAGGAGCTGAAGTAGACCATTCGGCCCATCGAGTCTACTTTGTCATTCGATCATGGTTGATCTATCTTTCATCTCAACCCCATTCTCCTGCCTTTGACACCCTTAGCAATCAAAAACTCATTCATGCTGACTAAGATATCCCATCTAAGCTATTCCCATTTTCATGCATTTGGCCCATATCCCTCGATCACGTACCAAATATATTTTCCACCTTCACCCCATAAACAATGCCTTGTCGATCTCCGCTGTATAAATACCCAGTTGCAGCCTCCACATACATCCATGGCGATATTCCACAGATTCACCGACCTCCGGCTAAAGTGCTTAATTAGTACGGTGTCAGGGGTTATGGGGAGAAGGCTGGGGAATTAGGTTGAGGGAGTAGACTCGATGGGTCGAATGGCCTACTACTGCTCCTATGACTTCTGAACTTAAAGACTACATTCTGTTTAATGAATTTCTGCAAACCCATTGCAGATACTGTTTGTCATCTCTGTGAACTGTTAACACTTTCGAACCCGGGTCTCTTGGCGCCGTTAGGCGGCAACTCTACTGCTGCATCACCATGCCACCTCGCAAAGTGGCATGATTGGTATGAGCGACATCAAACACGATGACGTTAAGGTAATCCCCTCTGCCTGCTCGTGATCCATATCCCCCCATTCCCTGCATATCCATGTGCCTATCCACATTTCTCTTAGACACCGCTAACTTATCTGCCTCCACCACCACCCCCTGCAGCGCATTCCAGGCACCCACCACATCTGTGTAAAAAACCTGCCCCTCACATCTCCTTTAAACATTGTCCCTTTCACTTTAAACCCATGCCCTCTAGTCTTTGACATTTCCACCCAGGGGAAAAAAACTGCCTCTGACTGCCTACCTTATCTTTGCCTTTCATCATTTTATTAAGTTTTTCTAAATAGATATGGTGCAAAAGATATTTGGACGGGTCCATGGATAGGAAAGGTTCAGAGGGATATGGGCCATACACAGGAAAACGAGGCTAGGTGAGATAGGGCATCTTAGTCGGCATGGATGAGCTTTTGATTTGTCAGGGTGTCAAAGGGTATGGGAGAAGGCAGGAAATTGGGGTTGAGAGGGATAGGTAAATGAGCCATGATTGAATGGTGGAGTAGAATCGATGGGTCGAATAGCCTACTACTGCTCCTATGACTTCTGAACTTAAAGACTACACTCTGTTTAATGAAATTCTGCAAACCCATTGCAGATACTGTTCGTCATCTCTGTGGACTGTTACTACTGAAGTGGCACTGTTGAAATGGCGGAGAAGACTCGATGGGCCGAATGGCCCGATTCTGCTCCTGCAACATATGAGTTGGGCCGAAGGGCCTGCTTTAGTGCTGTCTGACTCTAAGGCACAGTCGCATTGACAGATTGAGTTCCACAAACATCAGTCGTAATCTTTAATTGTTTTCCAAGCGACCTTTACAAGCCTTCGAGGCGTCTTGAGAGAGAGACTCACTCACTCGTTAAGTAAAAGCCCACTCACTGTGACCCTCAGTTAGCACCGTGCTCTGTCGCTTGTTATTAATCCTGTGGTTAAACCCCACCAGGAGACTTTTATCAATGAAGCATTCTCTGTCCAACACTGACCTTCATTTCTCGAAAGCCAGAATATGCGGCAGTGAAGGGTGTTGCTGTCATTTTTCACAGACCTGAACGGACCTCACCTCGAGAACTGTGAGCAGATCTGGACACCAATTTATGTACCGACCTTGGGGCAGGGTAGAGGACAGATTACTTATTGCCTGAGCTATAGGGAGAGTTTGGGCAGGCGAGGGCTTTATTCCTTGGCCGAGGGGTGATTTTATAGTGATATATAAAATCATAAGTGGAATAGACAAGGTCAGGGAATCATGACCCAGGTTTAATAGGAACCTGAGAGGCAACATTTTCAAACACAGATAGCGGTGGGTGTTAGGAACGAGATGCCAGAGGAGGTATTTGAGGCAGGTACTACAGCAACATTTAAAATACATTTGACAGGTATGTGGATAGGAAATGTTCAAAGGGAGATGGGCCACATGCTGGCAGGTGGGACGAGCGTAGATGGGGCATCTTGGTCTACATGGCCACATTGGGTCAAAGGGTTTCTGTGCTGTGTGACTATATGGCTCCAACTCATTGACCTTGACCTTGTCCAAACATTTTAAAAGATGGCACATTAAATGAGGTGACTCTGGTGCACGGTCTCAGTATGATCTACTATCTTACACGTAGTATGACTCAGGTACATGTGACAATAAAGTACCATTGAATCATCGAGGTTAAGAGATTCACCAGGCTAGCTCCTGGATTGTGAGGATTGTCCGATCAAAAGAGGTCCGACTTTCTTTTGCGTTTAGAGGAATGGGAGGTGATCTTCTGTAAATGTAAGATCCCAAGGGGGGCATGACAGGGTGGGTGATGAGAGATTCACTAGTGGGAGAATCTCACACTATCCAACCTGTAAGATGAGAAACAGTGTCAATATTTTGGGCTGGTGACTCTTCATCAATGTGGGGGAATGGATTGAATTGAAAGGTCTATTTATGGAATTTGCTGTTTATTATAGATTGTCTGTGCAAGTAAGAATTTCATTGTTCCACACATATGACAATTAACTACTCTTAACTTGAGAAAGATGAGGGAGGGGGAGGATCCATTGGTGGGATGCTGGGTGGGCCGAATGGCCTGTTTCTAGACGGTACCGTTGCTGTATCAGTGTAAGATTCAGGAATAGTTTCTTCCCAGCTGTTATCAGGCAACTGAACCGTCCTCTCATCAGCTAGAGAGCGGTCCTGACCTACCATCTCGCTCATTGGAGACATTTGAACTATCTTTAATCGGACTTCAATGTTATATCTTGCAGTTAATGCTGTTCCCTTTATCCTTTATCTGTGCACTGTGGACAGCTTGATCGCATTCATGTATAATCTTCATTAGCGGAATAGCACGCAAACAAAGCTTTCCACTGTACCTCGGTACACATGACACTAATAAACTAAACGACACTAAATATATGTTCATGCTCACTGGCTGGACAAAAGCTCTTTCTTCCATGTGCAGTCAGTCGTGGAGCCACACTGTATGGAAACAGGCCCTTCGGCCCTACTCCTCCATGCTGACCAAGATAGGGCGGCAGGTTAAGGTGCCACGGTGGTGCAGCGGTAGAGTGGCTGCTCACAGCACCAAAGACTCAGGACCTGACTACGGGGGTGCTGTCTGTACGGAGTTTGTACTTTCTCCCTGTGACCGCGTGGGTCTTCTCCGGGTGCTCCGGTTTCCTCCCACATTCCAAAGACGTGCAGGTTTGTAGGTTAATTGGGTTCAGTAAAAATTATAAATTATCCCTGGTGTGAAGGACAGTGCTAGTGTACAGGGTGATCGCTGGTCAGCACAGACTCGGTGGGCCGAAGGGCCTGCATCCGCGCTGTATCTCTAAGCTAAACTAAACTAAGATGCTACGTTGAGTACAAGTGAGGGTATGGAGACCATTGCACTGCTTGAGGAGGTGCCTTTAAATAGTTACGTTCGGGGCTTGGGCTGGTTGGTGAGGGATGGGGGTCAGTGAACAACGAGATTGGCCCATGAATTTATCATTCAGTCTGAAACAAAGCGACACATGATTGTAGATCCCAGAGCAGGAGAAATGAGCAAGTCTTTTATAACGAGCAGGGAATAAATGTTGCAGCTACCACAAGGGACAAGGTGGGCTAGTGTTGCTGGAATTCAATTAATGACTCTGAATTTCATTAATAGGTCATGAAAGGACCTCATTCTAGTTGGGAAACAGCAGGAGGAAAAGTTTAATTTAGTATAGAGATACAGAACAGAAACAGGCCCTTTCACCCACCGGGTCCGCGCCGACCAGCGATCACCCTGCACACTAGCACTACCCTACGCACAAAGGCCAATTTATAATTTACAGAAGCCAGTTAACTCAGGCCAACTTACTGAAGCTAATTAGCCTACAAACTTGCTTGTCTTTGGAACGTGGGACGAAATCAGAGGACACACGAAGAAAACCCACGCGGTCTCAGGGAGAACGAACGTACAAGCTCTGTACCGACAGCACCAGTAGTTAGGATCGAACCCGGGTCTCTGGTGCCGTAAGGCAGCAACTCTACCGCTGCGCCACCCAAAAGTGGTTTAAATTCCAGGTTAGACACAAATTGCTGGAGGTGGGTCCAGTGGGTCAGGCAGCATCTCTGGAGAACATGGATAGGTGACGTTTCAGGTCGGGACCCAGCTTCCGACCCAACCCAAAACGTCAACTATCCTTTTTCTCCAGAGGTGCTGCCTGACCCGTTGAGTGACTCCAGCACTTTGTATCTATCTTTGGTATAAACCAACATCTGCATTTTTCTGTATTAACAATTAGATTTCAGCTTTAAAGGACGGCGCAGTGGCGCTGCGGGTAGAGCCACAGCCTCGCAGCGCCAGATACCCAGGTTTGATCCTGACATCGGGTGCTGACTATACGGAGTTTGCACGTTCTCCCTGTGACAGCGTGGGTTTCTTCCGGGTGCTCCGGTTTCCTCCCACAACCCAAAGACGTGCGGGTTTGTAGGTTAATTGCCTCTCTGTAAGTTGCTCCCCATAGTGGGTAGGGAGTGGATGAGAACATGGGATAACATGGAACTAGTGGAAACTCGCTGGGCCAAAGGGCCTGATTCCAAGCTGGATCTCTAAACAATAGCTGTATCTCTAAACAATCTCTAAACTAAACTAAAGAGTGCGTTGCTGGTGATCTAACGGTCCTTATATACTCCTTCCCCCCTTAATCCATACTCCCAGTAGCTTCCTCCAACATTTCTGTGGCTATAGTTTCATAGTGTCACACAGCAGTGAAACAGACCCTTCATAGATACATAGAAACATAGAAAATAGGTGCAGGAGTAGGCCATTCGGCCCTTCGAGCCTGCACCACCATTCAATATGATCATGGCTGATCATCCAACTCAGTATCCCATCCCTGCCTGCTCTCCATACCCCCTGATCCGTTTAGCCACAAGGGCCACATCTAACTCCCTCTTAAATATCGCCAATGAACTGGCCTCAACTACCTTCTGTGGCAGAGAATTCCACAGATTCACCGCTCTCTGTGTAAAAAATGATTTTCTCATCTCGGACCTAAATGACTTCCCTCTTATCCTTAAACTCTGACTAAACTTCTGCCCAACTCATCCATGCCAGCCAAGATGCCCCTTCTAAGATAGTTCCCCTACAAAATGCTGCCTGGATTTGTGGATAATAGCTACAAAGAGATATTATACAAACTTGTCTGAAGAAGGGTTTCGGCCCGAAACGTTGCCTATGTCCTTCGCTCCATAGATGCTGCCGCGCCCACTGAGTTTCTCCAGCATTTTTGTCTACCGTATACAAACTCGGATTGTTTTCTCTGGAACGTTCAAGGCTGAGATGGAAGTCCTGATAGAAGTATATAAAATTATGAGGGGCACTGATAGGATAGACAGTCAGAATTTTTTTCCCGAGATGGAAATATCTCAGACTAGAGGACATACCTTTAAGGTAAGAGGAGTTACTACATATAAAGCCCCTGAACCCCTGGATTGGATCCCAATCTGTAACCCATTCCTGGGGATGTGATTATATATAAACCCGTGGATTACATCCCAGTTTGTAGCCTACTCCTGGAGAACTGTTATTCTATATATAAACCCCCTTGAATCCCTGACTTGATCTCTCCTCTGGGCTGCTCTAATTCTCTACACTGGTCTGCCATCTGCTGGCAGATCATCAAATGACAACATATCCGGCCATATCAGATTCTCATGGATAATTCTCCTGGCATCTTTACCTCCTCTAAATCTAATGGTTCAGCGGTTCTTTATTATCACATGTACCGAGGTACAGTGAGATTCTTTGTTGTGTTTAGATTTTGTTCAAACTCATTAGCTCTTACTAATTCACCGTGTGATTGGATTAATCAAGATCTGTTTTACATTCTCACGCTGCAAACCCCACTCCACAACAAAAATTGCCGCTGTTCTAATAAGTATCTAAATGTCTCTGTTTCCGTACTGCATCTCTAAACTAATAGCATATCAAAGCCATCTGTTGGAATCTCAGGTTGAAATGTAGGAACATTTTGCACTTTCCATCCCGTTCAATTTGTATTCACAGATGTAAGGTCAACAATCAATAGTTCCACTTCACGTACAAATAGCAATGTGATAAGAACCACCTTACGTTTTAGAAAATGTTGATTGCTGGATCAATAGCCAGCGATACAGTGGGGAGAATTCTACTGCTCTCACCATTGACTGGTGGAGGGCAGCGGGCCTCAGTTTAACATAGTCATAGTCATACAGCACAGAAACAGGCCCTTCAGCCCAACTCGTCCATGATGACCAAGATGCCCGATCTAAGCAAGACCCATGTGCCTGCATTTGCCCCATATCCCTCCAAACCTCTCCTATCCATGTACCTGTCCAAGTGTCTTTTATAATGCAGGTTGCTAGCTCAACTACCTGTCATAGGAAGTGATTGAGGCAGCCTCAACTACCTCCTGCAGCAGTTTGATCCATACATCTGCCACCAAATTATCATGGATAATACTCCTAACAATTCTCCTTCTTCCAGCTCTCATGGTTCAAGGGTTCATTATTATCACATGTACCAATCTACAGTGAAAATTTTTTTTGCATACAGTTCAGTAAATTATTACTATACATAAATACACAATCCCAGATTATTTACAAAGTGTCCAGAAATAGTCCACTGACCCCATAGACAATAGTCGCCAGTCAAGTTGCTTTAAGTGCAGCCATAAAGGCCCGTTGTCCTGGCGACGTTGGAGGGTCGGCCTGGCCAAGATGCAGGCCTCGCCCAGTCTGCGCGCTTGGTGTCCTGGACCGGCAACCAATCCAATCGAGCCCCAGGCTGCTGCAGGGCCTACAAACGTTGCCTTGGTCTGGATCTCCTCGCTCAGCCACCACTCTAAGGAGGTTGATATCACATTCCCTCCCTCCCACACATCACCCTCCACCCTGCCTTCAGACCTTTTGACCTAATCCCAGGACACACTGCGGCACGGTGGCGCAGCGTTAGAGTTGCTGCCTCACAACGCCGGTGGCCCGGGTTCGATCCTGACTACGGGTGCTGTCTGTGCAGAGTTTGCACATTCTCACCTTTGACAACGTGGGCTTTCTCCGGGTGCTCCGGTTTCCTCCCACATCTCAAAGACGTGCGGGTTTAGTAGATTAATTGGCATCTCAGCCAATTTGTACGCATGATCGATGATCAGCATGGACTCGGTGGGCCGAAGGACCTGTTTCCAAAACATATCTCCAAACTAAACTGAACTAAATTCCTCTCTCTATTTACAATGTCCATGATAAGTCAACCATGATAAGGCTGGCTGGGAGAGACCCAGTCTGTGCGATGGGAAATTATCATCTCCAAGAGTCTAGTTTACTTTAGAGATTCAGCGTGGAAACAGGCCCCATCGGCCCACTAAGTCCGCGCCGACCAGCAACCCGTACACTAGTTCTATCCTACACACTAGAGACAATTTACGGAAGTCAATTAACCTACAAGCCCGCACGTCTTTGCAGTGCGGGAGAAAACCAGAGAAAACTCACTCGGTCGCAGGGAGAACGTGCAAACTCCACACAGACAGAACCCACAGTCAGTATCGAACCTGGGTCTCTGGCTCTGTGTGGCCGCAACTCTACCGTTGCGCCATGGTGCCGCCCAACTAGCCGAGTTACTCCAGCACTTTGTGTCCATCTCTGGAAAATAAAGTGGAGATTTACAGGAAAAAAAGCTGAGTGTTACTCATGGATCATTTACCCACGGAATGAGATGAATGTTCTTTCTTCCCATTGAGGCCAATAATTGGGTGATTTTACTTCGGAGTCACGTGAGTGACTACGTGAAGAACCCCGCCACGACGCATGCGTGTCATATCGCTTTCACGCTTGCGAAACGACAGGCGGGGTGGAGCGTCCCCCGCAGCGGTAAGTTTGAAACCGCGACCTGCAGGTAAGTGATTTACTCTGCGGTAGTTTTTGTCCCCGCGCTGTTTTTACACAGGGGGGGAAGCTGGACAAAATAGTGTCCACAAGTGCTGCGAGTAAAGCTGGCTGGGGAGGACCGCGAAGTTGCGGGAGCCAGCAGCAGCTGAAGGCACAAGCCCCGTAAGGGATCAGCTGTGCCGACTTTTGGTCCCGCGCCGGCCAGAACACCACGGCCGGGCGGGAGACTATTCAAATGGGGCCGTCGACTTTTTGGACAAGTCGAAAACGGCAGGAGACGGGGTGGAACGACGTTCCCCCGTAGCGACAATTTTAACTTGGACCTGCAGGTAAGAGCTGCGGTCTTTTTGTGTTTTTACCATGCTAATTACAGGTGGAGAAACCAACGGGCTGCGACAAAGCTGGTGGGCTAGATGGGATCAGCTGTGCCCGATGTCGCCTCCGCACCGGCCAGATCCACTCCACGGCAGTAAGGACAAAGCTGGTGAGGGAGGACAGCGGAGCAGCGGGCAGCCAGCAGCAGCCAGCGGCACTCGGATCACCGATAGTGGGATCAGCTGTGCCCGATGTCGCCTCCACACCGGCCAGATCCACGCAGCCGGGCAGAAAGGCTAGACACAAAAACAAACAAGGTCGTGGACTCAGAGGAGTCCGACTTTGAACAACCGCGGGCGGCCAGCGACCGAGAGCGCTGGAGCCGGATGGAGCGGTGTGTGGAGCATTTGCTCCAATGTGACAGACTCCGGGAGACGGAGTCGGGTCACTGTGGGCCCTATGATAAACCCACAGCAGTACCTCTTGAAGGGCTGCACAGTGCTTCTACCTCATCAGAGGGGAGCACTGCTGGTCAGTTCTGGGCTGACCTGGAAGAGGGGTCCGCAGAAGGAAAGACAAGTGTGCAAGGGGTGCAGGAACAAGAGAACCTACTGGACTAATAAAATGGACTCCAACAAACACTACAGCCAAAGACAGCACCCCTACGCACCCACCAGCAGAACTGGTGAAAGCTCGAAGGCCCGGTATTCAAAACATGAGTCTTTTTAGGCCATGGCCCAGGCCGGCCTTCTTGGAAGATGCGTGGACCTCCAACGCCAACCAAACCGAAAATCCAGACACCAGCGCAACAACAGCAGCGAAGAACCTACAAAAAGAAGTAAACCTGCCACTGGTAGTGAGTATAGAAGCTGGGATGTAATGTTAAAATTGTACAAGGCATTGGTGAGACCAAATCTGGAGTATGGTGTACAATTTTGGTCGCCCAATTATAGGAAGGATGTCAACAAAATAGAGAGAGTACAGAGGAGATTTACTAGAATGTTGCCTGGGTTTCAACAACTAAGTTACAGAGATAGGTTGAATAAGTTAGGTCTTTATTCTCTGGAGCGCAGAAGGTTAAGGGGGGACTTGATAGAGGTCTTTAAAATGATGAGAGGGATAGACAGAGTTGATGTGATCAAGCTTTTCCCTTTGAGAATAGGGAAGATTCAAACAAGAGGACATGACTTCAGAATTAAGGGACAGAAGTTTAGGGGTAACATGAGGGGGAACTTCTTTACTCAGAGAGTGGTAGCGGTGTGGAATGAGCTTCCAGTGGAAGTGGTGGCGGCAGGTTCGTTGGTATCATTTAAGAATAAATTGGATAGGCATATGGATGAGAAGGGAATGGAGGGTTATGGTATGAGTGCAGGCAGGTGGGACTAAGGGAAAAAAATTGTTCGGCACGGACTTGTAGGGCCGAGATGGCCTGTTTCCGTGCTGTAATTGTTATATGGTAACTATGGAGGTAGGTGGGTCTGGTTCCCTACAAAATACAAGGAGCATGAAGGTTGGGGGGAGACTACACTCTTTTCTGAATGCATGGAGCATGTTAACAACCGATACTCACATCTTAAGCAGTATCCAGGGATATACAATAGAGTTTATACACAAGTACAGCCCTCCAGTTCAACATATACCGAACCGAATGTTCGTGCCTTCTGATAAAGAAAAATCAAAAGCGCAAGCTGAACTGGAGCGGCTTTACATAAAAGGTGTAATTGAGAAAACTCAACACGAACCATTAGAATTCGTGTCCAATATATTTATCAAAAACAAAAAAGATGGTGGTTGTTGCATCACCATAGATCTGACAAAATGTATACCTTTGTTACTGCTAAACAATTAATTTCCAAAGGTTACTTCATGGCCAGCATCGATTTAAAAGATGCTTACTATTCAGTGCCTATACGAGGTGACCACAGATGTTACTTAAAATTCAACTGGATGGGCAACTCTGGCAGTATAAAGCACTGCCAAATGGGTCATCAGCCCCAGGCTGTTCACAAAAATTTTGAAACCAGCCCTAGCGTTTCTATGGAAACGTAAACGCATGGTCATGGCATATTTAGATGACATACTCATTGTGGGCAAAACTTTGGAATTGGCCAAACAAACTGTAAGCTACAAAACAGTTATTTGAAAAACTGGGATTTATTATCCATCCAGTTAAATCTAAACTAACGCCTTCCACTACTATGGACTATTTGGGGGTTTCACCATTGACTCAGTTCACATGTCGGTGACTCTGCCTAAGGGAAAGGCTAGAGATTTAATAGAGGCTTGCATAACCTCATTGACATCAGCAAACCATCCATCAGATTGGTAGCAAAAGTAATTGGCAAATGGTGGCTGCCTTTCCAGCCACACAATTTAGACCTCTACATTACCAAAACTTACAGAGAGCAAAAATACAAGCACTCTAAATTAATGCAGGTCACTTTGACAGACCTATGAAACTACCAATCAAGCTAAAATGGAATAAAATGGTGGATAGATAACATCTGGCTTTGTTCCAATCCAATCATTGTCAGTAACCCTTCCATGGTACTACAAACTGATGCCAGTGCACTTGGGTGTGGAGCCAGCAAAACCATCACCAGCTGTGGAGGTAGATGGACTGCTCAGGAGGCATCATTATTACTCACACTGGGCATAAACTACCTGGAAATGTTGGGTGCATTCCATGGCCTAAAGTCAGATTGTACTGGATCATATCACCAGCATCTTAGACTACAGATAGACAATACCACCGTGGTAGCATACATTAACCACATGGGTGGAAACAAATCGACATCATGTGACAATCTGACTAATACAATTTGGCAATGGTGTATCCAGAGAGATATTTGGATATCAGTCACTTACCTACCAGGAAGACTAAATTTAGTGGCAGACACCAGGTCACGCAAATTTAATGAAAACACCGAATGGATGTTGAATAAAAAAGTATTTGCTGATATTACAGCAAAATATGGAACACCAGATATCGATCTATTCGCATCCAGACTTAACCACCAGTTATCAAATTATGTTTCATGGGAACCAGACCCTGGGGCAGCGGCGACAGATGCATTTTCGCTGCATTGGGGGGGGGGGAATTGTTTATTTACGCATTCCCTCCTTCCTGCCTCATCAGTCGGGTATTAAGGAAAATACAACAAGACTCTGCGTCTGGTATTGGTAGTACCCGATTGGCCTACTCAACCATGGTTTCCAGTGGTATTAAACATGGTATTAGAACCATGTATCACCATCCCACATAGACCAGATTTATTGCTACATCCCGTAACAAGGGATAGCCACCCATGCCATAAACATTTGAACTTATTCATTTGTAGAGTTTTAAAAACACCTCTACTACAACTGGGACTGACGGACCGAACAGTGAACATGATCTCGGCGGCCCAAAGACAGTCAACCAAAAAACAGTATCTGGTCTATATCAGGAAGTGGGCGATGCACTGCCATAAAAACAACATCACCTACAGAGACATGAACATCCCGTCTGTTCTGGAATATCTGGCAGGCCTCCACTATGATGAGGGGCTCAGTTACAGTGCCATCAACTACGCCAGAAGTGCCCTATCGACTTACCTATGGCAGGGGACAGAGCGTTACTCTGTTGGGACTCACCCACTGGTAACAAAACTTATGAGGGGAATTTTTAATACTAATCCCCAAGAACCAGGTACTCCCAAATATGGGATGTAAGTATTATCCTGAAGATGCTCAGGAATTGGTCTCCAGCAACAGCTCTGTCCCTACACAGACTGACATTAAAAACAGTCATGCTAATGGCATTGGTCACGGCACAGAGGGTACAGTCACTGCATAAACTAAGACTGGACAACATGACTTCCTCAACAGAAAATATTACGTTTCATATCTATGAGTTAGTAAGCAGAACAGACAGGGATCAGCAGGCCTCAATATACAATTTAGGTCATACCCAACAGATGACCGTCTGTGTATAGTAAGACATCTGTCGTTATACATGGAGAAAACGAAAATCCTAAGAGGCAATGAGAAGGCACTTTTTGGTCAGCCACTAGCAACCACACAAAAGAGTGACGGTCCAGACCATCTCAAGATGGCTGAAACAGGTGCTAACACAGGCTGGGGTGGATACTAATATTTTAAATCTCATTCCACCAGGGCTGCAGCTACATCGGCAGCGATACAGTTGGATGTACCAATGGACCAAATCCTCAAGGCAGCAGGATGGTCTGGGGGAAAAAACATTCCAATTATTTTACAATAAACCAGTAATGAAACCTGGAACGTTTGCAGAAACAAATTTAAGTTCTGTAAATTAATTTAAACCCATAAAAAGGGGTTATAAATTTGTGTTAATAAATGTTATGATTTCAATGTCGAATTCATGTCCAAATTATGTTAACACAATTCCTCCTACAGTCATCAAGGCAGACGTGATGCATGGACTCGTTTCCACGGCATGAAATCACAGAGCTTTAAAATCTTCACGTAGTCACTCACGTGACTCCGAAGTAAAATAGTAAGATTAAACGAGAACTTACCAGTTTGAAGTTTGATCTGTATTTTATGAGGAGTTACAATGAGGGATTACGTGCCCTCCGCTCCCACCCTTGATCATATACTTAACTGGTATCTCTTCTCTAATCTTACTATGTTTAGTCATTACAGTTATCTGTAATTTCACACCGCTGCTTTGAAGAATGACACGCATGCGTCGTGGCGGGGTTCTTCACGTAACCCCTCATCGTAACTCCTCATAAAATACAGATCAAACTTCAAACTGGTAAGTTCTCGTTTAATCTTACTATTTTTTTTTCATCTGGAAGATATTCTTAGGCCTCGGGCAATAAATATTTATGAGGTTCCAACTAGTCTTAAGCACATTACCTCAACAAGTCCACTACTGATCGGAAAGATGGCAATTGGGAGCAGAGTGTACAGGAAGCCTCTTGTGCATCGGGTTCTGTGTTCACTTTATCAGCCTCTTGGTAGCTCAGTTTCTTTTTCCAAAAATATATTTACTCATAAAATATACAGCAATACATTTGGGACATTTTTATTTGCTGTAATAAACATTTCAACATATTCACTTACACAATGTGAAAGATACAATGAGGAAGGACATCCTTGTGATTGAGGCAGTGCAGCGTAGGTTCACGAGATTGATCCCTGGGATGGCGGGACTGTCATATGAGGAAAGATTGAAAAGACTAAGCTTGTATTCACTGGAGTTTAGAAGGATGAGGGGGAATCTTATAGAAACATATAAAATTAAAAAAGGACTGGACAAGCTAGATGCAGGAAAAATGTTCCCAATATTGGGCGAGTCCAGAACCAGGGGTCATAGTTTTAGAATAGAGGGGAGGCCGTTTAAGACTGAGGTGAGAAAAAACTTTTTCACCCAGAGAGTTGTGAACTTGTGGAATTCCCTGCCACAGAGGGCAGTGGAGGCCAAATCACTGGATGGATTTAAGAGAGAGTTGGATAGAGCTCTAGGGGCTAGTGGAATCAAGGGATATGGGGAGAAGGCAGGCACGGGTTATTGATTGGGGACGATCAGCCAGGATCACAATGAATGGCGGTGGCGGCTCGAAGGGCCGAATAGCCTCCTCCTGCACCTATTTTCTATGTTTCATGTTTAGTTTAGAGACACAGCGTGGAAACAGGCCCTGTTTCCCATCTCCTTTTAAACTCACTGTAGCTTAAGGGGAGGTCGACCCCTACACTAATCAGCCTGAATAAAAGACCCAACCCCAAACATCAACTGTCCCTTGCCCTCCACAGATGCTGCCTGGCGTACTGAGTTACTCCAGCACTTTGTGTTTTGATAAAGATTGCTGCATCTGAAGTTCCTTGTGTTTCAACTCAACAAGTGGGATCAAGATTCCATGGAAACGGGCCCTTTGGCACACCGTCCACACTGCCCATCGATCACGTCACCTATTCCTTTGCTCCATAGATGCTGCCTCACCCGCTGAGTTTCTCCAGCATTTTTGTCTACCTTCGATTTTTCCAGCATCTGCAATTCTTTCTTAAATAATTTATTATGTTGTTGCGTTTACAGGCCTGTAAAGCTGCAGCAATAAGAATTTCATTGTTCCACTCCAGGTACATATAACAATTAAACTCTCTTGACTCTCTCTACACAGATGCTGCCCGACCAGCTGAGTATCTCTGGCACTGATCCCAGCAGTTTTTTGTTTGATTTTCAATGTAGCTCTTTATTCACACTTACAATGATATAACATTTTTGAATCATGTCATAATAAATATCAGTCATTACCGTTTTGCAATAGGAAGGATGTCATTAGGATGGTCATTAGTCACTTTTAAGAAGGATGTCTGGAAAGAGTGTGGAGAAGATTTACAAGGATGTCACCAGAACTCAAGAGCCTGAGCTACAGGGAGAGGTTGGACAAGTTAGGCCTTTATTCCATGGTGTGCAGAAGGCTGAGGGGTGATCTCATAGAGGTGCACAAAATCGTGAGGGGATCCGATCGTATACTGTACATGTACACTTTTGTCTACTTAGATAGAGTGAATTCACAGACTTTTTTACCTAAGAGAATCTCAGAAGCTGCAGGTATTGACATATGCACTAATGCTAAACCTCTGCTGAATTTCAAATATTGGGTTTAATTTTCAGGTAAAAATGTAATAAAACTCTAATTATGAATCAAGAACCAGAAGACATAGGTTTAAGGTGAGAAGGTGAAGATTTAATTGAAATCTGAGAGGCAACTTTTTCATAGTTGCACTAACACTTTCCTACACACGAGGGACAATTTACAATTTTTACCAAAGCCAAATAACCTACAAACCTGCACGTCTTTGGAGTGTGGGAGGAAACCAGATCACCCGGAGAAAACCCACACGGTCATAGGGATTCCAAACTCCGACCAGTAGTTTCTGGCGCAGTAAGGCAGCAACTCTACCGCTGCGCCACTGTGCTGCCCTTAGTTGAGGCAAGTACAACAAACCATTTAAAAGACACTTGAAAGATAAATGAATTTGAAATTACTTACAAAATTCTTAAGGGGTTGGACAGGCTAGATGCAGGAAGATTGTTTCCGATGTTGGGGAAGTCCAGAACAAGGGGTCACAGTTTAAGGATAAGGGGGAAATATTTTAGGACCGAGATGAGGAAAACATTTTTCACACAGAGAGTGGTGAATCTCTGGAATTCTCTGCCACAGAAGGTAGTTGAGGCCAGTTCGTTGGCTGTATTTAAGAGGGAGTTAGATGTGGCCCTTGTGGCTAAAGGGATCAGGGGGTATGGAGAGAAGGCAGGTACAGGATACTGAGTTGGATGATCAGCCATGATCATATTGAATGGCGGTGCAGGCTTGAAGGGCCGAATGGCCTACTCCTGCACCTATTTTCTATGTTTCTATGTTTCTATGAAAGGGTTTAGAGGGATGTGAGCCAACGGGACAAGCTTGATCAGGCATCTTGGCCAGCATTGACGGGTTGAGCCGAAGGGCCTGTTTTTGTACTGTGTGACTCTATAACTGTTATTGATGAGGTTGGAAATCTGCCAGAGTCGACCTTGCTGGATGCCAGGACTAGATGGTTGCTAGGATACCTGGGCCCACATTCCGCTCAGCCCAATGGTCAGAGCCCAGAAGCAATAAAATACCGGTTATAATGAATGTGACACTTTCAGGAGATTTTTCCCCTCAAAAAAAGTCAATAAGGTGTATTCCCGGAGGAACGCCTGGCAGCAAAAACAAAATTAGAAAATAGAAATTGGAGACTGCTTAGAACAAAGAACAACAGTGCAGCGCTGGAACAGGCCCTTCAGCCCACAATGTCTGTGCCGAACATGATGCCAAGACCAACTCTTATCTGCCTGCACATGATCCATAACTCGCTATTCCTTGTATACCATGTGTCTATACAAAGGTCTCTTAAACGCCACTATGTTATCTGCCTCCACCACCACCCGTAGAAGCGCGTTCCAGACACTCCCCACCTTCTGGTAAACAACTTACCCCGCACAACTCCTTTCAACTTTGCCTCTCACACCTTATAGCTATGCCCTTTCATTT
The DNA here is from genome assembly GCF_010909765.2 of Amblyraja radiata. Lineage (NCBI taxonomy): Eukaryota > Metazoa > Chordata > Chondrichthyes > Rajiformes > Rajidae > Amblyraja > Amblyraja radiata. The sequence goes on along the minus strand of NC_045970.1, from coordinate 38,873,534 downwards.
TTGACATTGACATCCTGGGAAAAAGGTTCTGACTGTATATCCTATCTATACCTCTCATTATTCTATGTACTTCTATCAGGTCTCCCCCTAACCTCTGGTGTTCCAGAGAAAATAATATGTCATTAGACAATAGGTGCAGGAGCAGGCCATTCTGCCCTTCGAGCCAGCACCGCCATTCACTGTGATCATGGCAGATCATCCACAATGTGTACCCCGTTCCTGCCTTCTCCCCATATCCCCCGACTCCGCTATCTTTAAGAGCTCTATCTATCTCTCTTGAAAGTATCCAGTGAACTGTCCTCCAAATCTCACAACTCTCTGGGTGAAAAGGTTTGTCCTCGTCTCCTTACTAAGTGGCTTACCACTTATTCTTAGACTGTGGCCTCTGGTTCTGGACTCCCCCAACATCAGGAACATGTTTCCTACTTCTAGCGTGTCCAATCCCTTAATAATCTTATATGTTTCAATAAGATATCCTCTCATCCTTCTAAATTCCAGTGTATACAAGCTCAGCTGCTCCATTCTTTCAACATATGACAGTCCCGCCATCCCGAGAATTAACCTTGTGAACCTACGCTGCACTCCCTCAATAGCAAGAATGTCCTTCCTCAAATTTGGAGATCAAAACTGCACACAATACCCCAGGTGTGGTCTCGCTAGGGTCCTGTACAATTGCAGAAGGACCTCTTTGCTCCTATACTCCTTTTGTTATGAAGGCCAACATGCCATTCACTTTCTTCACTGCCTGCTGTACCTGCATGCTTACTATCAGTGACTGACAAACAAGGAAACCCAGATCTCATTGTACTTCCCATTTTCCTAACTGTCCAAACTCTCCTTGTAGCTACAATAGATAATAGATAATAGTCTTCCCCCTATCCCCCTAATCCAGGCAGCTTTCTGATTTACCTCCTCTGCACCCTTTCCAAATACCTCTACAACTTTCTTGTAATGAGGTGACCAGAACTATACAATTCTCCAAATGCAGCCTCTACAGTGCTTGTTTACAGGTGGATGAATATTCAGCAATTGGATCGGAGCTCATTATTCCCTTGCACACAGCATCATTTCCACTCATGAGGTGATTTCCCTTCCCTTGTTTGAGGGATCTCCCCACCGGACTCTGCCCCTCAATGTCCAGCAGCCTAGAATGTGATCCTCCCCCACAGAGCCTTGGTGTTGGCTGCACCGAGCTTCAGTGCATCCCTCAGCACATATTCCAGCAGTCTGGAGTGGGCCAGTCGGCAACATTCCCCGACGGACATCTCGCTCTGCTGGGTGACCTACAGGTTTGGGGCAGAACAAAGGGCGTTTTTCTCTGAGTTGATGGTCTTCCAGCAGCACTTGATGCCCGTCTCCAAGTGTGTCCCTGGAAACATCTCATCAGCGAGGGTGTTTGACCAGTTCAGGAGGTTAGTCCTGTCTGAGGAAGCGTCTGACCCAACATATCGCCTATCCATGTTCTCCAGATATGCTGCCTGACCCGCTGAGTTAGTTCAGCACTTACTCCAGCTGAGTTACTCCAACACTATTCCAGTGTCCCTTTCAGTCTTGGTCAGTCCTGGGTTTGCTGAGATTAAATCAAATTGCTCGTTTAATGGGAAGTACAAGAATGTTAGACACCTAGCTAGAGAGACAAGGTCCTGCAGATGTTGGAATCTTGAGCAAAACACAAAGTGTTGCGGGGGTGACCCAGCGGTAGAGCCTCTACCTCACAGTGCCAGACCCGGGTTTTATCCTGACTACGGGTGCTGCCTGACAGAGTTTGTGCATTCTCCCCGTGACTAAGTGGGTTTTCTCCAGGTTCTTCGGTTTTCACCCACATCCCAATGACGTGCGGGTTTTTAAGGTTAATTGGCCCTCATTAAATTTCCCCTCGTGTGTAGGGAGTGGATAAGTGGAATAGCATAGAACTAGCGTGAATGGGTGATCAATGGTTGGCATGGACACGGTGGGCCGAAGTGTCTGTTTCCATGCTGTATCTCTAAACCAAACTAAAACTCAGCAGGTCAGGCAGTACAATATCTGTGGAGGGCAACGGACAGATGACTTTCCGGGTCAGGACCCTTCTTCAAACTCCCCTCACCTGTATTCACCTATCACTTGCCAGGCTTTCCCCCCCCCCCCCCCCCCCCCCCCCCCCCACTCCATCAGACTGAAGAAGGGTCTCGTCCCAAGACGTCCCTGTGTATTTCCCTCCACAGATGCTGCCTGACCCACTGAGTTACTTCAGCACTTTGTGTTTGCAACACCTTGTTTCTTGTTAGCAAGGTTTGCAAACGATTAACTAATCAGACGTCCTTAGGCCTAGTATGCTGGAGAATGACTGAAATTGAGCGTTCATAGACTTCACAGGTCATGTTATCTTGGGCCTATCAACCAAAGATGCTATCAACTTGGAGAAAGTGCTGGCTGACTAAGGCGCAGTACCTTGCTTCACCAGTTGGTGTCAGTGTTGTTCAACACTTGTTCACTCTGAGCATTCATACTCAATCATACATAGAAACATAGAAATTAGGTGCAGGAGTAGGCCATTCGGCCCTTCGAGCCTGCATCGCCATCCAATATGATCATGGCTGATCATCCAACTCAGTATCCTGTACCTGCCTTCTCTCCATACCCTCTGATCCCTTTAGCCACAAGGGCCACATCTAACTCCCTATTAAATATAGCCAATGAACTGGCCTCGACTACCCTCTGTGGCAGAGAGTTCCAGAGATTCACCACTCTCTATGTGAAAAAAGTTCTTCTCATCTCGGTTTTAAAGGATTTCCCCCTTATCCTTAAGCTGTGACCCCTTGTCCTGGACTTCCCCAACATCGGGAGCAGTCTTCCTGCATCTAGCCTGTCCAACCCCTTAAGAATTTTATAAGTTTCTATAAGATCCCCTCTCAATCTCCTAAATTTTAGAGAGTATAAACCAAGTCTATCCAGTCTTTCTTCATAAGACAGTCCTGACATCCCAGGAATCAGTCTGGTGAACCTTCTCTGCACTCCCTCTATGGCAATAATGTCCTTCCTCAGATTTGGAGACCAAAACTGTACGCAATACTCCAGGTGTGGTCTCACCAAGACCATGTACAACTGCAGTAGAACGTCCCTGCTCCTATACTCAAATCCTTTTGCTATGAAAGCTAACATACCATTCACTTTCTTCACTGCCTGCTGCACCTGCATGCCTACTTTCAATGACTGGTGTACCATGACACCCAGGTCTCGCTGCATCTCCCCTTTTCCTAGTCGGCCACCATTTAGATAATAGTCTGCTTTCCTGTTTTTGCCACCAAAATGGATAACCTCACATTTATCCACATTATACTGCCTGCCAAACATTTGCCCACTCACCCAGCCTATCCAAGTCACCTTGCAGTCTCCTAGCATCCTCCTCACAGCTAACACTGCCCCCCAGCTTAGTGTCATCCGCAAACTTGGAGATATTGCCTTCAATTCCCTCATCCAGATCATTAATATATATTGTAAATAGCTGGGCTCCCAGCACTGAGCCTTGCGGTACCCCACTAGTCACTGCCTGCCATTGTGAAAAGGACCCGTTTACTCCTACTCTTTGCTTCCTGTTTGCCAGCCAGTTCTCTATCCACATCAATACTGAACCCCCAATGCCATGTGCTTTAAGTTTGTATACTAATCTCTTATGTAGGACCTTGTCGAAAGCCTTCTGGAAGTCCAGATACACCACATCCACTGGTTCTCCCCTATCCACGCTACTAGTTACATCCTCGAAAAATTCTATAAGATTCGTCAGACATGATTTACCTTTTGTAAATCCATGCTGACTTTGTCCAATGATTTCACCACTTTCCAAATGTGCTGCTATCCCATCTTTAATAACTGACTCTAGCAGTTTCCCCACTACCGATGTTAGACTAACTGGTCTGTAATTCCCCGTTTTCTCTCTCCCTCCCTTCTTAAAAAGTGGGGTTACGTTTGCTACCCGCCAATCCTCAGGAACTACTCCAGAATCTAAAGAGTTTTGAAAGATTATTACTAATGCATCCACTATTTCTGGAGCTACTTCCTTAAGTACTCTGGGATGCAGCCTATCTGGCCCTGGGGATTTATCGGCCTTTAATCCATTCAATTTACTCAACACCACTTCCCGGCTAACCTGGATTTCACTCAATTCCTCCAACTCCCTGCTATTTCCGGCAGATTATTTATGTCTTCCTTAGTGAAGACGGAACCAAAGTAGTTATTCAATTGGTCCGCCATATCCTTGTTCCCCATGATCAACTCACCTGTTTCTGACTGCAAGGGACCTACATTTGTTTTCACTAACCTCTTTCTTTTCACATATCTATAAAAACTTTTGCAGTCAGTTTTTATGTTCCCTGCCAGTTTTCTTTCAAAATCTATTTTTCCTTTCCTAATTAAGCCCTTTGTCCTCCTCTGCTGGTCTCTGAATTTCTCCCAGTCCTCCGGTATGCTGCTTTTTCTGGCTAATTTGTACGCATCATCCTTCGCTTTGATACTATCCCTGATTTCCCTTGTTATCCACGGATGTACTACCTTCCCTGATTTATTCTTTTGCCAAACTGGGATGAACAATTTTTGTAGTTCATCCATGCAGTCTTTAAATGTCTTCCATTGCATATCCACCGTCAACCCTTTTAGAATTAATTGCCAGTCAATCTTGGCCAATTCACGTCTCATACCCTCAAAGTTACCTTTCTTTAAGTTCAGAACCATTGTTTCTGAATTAACAATGTCACTCTCCATCCTAATGAAGAACTCAACCATATTATGGTTACTCTTGCCCAAGGGGGCACGTACAACAAGACTGCTAACTAACCCTTCCTCATTACTCAATACCCAGTCTAAAATAGCCTGCTCTCTCGTTGGTTCCTCTACATGTTGATTTAGATAACTATCCCGCATACATTCCAAGAAATCCTCTTCCTCAGCACCCCTGCCAATTTGATTCACCCAATCTATATGTAGATTGAAGTCACCCATTATAACGGTTTTGCCTTTGTCGCACGCATTTCTAATTTCCTGTTTGATACCATCTCCAACTTCACTACTACTGTTAGGTGGCCTGTACACAACACCCACCAGCGTTTTCTGCCCCTTAGTGTTTCGCAGCTCTACCCATACCGATTCCACATCCTCCAAACTAATGTCCTTCCTTTCCATTGCGTTAATCTCCTCTCTAATCAGCAACGCTACCCCACCTCCTTTTCCTTTCTCTCTATACCTCCTGAATATTGAATATCCCTGCATGTTCAGCTCCCAGCCTTGGTCACCTTGGAGCCATGTCTCCGTGATCCCAACTATATCATAGTCATGGTCAGAGCTACCAGCCTTGGAGGGCATCTACCACACGCGGTGCCTCAGGAAGGCCCTCAGCATCCATAAGGACTAATCACACCCCTGCCACGGTCTGTTTCAACTACTTCCCTCCGGCAGACGTTACAAGGCCTTCTACGCCCGAACCTCCAGACTCAGGAACAGTTTCATCCCAAGAGCTATAGCGGCTCTGAACCGGCCCTAATGAGTGCCCCCCCCACCCACCCCCTTTGGACATTCTCCCTCAGATGGTCACGTCAATCAATTCAGCTTGTTTATTTATGTATTGTATTTATTTACCTTTCTTGTACATCAGTGGAGCTGCACACTAAATCTCGTTGCACTGACGTGCAATGACAATAAAAGATATATTATTATTATTATTATTATTATTAATAGCTATCTGCACATTCAACTCATCCACCTTATTACGAATGCTCCTTGCATTGAGACACAAAGCCTTCAGGCTTGTTTTTACAACACTCTTACCCCTTATACAATTATGTTGAAAAGTGGCCCTTTTTGATTTTTGCCCTGATTTTGTCTGCCTGCCACTTTTACTTTTCACTTTGCTACATATTGCTTCTACCCTCATTTTACACCCCTCTGTCTCTACGCTCACACATTTAAGAAACCCTTTCCCTTTAACTCCATCCTCCACTATCCTATTCGACACCCCGCCCCCCTTATTCAGTTTAAAACCACCCGTGTAGCAGTGGCAAACCTGCACGGCAAAAGGCCCTTCGGCTCAACTCATCCAGAGCCAACGAAGATGTCCCATTTAAGTTAGTCCCATTTGCCCATGTATCCATACACCTGTCCAAGTGTCTTTGAAATATTGTTTTATAACCTGTCTCAACTACCTCCTCTGGAATCTTTCCCTTCTTACTATAAACCTATGTCCCCTGATTCTTGTAAGGGTGTCAAAGGTTTGGGGGAGAAGGCAGGAGAATGGGGAATGGGGTTGAGCGGATGGCGGAGGAGACTCAATGGACTGAATTGCCTAATGTTGCTCTTGTGGTTTATGGTCTCATGATCTTGTGCAGCTCGTAGGACTGTGAGGGAGGTCGATGGGGCTGGGAGCACACACACACGCAGTGTCATTCCATGGCCATGCCAACTGATTCAGGGAGTTTCTTCCCAGCAGTTATCAGGCAACTGTTCCATCATATCACCAACTAGAGAGCGGTCCTGACCTCCCACGCAACTCATTGGAGACCCTCGGACTATCTTTAATCAGACTTTACTGGACTTTATCTTGCACTAAACGTTATTCCCTTTATCCTACATTTGTACACGGTGGACGGCTTGATTGTCACTGACTGGATAGCACGCAATAAAAAAGCTTTTCACTGTTCCTTGGTATACGGGATAATAAACTAAGCTACGGAGATTTGGCGCTGGGAGATTCATCGCAGTTTGAATCAGGAAGGTCAAATGTCAGCAGATCCTGGCAGGAATCTGCGGGTTTGTAGGTTAATTGGTCCTCTGTAAATTGTCCCTGGTATGTGGGGCGTGGGTGAGAAAGTGGGATAACATAGAACTAGTATGAACGGGTGATCGATGGTCAGCGCGGACTCAGTGGGCCGAAGAGCCTGTTTCCACGCTGTATCTCCAATCTAAACGAAATCTTGAAATAGGAAGGAACTGCAGATGCTGATTTATACCAAAGATAAACACAGTGCTGGAGTAACTCAGTGGGTCAGGCAGCATTTCTGGAGAACGTGGTTTGGTGACGTTTCGGGTCGGGACCCTTGTGCAATCACCAGATGTAATACCGATGCTGTGGAACGCAGGAATGGAACTGCTCCAGACGTGGCTGTTTGTCAGAATCCCACTCAGATGACGCAGGGTAAGACGCCGCAGTACTTGGCCAGGACGTGCACATTCCCAGTGATTGTTTCCACACCCAGCGGCTCCCTGCTGCCAACATCTGTTACTGAGACGTACGCATGAAGGACGCTGCTGGTTTTACAGGCCAGCTGTGCTCCACATCTGCTCCTGCTTAACCCCTTCCTGCCTCACGGGGCAGTACAACACAGGAACAGGCCCTTCGGCCCACAATATCCGTGCCGAACACCAGCACGTGATCCATATCCCTCCATTTCCACGTGTCTGTGTAAAAGCCTCTTCAACGCCACTATCGTTTCTGCCTCCACCACCATCACTGGCAGCGCGTTCCAGGCACCCGCCACCCTGTGTAAAAAACTTGCCCCTCACCTCACTCTCACATCACACAAACACACTCAGATACACACCCCTCACTCTCTCACACACACATCTCTCTCACACACACACACATATACATACCATGCACATACACACACAAACACAAGTATACACACACACACACACACAAAAACAGCACACACACACTCACCTTCACACACATACAAACACTTACTCTCATACACACACACCCACACAAATACTTTCACACACACACACACAAATACGTTCACACACACAAACACTTTATCTCAGACTCACACCTTCTCACACACAGCAGGACTGCAGCATTGTTCCCTGTGCGAGCCCGGAACCCCACACGGAGTGTAGACAAAAATGCTGGAGAAACTCAGCGGGTGCAGCAGCATCTATGGAGCGAAGGAAATAGGCAACGTTTCGGGCCCGAAACGTTGCCTATTTCCTTCGCTCCATAGATGCTGCTGCACCCGCTGAGTTTCTCCAGCATTTTTGTCTGCCTTCGATTTTCCAGCATCTGCAGTTCCTTCTTAAACACCCCACACGGACCCGGGTTGTCTGGTGCGGTGCAGCCCAATCTGTCTCGGTGCGTGGGTCGGTGTTTGCTGCATGAGGGAGCGGCAGGGGTACAGGCGGCTGGCCCTGACCGCACAAACCCCAGCTTCTCACTCCCAGCGCTGGCACCCCGACCCACAGTGGAAACCCCCCCCCCCGGCGCTGGGGAACAGAGCAAATGCACAGCGCAGGGAAAACACTGTTAACATTCTGTTGACCAATTATTTAGTCAACTTTCATTTTTGTTTCTCAATGGTCTCATTATGGGAACAGTACAAAGAGCTGGTATTAATTAACATGTTTTCGACTGGCCCCAGAGACATTGCAACCATTTAATCAGAACAAAGCCCAGTCACTATGGTTTTGGGAACTGAGATATTAAGATCATGTTTTTTATTATTATTATTATTATTATTATTATTATTATTATTATTATTATTATTATTATTATTATTATTATTATTATTATTATTATTATTATTATAGGTTTCCTACTCTCTAAGTGAAAAGTTGTCCCTGAGGTCTGTCTAAAATCTCTCGCCCCTCACCTTAAACCTATGCCCTCTATATTAGGTTCTGGTTTATCTGTGCCTCTCATAACTTCTATCAGGTCTCCCCTCAACCTCTGCCGTTCCAGTGAAAACAATCCAAGTTTGGGCTGACCAGAACTGCACACAATACTTCAAATTTGGACAAACTAAAGCTTTATAAAGCTACAACATGACTTCCTAAACTCTTATAAAAAAAGTTCTGACCATCTCATAATTGTATGATGGTGCATGGGTGTTTGGTGGTTGGCACGGACTTGGTGGGCCGAAGGGCCTGATACTGTGTTGCATCACTCCACTGTATGAGGCCAGGCACTGCCTCTTCCACCAGTTCCTGAATATTCTGAGGCTGGGTGACCTTCAAGGATGAAAGAATGGCTTTGTCTCTTCCACAAATACACCAAAAACGTCCCCTCCGGCTGCATCTAAGGATTCATTTGATTTGGGCCAAGAGCCAAGGGCGGACAAAATGGCACACCACGCCAAACTTCAGAGATGATCAATACCTGTTATTCCTTGAATCAACACATTAACTAAATCCTAGTCTGTAACTCACTCCTAAGTATCTAGGTGCTGTCTGTACGGAGTTTGTACGTTCTCCACGTGACCGCGATCTTCGGTTTCCACCGACACTCCAAAGGCGTACAGGTTTGTAGGTTAAAGGTACACAAAATTGCTGGGGAAACTCAGCGGGTGCAGCAGCATCTATGGAGCGAAGGAAATAGGCGACGTTTCGGGCCGAAACCCTTCTTCCCGAAACGTCGCCTATTTCCTTCGCTCCATAGATGCTGCTGCACCCGTTGAGTTTCCCCAGCAATTTTGTGTACCTTCGATATTCCAGCATCTGCAGTTCCCTTTTGAACAGGTTTGTAGGTTAATTGGCTGGGTGTATATGTAAATTGTCCCTATTGTGTGTAGGATAGTGTTAATGTGCGGGGATCGCTGGTCGGCGCAGACTCGGAGGGACGAAGAGCCCGTTTCCACGCTGTATCTCTAAACTAAAACTAAACTATAATTTTATATATAAACCTCGCTCCCCCCCCCCAAACCCCTGGATTAGATCCCATCCTGTAACCCACTCCCAGGGATCTGTATTCTGTATATAAACACATGAACCCTTGAATAGATCCCTGGCTGTAACCCATTTCCAGTATTGACTATTAGTAATATCAGTCTGAAGAAGGGTCTCGACCCGAAACGTCACCTGTTCCTTCGCTCCATAGATGCTGCCTCACCGGCTGAGTTTCTCCAGCATTTTTGTCTATTCTACGTTAGAAACATCATCCACCAAACCGTGAGATATGTTGGGTACAGATGGTGATGGCCAGCCAGGCATATTAAAACATTCTGGAGAGCCAAGTGCATCACTCCGTGCCCCAGCTGAATGGTCCTTTGGGACTATAAAGAGACATTAAAAATCTGGAGTGACTCAGCGGGTCAGGCAGCATCTCTGGAGAACATGGACAAGGTGAGCCTGGTGAATCCGTGAAGCTCCCGGTGAGTCGCGGTCACACCACGACAGCAGGCCCGGTGACTGGGAGTCGTCCGGGGCCCGTCTCCTGCTCGACACCAAAGACCGGGAACCGGGGAGGAGGGTGGAGTGAGTCTGCTCCAGACAAAGGGCCGTTTTCATGATGGCGGTGGATGGAGGAGAGGATCGGGCTTTTTAGGCCAAGATCAGACTGCACTTAAGAACTTTCAAACTTTGTTGGCACCAGAAACTCTTTGTGTACTGTCTGGGTGAAATCTACCATTACACTACAATCGTGGCACTTATCTATTTTTTGAGAAGTACTAGGTACATTTTGAGGAGGCTCCGTTCCTTCAACGTCTGCAGTAAGATGCTGCAGATGTTCTACCAATCGGTGGTAGCCAACGCCCACTTCTTCGCTGCCGTGTGCTGGGCAGCAGGGCGAAGGCTGAGGACGGCAACAGGATTAACAAACTCATCAGGCAGGCTGGCTCCATCCTGGGGGCAGAGTTGAATTTATGGGAGGGGGTCTCGGAGGGGAGGATGCTCCTCAAACTGCGGAGCATCCTGGACAATACAGCTCACCCCCTCCATGACTCACTGGTCATCCTAACGAGTACCTTCAAGAGAGTTGGATAGAGCTCTTAAAGATAGGGTATATGGGGAAAAGGCAGGAACTGGGTACTGATTGTGGATGATCAGCCATGATCGCAATGAATGGCGGTGCTGGCTCAAAGGGCCGAATGGCCTACTCCTGCACCTATTGTCTGTTGTTTGCTGTTAACAGACAGGTTCCACCAAGATGCAGTACAGAACGCCACAGGAGATCCTTTTTACCTGTGGCTATCAAACTGTACAACTGCTCCCCCTTCTGTGGTGGGGTAGACTGAGACTGACTCCCCTTCCCCCTCCCCCCTCCCACCTCCCCAATCTTTGCACATCCCCAATTAATTTCACTTTAATTTCATGTTTCATATATCTTGTGTTTTACGACTGTTGGCATTCCCTATTCCCTCCTGGGATCAATACATTTTGATCATATCATATTGTTTGGCATGAATGTGCTTAAGTATAGTATTATTTTAACTGAATTATATGAATAACAAAGATTTTTGCGGTGCTTGGTGCATGTGACAATAAACCTACACTCAGACTGAAGAAAGGTCCCAACCCGAAATGTCACCTATCCATGTCCTCCAGAGATGCTGCCTGACCCACTGAGTTTAGTTTAGTTTAGTTCAGCGATACATCATGGTAACAGGCCCTTCGGCCCACCAAGTCCACGCCGACCAACGATCAGCCATACACTACCTCCATCCTACAGACTAGGGACAATTTACAGAAGCCAATTAACCTACAAAGCTGTACATCTTTGGGATTTGGGGGGGGGGGGGGGGGGGGGGGGGAGAATCCACGCAGGACCTGAATCCACGCTGAACGTACAAGCTCCATACAGACAGCACGCGTAGTCAGGATCAGACTGGGGTCTCTGGCGCTGTGAGGCAGCAACTCTACCAGCAGTGCCACTGTGCCACCGAGTTACTCCAGCACTCTGTGTCATTTATTTTAATGGATAGGTGACGTTTTGGGCCTCTGGGATCGACCCCACACTGAGGTCCACAGTGAGGACCAGGGTAGAGAACGGAGATACATCAGCAGAGAAAAATAATCAGTCACGTCACAACACATTAGTGTGAAATCCCGCTTTACTCTGTATAAGTACGGATCGAGTCTAACGCACAAGAAATTATGTCGATAGACAAACATACATCCCAACAAAACAGATACATTCTCCTGCGTAAACAGCTTAACGTTAATAATATAAAATATAACACCATTCATGGTGTGCTCAGTGGAATGTGTAAATATAACCCACGGGTACATTTAAAACCTACTCTACAGGCATTGTGTATTGAGAATAAAGCGTGCTATATAATAAAGGAGACACAAGGAATTGCAGAAGCTGTTTTACAAAAAAAAAGACACAAAGTGCTGGAGTATCTCCGCGGGTCAGGCAGCATTAGTGAAGAAAAAACATGGGACCTGACCCGAAATGTCCCCTATCTGTGAAGGGAATGGATAGGTAACGTTTCAGGCCAGGACCCATCTTCGCCCCACACATCAACAAATTCAGAGCCCATTCCCCCCATCACAATCAGTCTGAGGAAGGGTCCCGTCCCGAAACGTCACCTATCCATGTTCTCCAGAGATGCTGCCTGACCCGCTGAGTTACTCCAGCGCTTTGTGTGATACAGTAAGTAAAAGATACCTTTCCCAAAAATACATCAGCCCCAGTTTTCATTGTCCCGGTGTGTTACCTGGGTATTGTTGGCTTACCCATGGAATCAGGTACAATCTCCAGGACATGATCACTGCAAGTGTGTTTCCCAGGGAAACTCAGGGGCAATAAATACAATCGTTAATCATTCATTTTTGTTGAACGACTCAATTAATCATTTGTAAAATATTTTAGAATGGGGCAAAGACACAAAGACTGTCCACGAGTTACGAACCAGTTCTGTTTTATAGACATCCTTAAGCTGACTTGTCCATAACTTTAGACTCGATGGACCCAATGGCCTGATTCTGCTCCGATATCTTATGTTCTAACTTGTGTTTTGCCCACATGCCTTTGGATGGAGGGAATACCCATCGTCACAAGAATATTCCCTACGCAAACTTGAGCTGAAGATGGGCGTAGAACTGCGCAGGAAGGAACTGCAGATGCCGGTTTACACCGAAGATAGACACAAAATGCTGTAGTAGCTCAGCGGGACGGGCAGCATCTCTGGAGAAAATAAATAGGTCACTTTTCAGGTCGAGAAGAGTTTCCCTCCCCACTGACTCTGAAGAAGGGTCTCGACCCGAAAAGTCACCTATTCCTTCTCTCAAAAGATGCTGCCTGACCCGCTGTGTTACTCCAGAACCTAGTGTCTATCTGGGGCATAGGACGGATGGGTGCAGGGTACGGAGGCAGTGAATGGGACATATGAGAGAGAGAGAGAGAGAGACACTTCCACCAATTACTTGGACGTGACCCTTTGCCTGCGTAATGTTAGGTTGCTGGGATACAAAGCAGCTATAACAACAGCTGGATCGAGGAGGCTCCATCATTAAAGTAACATTCTACGAGTTTGACATTCTACGAGCATTAGTTCATGTTCTTTGGAATCGCACTTTATCCGTAAAATTGATGCATTTTTAATACATTCCAATGTGCAGCACACTTACAAACATCTGCCAGTAGAACAGGCCTATAATTCCAACTATGAACCCACTCCTGGGTATCGGTCATCTAAGTATAAACTGACAATCCTTGCCATGACAGTCCAACCCACATTTTATGCCAAATGAACCACACTCACCCCAAACCCCTTCATTAGATTCCATCCTGTGGCGGCAAGATGCAGCGGGTAGAGCTGCTGCCTTACAACCGCCAGAAACCCAGGTTCGATCCTGACTATGGGTGCTGTCAGTACGGAGTTTGTATGTTTTCCCTGTGATCGCAAGTGTTTTCTCCGGATGCTCCGGTTTCTTCCCACACTCCAAAGGCGTGCAGGTTTGTAGGTTAATTGCCTTCTGTAAATTGCCCCTAGTGTGTAGGATGGAATGTGCAAACTCCGTAAAGACAGCACCAGATGTCGGGGTCGAACCATGGTCTCTGGCGCTGTAAGGCAGCAACTCTACCGCTGCGTCACAGTGCCACCCAGTGTTTCTAGACGGTTGCTGTTCAAGACCAATTGGGGATGGACAATAAATACTGGCCTTGCCATCGACTTGACACGGAGCAATGGAGGACATGGACAACATCGCCTGGCCAGGCCGACCCCTGCAACTCCGACCCAGTGCCGTCGACAAGACAACGGGCCTTCAAGTGAAGACTCTCATGCCTTTAGCAACTCTGCACTTGAAGGGTACAAGATAGCACCGGAAACACGGCAGCTCTTATGAACCATTGAGAACCAGAGTACATAGGTTTAAGGCGAGGGGGGGGGGAAGAAGTTTATAGGATCGTGAGGACAATAGACAACAGGTGCAGGAGTAGGCCATTCGGCCCTTCGAGCCAGCACCGCCATTCAATGTGATCATGGCTGATCATCCACATTCAGTACCCCATTCCTGCCTTCTCTCCATATCCCTTAACTCTGCTATCCATAAGAGCTCTATCTAACTCTCTCTTGAAAGCATCCAGAGAACGAGCCTCCACCGCCCTCTGAGGCAGAGAATTCCACACACTCACCACTCTCTGTGTGAAAAGGTTTTTCCTCATCTCCGTTCTAAATGGGTTACCACTTATTCTTAAACTATGGCCCCTGGTTCTGGACTCCCCCAACATTGGGAGTAACATTTTAATACACAAAGAGTGGTGGGTGTATTGAACGAGCTGACGGAGAAGGTAGTTGAGGCAGGTACGATCGCAACGTTTAAGAAACATTTGGACAGGTGCATGGATAGGACATGTAAATAAGAATATGTGCCAAAGGCAGATGTAGATGGGACATGTTGGTCGGTGTGGGCAAGTTGGGCCGAGGGGCCTGTTTCCATGCTGTATAATGACCTATCCCAAAATCCAATTGTCCCATCATTGGAACTCTGCCCAGCACTGAAATATTATTCCGCATGCCTTGATGTCTGATACTCCTAAATCCCGGCGCCACTTTAATTAGGTAGGCAGGGGTATAATTTAAGTTAAATCTAAGGAGCGGTACTTTGTAACATTTTACCCTGCAAAACTGATTGCACAAGCCCAGTCTAACACCGTTACCCACCAGACAACCAGACATGGCAGGTTCAGGCTTGGAAGGACCTGCCAGATCTACGACTTCAATGGAATTAAACTCACAGGTAACTTATTCTTGCCCACAGTAGGTGAATCAAGAAACATAGGATATAGGTTTAAGATGAGGGGGGGGGGGGGGGGGGGGGGGAAGATTTATTAGGTACCTCAGGGGTAACTTTTTTCTATACCCATTGAGTATAGAAGTTGAGAGGTTATGATGCAGTTATACAAGACGTGTTGAGGCCACATTTAGCGCATTGTGTTCTGTTTTGGGCACCATTTTATAGGAAAGATGGTGTCAAACTGGAAAGGGTGCAGAGAAAATGTGTAGGAAGGAACTGCAGATGCTGGTTTAAACTGAAGATAGACACAAAGTGCTGGAGCAACTCAGCTGGTCAGGCAGCATCTCTAGAGAAAAGGAACAGGCGGCGTTTCAGTTCGGAACCTTCTTCAGACTTTGTGTCTGAGTGTCAAAGAAGAATTACGAGGATGTTGCCAGGGCATGAACTATAGGGAGAGGTTGGGCAGGCTAGGACTCTATTCCTTGGAGCACATTAGGATGAGGGGTGATCTTATAGATGTGTACAAAATCATGAGAGGAATAGATCGGGTAAACGCAGTCTTTTGCCCAGAGTAGGGGAATCGAGAACCAGAGGGCATGGGTTTAAGGTGAAGGCGGAAAGATTTAATAGGAACCGGAGGAGTAATTTTTATTTTACACGAAGGGTGGTGTGTATGGAGTGAGCTGCCGGAAGAGGTAGTTGAGGCAGGAACTATCGCAACGTTTGACTGATGGTACTATTTCCACGCTGTTGACTCTAACACATGAATAATTACACTTTCCTTTGGTAGGGTTTGAAGGGTAGAGTGAGGTGTTCTAATCTCCAAGAAACACAGACATTAGCACTCAAATAAACACAGTCTTTTACCAAGAGTAGGGGAATCAAAAACCAGAGGACATAGTTTCAAGCTGTGAGGGGAAAGATTTAATAGGACCATGAGGAGAAACATTTCTTCACAAAGGGTGGTGGGTATATGGAACGAGCTGTCAGAGGAGGTAAGTTGAGGCAGGGACTACAATAGCATTTAAAAGATGCAGAAACAAGGAACTGCAGAAGTAAAACAGCGGGTCAGGCAGCATCTCTGGAGAACATGGATAGGTGATGTCTCGGGTCGGGACCCTTCTTCAGACTGATTGCAATGGGGGGGAAAGCGGGGGGGAGGGGGAAGAGAAAGCTGGAAGAGAGAAGTCAACTTTTAATGGACACATGGACAGGTACATGGATAGAAAAGGTTTGGAGGGATATGGGCCAAATGTGGGCAATTGGGACTAGTGTAGTATGAGCATCTCGGTCAGCATGGATGAGTGGGGCTGAAGAGCCTGTTTCCGTGCTGTATCACTCTATAAGTACCAGTTTGAAAATAGACAATAGACAATAGGTGCAGGAGTTGGCTATACGACCCTTCAAGCCAGCACAGCCATTCAATGTGATCATGACTGATCTTCCACAATCAGTACCCCGTTCCTGCCTTCTCCCCATATTCCCTGACTCCGCTATCTTCAAGAGCCCTATCTAGCTCTCTCTCTTGAAAGCTTCCAGAGAACCGGCCTCCATCACCCTCTAAATCTTTGGAAGTACTTTGCTTGCCAGAGAAGTTGTATAAAAGTCTTTGTGTGCATCTGCCTCTCTCTCTCTCTCCCTCTATGATACAGTGGTCCAATTCATCTCGTCAAAAGAAAATTAATTCAGCTCCCAAGATCTCTGTGGAATGTTCTGGAAAGGGGAAATGGGGCTAGGGGAGGCGAGGAAGGATGAATTAAAGCTTTACCAAACATTATGCAGGAAAGATTTAACTCCAAGCCTCAATGGGAATTAAATGGGGGGGGGGGGGGGGATGTATAAGGTATAATCTATCCACACACAAACCTCTCCCTCTCTCACACATACACACACACACAATCTGTACATTGTGGACAGCCTGATTGTAATCATGTATATAATAATCTGCCTGGATAGCACGTAACAAAAAAAGCTTTTCACTGTACCTCGGTACACATGATAATAATAAACAGAATTAAACACACGCACACACCACACTCAACTCCAGTTGTTGCAGGTCTTTCAGCAAATAATCCATACGAGTCTTCTCATCTTCAGCTGCTGAAAACAAAATGCAGAAACAAGGAACTACAGACGTTGATTTACATTAAAGGCCGCAAAGTGCTGGAGGAACACAGCAGGTCAGGCAGCTTGTCTGGAGAACGTGGATAGGTGACGTTTTTGGGTCTTCAATTGCAATTTCCGTGTTTCCTTTCGGTTGGGCTCCCGTCTTTATTTCGCTGGAACTTTCTCCGCTTTGGGAGAAGAGAAGATCGCCATGTGGCCAGTGGGGGGGTGAGGAGAAAGCTACACGCAGGTGGTTGGAGTCTTGAGCAAAGCACAAAGGAGCTGGTGGAATGTGGTGGGGCCTGTTGCTACGCCCTACGCATCCGTGCGAATGGTACCCTGGTCACAAGCAAGAGGCGCAAGATGCTGGAATCTTGAACCAAGACGCTGGAGGAAGACCTCAGCGGGCCAGGCAGCATCCGCGGAAGGGAAATGGTTGGGCGATGTTTTGGGTCCAATTGTCCAAAACATATTCTTTTTTTTGTGCACAGAGTTCAGTAAAGCATTGCCATGCCTAATAAGCACGATCCCAGATGAGTACAAAGAGCAAATAAATAGTCCACTGAGACCGCATGCAAGGGTGCACAAGTTTTGGTGCCATTGTGAAAAGTACAAGGTTTGGATTCTTCGTTTGACCATTGGGTCCCTTCTATGCAACTCTTGGTTTGTGTGGTGGCGTTGGAGGTGAGATGGGTCAGCATGGAATCCAAAGGTCAAGGTCTCTCTCTCTCTCTCTCTTTCTTTCTCTCTTTCAGGAGGCAAGAGCTAGATGACAGCCTGATCACCACGGCATTTTTTGCAGCAGCAATAGACAGCTGAGATCAGGTAGAGCAGTGTGCAGAGGCAAACGAAGACAGTGGCAGTCAAGTAGACCTTGTAAGGACAGTGGTAGCTGTAGGCGGGCAGGTCGCAGAAGCTCTTCTCCCTGGTCTTGCTGCCAATGAGATAGCAGGCCACCAGGTAGAGGAGAGTGGCCAGCCCGTCGTGGACGGCGTTGGTCAAGGTCCATCTCTCGCCGCCCAGCACCGGGACCAAGTCGCTCTTGCCCAGCAAGGTGAGAAAGAAGAGGGCCAGGGTGGAGAGCCAGAAGAAGACGGCCACGAAGACCACGTAGTGCAGGGCTCCCTCGTACTTGCTGACCGCGATGGTGACCCAGACCACGGTGCCTAACATCAGCTGCAAGATCCTCAGCGCCCCCAGCGCACTCCTCAGGAACTCGGTGCGGAGGGACGGTGGCATGGTGGTGCGCTGGCCCGGGGTGGACTTGCACACAAACTCCAAGGGAGAGTAGGAGCGGGCTCGGAGACAGAGGAGATCTTTCGAGGAGAGGAGACCGTCGTGATTCCGCTTCCTGTGGCTGTGGCTGATCCCCTCCCCTCTCAGCCCCTCTCCAAATTCCTCAAACTTGTTAAAAAAGTCACGAAACCTCTTTACTATTCCAAACTATCGAGTACTTTTTTTAAAAAATCTATTTCCTTTAGCGACTCATTTAATTTGCAAACATAAACCCCCTAACATGTTGTTTTTCTAAACTCAATTATCTAAATTACTTTATTTTTTTCTGTACTTCCTTTCGAATAGTCACTTCCTTTCAAAGCCGCTATTAAAACGTTTTTTTCGGTCTGTCAACTTTTCTGAAACCTCCTTACTTTTCTGTTGCTTTTCTTTCTTTTAACTTTTTAAACATGCTTTATTTTTCTGACGTCTCATGCTGTTCTGATCTAGACTTTAGATATTCTGCATATTTATTAGTCTGAACTATTTGAGATTGTTTCTATTTTTATTTAATCGTTTCTTTTTTTCCCCGCAAAGATTAAAATCCTAATTTTTTTTTTTTCTCCCCGCTGCCTCTTTTTCACCTTTCCCCCCCAAATTTCCCTCCCTCCACACTCATCAGTGTCTTTGCCCCCTCCATTCTGATTTCTGGTAAGTTTTAAAGGGTTACCGTATTCGTGAAGTAAACTCTGGGTTTTCCCCACTGTGAAAGATTAACAAGAAGTTAAAAGGTTCAAGTTCAAGTTCAAGTTCAAGTTAGTTTATTGTCATGTGTCCCTGTGTAGGACAATGAAATTCTTGCTTTGCTTAAGCACACAGAAAATAGTAGGCATTTACTACAAAACAGATAAATGTGTCCATATACCATGATATAAATATATACACACATGAATAAATAAACTGATAGTGCAAATAACAGAAAGTGGTTGGTAATAATCAGAGTTTTGTCCGAGCCAGGTTTAATAGTCTGATGGCTGAGGGGAAGTAACTATTCCTGAACCTGGTTGTTGCAGTCTTCAGGCTCCTGTACCTTCTACCTGAAGGTAGCAGGGAGATGAGTGTGTGGCCAGGATGGTGTGGGTCTTTGATGATACTGCCAGCCTTTTTGAGGCAGCGACTGCGATAAATCCCCTCGATGGAAGGAAGGTCAGAGCCGATGATGGACTGGTCATCCTAATATCACAGAACAAATGTGTTTCCCAATCTGGTTGGGGACAAGAAGGAGAGACAGTGGGTGGAAAACTTTGTGGAAGAAAGGGAGAGGACATTGACTCAGTGTGTACAAGTCGTTGGTGAGGCCATACGTGTGCAGTTCTGGTCGCCAGCTATGAGAAGGATGTCATTAAGTTAGGAAGGGTGCAGAACAGATTCACCAGGATGCTACCTGGGCTTGCGAGCTTGAGTTACAGGGAGAGGTTGGATAGGCTAGGACTCCTTTCTTTGGAGTGTACGGAGGCTGAGGGGTGGGTGGCCTCATTGAGGTGTTGAAAATCATGAAGGGCATGGATAAAGTGAACGCTCACGTATTTTTTTCAGAGTTGGGTAGAGGATTCTAAAACTAAAGGGCATAAGGTGAGAGGGGAGAGATTTAAGAGGGACCTCAGGGGCAACTTTTTCACTCAGAGTACGCTGTATCTGAAATGAGGAAGCTAGAGAACTGGATTCATTTACGTCTTTTAAAAAACATTTGGACAGATATGCGGATAGGAAGGGTTTAGAAGGACCAAATGCAGGCAAATGGAACTAGTCCAGTATTGCCAACTTGGTGGGCGTGACAAGCATGGACAAGATGCAGGACTGCCAACTCTCACGCATTTCGACAAATTCTCACGCTCTCACGCTGATCACAAATTTCTCATGCTCTGTCGAGTGTTTGCAGGGTTGGCGAGTGTTTGCCGGGCTGGCGAGTCGCTTGCTACAGCTCCGGCCATGGAGCAGCCTCAGTCGAAGAGTCGGAAGCGTTGCGCCGCTGCCGTTAGAGTCTCTGTGCCGAATTCGCCCTGGTGACCGGCATGGATCAGGCAGCATCTCTGGAGAGAAGGAATAGGTGATGTTTCTGCTCGAGCCGAAACGTCACCCATTTCTTCTCTCCAGAGATGCTGCCTGACCCGCTGAGTTGCTCCAGAATTTTGTGTCTCTCTTTGGTTTAAACCAGCATCTGCAGTTCCTTCTCACACAATGAGACCCTACAAGACGACTTTGAAGCTAGTACCACTCGGGTGGGGGAGGGACGGAGAGAGAGGGGATGTTAAAAAAATGGATATTAATACTGAATCGGGGAAATTAGTTGATATCTGTCTTTAAATTGATCGGTTGCAGCAGACTTCCCTCAGTGACATCACTTTACTCAACAAGACTCACCAGAAAGGCCAAAAAAATCATAGCAGACCACTGTCACCCGGCACATTACCTCTTTAATCTCCTCCCATCAGGAAGGAGATATAGAAGCATTAAAAGTAAAACATCTCGCTTCAGAGACAGCACCTACCTCCAAGCCATCAGATATTTGAATTTGCACTAATCACTCTGCACTTCCTTTTGCACTTGCACTTACGCTTAACATGACGCTGCTGGGTACTGTCCTTCCTGTATATATTGTCCTTCGTACAGTATTGTCTGTATTATTTATTGTGGTGTATGTGGTGGTTGTATTGTATCTGTCTGAGAGCGAACCAAGACACATTCCTATCAACTTGTTGACATGGCAATAAACTTCTTGAATCTTGAATCTTGAATCTTGAATATCCTGTTCATTTTTAGGATACAATATTATAATTCATGTATCGCGGGAACAAATAAGCAAAGGCAAGATGGTAAATATAAACTACAAATTAACTTCACAAAATGAAACTTGTAGAGATGAACTTTGCCCTTCACTTTACAAAGAATATCCTCCGGGGTTATGTAGTAAATGCCATTCAAATACTCTGCAACCTTGGGATAATATTGTTCATGTTCAAATCCGATAGGTAAGTCTTGATTTGTTCAATATTATAATTAGTTCAAAGATACAGCGTGGAAACAGGCCCTTCGGTCCCTCGAGTCCGTGCCGACCATCGATCACCCGTTCACACTGGTTCTATGTTATCCCACTTTCTCATCCACTCCCTATACACTAGGGGGCAATTTACAGAGGGCCAATTAACCTACAGACCCGCACGTATTTGGGATGTGGGAGGAAACCGAAGCACCTGGAGGAAACCCACGCGGTCACAGGGAGAACGTGCAAACTCCACACAGACAGTACCCGAGACCAGGATCAAACCCAGGTCTCCGGCGCTGTGGGGCATTAATTGTAATGCTAATAATTGGGCCTCTGCTGATATGCCGGGATTATGTATTATTGATTATATATATTGCGCCCTTTCTCCTTTATGGCTGAAGGGCTTCTTACTGCGCTCTATGACGATGACAGTGGAATTGCACAGTTGCACATCTTTGGACCACTGAGTTCACGCCAACCATCGATCACTCCTTCACACTAGTTCTATACTATCCCACTTTCTCACCTACCTGCACATTAGGAGCAATTTACAGAGGGATAACTAAGATACACAAATGCACGTCATCTGTGTGGAGTTTGCACGTTCTCCCTGTGACCGCATGGGTTTCCTCCGGGTGCTCTGGTTTCCTCCCATATCCCGAAGGCGTGTGGGTTTGTAGATTAATTGGCCCTCTGCAAATTATCTTTAGTGTGTAGGGAGTGGATGAGAAAGTGGGATAACATAGAACTAGTGTGAATGGGTGATAGCTGGTCAGCATGGACTCGGTGGGCTGAAGGGCCTGTTGTATCTCTAAACAAAACTATTTTCCTCATTCCAGATGTGAACTGTGAGAATATGACTGGCTTGTTTCTGCATGGAACATTGATTGTATCTCTCTCCCTCATAGAGTCATGGAGTCGTGTGGAAACAGGCCCTTCGGCCCAACTTGCCCATGCCAACCAACATGCCCCATCTACAGTTTATGCCGAAAATAGACACAAATTGCTGGGGTAACTCAGGGTCAGGCAGCATCTCTGGAGAAAAAGGAACAGGTAACGTTTCAGGTCGGAACCCTTCCTCAGACTAAAAGTAGAGGAGGGGAACTGGAGGTAGGAAAAGACCAGAACAAATCAAGGCCGGCAACAGATGACCAAGGAAGGGTGGAGCCCACAATGGCCCATTGTTGGCTGGGGAAGAGATGATAACTCTCGCTCCATTTACTGTCAGTCAAAAAGTCTCTTAAACACCACTATCATATCTGCCTCCACCGCCGCCCCTGGCAGCGCGTTCCAGGCACCCACCACCCTCTGTGTAAAAAAACTTGCCCCGCACATCTCCTTTAGTGGTGGAGGTAGATATGATCTTCTTCTTGCGAATGAAACACAAACCAAAGGAATAGTTAGATCTCAAGCCGGGTGTTGAGCAGCCAGGTTGTTGACTCTGCTTCAATGACTGATATGATCAAAACATTTAAGTGATTTTTATTTAGGTACGTGGATAAGCAGGGAATCGAGTGTTTAATTGTCATATGTACCATAAACAGAACAGTGATATTCTTATAGCAGCATAACAGGCTCATTAACACAGTGTTCATACATAACATAACAAACAAAATAATCTATTAAAAAAACCCAAATACTAATGCAAAAAACCTGAATTCCCTAGTGCAACTAAAGACAGTTCATTTTTTAGTTAGTGTTCAAAGGCCTGATGGTTGTTGGGAATAAGTTGTTTCTGAGCCTGGAGGTCACGGTTTTCAGGCTCCTGCACCTGCTTCCCGATGGCAGGAGTGAAATGAGAGTGTGGTCAGGATGGGGTGTGGGTCTTTTTGAGGTAGTGCCTCCTGTAGATCCATTCGATGGTGGGGAGGTCAGTACCTGTGATGGACCGGGCAGTGTCCACCACTCTCTGTGGTCTCTTTTGTCCCTTGGCGCTTGAGTTGCCGACCCACGCTGTGATGCAACCAGTCAGTGTGCTCTCTACTGTACACCTGTAGAAGTTCAAGAGCAGTGGCGGACTGGCCAGGGTGTCAGCTTGCCCGATGGCAAGTGGGCCCCTGATGAAGTGGGCCTCCTATATCAAGTGGGCCCCCTTTGTCTCCTGGCAACCAATATTTTTAGACCCAGTCCGCCACTGTTCAAGAGCGTATTCGTCGACATACCAAATCTCAATCTTCTAAGTAGAGGAGTTGAGGGGCTTTCTTTGAGATTGCACCAATGTGCTGGGTTCAGGACAGACCTTCAGAGATATGCACCCCCACCATCCCGTTGATGAAAGCCCGGCGATCGTTTTGCTGAACATCTCCGCTCAGTCCGTCTTAACATACCTGATCTCCCGATTATTCAGCACTTCAACTCCCCCTCCCATTCCCAATCTGACCTTTCTGTCCTGGGCCTCCTTCATTGTCAGAGTGAGGCCCAGCACAAATTGGAGGAACAGCACCTCATATTTCGCTTGGGTAGTTTACACCCCAGCGGTATGAATGTTGACTTCTCTAAATAGCCCTTGCTTTCTATCTCCATACCCTTCCCCCCCATCCCAATTCTCCCACCAGTCCTACTGTCTCCGCCTACATTCTATCTTTGTCCCACCCCTTCCCCTGACATCAGTCTGAAGAAGGGTCTCGACCCGAAACGTCACCCATTCCTTCTCTCCGTAGATGCTGCCTCACCCGCTGAGTTACACCAGCATTTTGTGTCTACCTAATTTTGCCAGCATTTGCAGTTCTTTCTTACTACATCCCGTCGATGAAGGCAGGCTTGTGGATCTTCAGCTTCCCTCTTCTAAAGTCAACAATCAGCTCCCTCGTCTAGTTGAAGTTGAAAGCAAGCACCATTTAGTCAGTCGATCGATCTCCCCCCTACACTCTGATCCGAGACTCATCATTACCTGTAATTTGTCCAACAACAGTAGTGTCGTCAGCGAATTTAAAGATGTAGTGGGAACGGTATCCAGCAACACTGTCATGGATATAGATTGAGTAGGGCAGGGGGCTGAGCACACAGCCTTCTGGTGCCCCTGTGCTGAAGGTTATCGAGGTGGTCGTGTCGCTGCCAATTCATACCGAAAGTCTCCTGTAGATGAGGAAGTCGAGGATCCAGATTTAGTTTAGAGCTACAGAGTGGAAACTGGCCCTTCGGCCCATCGAGTCCATACCGACTATCAATCCCCATACACCAGTTCTATCTACACACTAGGAACAATTTGCAGAAGTAAATTAACCTACAAACCTGCACGTCTTTGGAGTGTGGGAGGAAACCGGAGCACCTGGAGAAAACCCACACGGTCACAGGGAGAACGAGTAAACTCCGTACAGACAGCACCCGTAGTCAAGATCGAACTCGGGTCTCTGGCACTGTGAGGCAGAAACTCTACAGCTGCACCACTGTACTGTGCATAGGGCAGACAGCATCCTTGCAAATAGAAACAGTTAGTTTAGTTTATTGTTGTGTATACCGAGATACAGTGAAAAGCTTTTTTGTTGCGTGTGATCCAGTCAGCGGAAAGACTATACACGATTGCAATCAAGCTGTCCACAGTGTACAGATACATCTTAAAGGGAATAATGATTAGTGCAAAGTAAAGTTCGATTAACGATAGTCCGCGGGTCTCCAATGAGGTAGATGGGAGGTCAGGACCGCTATCTAAATGGTGATGCGATGATTCAGTTGCCTGATAACAGCTGGGAATAGACTGTCCCTTTATCTGGAGGTGTGTGTTTTCACACTTCTGCACCTCTCGCCTGATGGGAGAGTTAACGTTTTGGGTCTTGGACCCTTCATCAGGTTTCTTTCTAATATTAATAGACATTACTCTCTGGTTTTACCAGTGGTTTAGATCTGTCTGTCTGCTATGGTTGTGGGAGACCTGGTGGTCTATGTGGTCTGCCACTAGGGGGAGACCGTGAGTAGAGAGACACGTTCAAAACCAACATAGACACAAAATGCTGGAGTAACATCAAAAGAGATGTGGATCAAGGGAAATGTAGAATAGATCATTGTTAGCCTGACAACGACGCACATAGAGATAAAAATTTAATCAGGGGTACAGTCAGACTGGTCGGAGAACTAGGAAAGGAGAGGAAGGGATTGAGGAGAGGGAAAGCAAAGGCTACGAAGTTAGATAAGTCAAGAATCATACCGCTGGGATGTAAGATTCCCATGCAAAAGATGAGGTGCTGTTCCTCCAATTTGTGTTGGGCCTCACACTGACAGTGGAGCCCAGGACAGAAAGGTCAGTGTGGGAATGGGAGGGGGATGTTTAGTAACCGGAAGATCAGGTAGGTTTAGACGGATTGAGCGGAGGTGTTCACCATCAACATATCATCCTCAGTGCTAAATATATACATAGTGTGTGCATGTTTCGATATATATGTACACCTACAAATCGGGATTTAAAAAACTAATGCGGATATTTGGTTTTGAGAGGAGAGTTAGTAAAGCTTGTTAGAGGATATTTCCTCTTGTGTGAGAATCTATATTGATGTTTGGTTTGTAGAAACTGCAGAGAAACACAAAATGCTGGAGTAACTCAGCAGGTCAGGCAGCATCTAGCCTGTCCAACCCCTTAAGAATTTTGTAAGTTTCTATGAGGGGGGATCTTATAGAAACGTACAAAATTCTTAAGGGGTTGGACAGGCTAGATGTAGGAAGATTATTCCCGATGTTGGGGAGGTCCAGAACAAGGGGTCACAGTTTAAGGATAAGAGGGAAGTCTTTTAGGACCGAGATGAGAAAATCATTTTTTACACAGAGAGTGGTGAATCTGTGGAATGCTCTGGTAGTTGAGGCCAGTTCATTGGCTGGATTTAAGAGGGAGTTAAATGTGGCCCTTGTGGCTAAAGGGATCAGGGGGGTATGGAGAGAAGGCAGGTATGGGATATTGATTTGGA
Organism: Amblyraja radiata; assembly: GCF_010909765.2. Classification (NCBI taxonomy): domain Eukaryota; kingdom Metazoa; phylum Chordata; class Chondrichthyes; order Rajiformes; family Rajidae; genus Amblyraja; species Amblyraja radiata. Next base: position 38,847,350 of record NC_045970.1, on the reverse strand, counting down.
TGATCAGGCATGATCATATGGACATGACTTCAGAATTAAGGGACAGAAGTTTAGGGGTAACATGAGGGGGAACTTCTTTACTCAGAGAGTGGTAGCGGTGTGGAATGAGCTTCCAGTGGAAGTGGTGGAGGCAGGTTTGTTGGTATCATTTAAAAATAAATTGGATAGGCATATGGATGAGAAGGGAATGGAGGGTTATGGTATGAGTGCAGGCAGGTGGGACTAAGGGAAAATAAGTGTTCGGCACGGACTTGTAGGGCCGAGATGGCCTGTTTCCGTGCTGTAATTGTTATATGGTTATATTGAATGGCGGTGCAGGCTCGAAGGGCCGAATGGTCTGCTCCTGCACCTATTTTCTATGTTTCTATGTTTCTATCTCTGCAGAAAATGGATAGGTGATGTTATTTGGTTTGTTATATTAGGTGTACCAAGATGCAGAGAATCAGCGTGGAAACAGGCCTTTCGGCCCACCAAGACCATGCCGACCATTGATCACCCGTCCTCACTAGTTCGATGTTATCCCACTTTCGCATCCACTCCCTACACACTCGAGGCACTTTACAGAGGGCAAATTAACCTACAAAGTCGCACGTCTTTGAAACTCCACACGGACAGCACCCAAGGTCAGGATCAAACCTGGGTCTCTGGCGCTGTGAGGCAGCAGCTATAGCCGCTGCGCCACTGGGAACAAAATTTGTTTTGCGAGTTATCCGGGCAAATCACCCCATGCACAAGTACAACAGCTAGTGCAAAAAGAGAATGGAACCAGAGTGCAGATTATAATGTATATCACAAAGTGCTGGAGGAACTCAGTGGGTCTGGCGGCATCTGTGAAGGGAATGGACAGACATTGTTTCAGATCTGGGTCCTTTAGACTTAAAGAAAGGTCCCGACCAGAAACGCCGCCTGTCCATTCCCTCCACAGGTGCTGCCCGACCCGCTGAGTTCCTCCAGCACTTTGTCTTTTGCTCAACATTCCAGCATCTGCAATCACTTGTGTCTGCAGAATATAAGTGTTACAGCTGTAGAGAAAGTGCAGGTTTTTAAAAAAGTGCAATGGCTACAACAAAGATTAGGAGATCGGGAATTCATTCATAGCTGATGGCAGGGCTGTTCAGTAGTCTGATAACAGCGAGGAAGAAGCTGTTTCTGAACCTGGTGATACGTGCTTTCAATCTTTTGTATCGTCTGTTCGATGGAAGAGGGGAGAAGAGGGAATGACCAGGGTGTGAGTAGGTTGGCTGCTTTCCCGAGGCAGCGTGAAGTGTAGATGGAGGCGATGGTGGGAAGTCTGGCCTGTGTGATGGACTGGGCTACAACTTTGCACAATTTCTTGTGGTCTTGGCCAGAGCTGTTGCCTAACCAAACTGATACACCGAAGACGGGCACATAATACTGGAGTAACTCAAGGAGTCAGGCATCATCTCTGGAGAAAAGTAGGTGCCATTTTGGGTCAGAACCCTTCTTCAGACTGGGTCAAACTGTGAGACATCTGTATTTGTAGAAATCTAGGACTGTTTAAAAATAATGGGAGTCACCCAATTAAAGCGGAGATGTTTAATTAACGCAGGTTGGCCTGGAACATGCAGATACGATAGTGGGGTTTAAGAGACTTTTGGATTGGCACATGGAGATGGAGTTTAGAAGAATGAGGGGGGGACCTCATTGAAACATACAGAATAGTGAAAGGCTTGGATAGAGTGGATGAGGAGAGGATGTTTCCATTAGTCTGGGAGAATCTTGGACGAGAAACATAGAAAACATAGAAAATAGGTGCAGGAGTAGGCCATTCGGCCCTTCGAGCCTGCACCGCCATTCAATATGATCATGGCTGATCATCCAACTCAGTATCCTGTACCTGCCTTCTCTCCATACCCCCTGATCCCTTTAGCCACAAGGGCCACATCTAACTCCCTCTTAAATATAGCCAATGAACTGGCCTCAACTACATTCTGTGGCAGAGAATTCCAGAGATTCACCACTCTCTGTGTAAATTTTTTTTTCTCATCTCGGTCCTAAAAGATTTCACCTTTATCCTTAAACTGTGCCCCCTTGTTCTGGACTTCCCAAACATCGGGAACAATCTTCCTGCATCTAGCCTGTCCAACCCCTTAAGAAATTTGTAAGTTTCTATAAGACTAGAGGTCATGGCCTCAGAATTGAAGGATGTTCTTTTTAGGAAGGAGATGAGGAGAAATTTCTCTAGTCAGAGGGTGGTGAATGTGTGGAATTCTTTGCCACAGAAGGCTGTAGAGGCCGAGTCAGAGGATATTTTTTTAGGCAGAGATAGATAGATTTTTGATTAGTACAGGTGTCAGAGGTTATGGGGAGAAGGCAGGAGAATGGGGTTAGGAGGGAGAGATAGATCAGCCATGATTGAATGGCGGATATGACTTGATGGGCCGAATGGCCTAATTTTACTCCTATCACTTATGGCCTTACGATATGCAGGGAATGGGGGGGATATGCATCATATGCAGGTAGATATTTGATGGTCTTGGTGTCATGTTCAGCACAGACATTGTGGGCCTTAAGGCCTGTTCTTGTGCTGCCACATTTAGAGTCTTGTGTTCAGTTTTGTTCACCATGTTGTAGGAAAGATGTTGTCAGGCTGGAAAGGGGGCAGAGAAGGTTTATGAGGATGTTGCCAGAACTCAAGGGCCTGAATCATAGGGAGAGGTTGAACAGGCCTGGACTCTCTTTATTGTGTATATATATATATATATAGTCTATGGTATATAGACACACTGAACTTTAATCTCCCGTTCTGTATTATGGTTACATATCCTGTTGTGCTGCAAGAAGTAAGAATTTCATTGTCCTATCTGGAACACATGACAATAAAACTCTCTTGACTCTTGAACCTGAGGATAACTTTTTCACATAATGGGCGGTGGGTGTGTGGAGCTGCCGGAGGAGGTAGTTGAGGCAGGTACTATTGCAATGTTTAAGAAACATTTGGACAGGTACATGGATAGGACAGGTTTAGAGGGATATGGGCCAAACGCAGAACGATGGGACTAGTGTAGATGGGACATGTTGGTCGGTGTGGGCAAGTTGGCCCGAAGGACCTGTGCCTACGCAACATGATGCCATGACTCTACTATTCTACGTTCTATGAAGTAATTTTTATTCTCTGAATTGTCAAACTCTTTGGCACATTCTTCCTCAAAAGAGTGTTAGTTATTTTGCGTGTGCAGCGCCCTCTGGTGGGGACCTCGCTGTCTGATGAATCATCTCACATTCCTCTCCAGAGCCCCACGATGACTCGCATGGCCCTCCCAGGGATTCCCGTCCTCCCCAACAGCTCAGACAGATCTGACTAACAAGTTTCGGGGCAGACCAAAGAGCGTCTTTCACCGAGACCGAACCCGGGTCTCTGATGCTGTAAGGCAACAGATTATTTTTTATTTCAAAATAGACTTTATTGGAGAAAACGATAGATGCAATACATGATCCTAACAAATGATCCTATATGATCAATACATGATCCTAACAAAACTCCATCCAGCATTCACGGAGGCTATACATACATACATACATACATACATACATACATACATACATACATACAATACAGTTTCCCCAAATCACAATTTTACCCCACACCCTTGCCACTCATGTGGCCCACTGGCGTGGAATCCCTTCCCTTATTTTGAGGAGCGTCTCCACCACACCCTGCCACCCCATGTCCAGCAGCGGAAGGAACAGCTCTACCACTGTGCTTCCCCCTGACCCGTCGAGTTACTCCAGCCTTTTGTGTCTAAAACGCCGTCTCAGAGTTCACTTTAGGACGAGAGACGAGCACAAACTGGTTTGACAGCAGGGCGTCAGAAACGGTGCAATTTCCTCTTTTAGTATCACTCTTAACACAAGCCACACCCCACACACTGAGATCATCTTTTCACAAGGGCTCCCTCTTACTCTCTCCCATCTGATCATTTCCATCCCCAGATTGTTGCCCGACCCGCTGTTTGGTTTAGATTTGTTTGATTTAGGGATGCAGTGCGGAAACTGGCCATCCAGCCCACCCCGTCCACGCCGACCAGCGATCCCCGAACACTAGTTTATATCCTACCCACTAGGGACAATTTGTCATTTTACCGTAGACAATTAACCTACAAACCCTCACATCTTTGGAGCGCGGGGGAGAAACCCGGAGCATTTGGACAAAACCCACGCGGTCACAGGGAGAACGTACAAACTCCATACAGGCAGCGCCCTTAGTCAGGATCGAACCGGCAACTCTGGCGCAGTAAGGCAGCATTTCTACCGCTGCGCCACTGTGCCATTCCTCCAGCACTTTGTGTTTTGCTCAAGTTTCCAGCACCTGCAGTGCATGGGGTGAGTTCGATCGCTGTGCGAGGCGAGAGAGAGAGAGAGAGCTCTGAGGATCTCTCATATTCGAACGACTCGATCGCTCACTCTCCTATCTCTCTCTCTCTCTCTCTCTCTCTCTCTCTCTCTCTCTCTCTCTCTCTCTCTCTCTCTCTCTCTCTCTCTCTCTCTCTGTTGTGTAACTTTATCTGTTTAATCCTCCCCTTTACAGTTTGAAAATAACACGATTAATTTAGTCTTGCAACATAAACACAGCAATACGTGCCACAGAATGGAAAAAAAGAGGAATTTCTCTAGATATGTCTGTGGATTTCATTGCCACAGGCAGTGGAGATCAAGTCATTGGGTATTTTTAAAGCGGAGATTGATGGGTTCTTGATTAGTAAGGGCATCAAAGCTTACACGGAGAAGGCAGGAGAATGAGGTTGAGAGGGTAAAATAGATCAGCCAGACTTGATGGGCTGAATGGCCTAATTCCGCTCCTATGATCTTTTGATTACCCCAACACTGCACTGAATAAAGTCCCAGCCTATCCAACCTCTCCCTATAACTCAAGGCCGCAAGCCCAGATAACATCCTGGTGAATCTTCTGTGCCCGTTCCAACTTATTGACATCCTTCCCGTAGCTGGGCGACCAGAACTACACAACAATACTCCAAGTGTGGTCTCACCAACGGCTTGTACACACTGAGTCATTATCCACTCCATTTCCTCCACCATCTCTCCCGCCCACTGTCTCCCCTTCTTGTTCCCACCCAGATTGGGAAACTGATTCGTTCTGTGACGTTTGTTTACTTTGCGTTAATCTCTCACAGTGGGGGGGAAACAGAGTTTACTTTGCAGATTTTGTAACCGATGAGTGTAAAAAAAATTCCTTTAAAATTAACCGGAAATCAGAATTGAGGCAAACACAAATGGGAATGAAGGGGGTGGGGGGGGGGGGGCGGGGAATTAGGGGAAAACAGGAAAAAAAAACAAAAGATTGAGAAAAAACGATGCGAAAAATAAAAGGAATTTTATTCTTTGGGGATTGTTTTTTAATAAAATAAAATAAATTCAATTCAATTGAATTGAATTGAATTTATTCAATTCAATTCAACTTTAATGTCATTGCACAAATACAAGTATGGGTACAACGAAATGCAGTTTAGCGTCAGTCCGTAGTAATAGTGCAATATAGAAATAAAAATACAGAATAATCAAACAATGTGGACGGAGAGACTGGAGAAATCTATCGGCGGGACTCCGAGTTCAGCAATGTGATGGTATTATTGTAGAAGCTGTTCCTCATCCTACTAGTACGAGACCTGAGGCACCTGTACCGCCTCCCTGATGGGAGGAGGGCAAACAGTCCATGGTTGGGGTGGGAGGGGTCTTTAATGATCTTCCCGGCCCGTCTCAGACACCGTTTTCGGTGGAGGGCATCCATGGCAGGGAGCGGGGCACCGATGATGTACTGCGTGGTTTTCACCACCCGTTGTAGTGCCTTCCTGTCCGCAATGGTGCAACTGCTGTACCATACCGTGAAGCAGGTGGTCAGGATGCTTTCGATGGTACAGCGGTAAAAGTTGGTCAGGATCTGGGCGGACAGGTGAGCTTAAATGTGAATCGCGACTGCACCCTTTCCAACTTCACGTTCACAAGACATAGGAGCAGAATTAGGCCATTTGGAACATCGAGTCCACTCCGCCATTCAATCGTGGCTGATCTATCTTTCCCATCAAACCCATTCTCCTGCCTTCTCCCCGTAACCCCTGACAGCCCACACCAACCAAGAACTTAATGACTTGCTGAGTATTTGTAGCATTTTCAATTGTTGTTTGGTCTTCTGATTCGCCAGTTTTTCTTCGGTGTGATGATAGTTAGATGAATTATAAAGTCGTACAGCAGAGAAACAGGCCCTTCGGCCCAACCTCCCCATGCCGACCAAGGTGCCTCATCCATGCTTGTCCCATCTTCCCTCGTTTGGCCCATATCCTGTCCACGTACTTGGCTGAATGTAGAAACATAGAAAACAGGTGCAGGAGTAGGCCATTCGGCCCTTCGAGCCTGCACCGCCATTCGATATGATCATGGCTGATCATCCAACTCGGTATCCCATCCCTGCCTTCTCTCCGTACCCCCTGATCCCTTTAGCCACAAGGGCCACATCTAACTCCCTCTTAAATATCGCCAATGAACTGGCCTCATCTACCTTCTGTGGCAGAGAATATCGTGTCTTTTGAATATCGTCAGTTCAGTTTATTACCACATGTACCAAGGAACAGTGAAAAGTGTTTTTGTTGCGTGCTATCCAGTCAGCAAAAAGCCTAGACATGATTACATTCAAACTGTCCACAGTTTACAGATACAGGCTAAAGGGTATAACATTTAGTGCAAGATAATGTCCAATAGTCAGATTCAATCCAATTAGGTAGTTGGGAGGTCAGGAGCGCTCTCTAGTTGATGATAGGATGGTTGAGTTACCTGATAACAAATGGGAAGACACTGTCCTTGAATCTGGAGGTGTGCGTTTTCACACTTCTGTCCCTCGGTGAACATTTTGTCACTCAGAAGGTTAGACAATCAAAGGAGAGTGGGAGAAAGAAGGGGGGGTGGGGGGGGAGGGGGAGTAGTGTGTGCTTATCACATCTTACAATCACCCCCAATATCAGACTCACTCATAAATGTATTTTATTTTATTGCTTTCGGGGTGGCACAGTGGTGCAATGGTGGAGCTGTTGCCTCACAGTACCAGAGTGTTCTGAAGAAGGGTCTCGACCCAAAACGTCACCCATTCCTTCTCTCCAGAGATGCTGCCTTTCCCACTGAGTTACTCCAGCTCTTTGTGTCTATTCACAGTACCAGAGGCCGGGTTCGATCCTGATTACAGGCGCTGTCTGTACGCGGATTGTACATTCTCCCTGTGACTGCGTGGGTTTCCTCTGGGTGCTCCGGTTTCCTCCAACACTCCAGAGGCATGCAGGTTTGTAAGTTAACCAGCTTTGGTAAAAAAATTGTAAACTGTCTCTAGTGTGTCGGACACCCGTAGTGTACGGGGTGATCGCTGGCACAGACTGGTTGGGCCGAAGGGCCAGTGAAGAAGGCGAATGGTATGTTAGCATTCATAGCAAAAGGATTTGAGTATAGGAGCAGGGAGGTTCAATTACAGTTGTACAGGGTCTTGGTGAGACCACACCTGGAGTATTGCGTACAGTTTTCGTCACCTAATCTGAGGAAAGACATTCTTGCTGTAGAGGGAGTACAGAGAAGGTTCACCAGACTGATTCCTGGGATGTCAGGATTTTCATATGAAGAAAGACTGGATAGACTCGGTTTGTACTCGCTAGAATTTAGAAGATTGAGGGGGATCTTATAGAAACTTACAAAATTCTTAAGGGGTTGGACAGGCTAGATGCAGGAAGATTGTTCCCAATGTTGGGGAAGTCCAGAACAAGGGGTCACAGTTTAAGGATAAAGGGGAAATCTTTTAGGACCGAGATGAGGAAAACATTTTTCACACAGAGAGTGGTGAATCTCTGGAATTCTCTGCCACAGAAGGTAGTCGAGGCCAGTTCATTGGCTATATTTAAGAGGGAGTTAGATGTGGCCCTTGTGGCTAAAGGGATCGGGGGGGTATGGAGAGAAGGCAGGTACAGGATACTGAGTTGGATGATCAGCCATGATCATATTGAATGGCGGTGCAGGCTCGAAGGGCCGAATGGCCTACTCCTGCACCTATTTTCTATGTTTCTATGTTTCCACACTGTATCTCTAAAGTCTATCGACAACCCCTCACCCATCAGCGCCACGAACAACCTTGCTGTCTCCAACAGTCTCATCAAAACTGGCCACCGCCCAACTCTCTTCAGGCGACCGGTTTCAGCCAGCACTCCTCTCTGTAAGGACAACGTGTTAACTCAGTTAATTTGTAATCTTTACAAGGATTTTCAAAAACAACTTTTTGCAGAAAAGGAACATTGTATTCAAAAATACAAAAATAGTCCTTCGGAAGGACAGCGTTATTCATTGGCTGGTGATGTGATACAATTTTTGACGTGCATGTTGCTCATAGACACAGAGTGCTGGCGCGCCTCAGTGGGTCGGGTCGCATCTCTGGAGGAAAAAGGTGGGTGACGCTTCGGGTTGGGACCCTTCATCAGACCCGAAACGTCCCCTATGCATGTTCCAAGCCAAGTCAAGTCAAGTCAAGTTTATTCGTCACATACACATACGAGATGGGCAGTGAAATGAAAAGTGGCAATGCTCGCGGACTTTGTGCAAAAAAGACAAACAACCAAACAAACTACAAATAGAATGTTCTCCAGAGATGCTGCCTGACCCACTGAGGTACTCCAGCACTGTGTGTCTATCTTTGGTATAAACTAGCATCTGCAGTTCCTTGTTTCCAATATCAATTTAGCCTCCAAGTGTGGAATTTGTACCTTGGTGCCAGCATCTTCGGGGTTTAAGGGCAGCACAGTGGCGCAGCAGTAGAGTTGCTGCCTCACAGCGCCAGAGACGCGGGTTCGCTACTGATTACGGGCGCTGCCTGTATGGAGTTTATACGTCCTCCCTGTGATCACGTGTGCTTTCACCGGGTGCTCAGTTTCATCTCACATCCCAAAGACTTACGGGTGTGTGGGTTAATTGGCATTCTGTGCATTGGCCCTAATGTGTCGGATTGAACTGGTGTACGGATGATCGCTGGACGGTATGGACTCGTTGGGCCGAAGGGCTTGTTACCGCGCTGTATATATAAACTAAACCAAGTCATAAATTCGGGCTGGATCTCCACATATTTCATTAAGCCGGAAAGAGTGCAGGGAAGATTCGTGAGGATGTCGCTTGACATCGATGACCTGAGCTACAGGGAGCGGTTGGACAGGCTAGGACTTTATTCCTTGAAGCGCAGGAGGATGAGGGGTGATCTTATCGTGTGTAAAATGATGAAGGGAATAGATAGGGTGAATGCACAGTTCATAAGTTATTGCAGCGGAATTAGGGCCATTTGGCCCATCAAGTCTATTCTGCCATTCAATCATGGCTGATCTATCTTTCCCTCTCAACCACGTTCTCCTGCCTCCTCCCCATAACCCCTGACACGGAGTATTTTACACAGGGTAGGTGAACCAGTGGACATAGGTTTAAGATGAGAGAGGAAAGATTTAATAGGAACCTTTTCACACAGAAGGTGGTGGGCATATGGAATGAGCTGTCAGAGGAAGCAGTTGAGGCAGGTACTATAACAGACACTTGGACAGATACATGGATAGGAAAGGTTCCTATTCCTAGGGGGGCACGGTGGCGCAGCGGTGGAGTTGCTGCCTTACAGCGCCAGAGACATGGGTTCGATCCTGACTACGGGTGCTGTCTGTATGGAGTTTGCACGTTCTCCCCATGACCTGCGTGGGTTTTCTCCGAATTCTTCGGTTTCCTCCCACACTCCAAAGACATACAGGTTTGTAGATAAATTGGCTTGGTATCATTGTAAATTGTCCCTAGGATAATGCTGGTGGGCATGGATCGCTGGTCGGTATGGACTCGCTGGGCCGAAGGGCCTGTTTCCAGCACTGTATCTCTAAACTAAACTAAACTAAATGCAAGCAAATGTACCTATGTTAGATGGGGCATTTTGGTCGGCATGGACAAGTTGGGATCCAGGCCCTGTGTCTGTTTTCTATGACTGTATAAGAGCCATAAGGGACTGTAGATAAGCAGAGTCAAAAGAAGGGCCGCGACCCAAAACGTCACCTGTCCACTGTGTTACTCCAGCATTTTGTGTCTATCTTGTATAGATAAGTACAATGGTTGCATCTTTTAATCAATCAATTGAAAACATTAAATATATTCATTATATTCTTAATTATATTATACTTAAATATATTCAATGAGCCAGCCTTCTTGCTCACAGTTGCAGAGAATCCCCAAAATAATCTCTGGGTGTGGTTGATGACGTGGGTTTACAGAAACCACAGGCAGTTCACTCTACGTAAGCAAGGTTTTCAATTTTTTTTTAATGAATTCTCCAATTTTCGGTAACTAACCTACACACCTCTCTCCGATCCCCTCCTCTGTGTCCCAACCACATTCGCATCAATTTCTCCCTTTCCCCTCTCCCCGTCCCCTTCCACCCATATTCCTTCCTCTGGCTTCACATTTGACGCCAGTTTAGTTTAGTAAACTAATTTAGATACAGAACGCGGAAACAGACCCTTCGGCCCACTGAGTCCGCACCGACCAGCGACCCCCCCCCCCCCCCCCCCCCCCCCCCCCCCGTGCACTAACGCTGTCCTACACACTAGGGACAATTTACAATGTTTAGCACAGCCAATTAACCTACAAACCTGTCCGTTATTGGAGTGTGGAAGGAAACCGGAGCACCCGGAACAAACCCACGATAGTGATAGTGCTAGTGTACGGGGTGATCGCCGGTCAGCACAGACTCCGTGGGCCGAAGGGCCTGTTTCTGCGTTGTATGTCTAAAGTCTAAAGTACTCCCTGGAAAATAAGCTTGAGATATGAAGGAAGAAAGAAAAAATCTGTCTGTGAAACAGTGAATAATAACTATAAGAGGTGTAAAGATCATATAGCTGGGAATTCCCTACATCTTAACGACCAGTTACTGTTTAGCCAAATGTTTAGTTGAAGGGTGAGTGTTGTATCTGGGAAATGAGGAAGCAGCTGTACATAGCTGAGCAGTTTGTCCACCAAATACAGTAGCAGCAGCTCGTGATTCAGCTGCTGAGTCTGTCTCTGCCTGTGGTTAACCAGAGCTCTTGTGCAGCTAGTCTAAACCAGTTCTCGGCTGCTGCCCATGAGACCAAACAAAGACGCGAAACTCAATCGTAGCTCACAAGCGCAGATGAAAGGCTGACGAGGCTTTTCAAACCAGCCCCTGACGAACTGCAACTTCAAGGAATATCGCAGATCTCCTTCTGAAAACAGACCTGTTTGTCCGCTCGACTTCAAACAGAATTAAAGTGAAATGGTGCAGTCAAAAGATCACCAGCCCCACAAATAGCATCACTTAAGGAAGGGTCCCGACCCGTAACATCACCTACCCATGTCCTCCAGAGATGCTGCCTGACCCGCTGAGTTAGTTTAGTTTATCGTCACCTGTACCGAGGTGTAGAGAAAAACTGTTTTTGTTGCATGCAAAAGTCAACGAAAAGGCTATACATGATTACAATCGAGCCAATTAACAGAATACAGATCATGATAAAGGGAATAGTGTTTCATGCAAGATAAAGTCAATACTTTGTGTCTGTTTTACATAAGGGACAGGTGACTTTGGCCTCAGCTTTAGTTTTGGCTTTAGTTTTAGCATTGAAACAGGCCCTTCAGCCCATCGAGTCCAAAAGGCCAGTGGCGACACAGTGGCTCAGCGGTAGAGTTGCTGCCTCACAGCGCCAGAGACCCGGGTTCGATCCCATCTATGGGTGCTGTCTGTACGGAGTTTGTACGTTCTCCCCGTGACCGTGTGGGTTTTCCCCGGGTGCTCCAGATTCCTCCCACACTCCAAAGACGTGCAGGTTTGTCGGTAGACAAAAGTGCTGGAGAAACTCAGCGGGTGCAGCAACATCTATGGAGCGAAGGAAATAGGCAACGTTTCGGGCCGAAACCCTTCTTCAGGTTTGGGTAAAGATTGTATTTTGCCCCTGGTGTGTAGGATAGTGTTTAGTGTACAGGGTGATCGCTGGTCAGTGCGGACTCGGTGAGACGAAGGGCCTGTTTCTGTATCTGTAATCTAAATTAAGCCTAAGGGTAAATAATTTGCAGAGCCATGGTGAAATATTGGGGAATGTGCTGTCGGAAATATGTCCCACAGATACCATTGGAACTTAGTAGAAACCTGATGGTATTCTTCCGCTACACCTCCCGACGCATTTGATAAGACTGCGATTAGACAAAACAATTGACACTGTGCCAAAATATAGTTTTAGTTTTAGAGATACAAACGTGGAAACACCCACTGAATCCGCACCAACCAGCGAACACTGTACACTAGTTCTCTCTTACGCATGAGGGACAATTTACAGAAGCCAATTAAACCATCAGACCTGCATATCTCTGGAGTGTGAAAGGAATCCTTTATGACTACGGGTGCTGTCTGTGTGGAGTTTGTACGTTCTCTATGTGACCAGGTGGGTTTTCCCCCCCGAGTACTCCTTTTATCCTCACACTTTCCAAAGACCTGGAGGTTTGTCGGTTAATTGGCTTCTGTAAATTGCAAATTTTCCCCAGTGTGCAAGATAGTGCTAGTGTGCGAGGTGGTCGCTGGTCGGCGCAGACTCGGTGGGCCGAAGGGCCTGTTTCCACGCTGTATCTCTAAAGACGGTGCTGGGGTGGATGCTGCCTGTCCCGCTGAGTTACTCCAACATTTTGTGTCCATCTTCAGTGTAAACCAGCATCTGCAGTTCCTTCCTACATATGGAGCTTTTTTATTTTTGGTGTCTAATAAGTTTAGAGATACAGCATGGAAACAGGCCCATCAGCCCACAGAGTCCACACCACACCAACCATCGATCGCCTCTTCACACCAGTTTTGTGTTATCCCGCTTTCTCATCCACTCCCTACACACTAGGAGCAATTTGCAGAGGGCCAATTATCCCACAAACCTGCACGTCTTTGGGATGTGGGAGGAAACCCTCGCGGCCACAGGGGGCGAGAACGTGCAAACTCCACCCACACACACAGACGGCACCAGAGATCAGGATCAAAGCCCGGGTCTCTGGCGCTGTGAGGCAGCAACTCTACCAGCAGCAGAACGAGTGTGCATTTTATACTCCGCCTTCAACTCTGAACGGCTGCCAAAGATCGAAACTCACCCGGGCTGTGTTTATACAACCAGGATCATGGGCGGTTGTATATGCACAGAGTCAACAGCTTCAGTTACACAGCAACAGAGAGAGGGAGGAAGAGGAACTGGGGGAGATGGTGAGGAGAGAGCTAAGGAGAGTGAGGAACTGGGGGAGATGGTGAGGAGGAGGAGAGAGCTAAGGAGGGTGAGGAACTGGGGGAGATGGTGAGAGAGAGAGCATGCGGGTAGGGAGAAAGAGAAGGGGAGAGGGGGAGAGCTAGGGAGGGTGAGGGAGGGGGAGAGAGGAGGAAGATAGACAGACAGAGAGAGGGGAAGAAGGGAGGGAAGGGTGGAAGGAGGGCATCCGTGCATCCCCAGAGAGAGCTGGAGGGAGTGGAGGGAGAGGGTGTTTGTGCTGATTAGACAGTGACAGTGTACGAGGGAGGTGCTGTGACTCAGTGAAGCAGGAAACTGTGCTGCCGTTGACACATTGAAGCCTGGCTCGCTGCCAAACCAGCCCGTGCTGGTCCAGGCCGGTTAGAAGCAGACTACAGGGCGTTTGCTCCACTCATCTCATTGCGTGTGTTTGATATGTTTGCTCAAACACCAGGGGACTGAAGCTCAAGCTTTCTTTCTTTCTTTCTTTCCCTCTCTCTCTCTCTCTCTTTGTCTCCTCTCCCCTCTTTCTCTTGTCCCTTCTCTCTTTCCCCCCCTCTCTCTCTCCCAACTCATCTAGTCTAATCCTCTCTCTCTGGGTATCCCTGTTCTTACTATAACAAATCTCGTATGTCTCCTTTTCCCCCCTAAATATTTCCTCCCCTCTCGCTTTCTCTCTCCCCTTTCTTTTTCTCTCTTTCCTTTTCCCCTGCCTTTCTCTTTCCCTCTCTCTCTTTGTCACTTTCCTGCTTTCTCTCTTTCCCCCTCACTTTCTCTCTCTCTCTCTCTCTTTCCTTCTTTCCCTCTCTGTCTTTCTCACATTCTTTCTCTCTCTCTCTCTCTCTCTCTCTATCTTTCCCCATCTCACTCTCTCTCGCTTGAAGACAGGCACAGACAGGGTTTGCTCTCTACAAATTAACTGGGTCATGAAGGCAGACTGATTTGGCTCACGATCAATCACAAGAACAGCTCTCTATTTAGCTCCAACTGTTTATATCGTGACCAGGAGATCCGAAACTTCAGAAAAACATCCTTTAGGCTGTTAATGGGAAAATGACAGAACAAAACGCTGCAATTCAGATCTCACTGCCACAAATTGAATTAAAAATGTTTGGAGACAAACACCAAGCACGACAGTTGTGGAATGAGACAATTTTTGAAACGCACACCAAGTACTCAGGTTTATTTTCCGAATGTTAAATAGTAAAGACATTACATTAAGTTTATAGCAGACCTTGGTTAGAGCAACCAGGAGTATGTTAGTGGATGCAGTATTATCAGAAAGGATGTAGAGACATTAGAGTGCAGAGAAGGTTTATCAGTCTTAAGGGTCCCGACCCAAAACGTCGCCTGTCCATTCCCTCCACATATGCTGTCTGACCCACTGAGTTCCTCCAGCACTTTCTGGTTTTGCTTTTAAATGAAATATTTTTTACAATTTCAATTTAAAAATTAAACATGTTAATTTTTAAAAGTAAATGCAAATGTGAAATTAAATGATAAAATATACAACAAATCCAGTGCCTTCTGGGGTGGAACGAGTTTTGTTCAGGCTGGTCATTTCTTCAATAGAACACAACGTGCTTGAGTAACTAAACGAGATCAGGCAGCATTTGAACGTTGTCATTCAAACAACGCCTGGAAGGTGCCAAGGCAAAGACAAGCGCCCGTGCCGCACTGATACGCCAGCTAGCCGGCACCACATGGGGAGCCTCGACGAAGACACTGCGCATGTCCACAGTGGCCCTGGTGTTCTCAGCCGCCGAGTACTGCGCCCCGGTCTGGTGCCGTAGCCCCTCACGCCAAGAAGCGGGATGCTGCCCTCAACAGCGCCCTGCGGACTGTCTCCGCATGCCCACGAGCCACCCCAGTAAACCAACTGCCCGTCCTCGCTGGCATCGCCCCAGCCAACATCAGACGAGAAGCAGCCACACTGGCCCTCTCTCGAAAGGCACAGACCAGTGAATCCCACCTCCTCCATCAGATCGTCACAGAGACACCACGACGAGTGCACCCCTTTGCCATGCAAGCCCAAGAGCTGCTCTGCACAACACCGGCTGACGCTTCCAAGGCCGCCTGGGTCAAGACGAGACGGAGAGACCAGTGGAAATCAGCGGAACCATCTAGGCTACACCATTACATCGATGACCCCATGGACGTCCCTGGCCAGGACCTGCCCCGAAAGCAGTGGACAACCCTCAATCGCTTGAGGTCAGGCGTCGGACGCTATGGAGTAGCGATGAAGAGGTGGGGCCTCGTGGACAGCGCCTCCAGCGAGTGTGGGGACCCAACACAGACAGTGGAGCACATGGTCACCAGTTGCCCCAAACACCAGCCACCGAATGGTGAACGAGGTCTGATTGACCTGGACGATGACATGTTGGCCCGGCTCGTCTCAACGGAGCTGCAGGTCTAATAGACATACGACAGAAGAAGAAGAGGCGGCATCTCATGAGAGAAATGGACAGACGACGTTTCAGGTCTGGCCCCTTCTTCAGACTGATGGAGTAGGGGGTTGAAAGCTGGAAAAGAGAGTTATTTTGTTTTATTGAAATCACGGTGAACAAGTCAGTGAAACCAATGGAAATGTATTGGAAATGTAAAATGGCCGAATGGCCTACTCCTGCACCTATTTTCTATGTATTGCTCAACTTAATAAGTCAATGGTACTATTTGCCACATCCCTACTGAGGTACAGTGACATTTATTTTTGCATACAATGCCGTGCAAGTATTATACATAAGCAGAATTTAGATACAATACAACTGTATCTGAGATAAATCATATAGACACAAGGAACTTCAGATGCTTGTTTGCAATAAAAGACACAAAGTGCTGGAGTAACTCAGCGGGTCAGGCAGCAACTCTGGAGAAGGGTCTCAACCCGAAACGTCACCTGTTCCTTTTTTCCAGGGATGCTACTTGTCACGACTCTGAAGAATGGTCTCGACCCGAAACGTCACTAATTTCTTCTCTCCAGCGATGCTGCCTGGCCCGCTGAGTTACTCCAGCATTTGTCTATCTCTGGAGAACATGGATAGGCGACAAATATAGTATGGAAACAGGACCTTCCACCCACTGCCCATGCCAACCATCAACTATCCATTGACATGGATCCCATTTTAATTTGATTTTAAATATAAAGACAAAGTGCTGGAGTGACTCAGCGGGTCAGGCAACATCTCTGGAGAAAAGGGATGGGTGACATTTCAGGTCTTTGGTATAAACCAGCATCTGCAGTTCCTTGTTTCTACATTATATTCCCATTTTATTCTTCCTTAAATCCTCTCCTTGTAACCTACCGGATAATGAAAGGCCGAGACAAAGTGGATGTAGAGAGAATGTTTCCACTAGTGGGAGAGTCTAGGACCAGACGGCACGGCCTAAGGATAAAAGGATGTACCTTTAGAAAGGAGATGTGGAGCAATTTCTTTAGCCAGAGGCCGGTGATTCATTGCCATAGACCGTGTGGAAGCCAAGTCATTAGGTATTTTTAAGGCGGAGATTTACAGATACTTGATTGGTAAGGATGTTAGGGGTTATTGGGAAAAGGCAGAAGGATGGGGCTGAGAGGGAAATATTGATCAACCATGATTGAATGCCATAGCAGACTTGATGGGCTGAATGGCCTAATTCTACTCCTATGTCTTATGATCACCCCTCAGCTTCCAACGCTGCACGAAATAAAGTCCCAGCCCATCAATCTCTCTGACAAAGCCCAAACATCACCGGGGCAGCAAGGTGACACAGCTGGTAGAGTTGCTGCCTCACAGCGCCAGAGCTCCAGGTTGGGTCCTGACCTCGGGTTGGGTTTCCTCCGGGTGCTCCGGTTTTCTCCCACATCCCAATGACGTGCGGGTTTGTAGGTTAATTGGCCTCCTTTAAAAATCGCCCCGAACATGTAGGGAGTGGATGAGAAAGTGGGATAACATAGAACTAGCGTGAAACAGGTGCTCATTTGCCGGCACGGACTCGATGGGCCGAAGAGCCTGTTTCCACGCTGTATCTCTAATCTCTGAGCACCTTATATGGCCACCAATAAATATTGTTTGTGAACATTCCTGAGTGAATGTCCTGGGATGTTTAACCATGTTCTATAAATAGATATTTTAAATTGTTTTCCTGCAATTTGGGTGTTTCACTGGCAAGTTGAGATGCAGGGGGTTTCTCTGTGTTTATGCCCTGCTTTGGTCTATGACTGGGCAGAGTGGATGTGGAGAGGATGTTTCCACTAGTGGGAGAGTCCATGGCCTCAGAATAAAAGGAGATTAAGAGGAATTCCTTTAGTAAGAGTATGATGAATCTGTGGAATTCATTGTCATAGAAGACAATGGAGACCAAGTCAATATTTTTAAGGCAGAGATAGACAGATTCTTGATTGGCACAGATGTCAGGTGTTATGGGGAGAAGGCAGGAGAGTGGGGTTGAAAGGGAAAGATAGATCAGCCATGATTGAATGGTGAAGCAGACTCGATAGGCCGAACAACCTAATTCTCCTGCAACTTATGAATCGTTACAATGCCTTGGTTTGGTCCAGTTCATTCTCTCTATAACATTTCTGTTCCATTCCAGATTGTTATCCCAGCACAGTGTTCCTGTGTTTCTCTGTTGCCCAGCTCTTGTTTATGAACTGTAGCACAGAATCCTGACTCAGATCGTTGCCTGAAGATATTTAGCTGCCAATTGTAGATCCAGTACGTAGTCTCACAGAGCCAGATGTAAACACTCCTCCAAAGAGCCTGTGGGTCAAGAATTCAGAAGCAAGAGAGTCCAAATGTTGGTGGCAACAGACTCTTAAAAACAACGGCTGCAATTTGAGCAATTTAATTTGGAAAGGCTGCAAAAGAGTACCTTGAAGGGACTATTGCAATGTTTAAGAAGCATTTGGACAGGACAGGTTTAGAGGGATATGGGGCAAATGTAGGCAGATGGGACTAGTGTAGATGGGACATGTTGGTTGGTGTGTGTAAGTTGGGCAAAAGGGCCTGTTTACACGCTGTATGTCTCTATGACTATTAGTTTAACCTGGTATCATGTTCTGCTGTTGCAGCTGGCCTTGGCGGGTCTGTGCCACAAACACAAGAATTATCTTAAATCAACAGGGCCAAAAATATACTTAACAGGTTATATTACTGTTGACATAATATAACTTTCCCTGCTCTGGTAGAGTGTGATGGGACAATTGGTCGGCATGGAGAAGTTGGGCTGAAGGGCCTGTTTACACGCCCTTCACTCTATGACTCTAAAGAGATTCACAAGGCTATTACCTGGACTTGAGTTACACTACAGTGGCACAGCGGTAGAGTTGCTGCCTCACAGCGTCAGAGACCCGGGTTCGATCCTGACTACGGGTGCTGTCTGTGTGTAGTTTGTACGTTCTCCCTGTGACCGTGTGGGTTTCCTCTGGGTGCTCCGGTTTCCTCCCACATCCCAAATGCGTGCAGGTTGATTGACCCTCTGTAAAATTGCCCCTGGTGTGTAGTGTGTGGATGGGACAGTGTGATAACGGAACTAATGTGAACCAGTGATCGATAGCCGACATGGACTCAGTGGGCTGAAGGGCTGTTTCCATTCTGTATCCCTCACCAATCAGCTACCCATTCCCCCCCGCAGATGCTGCCTGACTCGCTCAGCTACTCCAGCACTTTGTGTGTTTGCCCCATATGCTAACTAGGTCAGCATAGACAAAGTGGGCCGAAGGGTCTGTTTACCTCGCTGTACAGCTAGGCGATTGCAGTTTCTAACCACAAACAGGTTAAATAATCAGGCAAAAACATTAACGCCGAGACACAGGTTTTAAGCAGCGAATTGCAGTTGCTATTCAACAGAAGTTTATTAAGTGCCTGATGAAATAACAAACTAAAATATATATTTAGCAGCAATTGTTAATGTGGTCAATACAAATGCTGTCGAACATAGTCATAGCAAAATACAACATTCAGTTCTGACATCTTGTCAACTGTTTTTCAATTGCAAAACGAACAAATAAAATGTCTAGGATAAACCAGCTGAAACCAGCAACACCAAGTTACATCATGCACTGCCCCGCTGCAGCCTGATTGACAGGTCGGACGGGACCTCGCTCCCCATTGGTTGCGACTGTGGGGGCGGGACAAGGCGGGCAGGGAGGTGATTGGCGGGTCGTCGCCCCGCGTCCCTGGAGTGGCTGGCGGAGCCGTCAATCATACAGGATGGGGCGGGGCGCTCCCGGGGATCCGACGGTATAAAAGGCTGCGAGCGGCTGCAGAGCGGAACATAGCGGCTGGGACACGGGGGGCAGGTTCACTCACTTACTCGCTGGCTGGACCAGCGCTGGGCGTTCGCAGTATGGAGCCCTGCCACCCTGCACCGTGCCCCGTTTGCCCCGCCTGGTTTGGAAGCAGGTGGGAACGCAAGTCGAGGAAGAAGGCGTCGGCCAACATCTTCCAGGACGTGAACCTGGGGCAGATGGAAGCCTTGTTCAGGAAGAGCGGAGACGAGAACGCGGACGAGAGAGCAAGAATCATCTGGGAGAAAGACAAGCAAACGGACCAAGACATCACCCAGGCACTGATGGAGCTCAAATCCAAGAAGACTCAACTCTTTTTCCAGCACAACAGAAGTGGTGCAGAATTCTTGGGACTGATCTGGGTCAAAGCCTTTAACAAACTGCGGTAATTATTTGCACTTTAACAAAAAAAACCTGGGAGACCTTTGCTCTTTTATTTTAATATAACAACTACCTCAATTCGGTTTTCCCCAACGCGTATTCATCGCTTTGAAGCCCTTTTTGACTTTTGTGCTTTCTGCAGCTTCTCTCTCTTGCAAACATTTTTTTTATTTTTATTTTAAATTTGTGTGTAAAAAATTCTCGTCATGTTCCCCAGCATCAAGGATGGAGAGTGGGGTTGTGAGCTGGAATCCGGCGGCGTGGCAGAAAGGTCACTGAGGAGCAAGATGAAACGGAAGAGATTAATCGCCAAGAGGTCGTTTAGGAACCTGCTGTAAAAACGAGGACTTGTCAGCGTCGGATGCTGCTACCTACAACCTTAAAAAAAAAAGTACACGACTAAATGTACACCAAGAAACCACCAACTTGCAATAATTTGCAGACTACTGGGGAAATGAACTTCATGTATTTAAAAACAAATGTCTACATTGCTTTTGTGATTTTATTTAAAAATTCTAAACACTAAAACCGTCTTTGCGAATGAACAATTTCATTCCGTTTTATATTAAAAACAATGTCTTTTGCATTTCAATAAATTTGTGTCATTAATTTCAGAGAACGTTGTGCTTTTCTTTTGCTTGGCTGAAATTTTAAACTGCGTTCTATTAATGATCATGTCACCTTTTTAGAAAGATGTTTACTCTACCCAGCTGCCACTGATCTTTAGACTTCTAAGTCGTGCTGGGGGACAATTTTCTTTTCACTTTCCCTTTGAGTGCTGCAGTCGATATGCAGTAGGTGCAGGAGTAGGCCATTTGGCCCTTTGAGCCAGCACTGCCAGTCAATGTGATCATGGCTGATCATCCACAATCAGTACCCCGTTCCTGCCTTCTCCCAATATCCCTTGACTCTGCTATCTTTAAGAGCGCTGTCTAGCCCTCTCGAAAGCATCCAGATAACTGGCCTCCACTGCCTCTGAGGCAGAGAATTCCAGACTCACAACCCTCTGTGTTAAAAAGTTTTTCCTCATCTCTGTTCTGAATGACTTGCCCCTTATTCTTAAACTCTGGCCCCCTGGTTCTAGACTCCCCCAACATCGGGAACATGTTTCCTGCCTCTAGTGTGTCCAAACCTTTAATAAACATATGTTTCAATAAAATCCCCTCCTAAATTCCGGAGTATACAAGCCCAGCCGCTCCATTCTATCAACATGACAGTCCGGCCATCCTTCGAATTAACCTTGTGAACTTGGACTGCACTCCCACAATAGCAAGAAAGCAATTTCAGTCCACTGAATGAAACGTCTCATCCATCTGTGGACTAAAACTTGCCTGGAGGGTTGCTTTCAGAAACATAGAAACATAGAAGGAAGTGGATGACCACAATGGTTGCCATGCATGGAAATGGGCCCGTCAGTCCAACTTGTCCATGTTGCCTGAGATGTGCCATTTACAATAGTCCCACCTGCTACGGGGACTCGACATGAGGGGGCTGGTGCGAGAAGGAAGAGGGACCATCTGGGCTATATTCATTACTTTAGTAACTGTCGGCACTATACCTGGTGAACAGCGTTGTCTGCGGAGGGCGCTCAGCATCGCCAAGGACTGCTCTCACCCCAACCATGGACTGTTTACCCTCCTACCATCCGGGAGGCGCTACAGGTCTCTCCGTTGCCGAACCAGCAGGTCCAGGAACAGCTTCTTCCCGGCGGCTGTCACTCTACTCAACAACGTACCTCGGTGACTGCCAATCACCCCCCCACCCCCCGGACACTTATTATCACTTATTATTATTTATTCAAATCATTTGCTATGTCGCTCTTCCAGGGAGATGCTAAATGCATTTTGTTGTCTCTGTACTGTACACTGACAATGACAATTAAAATTGAATCTGAATCTGAATCTGGTGACTGCATACTTGTATCAGTCATATCCTTCTAAACCTTTACTATATCTGTCCATATGCCTTTTAAATGTTATTTTACCTGGCTCAACTACCTGCTCTTCTCAGTCTGAAGAAAGGTCTTGACCTGAAACATAGCCCATCCTTTATCTTGTTGAGTTACTACGCCATATTTCACCAGGGCTCCCACCTATTTCTCCCTGTAATTCCCCTACCCTGGGTAAAAGACTGTACATTCGTCCTATCTATCCACGTCATGATTTTTTACACCTCTATTATCACCCCCTCATCCTCCTGTGTCCAACTCCCTGTGGTTCAGGCCCTTGTGTCCTGGCAACAGCCTCATGAAAGGATCTCTATTATGAGTACATTCTTGGCTAGTGTGCTACTGCTGATGTATAATCCCCAGCAGTATTGGTGGAAACTCCAAAACCAGCAGCATATGCACATAAGGCTCAACCACCAAAGGGCAGTGGCTGAGGTAGCAGGCCACAATTTCAAATCCATGCTTGGAATTGCAACAAATCTAGATATCACCCTCGAGCTATACTCGGCTTTTTAATTCAAAAGGAGCTCGAGGGGCAACTTTTTCAGAGTGGTAGGTATATGGAACAAGCTGCCGGAGTTTTGAGATACAGCGCAGAAACCGAGTCCATGCTGACCAGCGATCATCTTGTACACTGGCACTATACTGCACACTCGAGGCAACCTATAATTTTACTAAAGCCAATTAACCTACAAACCTGTACATCTTTTGAATGTGGGAGGAAACCCACACAGTCACGGAGAGCGTGAGGCATTATCTCTACCGCTGTGCCACTATAGTTACAAAAAGAAAATCCAGTTTTCATGCTTGGGCTATACTAAATTTTTAATTTCATACTCCATGGTGGTTTAAAAGCAAGATTCAAAAGGAACCCAAGGTGGCAACTTTTTCAGCGTGGTAGGTATATGGAACAAGCTGCCCGAGGAAGTTGTTGAGGCCGTTTTAGTTTAGTTTCTTATTCTGAGGTACAGTGGAAAGCTTTTGTTGTGTGCTATTCAGTCAATCAAGCCAATCACAGTGTACAAATATATGGTAAAGGGAATAACGTTTAGTGCAAGGTACTTCAAGATATTTAAGATATTTGGACAGTTGGATAGGATGTAGGTAAATGGGACTAGTGTATAGGTTGGCATGATGAGTCTTCCATGCTGTATGACTTGTGTTTTGATGGTATCATCGGGAACCTGAGATGATACCATCTTTCATTGGTAGACTTCCTGATATGACCCATTGTAAGAGTCCTTGGCAAGGTTTGATTTAGACACTGCCAATGCACTTGCCAGTTCAAACTTTGTGTCACCCTGACCAGTCCAAGGACATTACAGTTTTCTCCCTTATCAACCACCATGGTTTTGGACACCATGTTGTAGCAAAGATGTTGTCAAGCTGGAAAGGGTGCGGAGAAGATTTACGCGGACATTGCAAGGACTCGAGGGCATGAGCTGCAGGGAGAGGTTGAGCAGGCTAGGTTTTACTGTGCCAAAAACACAAGACATGAGCACAAGAACACAATTAGAAAACAACAAAAACAAGCCCATTGTTGGCTGAGAGATTTCACTTTCTCTAGAGATAATAATTTCTAGATTAAGCAATGACCTGCTGTTCATTGAGTTCAGCCTTTGTCATTGTAGGAATCTCATGAATTTGTGAGGTTGTTGAATTTATCACCAGATAATCAGTCCAAAGCTCTGGATTAACACAAGACTTTCATTGTATCATGGGTCATAAATCACTGAACATTTGATCATTTACTCACCATTATTGCATATCCCTTTATACACATCCAAAAGAGGTCTCCCAATAATGCTACCTTAAAGGCAGGCTAGAACTTTATTCCGTGGAGCACAGAATGAGGGTGAGAGGTGATCTTATAGTGGTGTGCAAAATCATGAGTGGAATAGATCGGGTAAGCGCACAGTCTCTTACCCAGTGTAAGGGAATCGAGAACCTGAGGACATAGGTTTAAGGTGAGGGCAAAGAATATTTAGGAACCTGAGGGATAACATTTTTACACAAAGGGTGGTGGGTGTAAAGAAAGAGCTGCGGAGGAGATAGTTGAGGCAGGTATCGCAAAGTTTAAGAACAAGTACATGGATAGGGGAGGCTTTGAGAGATATGGGCCAAACGCAGGCAAGTGGGACTGGTGTAGATGGAACATGTTGGGCCAAAGGGCCTGTTTCCACGCTGTTGATTCTATAAGTGGCACTTTAGGTCCCCTGGTTGCTAACCATTTAAACTCTCCTTCCCTTTCCCACATTGACCTTTCTGTCCTGGGTCTCTTCCATTGCTTGAGTGAGGCCACACACAAGCTTCAGGAACACACTTCTACGCTGCCTGTGCGGAGTTTGCATGCTCTCACTGCAACCGCATGGGTTTCCTCCGGGTACTGTTTCCCCCGTATCCCAAAGACGAGCCGATAGAGTAATTGGCCTCTGTAAATTTCCCTTAGTGCAGACTAAAGGCAAAAAGAATCAATGGAGAGTTGATGGGTGTGTGCATGTGTGAGAGAGGCTAAGGTTCAGGAGATGGACACAAAGTGCTGGAGTAACTCAGCGGGACAGGCAGCATCTCTGGAGAGAAGTGGTGGGTGACATTTCGGGTCGAGATCCTTCTTCAACCTGGTTCAGGGCTGCAGGACTATGGAAGGGGGAATGGGAGCAATGAACTTACTCAACCCAGTGCACCTTGGACCTGATGGGCCGAATGGCCTCCTTCTGTGTCACAGTAAACAACCATTTTATTAAGGCAGTGATTCTTCAATGCATGCACGCTCCCTGCAATAAATTTCTCCCATCCCTTTTAAAACAATAAAACACAGAAATAAGGCTGTTTTTATCAAATTGTTTGAACCGGAACAATGAGTTTAGGGTAAACACAAAAAGCTGGACAGGCAGGACAGACACCATCTCTGGAGAAAAGGAATGGGTGACGTTTTGGGTCGGGACCCTTCTTTAGGATTAGAGGGCACAGATAGAGCACTCACCAGCCTTCAGAAAGTGATTAGAGATAAGTTAAGTATAGGAAGGAAGTGCGGATGCTGGTTTACACCAAAGATAGACCCAAAATGCTGTAGTCGAGACAACCCGAAACATCACCCATTCCTTCTCTCCAGAGATGCTACTTGTGTCGCTGAGTTACTCCAGCATTTTGTGTCTATCTTTAGAGAGAGGTTAAGTTCGCCACAGTAGGATATATTCCCATTGCAAGCAGTTAACTCCCGGGCCACAGCGTGCATGATATAAGAACATAGAATGGTACAGCATATAGTATAGAGTATAGGAGTTGGGAGGTCATGTTACAGTTATATAAACCATTGTTGAGGCCCCATTTAGAGTATCGTGCTCAGTTTTGGACACCTTGTTATTGGAAAGATGTTGTCAATCAGGAAAGGGCGCAGAGAAGATTTACAAGGATGTTGCCAAGACTCGAGGGCCTGAGCTATAGGGAGAAGTTGAGCAGGCTAGGACTCTATTCCTTAGAACACAGGAGCATTGGGGATGATTTTAAATTATGAGAGGAATAGATTGGATAAACGCACAGTCTCTTGCCCAGAGTGGGGAATCGAGAACCAGAGGTCAGAGGTTTAAGGAGAGGGGGAAACAATTAATAGGAACCTGTGGGGTAACTTATTTTACACAAAGGGTGGTAGGTGTATGCAACGAGCTGCTGAAGAAGGTAGTTTAGGCAGGTACTATCACAATGCGCAAGGAAGCATTTGGACAGGAACATGGAAAGGACAGGTTTATAGGGAAATGGGCCAAACATGGGCAGGTGGGATGTGTAGATGGGACATGTTGGTCGGTGTGGACGTTGGGCTTGTTTCCACATTGTATGACTATGACAGCACAGTCAGAGACCCTTCGGCCCACAATATCCTTGCTGAACATAATGCCAAATTAAACTACTCTACCTGCACGTGTTCCATTTTGCTCCATTCCCTGCATATCCATGTGCCGATCTAAAAGCCTCCTAAATGCCACCATCGTAGGTATCTGCCTTCTCCACTGCCACCCCTGGTACAAACTGGGTAAAGATGGGAATTTCCCCTAATTTAGCTGCCAGGTTTTAAATTATATTACTATTGCTGGTTTCTTATTGGATCCTAAAAACATTTAATTATTTAAATGTAAATTGCAATTTAATTATTTGAATTAGGGGACACAGTGACGCAGCGGTAGTATTGCTGCCTTACAGCGCCAGCGACCCGGGTTTGATCCTGACCTCGGGTGCTGTCTGTGCGGAGTTCGTACGTTCTCCCTGTGACTGCGTGGGTTTTACTCCGGGTGCTCCGGTTTCCTCCCACACTCCAAAGAAGTACAGGTTTGTAGGTTAATCGGCTTCGGTAAACATGTCTTTCATGTGTAGGAAAGTGCTAATGTACGGGGTGATTGCTGGTTGTGGCAAACTCCGTAAAGGCAGCACCCGTAGCAGGGTCTGTGGTGCTGTTAAGCAGCAATTCCACCACTGCGCTAATGTGTGCCGCCCTAAATCAGGGAAGGAAAATGTCTGATTAGCCACATTAGAGCTAGTTAGCCTCTGGCTGTAGTCTAGTGATGCTCACAACACCACATTTGTTTTAGATATTGCTAACTTTTCGTAAGTAGCTGACTATGTTCCTTATCCTGGCTGAAGACTTTGACTCAGGAAGAACGCACTTGGTTACTCAGTCCTTTTGAGTGTCAATCTTTCCACATGTTATTCCTGTTTCCGGAAACTCAAAGGCCTCAAACGAAAGGGATCAAAGATTGTGACTCAGGACAGCAGCCAGAAACTGCAGAGTTTCCACAAATAAACGACCGAAGTCAAGTAAACAGACACGTTAACAAGCAAGGATGTGGGAAACTCACAGAGCAACTCTGGCAGCCCAGCAGGCAATTCCTGCTACAAAACTTAAGGAAGGACACAGTGCTGGAGTAACTCAGCGGGTCAGGCAGCATCTCTGCAGAACATGGATAGACTCCGTTTCGGGTCGAGCCCCTTCTTCAGACTCAAGTCAGGTTCTGAAGAAGCTGGTCACGGATGCTGTCTGTAAGGAGTTTGTATCTTATCCGTGTGACTGCGTGGGTTTTCTCCGGGTGCTCCGGTTTCCTCCCACATCCCAAAAACATGCAGCTTTGTTG
This sequence comes from Amblyraja radiata, assembly GCF_010909765.2. NCBI lineage: Eukaryota > Metazoa > Chordata > Chondrichthyes > Rajiformes > Rajidae > Amblyraja > Amblyraja radiata. The sequence continues at coordinate 38,820,356 of NC_045970.1, read as the reverse complement.
ATTAATGGCTTCTGTAAATTGTCCCTAGTGTGCAGGATAAAACTAGTGTGAATAGGTGATCGATGGACTCGGTGGGCCGAAAGGCCTGTTTCCATGCTGTAACTCTAAAGCTAAACTCAAAACTAAAACAATCAGGATGATCCAATGCCTCTTTCTCCCACTGTTTTATTTTTCCTGAACAAGGACTTTTTATTGCATAATCAGTTACAAAATACTGCATAAATCAAAATTGCTTGTGCAGCTTGCAAACATCAAGCATTAAATTACCACATTGCCATCCATATCCATGACTCACTCGAACCCCCGTGGTGACCAGCATTCATCAAAGGCTCCAAAATTCCCATGGACATGTGGGATATGTGTACAAAATCATAAGAGGAATAGATCAGGTAGACAGACACACAGAGTCTCTTGCCCAAAGTAGGGGAATCGAAAATCAGAGGACATTGATTTAAGATGAAAGGAGGGGGGGGGGGGAGATTTAATAGGAACGTGAGGGGTAACCTTTTTACACAAAGGGTGGTGGGTGTGTGGTACAAGCTGCCAAAGGAGGTAGTTGAGGCAGGTACTATGGCAACGTTTAAGAACAAATACATGGATAGGATAGGTTTTGAGGAACATGGGCCAAACACAGGCAGTTGGGACTAGTGTAGATGGGGCATGTTGGTCGATGTGGACAAGTTGGGTCGAAGAGCCTATTTTCATGCTGTATGACTGACTCTATGACACCACGTGCTCCCACTCCAAGGTCTCGTGGGCAAGGGAGTGACCCTGGAAGAGGGGCAGGCAGTCAACTTGGACAGAAGCCTTATTGTCTCCAGTAGCATATGTCAATGTGGAAACTCTTCAGGGATGTTCTAAGGGAGTCTTCAAATCTCATTTCTCTCCCCGCAATGTTATTGTTTCCCCTCCCCCTTCCCTGCCGACTCTCCACAAAGTAGCAGCTTTGGTACTCTGCCATCAAACATTCTTTGGAATGTCTGAAGAAGGGTCCCAACCCAAAACACCACCTATCCATGTTCTCCAGAGATGCTGCCTGACCCGCTGCATTACTCCAGCACTTTGTGTTTTTATCACATTCCACCTGCTTCTCGTGTCTCCATTTGTCATAAATTCATAAGTCGTAGGAGCAGAGTTAGGCCATTCGGCCCATTGAGTTTATTCCACGATTCAATCAAGGCTGATCTATTTTTCTTTCTCAACCCCATTCTCCTGCCTTCTCCCCGTAACCGTTCAAGGTTAGACTGGATAGACTCGGCTTGTACTCGCTAGAATTTAGAAGATTGAGGGGGGATCTTATAGAAACTTACAAAATTCTTAAGGGGTTGGACAGGCTAGATGCAGGAAGATTGTTCCCGATGTTGGGGAAGTCCAGAACAAGGGGTCACAGTTTAAGGATAAGGGGGAAATCTTTTAGGACCGAGATGAGAAAAACATTTTTCACACAGAGAGTGGTGAATCTCTGGAATTCTCTGCCACAGAAGGTAGATGAGGCCAGTTGATTGGCTATATTTAAGAGATGTGGCCCTTGTGGCTAAAGGGATCAGGGGGTATGGAGAGAAGGCAGATACAGGATACTGAGTTGGATGATCAGCCATGATCATATTGAATGGCGGTGCAGGTTCGAAGGGCCGAACGGCCTACTCCTGCACCTATTTTCTATGTTTCTAATTCCAATGGAATTGGCTCAAGTCCATTTTCTTAGACTTAAATGCTGGAAACTAATAAGGGTGTTTAGGTGATTTATGTCCAGAGTAACTGTTTTCTGGAGCGTGTATGAACTGGAATATAATCAAGATGTTTAGGTAAAAATAGTAAAGATTAAACAACTTTCCTGTTGTATGTTGATTCCGTTTCTCGGCTGAATTGCCAGAGCCTATTACAAGTGAACTTTCTGTTAATTTTAAAGAATGTTTCAAAGTCCTAGGTTGTTTTTGTTCAACCCAGGCAGGCTTTGCCAGCGTCACAGGATTATACAATTCAGGTCACTGACGCACAGGGAAACTTATTGCAAACTGATTGCAGTATCTTTTATCGGGAAAGGGGTAGGAGACTTGGCAAGCAGGTAGCTGGGGGTGAACAGGGTCATTAAAAACACGCAGAGGCTGTCTTGTACCTGCAGTTGCCAGTGGGAACAATCACCCCTGCACCAGAAGGAATGGGGCAGCCAAAGGTACAAATCAACTTTGACAGGGAGAAGGTACACAAAATTGCTGGAGAAACTCAGCGGGTGCAGCAGCATCTATGGAGCGAAGGAAATAGGCGACGTTTCGGGCCGAAACCCTTCTACAGACAGGGAGAATACTGATGTGCCTTCCCGATCCCCCATTCGCTGTGATGGCATTTCAGTCTCAGTCACAGAGGCCGACGTCAGGAAATCCTTCAGAGGGGTGAACCCCCGAAAAGCACCTGGTCCTGATGGTATACCCGGTTGTGTTCTAAAAACCTGTGCGGACCAACTGGCGGGAGTTTTTACGGACATTTTCAACCTCTCACTTCTGAGGTCTGAGGTCCCCACCTGCTTTAAAAGGACATCAATTATACCGGTGCCCAAGAAGAGTAAGGTGACGTGCCTCAATGACTATCGACCAGTGGCACTAACGCCGGTGGTGATGAAGTGCTTTGAGAGGTTGATCATGGAGCAAATCAACTCCTACCTCGACAAAAACCTGGACCCACTGCAGTTCGCGTACCGCCACAACAGATCAACAGTGGATGCGATCTCGCTGGCCCTCCACTCCGCACTGGACCACTTGGACAACAAAAACTCATATGTCAGGCTGTTATTCATTGATTACAGCTCGGCATTTAACACAATCATCCCCTCTGGTTACCAAACTCGCAGAACTGGGTCTCTGCGTATCCCTCTGCAACTGGATCCTCGACTTCCTCATCCGCAGACCACAGTCTGTTCGTATTGGTGGAAATGTGTCAGCCTCGATAACAATCAGCACGGGAGCACCTCAAGGCTGCGTGCTCAGCCCCTGCTGTACTCACTCTATACCCATGACTGCGTAGCGAACCACAGTGCGAACTCCATCATCAAGTTCGCTGACGACACCACTATTGTGGGGCGTATCACTGATGGGGATGAGTCAGAATACAGAAGAGAGATCAAGCAACTGTCCATATGGTGCCAGCGCAATAACCTGGCCCTCAACACCAGCAAAACCAAGGAACTGATTGTGGACTTTGGAAGTAGTAGGAGGGGGACCCACAGCCCCATTTATATCAACGGGTCAATGGTTGAAAGGGTCAAGAACTTCAAATTCCTGGGCGTGCACATCTCTGAAGATCTTTCCTGGTCCGAGAACACTAACGCAATTATCAAAAAGCTCATCAGCGCCTCTACTTCCTGAGAAGATTACGGAGAGTCGGATTGTCAAGGAAGACTCTCTCTAACTTCTACAGGTGCACAGTCGAGAGCATGCTGACCGGTTGCATCGTGGCTTGGTTCGGCAATTTGAGCGCCCTGGAGAGGAAAAGACTACAAAAAGTAGTAAACACTGCCCAGTCCATCATCGGCTCTGACCTTCCTTCCATCGAGGGGATTTATCGCAGTCGCTGCCTCAAAAAGGCTGGCAGTATCATCAAAGACCCACACCATCCTGGCCACACACTCATCTCCCTGCTACATTCAGGTAGAAGGTACAGGAGCTTGAAGACTGCAACAACCAGGTTCAGGAATAGCTACTTCCCCACAGCCATCAGGCTATTAAACCTGGCTCAGACAAAACTCTGATTATTAATAACCACTTTCTATTATTTGCACTTTACCAGTTTATTTATTCATGTGTGTATATATTTATATCATGGTACATGGACACATTTATCTGTTTTGTAGTAAATGCCTACTATTTTCTGTGTGCTTAAGCAAAGCAAGAATTTCATTGACCTATACAGGGACACATGACAATAAACTCACTTGAACTTGAACTTGATCAACCCTTTAGAAAACAGAAAACAATGAAAGACAGAACAGAGAGAAAAAAAAAGAAAGTGCCCGAGCTTTCATAGGGACAGGGACCCGGGTTCAATCCTGGCCACGGGTGCTGTCTGTACAGAGTTTGTATATTGTCCCCGTGACCGCGTGGGTTTTCTCCGGGTGCTCCGGTTTCCCTCCACGCTCCAAAGACCTACAGGTTTGTAGGTCAATTGGCTTGTGTAAAAAAATGGTAAATTGTCCCGAGTGTGTAGGATAGTGTTAGTACAATATATATATATAAGTTTGCAAGTTCTCCCTGTTTCCTCCATGCGCTCCGGTTTCCTCCCACATCCCAAAGATGTGCAGGTATGTAGCTTAATTGGCCCTCTGTAAATTACCCCTAGTGCATGAAGGGAATAGATAGATAGTCCTTTACCTAAGGTAGGGGAATCAAGAACTAGAGGTCTATGATGATGCTGGCTGCCTTTTTGAGACAGTGCCTCCTGTAGATCCCTTCGATGATGGGGAGATCAGCACCTGTTAGAGAGGCAGTGTCCACCAGCTTCGGTGATCTCCTAGGCTTGCTGGAACAGCCAGAAGCGGACACAACATGTGAAGAAAATTTTAAAAATCCTCTGAGATTTGCAAATTATCTTTTTAACATCAGGGCTTAAAGCGTTCAGCAGTAGTTTTGGCAAACACCTTCTCTCTCTCGGCCCTATCATTGCAACAGCTGACTGATGCAGAGTTACAGGGATATAAGCAAGGCAGGCAAAACAGTGCATGCTGTATCCCGCCACGCAATACACTTATGGGACCTTTGAGACCACAGCAATGCAACTCCTGTAAACAGGAATCTAAAGATAGTTTCCATGCTGTATGAACAGTGGCACGGTGGCACAGAGGTAGATTCACAATGCCAGAAACCCGGGTTCGATCCTGAAATTGGTGCTGTCTGTCTGGAGTTTGTACATTCTCCCCTGGGACTGTGTTGGGTTTTCTCCGGGTGCTCTGGTTTCCTCCCACATTCATAAGACTACACCAACTGAACTACTATCTACCTCATTGGAGACCGTCGGACTATCTTATATTGGACTTTACTGACTTTATCTTGCACTAAACTTTATTCACGTTATTCCTTTTATCATGTATCTGTAGACTGTGATGACTCGATTGTAATGTTGTATTGCCTTTCCGCTGACTGGTTAGCGCGCAACAAAAGCTTTTCACTGTACCTTGGTACACGTGACAATAAACTAAACCAGATGAAAGACTTGCGGGTTTGTAGGATAATTAATAATAATAATAATAAATTTTATTTATGGGCGCCTTTCAAGAGTCTCAAGGACACCTTACAAAAATTGAGCATGTAGAGGAAAAACATGTAAGGGGAATGAAATAAATAGTAGAGACATGACTAGTACACAAAGTAAAGACAGAATTCAATACAAAACACAGTATGAGGCAATTAATGTACAGATGAAAAGGGACGGGGACGTGGGGCTAAGGATAGGCAGAGGTGAAGAGATGGGTCTTGAGGCGGGACTGGAAGATGGTGAGGGGCACGGAATTGCGGATCAGTTGGGGGAGGGAGTTCCAGAGCCTGGGAGCTGCCCTGGAGAAGGCTCTGTCCCCAAAACTGCGGAGGTTGGACTTGTGGATGGAGAGGAGACCGGCTGATGTGGATCTGAGGGACCGTGAGGGTTGGTAGGGGGAGAGGAGGTCAGTGAGATATGGGGGGGCCAGATGGTCGAGGGCTTTGTAGGTGAGGATCAGGATTTTGTAGGTGATCCGGTGGGAGATGGGAAGCCAGTGAAGTTTTTTGAGGACTGGAGTGATGTGATGCCAGGATTTGGTGTGGGTGATGAGTCGGGCGGCTGCGTTCTGGACCAGTTGGAGTCGATTGATGTAGGTGGAGCTGATGCCAAGGAGAAGTGAGTTGCAATAGTCCAGTCGGGAGGAGATGAAGGCATGGATGAGTCTTTCAGCAGCAGGCGGTGTGAGAGAGGGTCTGAGTTTGGCGATGTTGCGGAGATGAAAGAAGGAGGTTTAATGACATGGCGGATGTGAGGCTCAAGGGAGAGGGTGGAATCAAAGATCACGCCAAGGTTGCGGGCCTGGGGAGATGGGGAGACAGTGGTGCCGTCGATGGTGAGAGTGGGGTTATTGATTTTGCTGAGTGTGGCTTTGGAGCCTATGAGGAGGAATTCTGTCTTAATTTTGGCTTCAGACATTGGCTTCAGACATTGTCCCTAGTGTGTAGGATTAAAAGGGTGATCGGGTAGACTCGGTGGGCCGAAGACCCTGTTTCTACGCTGTATCTCTAAACTAAACTAAAGTTGCATTTATTGGCATTTGATGTTTTGTTCTCCAGCTTTGGTTCCAGCTTGCAATAATCATTTGCAACAAGGGTTATAGAACGCTCTTGGAACAGGACAAGTTAAAGAGAGATTAAGGCACTTGAAAATCTCAAGGGATTTCAATAGAGCACTGATAGAGGCAGGGCACATGCAATTAAAATAAAGGGCAAACGGGATCAGTGAAGAAATACTTTTGGTTTTATTCAGAGAAGATCTGGTCTGGGACACACAGCTGGTAGTGCGGTGGAAACTATGATTAAAAGAGAATTGGAGAGACGCAAGGGGGAGTAATTTACAGGGTATGGGGAGGGAAAGGGCACAGAGAGGGGTGGCGTGGTGGCACAGCGCCTTACAGCGCCAGAGACCTGGGTTTGATCCTGACTGTGGGAGCTGTCTGTACAGAGTTTGCTTGTTCTCCCCTTGACCGCGTGGGTTTTCCCCAGGTGCTCCAGTTTCCTCCCACATTCAAAAACGTAGGTTCATTTGGCTTTGGTAAAAATTGTAAAACTGCCCCTAGTGTGTAGGATAGTGGTAATGTATGGGGTGATCGCTAGTCGCCACAAATCCGGTGGGCTGAAGGGCCTGTTTCCGCACTGAACCTTTAAACCAAACTAAAGAGGGCAGAAAGAATAGTCTCTTTCTGTGGACACAAGAGACTGCAGATTCTGTAATCTGCAGCATGAAAAATGCTGGAGCAACTCAACGGGTTGAACAGCGTCTGTGGAGGCAGGGGATGATGGACTTTGTCCATGGAACTGATGCACTGCAATGATAATATTCTGCACTCTGTATCTTCCCCTTTATCTATTGTACTTGAGTTTGAACTGAATGGCATTATCTGGTCTGATTGGATAGCGTGCAAAACTAAGTTTTTATTTGTACCTCAGTACATGCGACAATAATAAACCTAACCCCAAATCAAGCTATTTGATCTTAAGCACACACTGGAAAGTTAAAGTAACCAAACGAAGTGTAAATAATCAGGGATATATACAAGGTGTCCCTGGGTTACACCTGATTAGGGACACTAGTACTTACAGACGACCTCCTACAATATGATGTATTGCTATTAAATGCAGAAGTCTCACGTAGGTACATACTTGCGATCGTACAGGCAGCATAACTAGTTTCCTCTCTCTACCCACTTTTATTAATTGTTCTTTCTTATCAGCGCTATTTGCTTATGATGCCATTCATTACAATACTGTGGAGATATGCTCACCATAGTGATTGCTTTTTATGTATTTTCCAACAAATTAGACTTGGGCATCTGTAAAATCAGAACCAGCTTCTTACCCTGGTATATTCCTATATGTACATGTAAAAAACACAGGGAGCAAAGTACAGGGTTTTCTCCTTGACCATTATTTACAACTTGTTTTGAGAGATAAAAGTACTGGTTCAGTAAGTGCTGTAGATAGATAAGTCAATGTCATAGAGAGTCATAGAGTCCGACAGCACAGAAATAGGCCCTTCGGCTCAACTTGCCCACGCCAACCAAGATGTCCCATCTATACAAGTTCCGCCAGCCCGCGTTTGAGCCATGTTCCGCTGAAATATCCATGTACTTGTCCAAATGTTTTTTTAAATTGTTATAGTACCTGATAAGAGTGTTTAATTGTCATATGTAACAAAATGGAACATGGAATTTCTTACTTGCAGCAGTACAACAGTTTTGTAATCACAGTACTCAGCAGATAATGTAATAATAAGCAGACTAAAAAAAAGTTCAATAAATGACAAAGCCTATAAAGTGCAAAAAACAAAACAAAACCCAAAGTCCCCAGTGCAACCCAGACAGTTCATTGTTCACGTTTAGTTATAGTGTGTTCAATAGCCTGATGGTCATTGGGAAGAAGCTGTTTCTGAACCAGAACATCATACCAACCCTTTCCCCTTGGGTAAAAGATACATTGGCATTAGAGCTCTACCAATTGTCCAAGCTTATAACAGCATTTAAAAGACACTTGAAAAAGTTTAGTGGCATATAGGGCGAACGTGGACAAATGGGATGAGCTTAGATAGGGCATCTTGTCAGCATAGATGGGCCAAGGGCTTGTTTACGTGCTGTTTGACTATGACTCTATGATATTTAACCCTCAATCAGCATTACTGAAACAATCATCCTGTTGTTATCATATTAATATTTATGGGAGATGGCTGTGCACGGATTGTCTGTATAAGACTTTGGAACATCCAGGGCAGTGAAAGACACAATAAATATATAAACCTTACATAATTTTAAATTTTATTTTAATTGTATATTTCACAACCAACTCTGAGAAAGTTTGAAACTTTGTGGGTCCAGTCTCCAAAGTAATCTATTTTCCCATTTTCCACTTCAAGAAAGTATTTTTTCAAAGAAATCTGCTATTAAAATTAAGTACCCATATTCTTAATTTTGGCAAGACCCTCACTCACTCTGTTCCACCCCCCTTCTTCTTCCACTCCAAACTTTATTTCCCAGGAAATGTCAAAGACTAGAAAGCAGACCCTTAAGGTGAGAGGGCTAGAAACATAGAAACGCAGAAAAATAGATGCAGGAGTAGGCCATTCGGCCCTTTGAGCCAGCACTGCCATTCAATATGATCATGGCTGATCGTCTAAAATTAGTACCCCGTTCCTGCTTTTTCCCCATATCCTATGATTCTGTTAGCCCTAAGAACTAATTCTAACTCTCTCTTGAAAATATCCAGTAAATGGACCTCCACTGCCTTCTGTGGAAGAGAATTCCACAGATTCACAACTCTTTGGGTTTTTCCTCATCTCAGTCCTAAATCGCCTACCCTTTATTCTTAAATTGTGACCCCTGGTTCTGGACTCCCCCAACATCGGGAAAAATTTTCCTGCATCTAGCCTGTCCAATCCTTTAGAATTTTTTGTTTCTATAAGATATCCTCTCATCCTTATAAATTCCAGTGAATACAAGCCCAGTCGACCCATTCTTTCATCATATGTCAGGCCCGCCATCCCGGGAATTAACCTGGTGAACCTACGCTTCATAATGTCCTTCCTCAAATTAGGAGACCATAATTGCACACAATACTCCAGGTGTGGTCTCACCAGGGCCATGTACAACTGCAGTACCTGCAGTTCTTGCTCCTAAACTCAAATCCTCACGCAATGAAGGCCAACATGCCATTAGCTTTATTCACTGCCTGCTGTACCTGCATGCTTACTTTCAGTGACTGATGTACAAGCACATCCAGGTCTCGTTGCACCTAATCTGACACCATTCAGATAATAATCTGTCTTCCTGTTCTTGCCACCAAAGTGGATAATCTCACATTTATCCACATTATACTGCATCTGCCATGCATCTGCCCACTCACCCAACCTATCCAAGTCACTCTGCAGCCTCATAGCATCCTCATCGCAGCTCACACTGCCACCCAGCTTTGTGTCATCCGCAAACTTGGAGAAGTTACATTTAATTCCCTCGTTTAAATGTGGGAAAATAAAGGAGATGATCGTTTAAAGGAGATGTGCGGGCTAAGTTCTTTTATACATGGAGTGGTGGGTGCTAGGAATGTGCTGCCAGGGAAAGTGATGGAGGCAGATACAATAGTGGTGTTTATGAGGCTTTTAGATAAGCATATATGCAAGTGTATATGCATGGAATGAAGTGATAAGGATCATGTGCAGGCAGTGAAGATTAGTTTAACTTGGCATTGTGTTCAGCTCAGGCATTGTGGGCCGAAGGGCCTGTTCCTGTGTTGTACTGTTGTACGATAAGGATTGCCTAAGGCTTTCTGAAAAGATATGCCATAGATCATATGGCAAGAAAACAGACCCTTCGGCCCAACTTGCCTGTACTGACCAAGATGCCCTATCTAACCCTGTCCCATTTGGCCCATATTGCTCTAAAACTTTCCTGCGTTATATTCTACTTTGTCAACCGAACTTTAAATGAGTTAGACTGGAAGGATTTGTGTAAAATCCAGCAAAAACACCTCGATAAACTTCCTTTTATAAAATGTCAAAAAACCATTGAAGATTGTGTTCAAAAGGGAACTGCAGATGCTGGAATATCGAAGGTACACAAAATTGCTGGAGGAACTCAGCGGGTGCAGCAGCATCTATGGAGCGAAGGAAATAGGCGACGTTTCGGGCCGAAACCCTTCTTCAGACTGATGGGGGGTGGGGAAAGAAAGAAGGAAAAAGGGGAGGAGGAGGAGCCCGAGGGCGGGCGGATGGGAGGGTGGGAGGAGACAGCTAGAGGGTGAAGGAAGGGGAGGGGACAGCACAGGCTAACCAAATTGGGGGAATTCAATGTTGATGCCATAAGGGCGCAAGGACCCCAGACGGAATATGAGGTGCTGTTCCTCCAATTTCCGCTGTTGCTCACTCTGGCAATGGAGGAGACCCAGGACAGAGAGGTCGGATTGGGAATGGGAGGGGGAGTTGAAGTGCTGAGCCACCGGGAGGTCAGGTAGGTTAAGGCGGACTGAGTGGAGGTGTTCGGCGAAACGGTCGCCCAACCTACGCTTGGTCTCACCGATGTAAATTAGCTGACATCTAGAGCAGCGGATGCAGTAGATGAGGTTGGAGGAGATACAGGTGAACCTTTGTCGCACCTGGAACGACTGCTTGGGACCTTGAATGGAGTCGAGGGGGGAGGTGAAGGGACAGGTGTTGCATTTCTTGCGGTTGCAACGGAAAGTGCCCGGGGAGGGGGTGGTGCGGGAGGGAAGGGAAGAATTGACGAGGGAGTTGCGGAGGGAGCGGTCTTTGCGGAAGGCAGACATGGGGGGAGATGGGAAGATGTGGCGAGTGGTGGGGTCACGTTGGAGGTGGCGGAAATGGCGGAGGATTATGTGTTGTATTTGCCGGCTGGTGGGGTGAAAGGTGAGGACCAGAGGGACTCTGCCCTTGTTGCGTGTGCGGGGATGGGGAGAGAGAGCAGTGTTGCGGGGTATGGATGAGACCCTGGTGTGAGCCTCATCTATGGTGGCGGAGGGGAATCCCCGTTCCCTGAAGAACGAGGACATTTCCGATGCCCTGGTATGAAATGTCTCATCCTGGGAACAGATGCGGCGTAGGCGGCACTCTCCGCCGCCTCCACGCATTCCACTCTCTGGGCCCTCACCCCCTCATCTTCACCATGGATGTCCGGTCACTCTACACCTCCATCCCCCACCAGGATGGCCTCAAAGCCCTCCGGTTCTTCCTCGACCAGAGGAGCAACCTTTACCCAGCCACTGACACTCTCCTCCGCTTAGCGGAGTTGGTCCTCACCCTCAATAACTTTACATTTGACTCCTCCCATTTCCTCCAAACACAAGGCGTAGCTATGGGCACACGCATGGGCCCCAGCTACGCCTGCCTCTTTGTCGGGTACGTTGAACAATCCTTGTTCGATGCGTACCAGGGCCCCATCCCCGACCTCTACCTCCGCTACATTGACGACTGCTTTGGTGCCACCTCCTGCACCCACACACAACTGACTGACTTCATCCACTTCACCACCAACTTCCATCCGGCACTCCAATACACCTGGACGATTTCCGACACTTCCCTACCATTCCTTGACCTCACCATCTCCATCGCAGGGGACAGACTCCTGACCGACATACATTATAAACCCACTGACTCACATGGCTATCTGGACTACACGTCTTCCCACCCTGCCCCCTGTAAAGACTCCATCCCCTACTCCCAATTCCTCCGCCTACGCCGCATCTGTTCCCAGGATGAGACATTTCATACCAGGGCATCGGAAATGTCCTCGTTCTTCAGGGAACGGGGATTCCCCTCCGCCACCATAGATGAGGCTCACACCAGGGTCTCATCCATACCCCGCAACACTGCTCTCTCTCCCCATCCCCGCACACGCAACAAGGGCAGAGTCCCTCTGGTCCTCACCTTTCACCCCACCAGCCGGCAAATACAACACATAATCCTCCGCCATTTCCGCCACCTCCAACGTGACCCCACCACTCGCCACATCTTCCCATCTCCCCCCATGTCTGCCTTCCGCAAAGACCGCTCCCTCCGCAACTCCCTCGTCAATTCTTCCCTTCCCTCCCGCACCACCCCCTCCCCGGGCACTTTCCGTTGCAACCGCAAGAAATGCAACACCTGTCCCTTCACCTCCCCCCTCGACTCCATTCAAGGTCCCAAGCAGTCGTTCCAGGTGCGACAAAGGTTCACCTGTATCTCCTCCAACCTCATCTACTGCATCCGCTGCTCTAGATGTCAGCTAATTTACATCGGTGAGACCAAGCGTAGGTTGGGCGACCGTTTCGCCGAACACCTCCGCTCAGTCCGCCTTAACCTACCTGACCTCCCGGTGGCTCAGCACTTCAACTCCCCCTCCCATTCCCAATCCGATCTCTCTGTCCTGGGTCTCCTCCATTGCCAGAGTGAGCAACAGCGGAAATTGGAGGAACAGCACCTCATATTCCGTCTGGGGTCCTTGCGCCCTTATGGCATCAACATTGAATTCCCCCAATTTGGTTAGCCTGTGCTGTCCCCTCCCCTTCCTTCACCCTCTAGCTGTCTCCTCCCACCCTCCCATCCGCCCGCCCTCGGGCTCCTCCTCCTCCCCTTTTTCCTTCTTTCTTTCCCCACCCCCCATCAGTCTGAAGAAGGGTTTCGGCCCGAAACGTCGCCTATTTCCTTCGCTCCATAGATGCTGCTGCACCCGCTGAGTTCCTCCAGCAATTTTGTGTACCAACCATTGAAGATTGTTTGATGCCACGCACAAATGTTCAGATTCAGATGCAAACTTTATTGTCATTGTGCAGTGTACAGTACAGAGACAACGAAATGCAGTTAGCATCTCCCTAGAAGAGCGACATAGAATATGAGCAATAAATAAATATATGGCATCTGAGGAGCATTTAAAAATACCCCCAAGTTGAACATTTACCTGCAAAGCCTGATTTTAAGAATATGAATCTGCCTCGATAGGGGACTGATTCCATCGTTTCATTTTGTATTTTCATTCTTTCTATTTATGTTTCAGTTAATGCTTTTGGCTTTGCCCCTCACAAAGATGGCGGGCTGCGGCTGCGGCTGCCTCCCGGTATCCAAGGCGGTTGTCAAGGGCAACGGAGCCGGCGAGCCAATGAAGGCGTGGCTTATGAGGCGGGGTGCGCTGCCTGGGAAGAGGACATGTCTGACTCAGGCAGGGCCTGGGAGCTGAGAATTCCTCGATTTAAGGCTGGCTCCTTAGAACATCCACAGGCTGAGCAGTGCATCAAGGTGAGTATGCACCTAGGAATAAAACCCAGGTACTCCGCTTCTGCATCTTGAACATTTTATTGTCTACATTTAAAATGTCAGTGGAGGGGAGGGGAAGGGCCATGTATGGTGTGCTCACCTTGTCAGATCCAGCTGGGAAAAGACTGATGGGCTTATTAATCTTGTGCATGCATCTTTTTTTTAAAGGGCCTTGCTGCTTGGCTATTCTTTACAATGAGATATTAAACCGGCGTGTCTGCCTGCCTTCAGACATACAACACAGAAACGGGCCCTTCGACCCGATTCGTCCATGCCGACCAAGATGCCTCATCTAAACTAGTCCCATTTCCCTGCCCCCTATTTCTCTCCCCGATGCCACACCTGGACGTACTTATCTCTCCCCTCCCATTCTGCCTATATTCCATCTGCCTATCAAAACGCCTGTGTACACCTATTGCCTGCCATGCTTTGTCTTATCCCTCATCTCTTCCAGCTTTCTTCCCCCCACCCCCAACAATCAGTCTGAAGAAGGGTCCCATCGCTAAATGTCACCTATCCATGTTCTCCAGGGATGCCACCTGACCTGCTGAATTAGTCCAGCACTTTGTCTTTTTTTGGAAACCAGCATCTGCATTTCATTGTTTGTACCTCCTCTGGTAGTTTGTTCCATCTACCCATCACCCTCTTGAGAGAACGTGTTGCCCCTCGGGTTCCTATTAAATCTCTTCCCACTCACCTTAAACCCATGTTCTCTGGTTCTTAATCCCCCTACCATGGGTAAAAAAAACTGTGCATTTACCCAAACTATTACTTTCATGATTTTATACACCTCTATTAGATCACCCCCTCAGCCTCCTACACTTCAAAGCATAAAGCCCTAGCCTGCCAAATCTCTTCTTATAGCTCAGGCCCTTGAGTCCTGGCAACATCATCGCAAATCTTACGATGTGTTTTGACTGCTAACTCTGTGGCGGCACAGTCGCGCTGCAGTAGAGTTGCTACCTCACAGCAGCAGAGACCCGGGTTCAATCCTGACTACAAGTGCTGTCTGTGTGGTCTTGCTGTGACTGCATGGGTTTTCTCCAGATGGTCTGATTTCCTCCCACATTCCAATGGCGTGTAGGTTTGTAGGTTAATTTGTTTCTGTTAATTGCCCCTAGTGTGTAGGATAGAGCAGGAGTATGGAGATTGCTGGTTAGCACGGACTTGGTGGGCTGAAGGGCCAATTTCTGTGCGCTATCTTGGAACTAAATTAGACTATTTTCTTTGATGTTTCAGGGCATTTGCTGTGGTAAGGGTGTGGCATTTTGTCCCAGGGACATAAGGTGCACCATGAGCAATTGTTTCTGAGCGCCTTTTACTCAGTGTTGCAGATAAAAGCTCCCTCGAGTGACTAATTGATGGAACTGCATTAGTTCATTTCATTTTATCTCCCAAATTCTGTAATATTCAATAATGCCCAGTGAAGTTCTTGAACAGATCTAAATTCTTTATTTAAACCACGCACTATCGCTCCCCTGTCCCATTGTAAGATTTATTACCCTATCCCATTGGGACATCCATCGCTAACTGTGGCCTTGTTTGTGTCTTTATATTTTTGGTTCTTTTTCTTTTGGGGGCGGCACAGTGGCTCAGCGGTAGAGATGCTGCCTTGCAGTGCCAGAGTCCAGGGTTCGATCCTGACTGCGGGTGCTGTCTGTAGGGACTTTGTACATTCTCCCTGTGACCACCTGGCGTTTCTGCTGTTTCTCCGGTTTCCTCCCACACTCCAAAGACGTAGAGGTTTGTAAGTTAATTGGCTTCGGTAAAATTGTAAAACTTGTCCCTAGTGTGTAGGATAATCCTGGTGTACATACAGAGTGAACACTGGTCACTGCGGACTCAGTTGGCCGAAGGGCCTGTTTCCATTCTGTATCTCTAAAGTCTAAAGTTCTGCTTTGCGCAGCTGACTATTCATATTGCCAATTTTCTGTATGTAACCTATCCTGGTCAGGTTGTAATCAAGAGTTTATATGGAACCCCACAGTGATACTTTGAGAATGTAGGCTTGTGTTAAAAAGAAACCTGGAACTCAACAAACCAGGTGTGGTGAAAGGACACAAAGAGCTGGAGTAACTCAGCAGGTCTATCTATTGAACTTGAGTTTGACGATTGTATTTATATATAGTATATCAGATCTGTTTGGTCAGCATGCAAAACAAAGCTCTTGACCGTACCTTGGTACACATGATAATAATAAAGCAAAACATACTGATCTGCAATAATGTGGCACCAATATCACTGAACGATTCTTATCTTGGTGTAAGCTCAATAGTGTCTTGAATTATAAACTCCAATGATTCCACCGGGGCAAAAGTAACCAATGATCGAATGTGAAAGTGTAATAAGTTCATAAGTGATAGGAACAGAATTAGGCCATTCGGCCCATCAAGTCAACTCCGCCATTCAACCATGGCTGATCTATCTTTCCCTCGTAACCCCATTCCCCTGCCTTCTCCCGATAACCCCTGACACCCGTACTAATCAAGAATCTGTCAGTCTCTGCCTTAAAAATATTCCTAGACTTGGCCTACACAGCCATCTGTGGTAATGAATTTTACAGATTCATCACCCTCTTGACTAAAGAAATTCTTCCTCGTCTTCCTAAAAGAAAGTCCTTTAATTCTGACCTCTGGTCCTAGATTCTCCCACTAGTGGAAACATCCACTCCAACAAGGAACTGCAGATGCTGATTAATGCCACAGATAGACACAAAGTGCTGGAGGAACTCAGCGGGTTAGGCAGCATCTCTGGTGAACATGGATAGGCGATGTTTCGGGTTGGTTTCCTTCTTCAGACCGATTGTAGGGGGGAGTGGGGGGTGAACTGGAAGCACGAAAAGGCCAGGACAATTCGTACCGGCAACAAATGATTTTAGATTGGGAAGATAGACACAAAAAGCATGAGTAGCTCAGCGGGACAGGCTGCATCTCTGGAGAGAAGGAATGGGTGACATTTCGGGTCGAGACCCTTCTTCAGACTGTTTAGGGATAAGGGAAACGAGATATAGATGGTGATGTGGAGAGATAAAGAACAATGAATGAAATATATGCAAAAAAGTAAAGATGATAAAGGAAACAGGCCATTGTTAGCTGTTTGTAGGGTTAAAATGAGAAGCTGGTGCGAATTGGGTGGGGGAGGGATAGTGAGAGAAGGAATGCTGGGGCTCTCACCTGCAGTGAGAGAAATCAATATTCATGTCCTGGGTCTCCTCCATTGCCAGAGTGAGCAACACCGGAAATTGGAGGAACAGCACCTCATATTCCGCCTGGGTTGCTTGCGTCCGGATGGCATGAACGTTGAATTCTCCCAGTTTTGCTAGCCCTTGCTGTCTCCTCCCCTTCCTTAACCCTCGAGCTGTCTCCTCCCATCCCCCCCGCCCTCGGGCTCCTCCTCCTCCCTTTTTCCTTCCTTCTGCCCCCCACCCCCCATCAGTCTGAAGAAGGGTTTCGGCCCGAAACGTTGCCTATCTCCTTCGCTCCATAGATGCTGCTGCACCCGCTGAGTTTCTCCAGCATTTTTGTGTACCTTCAATATTCATACCACTGGGCTGTAAGCTGCCCAAGTGAAATATGAGATGCTGTTCCTCCAATTTGTGTTCAGCCTTACTCTGACAAGAGGAGACAGAAAGGACTGTGCAGGAATGGGAAAGAGAATTAAAGTGTTCAGCAACCGGGAGATCAGGTTGGTTCACGCGGGCTGAGCAAAGGTGTTCCGCGAAGCAATTGTCCAGTCTGTGTTTGGTCTTGCTGATGTATAAGAGGTCACATCTTGAAGAACGGATACAGTAGATGAGGTTGGAGGAGGTGCAAGCGAACCTCTGCCTATCCTTAAAGGACTGTGGAAATCTCAAGGTATGTCTACTTTGAAGAAGTTCTCCCTCTGAAAAAATCAGCATCTGCAGTTCCTTCTTACAGATTTTGTCTGCTTCACTGCAAAATCTCCTCAAGGTATGTCTACTTTGATGAAGGTCTCCTCTCTCCGAAGCTCCAGAGAGGCTGCCTGTCCCGCTGGGTTACTACAGCTTTTGGTTTAAATCAGCACCTGCAATTCCTTCTTACACACTTCAGGTAGGGAGGTTCCCAGACAGGCCAATTGTTGGCTAGGGACGGTGTGGAACTATGAAACTGTTAACTGACTTTTTGTGGAGGAAGGGGAGTGAGAGCAAGGGGTGTTTTTTCGAAGAGTGTTTATAGAAGTTACCTAAAATTAGATAAATCAATGTTTATACCACTGGGTTTTAAGCTCCCAGATCAAATGCAAAACTTGGGCTCAGCTACTCACTGGAACAACTGTGGTGTGCTTTCATTTAGATTGGAGCATGACGCTGATTAAAGGAAGCTTCACCTATTCCAGCGGTGAGGAGTATCATGGCGAGTGGAAGGAAGGTAAGTCATTCTCTCTACACTTTGTTCCTCTGTGGCCCACAAAGGGTGTCTCAGGTGGCTTGTCTCATTCAATTGAACTACCTGGTCAATTTAGAGATACAGTGTGGAAACGGGCATTTCGCCCCACCGAGCCCACGCTGATCACCAGGTACACTAATTCTATCCTAACACTAGGGTGGCGCAGCAGTAAAGTTGCTGCCTCACAGCGCCGGTGAGCCAGTTTGATCCTGACTACATGTGCTGTCTGTGTGGAGTTTGTACGTTCTCCTTGCGACCACCTGGATTTTCTCGGGTTGCTCTAGTTTCCTCACACGCTCCGAAGACGTACAAGTTTGTAGATTAATCGGCTTTGGTTACATATTGACCCTATTGTTTAGGATAGTGTTAGTGTAGATGTGGGGCCTGTTTCCGCACTGTATCTCTAAAGTCTAAGGACAATTCATAAGTGCCAGATACCCAGGTTTGATCTGATCTTGGCAGCTATATTCGTGAAGTTTGCACATTCTCCCTGTGACCATGTGGATTTCCTTTGGGAACTCCTGTTTCCTCCCACATCTCAAAGGTGTGTGGCTTTGTAGATTGATTTTCCCTCTGTAAATTATCTCTCGTGTGCAGGGAGTGGATGAGAAAATGGGATCCCATCATCTCAGTCTGAGAGTCATACAGCATGGAAACAGGCCCTTCGGCCCAACTTGCCAATGCCGACCATGATGCCCATTCTACACTAGTCTCACCTGCCTGCGTTTGGACCATATCCTTCTAAACCTTTCCTATCCATGTAGCTGCCAAAATGTCTTTTAAATGTTGTCATCTCTCCCTGTTCCAGTAATCAATAGTTCTTCGACAAGGCTATTCAAAAGTTTGCCCACTCAGGCATGCCAGTTATTGCATCAACTAGTATTACATAACATCTATTGTACTTTGCACTCTCGAGTTCCAGTTCCGGTTCCTATCGCATCCCGTCGGTGACTCAGCAGTTACACTCTCCCTGCTGATTCAGAACACAAAGTCCCATTCCAGACGGATGAGCACAAAATCTAGACTCGCTCTCCAAGTGCAGCACCCACATGAATATTAGACTCTCAGCAAGCATGGAGGCACAGAGATACAGTGCAGAAACAGGCCTACCAAGCCCCCTGACCACTAACCATTCTTTAAAGTTTCGTTTCGTCTAGAGATACAGCGCGGAAACAGGCCCATTGGCCCACCGAGTCCACGCCGACCAGTGATCTCCGCACATTATCTATCCACCCCACACATCCATTCACCACCCACCCACACCAATCTGACACTAACCCAATTGTTTTATTATCTCCACCTTCTCAACTTAATTTAGTTTAGAGATACAGCATGGAAAAGGCCCTTCGGCCCATCGAGTTCATACTGATCACCCGTTCACACCAGTTCTATGATATCTCACTTTGTCATCAACTCCCTACACACTATGGGTAATTTACAGAGGGCAGTTCACCTCCAAAGCTGCATATCTTTGGGATGTAGGAGGAAACCTTGATTAGTAAGGGTGCCAATGGTTGTGGGGAGAAGGCAGGAGAAGGGGGTTGAGAGGGAAAAATAAATCAACCATGATCGAATGGCGGAGCAGACTTGACGGGCCAAATGGCCTAATTCTGCTCCTATGTCTTGTTATCTTATGAAACATGAGCACAGGGAGAACGTGCAAACTCCGCATGCCTTTGGCGTGTGGGAGGATAACCACGCAGTTGCAGGGAGAACTGCACGCAGACAGCAGCTGAGGTCAGGATCGAACCTGGGTCTCTGGCGCTGTGAGACATTGACTCTACTAGTTGCGCCGCTGTGCAGGAAGTTCCTATGTTGTTACAGATGTCCCGCACAGTGATTCACGGCCTGGCATACTTACTGTGAAATCATCCTCGCTGTGATTTTTATTTTTTTCTCCGCTGCTCCAGGTCGACGACAGGGGATCGGACAGCTGAGGTTTGCGGATGGCAGCAGCTACGTGGGTCAGTTTGAAAATGGCCTGTTCAGTGGCCGCGGGACACTGGCCTTCTCGGACGGCTCGAGGTAAGTCCACTTACTGCCAATCCTGCTCCCTCGCGCACTTGATTGCTGACCTCTGGTAGAAACAAAACAACACTGCACCTCAGTACACATGACACCAAACTGAACGCTTAAGGGCCTGTCCCACGAGCATGCGACTGCATGCGGCAAGCGCGACCAAACCGGAAGCGGGGGCCGCGCGGAGGTCGAGTGATCCCCGTACGGGTTGATGTGAAGTTCGAGCAAAGTCTGCGGGAAGTTTGCGCTAGGCGTACGCCGTCAAGACGCTGCGTACGGCGTCGAGACGGTGCGTACGCCCGTCGAGGCGGTGCGTACGGCCTCAATGCGGCTGCGGGCCGACAGGCCATTGCCGCGCGGAATTTTTGAACTGTGTCAGTTTTTCGGAGCCCCACGCGATGTGGAGACCAGCTCCGCACAACTCCATACGGCTCCGGTGATCGAAGTGGGACCGGCCTCGCGAGGCCGTACGGCTCAAGCGACCAAGTTAGATCCCGCTTGCCGCATGCAATCGCATGCTCGTGGGACAGGCCCATAAACCTTTCCTATCATGTACCTGTTTTAAAATGTTGTTGTTGTTGTAGCGAGCTCCTCTGGCAGCTCGTTTCATATACCCACCACCCTCTGAGTTGAAAAAATTGCCCCTCAGCTTCCTATTAAATCTTTACCCTCTCACAAACCTATGTCCTCTGGTTCTTGATTCCCCTGGGTGAAAGACTCTGTGCGTTCACCTTATCTATTCTACTCATGGTTTTATACACCGTTTCAAGATCACCCCTTAGCCTCATGCACTTCAATGAATAATGTCCAAGCTTTCCCAACCTCTCCATATAGCTCCGGCACTTGAATCCTGACAACATCCTCCACTTGTGCAAAGCATTCAGCTTGCTGCCCTCTAACAGAAACAAAAGGAGTGTCTTGCCTTTTATAATGCCTTTTCAAAACCAATGTAGTAGTTTCAGAAGCTTGGTTGCTGATGTACATCAATAGACACAGGAACTAACATAAATACCACAAGTTCCCTCATAGCAATGTGTCAATGTCTGCATGTGCGTGCGTGTGCCATCCGATGACGCGACTATTGTTGGAGTATAAACAGCAGCTTGGACCTTTTACGTTAAATGGGTTTTCATAAGTCATAGGGACAGAATAATACCATTCGGCCCATCAAGTCTACTCCACCTTTGATTGATGGCTGATCTAACATTCCCTTTCAAGCCCTTTCTCCTGGCTTCTTCCCTTAACCTTTGACACCCTTACTCATGGGCAGCACGGTGGTGCAGCGGGAGCATTGCTGCCTTACAGCGCTTGCATTGCTGGAGACCCAGGTTCGATCCTGACTACGGGTGCTGTTTGTATGAAGTTTATACATTCTCCCCTTGACCGCGTGGGTTTTCTCCGAGATCTTCCGTTTCCTCCCACACTCCAAAGACACACAGGTTTGTGGGTTAAAGGCGTGGTGTGTGTAAATTGTTCCTAGTGTATGCAGGTATGATAGTGTTAATGTGCGGGTATCACTGGTCGGTGTGCTCGGTTGGCCGAAGGGCCTATTTCTGCGCAGTATTTCTACACTAAACTAAATTAATCCAGTATCTGTCAATCTCCACCCAAAAAATTGTCCTTCTGTACGGTAATCTCTATGGATTGGATGATGGTTGGTGGGAGGGAAACAGATGAGGGGACAATGGTTAATTGAAGCAAAGCTGACCTGACCGTCCAACTATGTAGGAAAGAACTGCAGATGCTGGTTTTATTCGAAGGTAGACGCAAAATACTGGAGCAACTCAGTGGGTCAGGCAGCATCTCTGGAGAGAGGGAATGGGTGATATTTCGGGTCGAGACTCTTCAGACTCAAACGTCTCACCCATTCCTTCTCCCCCAGAGGTGCTGCCTGACCCGCTGAGTTGCTCCAGCATTTTGTGTCTTCCTTTTGACCGTCCAACTGCTTTCCTCCACCTTGCACACCACAACTGTTATGGCCTCCATCTGCCTTCAGGTACGAGGGGGAGTTTGTCCAGGGGAAGTTTCAAGGAGTCGGAGTCTTCACTCGATGCGACGGGATGAAGTTTGAAGGAGAGTTCAAAAATGGACGCGTGGAAGGATATGGTAAGGAGTGATCTACCCGCAGGATCCTGGGTACATTAAAAAAAAATTCACTGGGAGTCAAACTAGCCTCACTTGTCTAAACCTGTCGAAGAATATGATCTCCCAGCCCAAACTGGCTTCTGACTTGGTGCTGACACAAACCCATCCAATTCTGCCTGTTGCCATTTGAGCTTATTTTTTGTTAATTTTTGTGGTATATTGTGATTTAACAATTAAACTTTCTTCAAAAATGGTAGTGTTGTCTTTTGACCTTGGGGGAGAAGAATGGGAGGTAATAAACTTGGTTTGATAGTTGGAGTAACTCAATGGATCAGGCAGCATCCCTGGAGAACATGGATAGGTGAAATTTCTGGAAGTTTGAAGAAGGGCCGTGACCTAAAGCGTCACATATCCATGTTCTCCAGAGATGCTGCCTGACCCGCTCAGTTACAGGCACTTGTTGCCTTTTTTTGTTGTAAATCAGCATCTGCAGTTCCTTGCCTTAAATTTAGGTTTAATAGAAGTTGTGCAAAAGAAAAATATTCAACCCACCCTCAAAGCTCAGCTAGAAATGGATTTGGAAGGAGTGAGACTTCATGTTGGTTGGGCTATGTCTCAATGTGTTTGGTTTGAAGGGGTCACCAGGAAACACATTGAGACAAAGGAGAACATGCCAGGGCAGACAGGATTGTACTGATTGGTGGGGCAAGCTTGAAGGGCTAATTTCTTAAGTTCTTATCACCTTGGGTCCTTGAGAACCAGAAAGAGAATGAACTGATGGAGTTTAGAATAATGATGCAAGTTAATTTATTTAATCTCTAGCAAAGCTCGTGATGAAAGAAATAACATTGAGGGTAGAGGTTTGGCTTACTAACATGAAAATAAGTAAATGAGAATAATATAGAAACAAGGAACTGCAGATACTGATTTAGTATAAATAGTCACAAGGTAACTCAGCGGGACAGGCAGCATCCATGGAGAACATGGGTAGGTGACATTTCAGGTTGAGTCCCTTCTTCAGACTGAAATGTCACCCATTCTTTCAGTCCCGAAACGTCACCCATTCCTTCACTCCAGAGATGCTGCCTGACCCTGAGTTACTCCAGCACTTTGTGTCCTTCTTTCCCCATTGTTATACCTTAATCCTTGTAGCTGTGTGTCACTGGACTTAATTCGGGTGTTGTTCTTTCTCCCAGGGCTGCTGATGTTTCCTGATGGGTCTCACGGTCACCCCAGAAATGAGGGCATCTTTGAGAACAACAGGCTGTCCAAGAGGGAGAAGTGTCAAGCTGTGATTCAGAGAGCGCAGGCAAGTGCGAAAACCGCACGGGGCCTCTCCCTTTAACTGCTTCCCCACATGAAACATCCATCTTTTATGCTTGCCGTGTCTGTGCAAGAAACCAGCAAGGCTGGGTTTGAGCTGTGAATTGTTGATTTCAATCTTGTGTGTGATGCTGTGCTATTTATTCCCCCCCCCCCCCCCCCCCGTTCCTCATTATCTGTCAGTCCTACCAACTCTGGTTGGAATTGTGCAGGTAGCTGAAGACTGCCCGCAGCTGGGCGCAGGTAGGACAGTCTTTGCATTTGATAGGCTCACTAATCTTGAGGTGCAAAATTAAGACCTCACCTTCATTTGGAGATGCTGATACAGCATGGAAACGGGCCTTACGGCCCACCAAGCCCATACCAACTCATTCACACTAGTTCTATGTTATCCCACTTTTGCATCCACGCCCTACGCGCTGGGGGAATTTACAGAGGCCACTGACCCATATGCCTTGGGATGTAGGAGGAAGCCGGAGAAAACCCACGTAGTCAAAGGGAGAACGTGTAAACTCCACACAGATAGCACTGGTGCGCCACTGTGCTGCCCCCTGAACTGGCGACGTTCAAACCTTGCACGGCAACACACCTGACCTGATCCTTGGAGTTAGTGATCAGGCATTGGGGAGTGGTTACTGACCACTGGATTCTTGGCCTTTGACCTGCTCTTAAATACATACTAAACTTTGTGGGAGAATGTCCATAAGTCATAGGAGCAGAATTAACCCATTCGGCCGATCGAGTCAACTCTGCCATTTAATCATGACTTATCTATTTTTCCTTCTCAACCCCATTCTTCTCCCTGCAACCTTTGACACCCTCATTAAACAAGAACCTCCACTTTAAAAATACCCAATGACTTGACCTCCACCGCTGTCTGTGGCAATGAATTCCAGATTCACCACCCTCCGGCTAAAGAAATTCTTCCTCGTCCCCTTTTCTAAAGGGATGTCCTGTACTTTTAGAAAGGAGATGAGGAAAGAAAGTCTCCCCAGATTCTTTCTGCCAACTTGCAGAACGCAATACCTCTTTTGTTGAGTGGCCCACTCTATCAAGACCTTGCAGTATTTTGTACACCTCAACATGACTCTATTCTCGACCTGCACTGACCCAGTAAATGATTGGTGCTTGCAGCTTAGTGTTTTTATTTAAGATTTATCCATTGAACAGCTGCACTAGTGCAGATCTTTCCAGTGTGTGGCTTCTCAAGTACCAAACCAGATAACCCTCGCAATAAAGAATGTAGAACAAAGTCCTGGGCTTGGTAGGAAGGATGTCTCGGAGTTGCCAACAACCAAATGTATCTTGTCCAATCTCACTCATTAATCTCTCCTTCTGAGGCCCTTCGACCGCGTTGGCATACAGGACATTTGGCCCATTGCGTTTTTGACCTTCCTATCCAGTTAGTCTGACGAAGGGTCCCGACCAGAAACCTCACCTGTCCATCTTCTCCAGAGATGCTGCCTGACCAGCTGAGCTACAGCACTTTGTATCTTTTGTCCATTTGTGTGTAAGTTGCTTTCCTAGATTAACACAACATATAACAGCACAGAAACAAGCCCTTCGGCCCACGACATGTGCTGAACAGATAGCATTGCCTTTATTTCTCATGTCCAACCCTCCCACCCCACCGCTCCATTATTGAATTGTTATTCTTGAAGTCCAATGCACCCAGTCCATTCCCTCCTTATCTGTCCCACTCTGAAACCTCTGGTGGGAAGTAGGTGCGGATTGCAATCACACCCCTCCTGACATTATGACTCCATCACAGATCAGTTTCTCTCCACGTTGTTACCTTCCTGGAGCCGGAACAACCCGCCTGCCACCCCTCCTCGATGTGATGTGTGTCGGATCATGTTGCCCGGTGGGTCAATTGTTTCACCGGTTATCATGTATTATCTCAGCGTTGGAACGCTTGCCAAGAACCAAATGAGTGTTTGGCATGACTTGCCGAAATTGGTTGAGAGTTCGACCCAGCACAGTGTAAAATCAAAGGTTAGCCTTGCAGTGATCCAGTGTTCCGTGCGAGTATGCTTTTTATTTGTGTTGCAGTATTTGAGCAGTCCCATGAAGCTGCTGGCTTTAGAGCAAAGCTGAGAAGTATTTCCATTAAAACATGCAGTATTGACAAACCAGAATCTCACTGCGAGCTTACCTAGAAGCCAGTAAGACACTGAGATCGCATTTCCCCCCCTCCCCTCCCATCCCCTGAGAAGCGAGTTATTACTTTATTCTCCAAGGAGTAGACTTGATGGGCCGAATGGTGTAATTCTGCTCCTATTACTTATGACCTTATGACCCGGTGTGAATTCAGCCACCACAGGAACCCAGGAGACATCGCCTTAAGTATGAGAATGAATAGTCAGTGGGGCTACTTTTTGCATTTGCAAATGGCACCAAAATATGGTGCCAGGTGCAAGAATATCTGTGCAGTGCATACGTGACAATAAAGAACTATTGATTGTTCCTGCGCTACCTCTTCCCTCTCCAGGCCATTCACACTCCCACGTTCCATGTTTAAGATCATGCACAAAGGGCGGGTCTAGGTTAAATTCGGGCCAGTCCGGGTAAGGTTCCTGAAGCCACCTGATTGATTTTCACTACAACTTTGTAGCTTCCATTGCAGGGGCTTTTGTTATCAGGTTGAATCATTTGTAGTTAAATTCAGCAGCTCTTGTGGTGGGATTCAAACTATTGCCGCCAGACCTGTAGTTCAAGCCTCTGGGTGCGAGTTTACCAGATAACTTGTCAATCCTATCACAAAAATACCTCTTCCGTACCATACGATCAAAAAAAGACACACAGTGCTGGAGTGACTCAGTAGGTGAGGCAGCATTTCTGAGGCACATAGATGTTTCGGGTCAGGACCCTTCTTCAGACTGATCGTGGTGAGTGGTGGGGGGATGGTGGGGGGGGGGCAAAGAAAGCCCCCCTCCCCCACAATCAGTCTGAAGAAGGGTCCGAACCCAAAACGTAACCCATCCACATTTCCCACAGATGCTGCCTGACCTGCTGACTTACTCCAGCATTTTGGTTTGGAAACCAGCATCCTCAGTTCCTTGTTTCTCCTAAACCATTTGATCAGTCTGGGAGTGGGTGTGATTTGGGGGAAGGGGAAGATTTTGGTGGTAGCATAATTTTAAAAGGGAGTCTGATGCCTTAACTGTGGGAATACCAATTGATGTGGGGTGTGTGATAATGAGAGACAATTGGGAAAGCATCTTCTGTCGAATGTAAACCAGTCAGTGGCAGCTTTTTGAAGCGGGCTTCTTTTAATTGTGAATTTTATAAAGTCTGAAATTGGCAAAGTGCTTAATTTCAAGTAACGTTGTTTTGCTGCTGCTGTTTATTGTGCCTTTTTGTTTTGCCTTTGGATGCAGTGAAGTGTAAAACCTGTGGCTGAATGTGTTAGAATAGGAACATTTCTCCCAATCTGTTTGGATGTGAACGCAGTGTAGATGAGGTGGAATAGGACATTTCGGACTTTGGGTTCCGTAAATTCTACACTGGGATTTCTTCACCTCTTCTCTGGGTGTGTTGTTTGTTCATTAGCAGAGATTTATAGGTGTGTTTGATCAAAAGCTCCTATCGTTGTAACATGGGACTATCTAAATGGTGGAAGATACCTTCATGGTAGTTCTATGAATGATCTATTAATGTAATGAAAAATATCGTCAGTGGGTGGTAATTCAGATCACCATCCGAATCTTACTGGCAGAATGAGACTTGAATTCTGTCCATACATTTGCTGTATGTCTTTCTATTCCTGTTGGCAGATCGGTTCTATTTGATCTGTGCCCTGTCCTGAACTGCTGGCCTCAGTTAGTCCAGTCTTGGGGGTTCTGAGATTGCTTTCCGTACTTTGTAATAGATAGTTTTTAACCCCTTTGCCATTATCCATTTTCCCTTTCTCTACCAGATTTACCTGTGACTCTCTCACCATGTTCCAATAGAGCACAAAGTGCTGGAGTAACTCAGTGGGTCAAGCAGCATCTCTGGAGGACACTGATAGGTGACATTCCAGGTCAGGACCCTTGTTCCTCAAGACTGAGGATATCAAAAGTGGGAGGGCCCTGAACCAAAACATCACCTATCCATGTCCTCCAGAGATGCTGCCTGACCTGCTGAGTTACTCCAGCACTTTGTGTTTTGCGCAAGTTACCAACATTTCCTGTCTCTTGTGTCACCGCACTCCACTAACCTGACTTCAATTTTCTTTCCATTTTCATTGGGTGTGTATGTGTCTCTGGCTCGTGTCTGCCTTTGTGTATGTGTCTGTCCGTCTGTGTTTCGTGTCTGCCTCTATCTGTCTGTGTGTGTGTGTGTGTGTGTGTGTCTCTCATGTCTACCTCTGTCTGTGTGTGTCTCTCGTGTCTGCCTCTATCTGTCTGTGTGTGTCTCTCATGTCTGCCGGTGTGTGTGTGTGTGTGTGTGTGTGTGTATCTCTGTCTTCACTCATTCTTTCACTTTTTCTCACACACCTTCTTGCCCTCTCCATTTTCATTCATTTCTGTACCACTCATTTAATTTGGGTATCTTGGCCTTTCTTCACCTTAACATTCCCATCCTTTCTTCACCTTGTCTTTCTCTGAGTTGGGGGAACCCCAAAGGTATAATTGTGTTGCTGCTGCAATCTATAACAGCTACACTAACCTGGTTGATTTATAATTTTTAGCCATTGTTCTAAAAGGGCTGGATTCCTTTTAATGTTTGCAAGTGCTGCTTTCGTCCCGTGTTCCAGCGTGATGTGAAGCAGGCAGGGAAACTCATTAACCATGACTACCAAACTCAATCGAGCTAATACAGAATGTCGGTCAAGGTGAAACATGGTGCTTTCCAATTACTTGACTATTTATTTTTACGCCTTCAGTATCTGTGAAGAATCGTGTATTTTCTTGCACACTTAACGAATAAGGGACAATAATCTCCTGGAATTGTATTAATGTCACATTCTTACATGGGCTGCCTTTTTATTAAAGTCTTATTTTTCAAGTGCGATTAAATATTTGTTGTGATTACAAACTGGTTTGTTCAAATAATGCAATAAATGTGGGCTCTATAAATGACTTTTCTATCTTTTTGCCATTCTTTTCTGTGTAGAATCTCTATCCTTCAGTGGGTCAGAGGTGCTGATATAAATTGTTTACAATGGGATGAATATACTAAAGGGATTATCACAGAACTTGCTCCCTTATTCTTGCCAATGGGTTGGAACAGAATAAGGTTCCCCGTACACTTCCTCCATTTAACATTTAAACCTTCAGAAATTCTTGCAAATAAGTGCAGCATTGCCATTTTTAGTTTAGAGATACAGCGTGGAAACAGGCTCTGCGTCCCACACAGACCAGTGATCATCCCGCACACTAGCACCATCCTACACACAAGGGACAATTTATAATTTTACCGAAGTCAATTAAGCTACAAACCTGCACATCTTTGGAGTGCGGGAGGAAACCGGAGCACACGGAGAAAACCCACACGGGAGAACGTGCAAACTCCGTACAGATCGTGAGGTGCTGTGAGGCAGCAACTCTGCGACTGCGCCGCCATAAATGTTCCTGCGCTGTATGGTTTTATTTTGATGCTGGAATTAATATGCAATTAAACTAACTGCAGTGTGGTAATTCTCCACTTTGCAGACAAAGTCGAGGGTTGGTAGGAGCAATGGTTTAGGGAGTTGAGAGGAGATGAAGTGCACTTGATTATGGAATTAGTAGATTGATGTTTTCAAGTAAAGTGGAAGCATAATTCTTTCTGAATCCCAAGATTGCAGAGAGTGCCGGTGGACAAGGTTACAGCCAGCCGTTGGATGTGAAGTCATTCCGTAACTCCCCCCTCTCTGCTTCTGTTAGGGGTAAGAGCGGAGTTCGGCAGGAGCCTCCGTAATATCCAAACCATTCCATCGCTTCCTTCAGGGCTGCGATACCAAACTTGCGTGTAATCTGCGGGAAATAATGTCTATTAGATCACGTCTTAGACCCGGGCGATGAAATGTAAACCAAAGTTGCTGGATTTATGTTTGAGTCTGAAGAACGGTTTCAACCCAAAACATCACCTATTCTTCTTTTCCCCAGAGATGCTGCCTGACCCACTGAGTTACTCCAGCATTTTGTGTCTATCTTCGGATATATATTTGATGTATTTTGTTGATTTTTACTTTAATATAGAAATACCGCAAGAAAACGGGCCCTTTGGGTGGCACAGCGATAGAGTTGCTGCCGTACACCACCAGAGACGCAGATTCAATCCTGACTATATCTGTATGGTTTGTTTGTACGTTCTCCCTGTGTCTGCGTGGGTTTCCTCTAGATTCCTCCCACACTCCAAAGAAGTGCAGGTTTGTAGATTTATTGTCTTTGGTAAAATTGTAAATTGTTCCCAGTGTGTAGGATAGTGCTAGAGTATGGGGTGATCGCAGGTGAGCGTCGTCTCTGTGTTATCTCAGTAGCTCCAAAAGACTCAACACCGACCATCGATCACCCGTTCACACTAGTTCTACATTATCCCACTCTTGCATCAACTGCCAACACACTGGGAACAATTTACAGAGGGCCAATTAACCTATAAACCTGCCCATCTTTGGGATGTGGGAGGAAGCCAGAGCACCCGGAAGAGACCCACGCAGTCACACGGAGAACGTGCAAACTCCACACAGACAGCACCTGAGGTCTGGATCGCACCTGGGTCTCGAGCTGTGAGGCAGCAGATGCTCCACCGTGCCGTGAATGTGGCCGAACACTGGAATAGATGGTCTGAGCTGTACTAACCGCTGCGTTTGGCTCGATCAGCCTGTACTGAAGTTCCTGGGCGTCCTTCCACTTTCCAGTCAGGCAAAGCTTCTCCAGATTGCACAGTGGCTGTCCGAGAACATTAGCCAAAGCGCACACCCCACCCACAGCACCTGCGACGATAAAAAATCAACTAAAACGGCTGGAAAATTAGTGATGGATTGAAAGATACAGCAGGGAAAAACAGGCCCTTCACCCCATGTCGACCATTGAACACCCATTCACACTTGGTCTATGTTATCCAACAACTTACAGAGGGTCAAATAACCTACGAAGCTGCACATCTTTGGGATGGGGGAGGAAACCGGATCGCCAGGAGGAAACCCACGTGGTCACAGGGAGAATGTGCAAACTCCACACAGACAGCACCTGAGGTCAGTAGCGAACCCGGGTTTCTAGCGCTGTGAGGCAGCAAATCTACCGCTGCACCATCTACTGTAAATGGAGAGTAAATTACACAACTACACTGGTCCTAGGTTTCTTACATATTTAATTACTTTTGAAATACATGGGATTTTGACTTTAGAGATAGAGTGGAAACAGGCTCTTCGGCTCTCCAAGTCTGCACCGACCAGCAATCATCCCGTACACTAGTTCTATCCTACACGCTAGGGACAATTTACAGAAGCCAATTAACCAACAAACCTGTACGTCTTTGGAGCCTGAGAGCAAACCAGAGCACCCAGAGAAAACCCACGCGGTCACAGGGAGAACCTACGAACTCCGTACAGACAGCACCCGTAAGGATTTGAGTATAGGAGCAGGGAGGTTCTGCTGCAGTTGTACAGGGTCTTGGTGAGACCACACCTGGAGTATTGCGTACAGTTTTGGTCTCCTAATCTGAGAAAAGACATTCTTGCCATAGAGGGAGTGCAGAGAAGGTTCACCAGACTGATTCCTGGGATGTCAGGACTTTCATATGAAGAAAGACTGAATAGACTCGGCTTGTACTCGCTAGAATTTAGAAGATTGAGGGGGGATCTTATAGAAACTTACAAAATTCTTAAGGGGTTGGACAGGCTAGATGCAGGAAGATTGTTCCTGATGTTGGGGAAGTACAGAACAAGGGGTCACAGTTTAAGGATAAGGGGGAAATCTTTTAGGATTGAGATGAGACCTAAATTCTATTTCTATGTTTCTATAATCAAGATCAAACCCGGGTTTCTGACGCTGTAAGGCAGCAACTCTACAGCTGCGCCACTGTGCCACCCTTAATTTGTGGACAGGTTCTCACATAAAACCAAGTATAGCAGCATATGTTTTTTTGCTCTGATCTACCCATTCCCCTACTCACCTATTGAGTAAGCGGCAAGGAGATATCCCGCAGATCCAGCCAGCAACTGGAAATCCTGCTCCCGAGTTTTGTGAACAATCAGTGCCATTCTTGTAACCTTGAGGAAAGGGGAAGAGTTTACAGGTGGACGGGAACAAAGGAGATGACGGAGAGTGGTGGACATTGCCTGGTCCATCACAGATACTGACCTGCCCGCCATCGAAGGGAGCTACAGGAACCATAGAGTCATACAGTGTGGAAACATGCCCAACTAGCCCACTCCAACCAACATGCCCCATCTACAATAGTCCCACCAGCCTGCGTTTGTCCCATATCCTTCTAAACCAATCCTATCCATGGGCCTGTCTAAATGTTTTTAAATGGAATAGTACCTGCAAAAAAAAAAGAAAAAAAAAGTTGCCCCTCATGTTAAATCCTGCCCCCTCACCTTATGCCCACGCCCCCTGGTTCTTGACTAAACACTGCCTCAAAAGGGCAGCCAATATCATCAAAGACCCACACCATCCCGGTCGCGCTCAGGAAGAAGGTACAGGAGCCTGAAAACCGTGACCGCCAGCTTCCAGCTTCTTCCCAGCAATCTTCAGGCTCTTGAACACTGCACAAAACTAACCTCATGTATGATTTTCTATGGTTGCACAAAATACTTTTTTTATTTGCACTAATATT
Organism: Amblyraja radiata; assembly: GCF_010909765.2. Lineage (NCBI taxonomy): Eukaryota > Metazoa > Chordata > Chondrichthyes > Rajiformes > Rajidae > Amblyraja > Amblyraja radiata. The sequence continues at coordinate 38,788,263 of NC_045970.1, read as the reverse complement.
GTGGTTATTAATTCATTGATTTTTTAAAATTTATTATCTATGTGTATTTTTTTACTGGCCTGTTATGCTGCTGCAAGTAAGAATTTCATTGCTATAGATCACTGTGTGGAAACAGGCCAAGGGGCCCAACTTGCCCACATTAACCAACATGTGCCGTCTACACTAGTCCCATCTGCTTGCATGTGGCACATATCCCTCTAAACCTTTCCTGTCCATGTACCTGTCTAAATGTTTCTTAAACGTTGCGATAGTACCTGCCACAACTACCTCCTCCGGCAGCTCGTTCCGTACACCCACCACCTTTTGTGTAAAAAAGGTACCCTTCATGTTCCTATTAAAGTTTTCTCCAACCCCCCACCTTAAAACTATGTCCCCTGGTTCTTGATACTCCTCCTTTGACCAAGAGACTGTGCGTTTATCCAATCTATTCCCCTCATGATGTTATACACCTCAATACGAGCACCCCTCATCCTCCTGCGCTCCAAGGAATAGAGTCCTCGTCCTGCTCAACCTCTCCCTATAGCTCAGGCCTTCGAGTCCTGGCAACATCCTCTCAAAATAACTTGATTCTTGAGCTGCCAGTCACACAGCGAGCTTCATTGCAGGTAGGGCATGGATTAAAGAGCAGATTACACAGCAAACAACAGTCCACTAACCAGCAATCAGATGTCTCCAATTCGGCTTGTGAAGATGGACACAAAGTGCTGGACTAACTCAGTGGGTCGGCCAGCTGAGATATTGCCTGACCCATTGTGTTACTCCAGCACCTTGTGTCTATTTTTGGTATAAACCTGCATTTGTAGTTCTTTGTTTCCACCAGAAGGATCCCAACCCAAATGTCACCTTGTTTCTCCACTTCAGGTCGTGACTCCTCTACAATCGTCTTGCCATTGACGTCTTCACCTGCACCCAGATGCAGTGGAAAGGCTTTGTGGGTACAAAGAACTGCAGATGCTGGTTTACAATAAAAAAGGCACAAAGTGCTGAGGTAACTCAGCGGATCAGACAGCATCTGTGGAGAAAAGGAATAGGTGACGTTTTGAGTCTGAACCCTTCTTCATGACCTGAAGAAGGGTCTCAACTTGAAACATCACCTATTTCTTTTCTATAGAGATGCTGCCTGACCTGTTGAGTTACTCCAGCATTTTGTGTCTTTACTCTGGGAAAATATGGAGACGGGTTGGACCCTGCACGGGGGAATTGATGGTTCCCAACTCGTAATGTCACCTATCCACGTTTTCCACAGATGCTGCCTGATCCAGCATTTTTGTCTTTTTTTTTAGCGAAATGCTTGCGATCGTGACAAATCATGCCATACACGAGTGCAAAAGAGAGTATAAACAGAGTGTTTAAACAAATAGATAGAAATACAGGTGGGATCAAATACAGCATTACAAGTTTCACGCCGCCTCGGCAAGGCCACCAGCATAATCAAGGACTAATCTCACCCCGGTCACTCCCTCTTCTCCCCTCTCCCATCAAGCAAGAGGTACAGAAGTGTTGAAATGCACACCTCCAGATTCACGGACAGTTTCTTCCCAGGCAACTGAAGCATCCGACCAGCAACTAGACAGAGATCCTGACCTCCCTATCTACCTCATTGGAGATCCTCAGCTCTATCTCTACTTGGATGTTACCTTGCACTAAACGTTATTCCCTTTATCCTGTATCTGTACACTGTGGACTACTTGATATCATGTATAGCCTTTCTCTTGACTAGATGGCACACACCAAAAATGTTTTTCGCTGTACCTTCGTGCACGTGACAATAATAAGTAAACTGGGCTCAAGGGTTGGGCCAGGAGATAAGAGTCGATTCCTAGCTATAGGTGAGAGAGACAGTAGACACTCACGTCGTTGCCGCTGTCCTTCAGGCCGACAATGTTGGGGTGTTGTGCGAGAGTGACGATGGCATCCACTGGCAGCTCCAAAGCCGTGTTGCCTGGGACACTGTACAGGACGACCGGCACGGGCGAGGCATCCGCTACCTATATTTCAATGAACAAAAGCAACAGCCATTGAACTCAATTAACCGACAAAAACGCACCTCTTTGGGATGTGGGAGGAAACCCACGCGGTCACAGGGAAAACGTGCAAACTCCGCACATACAAACTCGGACAGCGCCCGAGGTCAGGATCGAACCTGGACCTCTGGTGCTGTGAGGCAGCGGCTCCACCCGCTGCACCACTGTGCTGCTCTGTGTAACCAGCCTCAAGAGCAGCAATGAACTGAGATACATCTCTGCCTGTACTGAGAGCCATGATCACATTGAGATAGGAAGCCTCAAGAGCAGCAATGAACTGAGATACATCTCTGCCTGTACTGAGAGCCATGATCACATTGAGTTAGATAGAGCTCTAAGGGCTAGTGGAGTCAAGGGATATGGAGAGAAGGCAGGCACGGATTATTGATAGGGGACGTTCAGCCATGATCACAATGAATGGCGATGCTGGCTCGAAGAGCCGAATGGCCTCCTCCTGCACCTATTGTCTATTGAGAGTTCAGGTTCAGGAGCAGCTTCTTCCCTACAGTCATCAGGCTATTAAACACTACAACCTCCAAATAAGCTGCAAACTATATAGACTTAGGGCATTGGTTTTGTCTATTTGCACTATTATTGTTTGTTTTTATGTGTATGTATGTGTATAATATATTCACACACACACACATATATCTACACACATATACACTTACATATATGCACATATACACACATGTATTTTGTTTTTTATTATTATGTATTGTATCATTTATTAAATATATCCAATGAGTTTCACTGTCCTGATTAATTTTACTGTTTATATGCCTCGTTGTCACCTTCCCCTCAGCCATCAATGAACCGTTGTACAATTTCGTGATCATCGCCTGCTTCATCTGTCCTTTTCGCACCTTACATTCTCTTCGTACCCTTCCATATCCCCAGTTGACTCTCAGTCCGAAGAAGGGTCTCGAACCGAAACGCCACCCATTCCTTCTCTCCAGAGATGCTGCCTGTCCCGCTGAGTTACGCCAGCATTTTGTACGAACCAGCATCAGCAGTTCCTTCCTGCGTTGTCGTTTATTATATTGTTTATAGAGTACTGTATTATTCTATTGCGCTGCTGCAAGAAAGAATGTCATTGTTCTGCCTGGGACATGAGGCAGTAAAACACTCTTGGCTCTCGAGTGCTTACCCGTGTGTAGTGGTGGATGAAGGCAGCACTGTTCATGCGGCCCCTGTAGTAACATGGAGTGATGACCAACACCGCACTCGTGCCTGCATCCGCCATCTTCTGTGTCATCGTCACAGTGGCCTCCGTGGCTGTGGGGAAAGGAAGCAAGGTGGTTCCTCAGCTCGGGCAGAGAGCTCACAGTCTTCAACCAAGGCCAAGAGTTCTTTCTCAGAGAGCTGTTTAAATAACCAGAAACAACTTGCACAACCTAACAACTCCCCCACCCCCCCGAATACAAAGATACAAAGTGTTGGAGTAACTCAACGAGTCAGGCAGCATCTCTGCAGAAAAAGGATGCGTGACGTTTCGGGTTGGGACACGTCTTCAGACCGAGTCCATGCTTCAGATTGAGTCATGTCCTGACCTGAAATGTCTTCTCCAGAGATGTTGTCTGACCCACTGAGTTACTCCAGCACTTTGTGTCTCAGTATAAACCAGCATCTGCAATTCCTTTCTACACAACCTCCCCCCCGCCCCCCCCCCCCCCATCACTTATCTCACCCCCCAATCCCCAGCCTAGTCATCCTACTAATTCCACTGTTCACATCCTTGTATCCCTGTCATTAGCACACGTTTTCCCAGCCAACAATGGGCCATTATGGACTCCACCCTTCCTGACATCATCTGTGTACTGTTCTCCGTACTGTTCTGGCCTATCGTTCAGTCTGACCAAGGGCTCCGACCAGAATCGTCACCTATCCCTTTTCTCCCGAGATGCTACCTGACCCGCTGAGTTACTCCAGCATTTTGTGTCTATCCACCAACTTTTACAGTTGTACAAAACATTGGTGTGACCACATTTAAGGTACTTTCAATTTTGGTCACCGTGTTACCGGAAGAATATTGTCAAGCTGGAAAGGGTGCAGAGAAGATCTACGAGAATGTTGCTAGGCCTCGACAGCCTGAACTAAAGGGAGAGGTTGGGCTGGCTAGGACTTTACTCCTTGGAGCGCAGGAGGCTCAGGGATGATCTTATAGACACCTATAAAATCAGGAGGGGAATAGATAGGGTGAATGCAGAGTATTTTATCCAGAGTAGGGGAATCAAGAACCATAGGTTTGTGAGTGGGGAAAAAATTGATAGGAGCATGAGGGGCAACTCTTTTACACAGAGGGTGGTGGGTGTATGGAAAGTACTATCAGAGAAGGTAGTCGAGGCAGGTAATACGACAACATTTAAGAGACATTTGGACAGGTATGTACCTGAATAGGACAGGTTTAGAGGGATATGGGCCAAATGCAGGCAGGTGGGACTAGTGAAGATGGGGCCTGTCGGTCGGCAAGTTGGGCCAAAGTTGAGGCAGAGGAGGCAGTTGAGGCAGGTATAACACTATTTAAGACATTTGGTCAGGTACAAGGGGTGGAAAGGTTTCGAGGGATATGGACAAATAGGAGTAGCTTGGATGGGGCATCTTGGTTGGCAGGGACGGGTTGGGCCGAAGGGCCTGTTTGCGAGCAGCACGACTATAGACAGGAGGTGAGCACTCACACAAAAGGAGGGAAGAAGTTAACACGTTCTTGCCTTACCTCACAGTGCGCTGTGGTGGGTGTTTATGTTGATTTTTATATAGTTGTGTGTCTTGTTGCTGTTTTGGTATCACTGTGTGGCAAATCAAATTCCTTGTATGTTTTTACATGCTTGGCGAATAAATGAATTATAATTATTAGCTGGCCTGTCTCTATCAGAGCCTTGGCCCAGGCGGGATCCTCCTCGGTTCACTTCCCCATTACTGTTTATCCACAGATTCTACTCACATTCACATCCCGATCCGGCCACCAGAAGCATCTCCTGAGGGAGCACCTGCCTCACCCTGCGGACAACCTCGACCCGCTCCTGGCCACTCAGGTAGACAAATTCCCCATTGGAGCCCTGCACAACCAGCCCTGCAGAGAGGGAGAGAGAGAGAGGACTCGCGTTCAGTTATGGGCCTGTCCCACTTAGGCTATTTTTAGGGGACTGCCGGTGACTGTCATAGTCGTTGTAGGTCGTCATAAAAACGACAACTGGACCTCCCTTCGATATAAAATTTGAAATAAAATCATTACTTTAACAACAACAAAAAAATCCAAAGTCAGCACCAGCGACAACCTACGCCACTAGGTGACAACCTACGTTAACCTGGCGATAACTACGACAGCACCTACGTCAGGCGAAGTCATGCTACGCTCATTGGCATCAAACCCACTGTCGCCGACTGTCTCAGAAAAATGTTCATCATGTTGAAAATCCAGTGGCGACCAAAAAGACGCTACGACTCCTTGGGCGACTGAGGAGACTACTCACGACTATACAGGCGACACCCCAGTGACCATGGGGCCACAGCCTAGTCACTGGCAGTCGCCCAAGTGGGACAAGCCCAACATGCCTTCCCGACGGTGAGATATGCCAGGGAACATCACATGTAAAGAAGCAGATGTGCAGTGCAGCCACTGTTGTCAATGTGGGAAGCAGAGATACAGCTCAGTAACAGGCCTTCTGAGTCCACGCCAACCAGCGATCCCCACACACTAGCACTATTATACACACACTGGGGGAAATCTTTTATTTTTACTAAAACCTGTAAACCCGCATTTCTGTGGAGTTTGGGTGGAAACTGAAGCACCCGGAGTAAACCTACACGGTCACAGGGAGAATGTACAAACTCCGTACAGCCTGCATCCATAGTCAGGGTCGTAGAACTACTGTGAACGGGTGATCGATGGTCGCCACAGATGATTTCTCCTCTAAACTAAATTAATCTTTAAGCTTTGCCAATCTCACCCGTTGAACCTGTACAAAGCACAGGTTAGATCATAGGTGGAGTCCTGAGTTACAGTCTGAAGAATGGTCTCGACCCGAAACGTCGCCCATTCCTTCTCTCCTGAGATGCTGCCTGTCCCGCTGAGTTACACCAGCATTTTATGTCTATCCTGAGTTACACACACTGGATTTAAACGAACATCCCTTACATGGGAGCGAGTTTGGTAGACCGGCGAGATGGATGGAAATAGACTTGCTGGCTGCTGCAGTTCCTAATTCTTAAAGGGATATGGGTTGGAAAGCGGGAGAATGGGATTAGTTTATATGGTGAATCTTGGTCGGCAGGACGAGTTGGGCCGAAGAGCCTGTTTCCGTTCACTGTAACTACAAGAGATCTTCTTATTTCGTGTGGCGTGCACAGCCTAAAGTTGTTGGACAACTTGTTCTATTTGACCTTACGTTTGTGCAAGTCGAGTTGATTGCATTAGTCGAAACGGGGCGGACCACTTGAAGGTTGCAATCTTCCACCCCGCTACAGGATCCACCCCGCTACAGGAGATGTCAGGAAGGGAGGGTCGTCCAGTCCAAGGTGCGTGTAAACGTTTGCAGAGGGAGCAAAGCCAAGGACCTGACCAACAATTCATTAATGTGTAACAGGAGAACAGCGAGACATTAGGGGCGTGACAGTTCCCTATTAGGCCGGGCACATTGGCTACAGCTCTGTCCGCCTCCTCTGGATACACGGGGTTATATTGTTGGGTCACGTTTAGATATACGGCACTTCAGCCCATCGAGTGCACTGACCAGCGAGTACACTAGATATAGGATCATTGACTAACACTATCCTACACGCTAGGGACAATTTTACCAAAGCCAATTAACCTACAAACATGCACGTATTTGGGAGGAAACCGGAGCACCCGTAGAAAACCCACCCGGTCACGGGGAGAACATGCAAACTCGGTGCAGACAGCACCCAAGGTCAGGATCGAACCCGGGTCTCTGGCGCTGTGAGGCAGCGCTGCGCCACTAAAATAAGTACACGTTACCTCTAAAGGGGATCTGGCTCCACTTGTGAACGTTGCTCTCCAGTTTCTGATAGTCCACCTCGCCCCCCGGGTTGAATGGGGTGCTTATAGGGGGGTAGATACCAGCCAGGTCCAGTCTGCAGCCAGAGCTGCTGGCCCTGCTCTCCCTCATGCCCGTCGCCGACACCCACCGCCCCAAACATCTCCATGGGGAAAGTTTCCTGCAGAACATCCTCCCAGGCCCTCGTCTCTCTTACACAACCTCGACTAACTTTGACTGCCCCAGAACCTCTCGAGTTATTCTCGCGAGTTGTTTATATTTCAGGGTAAAAAAACGACACGTGCAGTTTAAAAAAAACATTCTTTAACCGCACACGTGCACAAAGAAAAATAACTTTAAAGGTGTTTTTTAAAGTTTCGCGAATGAACTTCGGACGGCTCAGCTGCGACGCCCGGTGGCCATAGGGGGTAGCACCGCTGGAGACTGGATTTAGTTTAGTTTATTCTCATTGCTTCACGTTCATTTAATGTGGAGAGGGAGAATGAAACGGTGTTACACTTTTTCAATTCAATTCAATTCAACTTTAATGTCATTGCACAAATACAAGTATGGGTACAACGAAATGCAGTTTAGCGTCAGTCCGTAGTAGTAGTGCAATATAGAAATAAAAATACAGAATAAGCAAAGAATGTGGACGGAGAGACTGGAGACATCTATCGGCGGGACTCCGAGTTCAGCAATGTGATAGTGTTGTTGTAGAAGCTGTTCCTCATCCTACTAGTACGAGACCTGAGGCTCCTGTACCGCCTCCCTGATGGGAGGAGGGCAAACAGTCCATGGTTGGGGTGGGAGGGGTCTTTGATGATCTTCCCGGCCCGTCTCAGACACCGTTTTCGGTGGAGGGCATCCATGGCAGGGAGCGGGGCACCGATGATGTACTGAGCGGTTTTCACCACCCGTTGTAGTGCCTTCCTGTCCGCTACGGTGCAACTGCTGTACCATACCGTGAAGCAGGTGGTCAGGATGCTTTCGATGGTACAGCGGTAGAAGTTGGTCAGGATCTGGGGGGACAGGTGGGCTTTCTTGAGCCTCCTCAGGAAGTAAAGGCGCTGCTGCGCCTTTTTGATCAGCTTGGAGGTGTTGAGGGACCAGGACAGATCCTCCGAGATGTGTACCCCGAGGAATTTGTAGCTGGAGACGCACTCCACCTCAGTCCCGTTTATATGGATGGGGGTATGTCTGCCCCCTCTGGTCTTCCTGAAATCAACAGTAATTTCCTTCGTCTTCTTGGAGTTGAGGACTGAACAGTACAGCACAGGAACAGGCCTTTCTGGCCACAATGTTCGCTCACAAGGCTAACTCATATCTGCCTGCACATAATCCATTTCCCTGCATATCCACCTGCCTATCCAAATGTTTCTCAAATACCACTATCGCATCTGCCACCGAGTCAAGTCAAGTCAAGTTTATTTGTCATATACACATACAAGATGTGCAGTGAAATGAAAAGTGGCAATGCTCGCGGACTTTGTGCAAAAAGACAAACAAACAAACAACCAAACAAACTACATACAGAATCACATATTCTTTTACATATTAAATATTGTGGGCGGAAGGAAAAAGGTTCAGTAAAGTTAGTCCCTGGTGAGATAGGAATTACAGTCCGAATGGCCTCTGGGAAGAAACTCCTTCTCATCCTCTCCGTTCTCACAGCATGGCAACGGAGGCGTTTGCCTGACCGCAGCAGCTGGAACAGTCCGTTGCAGGGGTGGAAGGGGTCTCCTATGATTTTATTGGCTCTGGAGTTGCACCTCCTGATGTATAGTTCCTGCAGGGGGGCGAGTGAAGTTCCCATAGTGCGTTCGACCGAACGCACTACTCTCTGCAGAGCCTTCTTGTCCTGGGCAGAGCAATTCCCAAACCAGATGGTAATATTTCCGGACACCACCACCACCCCTACATGGCAGCACGTTCCAGGCACCCACAACTCTCTGTGCAAAAAAAACATGCCTCACCTGTCTCCTTTAAACGTTGCCCCTCTCATCTTAAAGCTATGTCCTCCAGTCATTGATATATTTCACCTTGGAAAAAAGGTTCTGACTGTGTCCCCTATCTATGCCACTCTTTATATACTTCTATCAGGTCTCCCTTCAATCTCCGATGCTCCAGAGAAAACAATCCAAGTCTGTTCAACCTCTCCCTGTAGCGAATAGCAAATACTCCAGGCATAATTCTCGTAAAACCTCTTCAAAACCTCCACATCCTTCCTATAATGGGATGACCCGGACTGCACACAATACACAATATGTGGCCTAACCAAAGTCTTATAATGTTGCAACATGACATCCTGACTCTTATACCCAACGCCCTGACTAATGAAGACAAGCATTTTATATGTTTAAGAGTCTGAAGAAGGGTTTCGGCCCGAAACGTTGCCTATTTCCTACGCTCCATGGATGCTGCCGCAACCGCTGAGTTTCTCCAGCACTTTTGTCTACCCAGCATTTTATATACCTTCTTTAGGTCACAAAGTGCTGGAGTAACTCAGCGGGTCAGGCAGCATCTCTGGAGAAAAGGAATAGATGATGTTTTGGTAGACACAAAACACTGGAGTAACTCAGCGGGTTAGGCAGCACCTCTGGAGAGAAGGAATGGGTGATGTTTCAGGTCGAGACTTCTTCAGACTGCCACTACACTGTGGACAGCTTGATTGTAATCATGTATAGACTTTTGGCAGACTGGACGGCATGCAGCAGAAGGCTTTCCATTGTACTGTGGTACAGCTCACTGTACCTTCTGAGTGACAACATGTTCACCAAGGTACTGTTCTGTGTGCGGTACCTCCTGTCAGATGGGAGCAGAGGAAAAGAGGGACGACTGTGAATGACTTGGAAAATCATTTACCATTAGCCACCAGCATAACCAAGGACCAGTCTCACCTGGTCACTCCCTCTTCTCCCCTCTCCCATCAAGCAAGAGGTACAGAAGTGTGAAAACGCACAACTCCAGATTCAGGGACAGCTTCTTCCCAGCCGTTATCAGGCAACTGAACCGTCCTCTACCAACTAGAAAGCAGTCTTGACTTCCCATCTATCCCATTGGAGACCCTCGGACTGTCTTTAATCAGACTTTACTGGACTTTATCTTGTTACATCTTAATGGTTACATCATTTATCCAGTATCTGAACACTGTGGACGGCTTGATTGTAATCTTCGCTGACTGGATAGCATGCAAGAAAAAAGCTTTTTACTGTACCTAGACACACGAAACAATAATAAACTAAACTAAACTGAACCTCCTGTGATCCGCGGAATGCAAAGACAGCCCATGCAGTGTCCATGTTGTGAAGGACATGTGTAAAGGCTGGGACATGATGAGTATAGGACAATCAGGCAGTCATATTTCCATTTATTGAGGCCTTTAATTATCAAGAGATGGAGATAAACACTGGAGTCCGGACTTGTCAACTTGAGATAGGGTTAGTCGATCCGAGATTTCTTTATTGAAAAGGTTGTTAACTTTAGATGTTAGAAAAAAGCTCTTTGGCCCGCTGAGTCCACGCCGATCGATCACCCTGTACACTTACACCCTCCTACACACTTGGAACAATTTACAGTTTGCAGAAGCCAAACCCGCACGTCTTTGGAGAGTGGGAGGAAACCGGAGCGCCCGGAGAAAACCCGCGCGGTCACAGGGAGAACGTACAGACTCCGGACAGACAGCACCCGTGGTCAGGGTCGAACCCCTGGTGCTGGTGCTGTGAGCTGGTAGCTCTACTGCCGTGCTGCCCAACAGAATTCTCCAGGGGCTATGGATGCTCAGAAGATAAAGGTATTCAACGCTGAAACAGATCCATGTTGGACACTGAGGGATTGTTTCAGTTGTGAAAGTATTTTGGGGAATTAGCTTTTTATAAGCCACTGTTTTTTTAATGCAAAATCACTGAAGCCTTACAAGGTTGTGATATCACAACGCAGTTGTGGATGCAGCCCAGTCCATCACACAGACCAGACTCCCCACCATCGACTCCATCTACACTTCACGATGCCTCGGGAAAGCAGCCAACATAATCTATGACTTGTCCAACCCTCAAGATAGACACAAAATGCTGGAGTAACTCAGCAGGTCAGGCAACATCTCTGGAGAAAAGGAATAGGTGATGTTTTGGGTCGTGACTCTTTCTCAGACTCACCCCATATAACCATATAACAATTACAGCACGGAAACAGGCCATCTCGACCCTTCTAGTCCGTGCCGAACACATAATCTCCCCTAGTCCCATATACCTGCGCTCAGACCATAACCCTCCATTCCTTTCCCATCCATATAACTATCCAATTTATTTTTAAATGATAAAAACGAACCTGCCTCCACCACCTTCACTGGAAGCTCATTCCACACAGCTACCACTCTCTGAGTAAAGAAATTCCCCCTCATGTTACCCCTAAACTTCAGTCCCTTAATTCTCAAGTCATGTCCCCTTGTTTGAATCTTCCCTACTCTCAGTGGGAAAAGCTTTTCCACGTCAACTCTGTCTATCCCTCTCATCATTTTAAAAACCTCTATCAAGTCCCCCCTTAACCTTCTGCGCTCCAAAGAATAAAGCCCTAACTTGTTCAACCTTTCTCTGTAACTTAGTTGCTGAAACCCAGGCAACATTCTAGTAAATCTCCTCTGTACTCTCTCTATTTTGTTGACATCCTTCCTATAATTAGGCGACCAAAATTGTACACCATACTCCAGAATTGGCCTCACCAATGCCTTGTACAATTTTAACATTACATCCCAACTTCTATACTCAATGCTCTGATTTATAAAGGCCAGCACACCAAAAGCTTTCTTTACCACCCTATCTACATGAGATTCCACTTTCAGGGAACTGTGCACAGTTATTCCCAGATCCCTCTGTTCACCTACATTCTTCAATTCCCTACCATTTACCATGTACGTCCTATTTTGATTTGTCCTGCCAAGATGTAGCACCTCACACTTATCAGCATTAAACTCCATCTGCCATCTTTCAGCCCACTCTTCCAACTGGCATAAATCTGGTTATAAATAGACTTTGAAACTCTACTTCATTACCCGCAACCCCACCTATCTTAGTATCATCTGCATACTTACTAATCCAATTTACCACACCATCGTCCAGATCATTGATGTACATGACAAACAACAGTGGACCCAACACAGATCCCTGTGGCACCCCACTCGTCACTGGCCTCCAACCTGACAAACAACCATCCACCATTACTCTCTGGCATCTCCCATTCAGCCACTGTTGAATCCATCTTGCTACTCCACCATTAATACCCAACCATTGAACCTTCTTAACCAACCTTCCATGAGGAACCTTGTCAAAGGCCTTACTGAAGTCCATATACACAACATCCACTGCTTTACCCTCATCAATTTCCCGAGTAACATCTTCAAAAAATTCAAGAAGATTAGTTAAACATGACCTTCCAGGCACAAATCCATGTTGACTGTTCCTAATCAGACCCTGTTTATCCAGATGCTTATATATATTATCTCTAAGTATTCTTTCCATTAATTTGCCCACCACTGACGTCAAACTAACAGGTCTATAATTGCTAGGTTTACTCTTAGACCCCTTTTTAAACAATGGAACAACATGCGCAGTACGCCAATCCTCCGGCACTATTCCCGTTTCTAATGACATTTGAAATATTTCTGCCATAGCCCCTGCTATTTCTACACTAACTTCCCTCAATGTCCTAGGGAATATCCTGTCCGGACCTGGAGACTTATCCACTTTTATATTTCTCAAAAGTGTCAGTACTTCCTCTTCTTTGATCCTCATAGTTTCCATAGCTACTCTACTTGTTTCCCTTACCTCACATAATTCAATATCCTTCTCCTTGGTGAATACCGAAGAAAAGAAACTGTTCAATATCAATGACCCAGTTGGTCATTCCCTCTTCTCCCCTCTCTTGTCGGTCAGAAGCTACAAAAGCTTGAACGAACACACCACCAGATTCAGGAACAGCTTCCTCCCTGCTGTTATCACACTATGAACAGTCCTCCCATAAGCTAGGGATAAACTCCCGGTCTTCCAACCCACCTTATTGTGGCCCTTGCACTTTTTTTATCTGCACTTTCTCTTTAACTATATTCTTCACTCTGTGTCCTTACACTTTTTGCACTACCTGTTTAGTTTAGTTTAGTTTAATTTGGAGATACAGCATGCAAACAGCTCCTTCGGTCCACCGAGTCTACGCCAACCATTGATCACCCGTACACTAGTTCTATGTTATCCCACATTTGCACCCTACTCACCAAGTACAATTTACAGAAGCCAATTAACTTACAAACCTGCATGTCATTTGCGTGTGGGAGGAAACCGGAGCACCCAGAGAAAACCCACACAGTCACATGGAGAACGCACAAACTCCACACAGGCAGCACCTGAGGACAGGATTGAACCCGGGTCTCTGACGCAGTGAGGCAGCAGCTCTACCTGCTGCGCCACTGTACACCTGTTGTACTCATGTATGGTAGACCTTTCCTGGATAGCACGCAAAATAATTTTTTTCTCTTTATCTCGATACATTTGACAATAATAACTAATAACAATATCAGTTTTTATTCCACTACCATTTAACTATGGAGCTACACAACATGGAAAAAGGCCCTTCGGCCCACCGAGTGCATGCGGGCCATCGACCACCTATCCACACTAATCGCACATTAATTCCTATCTATTGCCCCGTATTCCCACCAACTCCCCCCAGATTCTACCCCTCACCAACACGCTAGGGACAGTTTACAGTGGCCAGTTCATCTACGGACATGCGCGTCATTGGGATGTAGGAGGAAACTCCAGGATGCGCTCCCCAGGAGAACGTGCAAACTCAACACAGACAGCCCCCGAGGTCAGGATTGAACCCGGGACCCTGGGGATGTGAGGCAGCGGCACTACCCGTCGCTGAGCTCTGTGTCCAACCTTTGTGATTATTCTGAGAAGCATCAATTGGTTTGTGGGCTCCTTTAATCCCACTCCCCAACAACCTGGCTGGATCTCGCATCATCAGTCAGCGGTGGCTAAATGTTTGGCCTGCAGGTGTCTTCGTTTGGCAGAATCAATGTTTAGAGTCACAGTCACACAGCACAGAAACAGACCCTTTGGCCCAATTTGCCCATGCTGTCCAAGATGCCCCATCTACATTAGTCCCACCTGCCCATGTTTTGCCCATATCCCTCTAGACTTTTCCTATCTCTGTACCTGTCCGAATTTATTTTAAGTACATGCCTCAACTACCTCCTCTGGCAGCTCATTCCATCTACCCACCACCCTCTGAGTGAACCTTCAGATTCCTATTAAATCTTTCCCCTTTCACCTTAAACCTAAGTCCTCTGGTTCTTGATTCTCCTACTCGGGTGACTAGGGTGCATTCACCCTAACGATTCCCCTCATGATTTTATACACCTCTATAAGATCACCCCTCAGCCTCCAGCGCTCCATGGAAAAAAGTCCTAGCCCGCCCAACCTCTCCCGGCAGCTCAGGCTCTCGAGTCCTGGCGACATTCTTGTCAATCTTCTCAAGATTTCGTAAATCTCGTACGTCTGTAAAAGTGAAATTAGTTGCGGGCTGCGATGTTTGCGGGGAAAGATTCAGCGGACAGTCAGAGTTTTGTTAGCGGAAACGTTGCACGATGGTTTTACTGCCGCATGCTAGTTTGCGTGGGCAAAGGCGCCTTTAGTTTCGAGTTGCCACTGCTGCACCAGGTCGATGGGAGTCTTCCCCTCCTACATGAAAGAAAGACAGACATCGTCAGCCCACGAGCAGGGTCTTGCACCACACAGGGACAGCATCTTACCACCACACCACACAGGGACAGCATCTTACCACGAGCAGGGTCTTGCACCACACAGGGACAGCATCTTACCACCCACCACACAGGGACAGCATCTTACCACCACACCACTGCGCTAGCTGATCAAGATCTCCCTGTCATTCTTGATAATCTAATTGACACCACACACCAACGCCTCTATTTCCCTAGAAGGCTCAGGAAGCTCGGCATGTCCCCATCAACTCTCACCGACTTCTACAGATGCGCCGCAGAAAGCATTTTATCGGGATGCATCACAGCTCCATCCGAGACCGCAAGAAATTACAGAGAATTGTGGACGCAGCCCAGACCATCACACAAACCGACCTCCCTTCCATTGACTCCATCTACACCTCACGCTGCCTCGGCAAGGCCACCAGCATAATCAAGGGCGAGTCGCACCCTGGCCACTCCCTCTTCTCCACTCCCCCATCAGGCAAAAGGTACAGAAGTGTGAAAACGCACACCTCCGGATTCAGGGACAGTTTCTTCCCAGCTGTTTTCAGGCAACTGAACCATCCTATCACAACTAGAGAGCAGTCCTCACCCACCATCTACATTGGAGACCCTTAGACTATCTTTGATCGGACTATACTGGGCTTTATCTTGCACTAAACGCGTTATTCCCTTTATCCTGTATCTGTACACTGTGGACGGCTCGATTGTCTTTCCGCTGACTGGAGTGCTCGCAACAAAAGCTTTTCACTGTACCTTGGTACACGTGACAATAAACTAAAACTCAAGCTCAAGCCCTTTGAACCTTTCGGTAATTCGCCAGACACTGTCGTGAGGCTCCGAAACGTCTCAGGAATACTCACGTTGTTTTTGGTCCTCAAATCAGCCCCTTGCAAAATGAGCAGTTTGGTTATCTTGTAGCGGCTCAGTCGAACAGCGTCGTGCAGGGCAGTGTCACCTTCCTGCGGGACAAAGCGCGAGGCAGTCAGGACATTCCCGCTCACATCACAGACGGTAGACCATAGAGCAGTACAGCACAGGAACAGGCCCTTCGGCCCACAACGTCCCCGCTGTGCTCGATACCCAAATTAAACTAATCTCCGCTGCCTGCATATGATCCATATCCCTCCATTCCCTGCACATCCACCTGCATATCCAAATGCCTCTTAAACACCACTATCGTATCTACCTCCACCACCACCTCTGGCAGTACGTTCCAGGCACTCTGTGCAAAATAACTTGCCCCGCACATCTCCTTTAAACATTCTGCCCCGCTCACCCTAAAGCTATGGCCTCCAGTCTTTGATATTTTCACCTTGGGAAAAAAGGTTCTGACCATCTTCTATGCCTCTCATCATTTTATAAACTTCAATCAGGTCTTCCCGCAACCTCCTGCATTCCAGAAAAAAACAATCCAAGTCTGTCCAACCTCTCCATGTAGCTAATAGCTCTTAATCCAGGCATCACAGACATAGAGCATAGAACAGCACCACAACGGATCAGGCCCTTCGCCCACAACTTCCGTGTTGAGCTCGATGGCCAAGTTTAAGTAATCTCCTCTGCCTGCACGAGATCCATTTCCCTCCATATCCACGTGTCTATCCAAATGCTTCTCAAATGCCACTGTCGTATCTGCCTCCACCACCACCCCTGCCTTGCGGCAAGTTCCAGGCACCCACAACTCTCTGTGTAATAAAACTTGCCCCGCACATCTTTAAACTTCTGCCCCTCTCACCTTAAAAGCCTTGCCCCACGGTACGAGTTCATTCCAAGAGCTCTCCCGAGTTAAGAAAAAAATCAAACTCGTGGTAAGCACGGAGAATGAACGTAGCGGGTACGTCGTGGTTCGGGGACATCTCTTAGAGGCTCGTAACGCTAACGGCAGGTACTCGGGAAGACTCGCTAACGGCAGGTAAGCACGGGAAGCCTCGTGAAGATTTTTCAACATGTTGAAAATTTTCCACGAGAGCCCCGAGTACCGACGAGTGACCATTACCGTAAATCTCCCAGTTCGAATCAGGGCAAACTCGGGAGAATTCTTGGAATGAACTCGTACCGTGGGACAGAGGTTTAAAGCTATGCCATCCAGCCATTGATATTTTCACCTTGGGGGGGAAAAGGTTCTGTGTCTCCCTTATCTATGGCGCTCATAATTTGATATATTTATATCAGGTCACCCCTCAATCTAAAAGTCTTGTAAACACACTGTTGTATCTGCCTCCACCACCAGCCCCGGCAGCACGTTCCAGGCATCCTGTTTATCGCGGCAGTGGGGAAAAGGTTGACCTTACCCGGTCCCTGGAGTTGATGTTAATGTCACAGGCGATGAGGTACTCGACGCACTCCAGGTGGCCAGTCCGGGTAGCGACGTGTAGCGGAGTACTGAGCAACTGTAACCCAACAAACTCCCCATTAGATTGGAGCAGCCCATTAAACATCCCACAAATCACATCCTCGCCGACCACTGCTGCGATCCAGCGGTTCATTCACCCGTAAAGACAAGACACAAAGCGCTGGCGGAAGATCACCCCTCAGCCTCCAGCGCTGCAAGAAGTAAAGTCCTACCCTGCCCAACCTCTCCCTATAGCTCAGGGCCCTGAGTCCTGGCAACATCCCACGTCTCCCCCCCCCCCCCCCTCCCCCCGACCCTCACCTTGTCATGTACATTGACCGAGGCCCCTTTCTCCCGCAGGATTTTCAGCACCTCCAGCCGTCCCCCCCGACAGGCCCAGTGGACAGATGTACAGTCGAGCTGCAAGGAGAGGTGACAGAGGAGGGGAGTCAGAGACCGCCTGGGACCACGCTTCTGACAATGGGTCTCAGACCAGAGACTTGAAATCTGTTTCTCTTTCCACAGATGCTGCCTAACCTGCTGAGTGTTTCCATTATGTTCTGTTTTTATTTCAATATTGTGTGTGTGTGTGTGTGTGTGTGTGTGTGTGTGTGTGTGTGTGTGTGTGTGTGTGTCAGTGTGAGTGTGTGGCATTGTGAGTGTGTGTGTCACTGTGAGTGTGTGTCAGTGTGAGCGTGTGTCAGTGAGCACGTGCCAGTGAATGTGTAATTTGTTTTAATGTGTGTATATGTGTGAGTGTGTGTGCATGTCAGTGTGTGTGTGTGCACACATGCGTGTTTGTGCCTGTCAGTGTGTGTGTGTGTGTGTACGTGCATATATATGTGTGCGTCAGTGTGTGTGTGTGTCAGTGTGTGTGCGTGCCTGCGTGTGCTTGTCAGCGTGTGTGCGTCAGTGTGTGTGTGTCAGTGTGTCTGCATGTGTGTGTATGTGTATGACTGTACGTGTGTGTGTGTGTGTGGAGCTGGATCACCATTGAGCATGTCTTCTGTTCTCACACCTACGACAGACAGTCCAGGGTGAAAGTGTCTGATGGCATCGGAAGAGATGGTTTCTCCTGCATCGAGTTTGTGATTTGGAATTTCCAGCCCAAAGTGGGCAGAAACAGATTTAATAGGGCTGGTCCTCAGAGTGTGTGACGGGAGTGTAGAGTGTAGAGGGAGCTTCACTAACCCGTGCTGTCCCTGCCCTGGGAGTGGGTGATGGGACAGTATGGAGGATGGAAGTTGAGGAATAAAACACTCACCCTGTCCTTGAAGTCAACAGTGGCTCCTGCATCCAGAAGTTCCATGACTATTTCTGTGTGACCTTCCAGAGCTGCTCGGTGCAGGGCGGTTCGCTTAAACTAAAAGATAAAGTAAACATTGAATGCACAGCATATTTGAATTGCCACATGATTGGAATTCTGACAGCAGATTTTAATGTATACAACATCAATAATTTATTCCCGACTCCCCGACCTACCTCCTTGTGGCCTTTGCACTTGTTTGAATCTGCACTTTCTCTGCAACTGTAACATTATATTTTGCACTCTTTTAGTTAGTTAGTTAGAAACAGGCCACGCTGACCACCAGGTCCACGCTGACCACCGATCACCCATTCACACTAGTTCTATGTCATCCCACATCTCATCCACTCCCAACACGATTACTAAGGGTCTATCAACCTATAAACCCGCACGTCTTTGGAATGTGGGAGGAAACCGGAGCACCCGGAGGAAACCCATGTGGTCACAAGGAGAAGGTGCAAACTCCACTCACAGGCAGCAACCAAGGTCAGGATCGAACCCGGGTCTCCGGCACAGTGAGGCGGTGGCTCTACCAGCTACACCACCATGTATTGTCATAGAGTCACAGAGCAGGGAAACAGGCCCTTCGGCCCAACTTAGTCCATGTGAACCAACATGCCTCACCTGCCCGCATTTGACCCAATTCTCTCTAAACCCATCCTATCCATGTACCTAACACAGACACAAAATGCTAAAGCAACTCAATGAGTCAGGCAGCATCTCTGGAGAGAAGGAATCGGTGATGTTTAGGGTCGAGACCCTTCGGAGCTCAGTCTGAAGAAGGATCTCCACCCGAAACGTCACCTATTCCTTTTCTCCAGAGATGCTGCCTGTCCCACTGAGTCACTCCAGCATTTTGTTTCTATCTTCGGTGTAAACCAGCATCTGCAGTTCCTTCCTACACTATCCTTGTACCTGTCCGAATGCATTTCAAATGTTGTTAACATTGAGCCTTGAGCTAAACACAAAGCGCTGGTGGATGAAATGGAGACAGGACGGAGACAGGGCACAGGGTTAACAAAGAGGGAGACCGATCGACCCACACACACCCCCCTTGCCCCCCCCACTTCCACCCCCTCCCCTCCCACCTCATCACAAGCGTCAGCATCTCCACCGTGTGCAAAGTATTTCTTGACAGTTCCAATCTTTCCTCGAACCGCTGCAAGAAGAAACTCTGGCACCTCGACTGGCCCTGGCTGGAGACACAGACAACAGATGCATTAAGGACTCGAGGGCCTGAGCTACAGGGACAGATTGAGCAAGCTTGGACCTTATTCCTTGGAGCGCAGGAGGATGAGGGGTGATCTTACACTTTGGTTCACTTTACTTTAGACTTGCAGCGTGGAAAAAGGCCCTTCAGCTAGAACGAGATTAGTTTCTTCAAGAACAGGAAGGCAGATTATTATCTGAATGGTGTCAGATTAGGAAAAGGGGAGGTGCAACAAGACCTGGGTGTGTTTGTACATCAGTCACTGAAAGTAAGCATGCAGGTACGGCAGGCAGTGAAGAAAGCTAATGGCATGTTGGCCTTCAATGCGAGAGGATTTAAGATTAGGAGCAAGGAGGTCCTACTGCAGTTGTTCAGGGCCTTGGTGAGACCACACCGGAGTATTGTGTGCAATTTTGGTCCAATTTGAGGAAGGACATTAATGCTATTGAAGGAATTAATGCAATTTGAGGAAGGACTTTAATGCTATTGAGGGAGTGCAGCGTAGATTCACCAGGTTAAATCCCGGGATGGTGACACTGACATATGATGAAAGAATGGGTAGACTGGGCTAATATTCACTGGAATTTAGAAGGATGAGAAGGGATCTTATAGAAACATATAAAATTCTTAAAGGATTGGACAGGAATTTTTTTCCTGATGTTGGGGAAGTCCAGAACCAGGGGTCACATTTTACGAATAAGGGGTAGGCTATTTAGGACTGAGATAAGGAAGACCTTTTTTGCCCAGAGAGTTGTGAATCTGTGGAATTCTCTGCCACAGAAGGCAATGGAGGCCAATTTAGTGGATGTTTTCAAGATAGATTTAGATTTCGCTCTTTGGGCTAAAGGAATATGGCGGAAAAGCAGGAACGGAGTACTGATTTTAGATGATCAGCCACGATCATATTGAATGGCGGTGCTGGCTCGAGGGGCCGAATGGCCTACTCCTGCATCTATTTTCTATATTTTCTATGTTTCTTTGTTTAGTTTAGTTTAGTTTATTGTCACGTCTAATGTGTAGGTACGGTGAAAAGCTTTTTTGCTGCTGCTATCCAGTCAGCGGAAAGACTATACATGATTACAATCAAGCCGTCCACAGTGTACAGATACAGGATAAAGGGAATAGCGTTCAGTATAAGATTTTCCAGTAAAGTCCGATTAAAGATAGTCCAAGGGTCTCCAATGAGGTAGATTGGAGGTCAGGACCACTCTATAGTTGGTGATAGGATGGTTCAGTTGCCTGATAACAGCTGGGAAAAAAGCGTCTCTGAATCTGGAGGTGTGCGTTTTCACATTTCTATACCTCTCGCCTGACGGGAGAGGGGTGGTCAGTATGGGAGTGGGAAGGGGAGTTGAGATAGTTAGCAACCGGGAGATCCAGCCGGCTTCGCGACGTACTTACAATTTCCTCATCCTCGGGCTCGGGAGCTGGAACCTTCTTCCTCTCTTTCCTTTTCTTCCGAAGTTCAATCAGGTTATGGATTCCGCCCAGACTGATGATTTCCTGACGGAGATCCCTGGAGGTTCTCCTTACTCTCTCTTCACCCTGAGCGGTTCAGACAGCAACAGGACGTTACGGGGACCACGGACGGTTCTCAGACAGTGACTGTGTTCGTTGCTCGTGTCTGGGGGCGAGCACGATGGTGGTGGGGAGAGCGGAGGGAGGCTCGTTGCAGGAGGGATGGAACGTGCCAGTGGCAGAGGGAGAGAGAGAGGGAGAGAGAGAGAGAGATAGGTTGGGTGAACAACACGAGAGAGGCAGAGCAGAGGGGGAGAGAAATGGACCGAGAAACAGAGAGAGGGGGAGGAAGGGGGAGGGCAATGGAAGATGGGGGAGAGGGAGGTGATGAGAGCGAGGGAGAGAATGAGACAAGTGGAAAGAGAGAGATGAGCTGTATCTTTCTTTCACACATTCTGACTCTTTCTCACACACACTTGTACTCTCCCTCGGACTCTCAGACATGTCTTTTTTGTTTTTAGAGATACAGTATGGAAACAGGCCCTTCAGCCCAGCGACTCCATGCCGACCATCATTCACCCATTCACACTAGTCCTACATATCTTATCGCAGTTTTGCATCCTACACACTAGGGGCGATCTTACAGAAGCCAATTAACCGGCAACCCCGCACGTCTTTGGGATGTGGGAGGAAACCGGAGCACCCGGAGAAAAGCCATGCGGTCACAGGGAGAAGGTGCAAACTCCACACGCAGGCAGCACCTGAGGTCAGGATTGAACCCGGGATTCTGGCAGCGTGGAGCAGCAACTCTCCCTACCAAGTGTAGTGTGCCGCCCGGTGGGACGGGTGTAGGTGGGGCATCGTGGGCGTGCTGGGCCGAAGGGCCTGTTTGTATGCTGTACTGCCCTGTGACTATGACATTGGATTGTGGGGGGTGGTGTCTGAGGTTGCCCGTTCAACATGGGAAGTGCCAACACAACAGGTGTCACCAGTACTG
Organism: Amblyraja radiata; assembly: GCF_010909765.2. Classification (NCBI taxonomy): domain Eukaryota; kingdom Metazoa; phylum Chordata; class Chondrichthyes; order Rajiformes; family Rajidae; genus Amblyraja; species Amblyraja radiata. The sequence goes on along the minus strand of NC_045970.1, from coordinate 38,766,165 downwards.
GACCAAGGTCACTGAACAAATCTCCGCGCTTTACTGCAGCTGCTGAACAAAGCTCACACCGCCATCGAAGCCACAAAACCCTGGGAGCCGGGGAGCAGGGGATAGATGCCACAGCGCAATCTGCTTACAGTTGCCAAGGTTACCCATTGATCTAGCCTGACATTGAGAGCATGAAGGTGACTGAGGCAATGCTGAGCCCACAACAGTTGGCACCGGTCCACAGGATGGTGCCACAATGCTCTGGCACAGTCAGCTGACTCCTCCCTGGTCGCACAGTGACCCACACCACAGCACGTCCTTCCTCTTAGACTCACACAGCGCGCAAACAGGCCCTTCAGCCCAACTCGACCGTACCGACCAACGTGCCCCATCCATGCTAGTCCCATTTGCCCGCGTTTGGTCCATCTCCCTCTCATGCCTACGACAGGCACAAAATGCCGGAGTAACTCAGCGGGCCAGGCAGCATCTCTGGAGAAAAGGAATAGATGGCGTTTCAGGTCGGAACCCCTCTTCAGACGGCAAGTCCGAAGAAAGGTCGTGACCTGGGATGTCATCTATTCTTTTTCTCCAGAGATGCTGCCTGACACGCTGAGTTACTCCAACATATTGTGCGTTTTTCCCCCCCACTGTCTTGAGCTTGCTCTGGGATTCAGCCTCGTGTCAGTCATTACTTTCACTGCCAGAACCCTGCCGCCTTCCGCTGCCTCGCGGTATTTCTCTTTCTCCAGGTCAGCCGCTTCCATTCCGGTGATCGCCATCTTGCACCCACGGGACCTCTGCTGGGAATAGAGGGAGAAGCAGCATTTTAGTAAGGAGTCTCCATATCTGAACCCTCTCTCTCTCTCTCTCTCTCACACGCAGAGTCACACAGAGAGGAAACACGGCTGACACGAGCATCTCAAAGTATTAAAAATGTAGAAAGTAAATTCTACTGAAAGTAGAAAGTAAGTTAGTCTGAAGAAGGGTCCCGACCCGAAATGTCACCCATCTTTTTTCTCCAGAGATGCTGCCTGACCCTTTGAGTTACTCCAGCACTTTGTGTTTATCTTTGGTATCAACCAGCATCTGCACTTCTTTGTTTCTGGAAAATAAATGGTTTACATTTATATATAGATGTTTAGATATAGTTTGAATAGTGGGCAAATGGGACTAGCATGGATGGAGTCTGGTTCAGTTTACTGTCATGTGTAGCAAGGCACAGTTAAAAGCTTTTTTTGTTGCATGCTATCCAGTCAGCCAAAAGACTATACATGATTACAATCAAGTTGTCCATGGTGTACAGCTACAGGATAAAGGGAATTATGTATAGTGCAAGATAAAGTCCCGATTAAAGATAGATTGAAGAGTTTTCAATAAGGTAGATAGTAGCTCAGGGCCGCTCTCTAGTGGTGATATAATGGTTCAATTGCCTGATACCAGCTGGGAAGAAACCGTCCCTGAATCTGGAGGTGTGCGTTTTCACACTTCTGTACCTCCTGCCTGTTGGGTGAGGGGAGAAGAGGGAGTGACTGGGGTGAGACTGGTCCTTGATGATGCTGGTGTCCTTGCCGAGGCAGCGTGAAGTGTAGATGGAGTCAATGGAATGGACGTTGGTTTGCATGATGGTCTGGGTTGCGTCGATGTCTTTGATCTGATAACTGCTATTGATTATTATTGTCACATATCTTTTCCCAGGGTGGAGATGTAAAAGGCTATAGGTATAGGTATAGCTTCAACATGAAACATGGACAGGTGATGTTTCGGGTTGGGACCCTTCTTCATATCCTTCTTCAGGACTCGACCTGAAACTCTCATCGCCTATCCATGTTTCCCAAAGATGCTGCCTGTCCCGTTGAGTTCACTCCAGCACTTTACATCTTTATTTGTCAACCAGCACCTGCAGTTCCTTGCAGAAACAAAAAACTGCAGATGCTGGTTTACACCAAAGTTTGTAAACAGGCTCTTCGGCCCAACTCGTCCATGCCGACCAAGATGCCCCATCTACACTAGTCCCTTGTGCCCGTGTTTGGCGTATATCCCTCCTATCCGTGTACCTGTCCAAGTGTATCTTAAAATGTTGTTATAGTACCTGCCTCAACAGTGCGGTTAAATTGGTATCATGGTTGGCAGTGACATCACGGGCCGAAGGGCCTGTTACTGTTCTGTGCTGCTCCATGTTCTATGTTGCTTTCATATCCATGCCCTGGGTCAATCAAACAGATTAACGGGCAAGAATAAGCCATCTGCAGTCTACAGATACAGGATAAAGGGAATAACTTTCAGCGCAAGATAAAGTCCAGTAAAGTCCAATTAAAGATAGTCCAAGGGTCTCTAGTGGGGTAGATGTGAGGTCAGGACCGATCTCCAGTTGCCTGATAACAGCTGGGAGGAAACTGTCCCTGAATCTGGAGGTGTGTATTTTCATACTTTTGTACCACTTGTCTGATGGAAAAGGGGAGAGGGAGGACTGACCAGGTGAGACTGGTCCTTGGTTATGCTGGTGGCTAATGGTATATTTTGTGGGATTTTCCAAATCATTCCAAGTCATTCCTTCTTTCCCCTGCTCCCATCTAGCAGGAGGAGGTACCGCACATAGAACAGTACAGCACAGAAACAGACCCTTCGGCCCACAATGTCTGTGCTGAACGTGATCTCGAGACCAACTCTTAAGATGTGTGCATAAATTCATATTCCTCCATTTTCTGTCCATAAGTGTCTTAACATCGCGCGCCGGGGGCTTTGACTTTGTCTTTGACTCTGACATGGGGGGGAGAGGGGAGTGCAGGGGAGAGATATGTTTTTTTTGCCTTCCTTCACAGCGAGGAGAAGATGCGCTGTGAAGCATGTTTGTGTAAATTGTGTTGGGTCTTGGGTCTTTTTTGTTTTGTATGTATGGCTGCAGAAACGGCATTTCGTTTGGACCTCAACGGTGTCCAAATGACAAATAAATGTATTGTATTGTATTGTATTGTATTGTATTGTATTGTATTGTATTGTATTGTATTGTATTGTATTGTATTGTAGAAGGCGCGCACCACCAGACTCAGGAACAGCTTCTTCCCCTCTGTTATCAGACTTCTGAACGGCCATTCCATAAGCTAGGGTACTGCCCGATTCACCTCTACCCCATTGCGGACATTGGACTTTGTCTGTGGAACTGATGCGCGACAATGCTGATTACTATATTCTGCCCTTTGTATCTTCCCCTTTGCTCTACCTGTTGTACTTGTTTGACGATTGTATTTATGTATAGTATTATCTGATCTGTTGGGGTAGCGTGCAAAACAAAGCTTTTCACTGTACCTCGGTACACATGACAATAATAAACATGAACTTTAAATCTCCAATAATTCACCTGAAAATTCCCCTGTCTTCTCCAAGTGGGGGAAGGTGAGGGAGCTGGAGCGGTCGTAGTCTTTTACATCAGTAAGACCGAGTGTAGATTATTGCCTGATTCGCTGAACACTAGAAAAATGGGATAACCTAGAACTGGTGTGAATGGGTGATCGATGGTCGGCGTGGACTCCTGGGGCTGAAGGGCCCCTTTTCCAATCAATTCAATCCCATTAACCTACGAGCCCGCACCTCTTTGGGAAGTGGGAGGGTACCAGAGCACCCAGAGGAAACCCCATGGTCACAGGGAGAACATGCCAACTCCACACAGACAGCACCTGAGGTCAGGATCGAACCGGCGTTCCTGGTGATTTCCCCCAACATCCAGTAGCTGTTGCAGTTTGGAGCGTGAAAGGATTCCTCATAGAACTGTACGGCGTGGAAACAGGCCGTTCGGCCCACCTAATTCCGTGGCGACCAAGTTGGCATACTGACTAAATCCCTATTTGCCTGCAATTGCCTCGCATCCCTTACCATATCTTTCCCAATTACTTTAAAAAGTCAATTACATCCGTTTCTATAGCTCCTGATCAAAGACAGGGGGAATAAGGGATTGGGAGAACGTGCAAACTCCACTACTGACAGCAGTGGAGGTCGGGATCGAACCCTCGGGTTAGTCTTGGCAATTTACCTGCTCCGTCCGCTCCAGGCTCTCCTTCAGTTCCACCTGGTCGATCAACAAGCTGATCTCCATGTCCCCTTCCATGCCTCTCCCTCCCTCCCTCTGTCCCTCCCTCCAATCCTCGGTCGACGGGTTGCAACCGGTCAGGAACCAAGTCCTCCTTTATAGCTGTGGGGAGAGGGAGGAGGGGCAGGGATGGGAGGGGTAGGACAGGGAGGGAGGGAGGGAGGGATGGGAGGGAGCATGATAGAGGTAGGAGGGGGACGGTGCTCGACAAATGGGCTCCTAGAGTCAACTGTGCCCAGGAGATGGGGAGGGAGGGGGTGGAGTGACTTTGGCCTCAGGCACCAGTAACAGTTGGGATGGGGAGGGGAGGGACAGCTTTAGCAGCTCAGCAATGACGGTTAGGGAATGCTAGGACTTTTGAGGTCATTTGACAAGCACACTGCCACAGAGGGGTAGCGTGGAGATGTACTGGAAGGACACATGCACACGCACAAACTCAATGAGTCATTGTAAATCACAGAAGATGCCCAGAGAGGGAGATGACACAAGGGCAGAGGCATGCGGGAATGCAAATAATTGGTGCCCAGCTATTGGAGTGGGATTGTGGAGATTATGCGTTAATTTCCGTGAAGTGATCAGCTCTGATCCCTCGGCAGCAGCCCGCCTGTCCAGCCTGGAAAATAATACACATAGACCATAGAACAGTACAGCACAGGAACAGGCCCTTCAGCCCACAATGTCCGTGCAAGAACATGATGCCAAGACCAACTCTTATCTAATAACAAGTGACTGCAGATGCTGGTTTATACCAAAGAAGCGGTGGTGCAGCGTTAAAGCTGCTGCCTCAGCGCCAGAGACCGGGGTTCGATCCTGACCACGGTGCTGTCTGTACGGAATTTGTATGTTCTGCTGATGACCGCTTGGATTTTCACCGGGTGCTCCGGTTTTCTCCCACACTCCAAAGAGGTGCAGGTTTGTAAGTTAATTGGCTTTGGTAAAATTGTAAAGATTGTATATTATCCCTAGGGTGTAGGATAGTTCTAGTGCACAGGTTTGGCATGGACTCGGTGTGCCAAAGGACCTGTATCCACCCTGTTTCTCTAGAGTAAAGCAAGGTGCTGGAGTAACTCAGCGGGTCAGGCAGCATCTATGGGGAACATGGACAGTTGACGAATCGGCTCATGACTCTTCTTCAGATTCCTCTTATTCACCTTATCTAACTTATCCAAAAGGCTCTTAAATGCCACTATCGTACCTGCCTCTACCACCACCCCTGGCAGCGCGTTCCAGGCACTCACCACGCTCTTTACTTTTCCCACACTACTCCCTTAAACTTTACCTCTTTCACAAAGCTATGCTCGCTAGTATTTAGTTTTTGATTAGTTTAGTTTATTATTGTCACGTGTACCGAGGTACAGTGAAAAGCTTTTATTTCCGTGCTATCACAGTGCCCAGATAAAGGATAAAAGGTACAACATTTCTTGCAAGATAATGGTCCGATAAAGTACGATTAAAGGTCTCCTTCCTGGGAAAAAGGTTCTGTCTTCCCTATTTATGTCTCTCCTAATCTTGCATATTACTATCAGGTCTCCCTGCAACCTCCAGAAAAGTCTGTTCAACATCTCCTTAAGGCTAATACCAACCAACCCAGGCTTCATTCTGGTAAACCTCCTCTGTAGTTCTGAAACCTCCACATCTTCCTGTAATGGGGCGACCAGCTCTGCACGCAATACCACAAATGTGGTCTAACCCAATAAAGCTGCATCAAGACTTCCTGAATCCTTAAATATTTCCAGGAGATGCAGGAAAAATGCAACTCAGGCCAGAAACCAGCTGGTCAAAGACAAGAGGTTGAAGGTTAGAGGGGAAAGGTTTAATAGGGACCTGAGGGGCAACTTAGTTTTCTCCTAAAGGGTGGTGGGTATAAGGAATGAGTTGCCAGAGAAGGTAGTTGAGGTTCGATGGTGCTTTTAATGTCACATGTGCAAAGTGCAAACACATAGTGAAATTATTTTCTTACCGACAGTCCAGTAGAGTATTACCATACTCGAGTACATTCCCAATTAGCAAATTGTACTGAAATTGTCTACTGATCCTGCATTTCCAGAGTCCAGTCCATGCTCTGTCTATTGTGAGTGGTACCTGTTCCAGGCAAGCGCCTACGACTCCACGAATAGTATGATTTGACCGGATAGCAGTGGAGAGCACATAAACAAAGGCAGTCCACTGTATGCTCCATAGATGCTCCCGCTGAGTTTCTCCAGAATTTTTGTCTACCTTCGATTTTCCAGCATCTGCAGTTCCTTCTTAAACTTGTTAACCACTGTATATCTCGGTACACATGTCAATAATAAACCAATACTTATAATTTTTGAAACACCACACCGCATATGCAATCAGCAAACTCCAAACAGTTAGTTAGTCCCATTTCTGTGGGCAAATAGGACTAACTTAGATGAGACACCTTGGTCAGCATGGATGAGTTGGGCCAAAGGGCCTGTTTCCGCTCTGTATGACTCTAATACATCAATAACAATGATTTAAAAAAAAAATCATTTTGTACAACTATATCGGTTGAGGGACGAATATTGGGCAGGACATGCAGGCAATAGTGTTTACTCCGAGCAAGTTCTATTAATCAGTCTGAAGAAGGATTTTGGCCCGAAACGTTGCCTATTTCCATCGCTCCATAGATGCTGCTGCACCCGCTGAGTTTCTCCAACATTTTTGTGTACCTTCGATTTTCCAGCATCTGCAGTTCCTTCTTGAACACAAGTTCTATTGACCTTGGGTTCCAATGTTGCCAATGACCAGTTGAACTTGGAGATGCAGGCAGGTCCTCCCGGCCGGCAGGGGGCGCCGGGGCAGCAGGAGGCGCGCCGCTCTTTCCCTCCCCGCACTCTCTTTGACGTTGGGCCTCCAAGATGGCGGCGCCTAGGGCTTCGCGGAACGAGGGTGCGGGACACGATCAACTTACTTTCCTCTTTCTATTTAAAAATCGCAAGGGGGAAAACTTCAGCAAACGAATGCAACCGGTTAGATACAACTTTGGGCGGGAGCAGCTGCATGTAGAGAGCTGCAATTAAGCGTTGTTGTTGCAATGGGAGCTTGGTTCCGGGACCCGGGAGGGACAGGGCTCGGGCAGGCGATTTGCAGCTGAAAACAACCTTTTGCAACGAATTACACCCATAAAGACCGAGTTTGCACCTTTAATGCAACATTTGTCGTTCAGTGCATTCTCTTCCTGCTTCTTCTTGTCCATATTTAGTCTTATGTTCATCTTGCCCTGGTGATTTTCTTGCAAAGGTTGTGTCTGCGGCATTCACACAGCCGAAGAGGGGCTGAAGGGCCTCTTCCTGTGCTGTGTTGCTCGACCTTCTTGTTGATTTTGCAAGGGTTGTGTTTGTGTGTTTTGGAAAGAAAAGTTTTTTTTTCTACTTCCTCTAAACATAGCTCAGTTTGCTTTAGATCGTAGAATATATTCAATACAGCACAGAAACAGTCAATTAATAGACCCTTTGGCCCAACTTGCTCATGCGATCAAGATGCCCCATCTACATTAGTCCCACCTGCCCTTGCTTGGCCCATATCTCTAAACCTTTCCTATCCATGTACCTGTCCAAATATTTAAATGCTGTTATGGTACCTTCCTCAACTACTGTTGCTATGGTACCTACCTCCTCTGGCAGCTCGTTCATGCCCTCACCACCCTCTGTGTGAAAACGGTGACCCTCGGGTTCTTATTAAATCTCTTCCCTCTCACCTTAAACCTATGTTCTCAGGTTCTTGATTCCCCTGCTCTGGGTAAAAGACTGCTCATTCACCCTAACCGCCTCATGATTTTATACACATGTATAAGATCATTTATTACACCCCTTCGACCTGCAATGTCATTCCCGTTCTCATCTTTGACTCAACGCTTCGAAGGATGCACAACAAAACTAGAGGAACAGCATCTAACCTTTGACAAGAGACTTCTCAGCCCCTAGGAACCAGCACCAGACGCAGCAAATTTGGATAAGGACCCTTCTGTGTGTATTTTCCTTTCCTCTGGACACACCTTTCATTCCTTGCCTCTTTATTCTCTCAAGTCTTTTACACCATCACAAACCTTTGCTCTCCTGCCCTCTATGCTTTTTTTTCCAACTTTTATTCTTATTTGAAGTACGGTGTGCATGCCTTCATTGGTCAGGCATTGAGTATATGAGTCTGGAAGTCATGGTGTAGCTATATAGGACTTTGGTCAGGCCGCATTTGGAGTATTGTGTGCAGTTCCAGTCGCCCCATTACAGGAAGGATGTGGAGGCTTTGGAGAGGGTGCAGAGGAGGTTTACCAGGATGATGCCTGGATTAGGGAGTATTAACTACATTGAGAGTTTGGGCAGACTTGGATTGTTTTCTCCAGATTGCTGGAGGTTTGCAGGGAGATCTGATAGAAGTATATAACATTATGAAGGGCCTCAATAGGGTAGACAGAACATTTTATCTATGCCCTCTTAATAATAGAGGGGAGAGATTTAAGGTGAGAGAGGCAAGTTTTTTTATACAGAGGATAGTGAGTACCTGCAACATGTTGCCGGGGTGATGATGAAGGCAGATACGTTTGTGGCATTCAAGAGACTTTTGGATAGGCACATGGATATGCAACAAATGGAAGTATATGGATCAGGTGCAGGCAGATAAGAGTTTGGCTTGGCATCATGGTCAGCACAGACATTGTGGGCCGAAGGGCTGTTCCTGTGCTGTACTATTCAATGTTTAAAATTCTACTAATTTGTTTCTTATTTTAATGTAACGTCGCTGTTTAGTAACGTGTTGGACAGCCTGTGTTTTTTCCCCTGTAGTGCGGGGAGGCTGAGGAGTGGCCTTATAGAGATGTTTAAAGTCATGAGGGACATGGATCAGGTGAAAGGCCGAAGTCTTTACCCCAGCGTAGGTTTAGTCTAGAACTAGAGGGCATAGGTTTAAAGTGAGGGGAAAGATTTCAGAGGATCCTGAGGGGCAGCTTTTCCACGCAGAAGGTGTGGGTGGGTGTAGGGAATAAGCTGCTAGAGGAGGTAGATGAGGTACTATAACAAGTCATTTGGACAGATGAGAATATCCATTGTGGATAAGAAACATTTAGAGGGAAATGTGCCAAAAGTTGGCAGATGGGACTAGACCCTCTGTTACCTGACCGTTCGAGTTTCTCCAGCACTTTGTGCCTATTTGTTAAGGCAGCAGATAGCTCAGTAGCTCACTGAATGAGTTAGGCTGAGGGACCTATTTAACTTCATGACCATGTTAATTCTGTTTCTCCGCAGATGCTGCCTGACCTGTTGAGTGTTCTCCCTGTCGCCACTCAAGCATCTGCAGTCGTTTGCTTTGGCCTGGGAGGTGGTGGGCGAGAGGTGGGATCGTTGCGTTAGACCTTGGCGAGACGGAGGACCCTCGTGAGGAGATGGAGGTTGCCGAGCGCCCGTTGGCCAGGGCGGGCAAGCTGCGGGCCAGTGTTGAGAGGGCAGAGGCCACGTTCCCCCCCGGTGCCAGCGACTCCCCCTCAGACTCCCTCTCGGAGGGTCACGTGGTCACCATGCAGGCACAGACCCACAATTTGCCACAAGGACACCTGGCTCCAGACTCCGAGCCGACCAGCGGCCGTGGTGACTCTATCCCTCTGCCAGATGCCTTGGACGGATTGGCTGCCGGCAGCGGTCAGCTGACAGGAGCTCCCATGCCCTCCGACCCTCATAGACTGGACGTGACGAGAGGTAAAGATGCACCGTGCGGTCACAGTGTGGCGTACATCGCGGAAACAGGCCCTTCGGCCCACATTGTCCCTGCCGTCCAAGTTGGCATATTGGGAGGCAGTAACAAGGAACTACAGATACTGGTTTACAAGAGAGGCCACAGAGTGATGCAGGGAGGGGGGAAGGATTTAATTGGAACCCAAAGGGCAATTTTTCACTCAGATGGCGGCACAGTGGCACAGCGGTAGAGTTGCTGCCTCACAGCGCTAGAGACCTGGGTTCGATCCTGACTACGGGTGCCGTCTGTACACAGTTTGTACGTTCTTCCAGTGACCGCGTAGGTTTCCTCCGGGTGCTCCGGCTTCCTCCCACATTGTCACGTGCACTGAGGTACAGCGCAAAGCTTTGATTTGCATGCTATGCAATCAGTTCAGATAATACTATCGAATCAGATATACAATCAAGTCAAGTCAAGTACAATAGGTGGAGCAAAGGGGAAGATACAGAGTGCAGAATATAGTTCTCAGCATTGTAGCGCATCTGATCCAGAGACAAAGTCCAATGACCACAATGGGGTAGAGGTGAATCGAACAGTATCCTAGCTTATGGAAGGATCGTTTTGAAGCCTGATAACAGAGGGGAAGAAGCTGTTACCGAGTCTGGAGGTGTGCACTTTCAAGATTCTGAATGGTCATTCCATCAGCTCGGGTACTGTCCAATTCACCTCAATCCCATTGCGGATATTGGACTTTGTCTCTGGAACTGATGCGCTACAATGCTGAGAACTATACTCTGCACTCTGTATCTTCCCCTTTGCTCTACCTATTGTACACATTTGGCTTGATTGTATTTAGGTATAGCATTATCTGATCTGATTAGCAGCATGTAAAACAAAGCTTTTCACTGTACCTCGGTACACGTGACAATAATATACATGAACCATACAATTATAATTAAGCATGGGGGAGGGGAAGGAATGACCAGGGTAGGACAAGTGATAGAGCTAGATAGATAGAGAGACAGTGTGCAATCAGGCCCTTTGGCCCTCTGTGTCCACGCTGACCAGCGATCCCTGCACAATAACACTATCTGACACATAAAGGTCGATTTACAATTTTTCTGAAGCCAGTTAACCTACAAACCAGCATGTCTTTGGAGTGTGGGAGGAAACCAGAGCACCCGGCGAAACCAAACGTGGTCACAGGGAGAACATACAAACTCTGTACAGATAGTGCCCATAGTTGGGATCGAGCCCGGATCTCTGGCGCTGTAAGGCACCAACTCTACTGCCGTACCACCAGTCTATGATGGTGTTGGTGTTACTGTTCAGGACGTTGACTCTCAGTTGGGACTTGAGTCCCCGGCGTTGGGTTACAGAGACTGCCTGGGTTTACTGTTGGGGTCTGTTCCCCTCTTGCACCCGCAGAGAGCTGGGACCTCCTGGAGACGGCGCAGGTCCTGAGCGAGATTGCCGGGCCCTTCCCGCCGGTCAGCGGCACGTCGGAAGAGGAGAGCCCGCCCAATCCCTTGGCCCGGGTGTCCGACCCGCACCTCCTGGTCCTGTCGACGGCACAGACGGAGAACCCCGAGCTTCAGGTGACCGAGGAGGTGATTCTGGAACTCCCCAACGGCATCAAGATGTACGGCAAAGACCTGTCCGGCCTTACGGAGCTCCTGCATCCAACACAGGTACTGGAACATAACACAGGTACTGCAACCGGCAGGAGGGAGCAGTGGAGTCTAATGCAGAGAAGTGCGAGCTGCTCCATTTTGGGAACTCTAACGAGGGCAGGACCTACACAGTGAACTCGAGGGCCTGAGCTATAGGGAGATATTGGACAGGCTAGGAATTTATTCCTTGGAGCGCAGGAGGATGAGGGGTGTATGAGATCATGAGAGGCATAGATAGGGTGAATGCGCAGTCTTTTACCCAGAATCAAGAACAAGAGGATCTTAGGTTTAAAGTGAGGGTGGGAGGGGGGGGGGTGCAAGATTTAACAGGGACCTGAGGGGCAACGTGGATGTATGAAACGAGCTGCCAAAGGAGGTAGTTATGGCAGGTACCATCATGTTTAAGAAACATTTGGACAGATACATGGATAGGATAGGTTTAGAGAGATATGGACCAAACGCAGGCAGGTGGGACTGGTGTAGATGGGGCATGTTGGTCGGTGTGGGCAAGCTGGGCCAAAGGGCCTGTTTCCACGCTGCGTGATTCTATGACCATTAGTTTAATTTAGTTTCATGTTCTGCTAATCCAGCTAGTCATGTCGGGTCTCCACCATAATCACAAGAAGCATCTTAAATCAACAGGGCGGCACAGCGGTAGAGTTGCTGCGTTACAGCGCTTTCAGCGCCAGAGACACGGGTTCGATCCCGACAACGGGTGCTGCCTGTGTGGAGTTTGTACGTTCTCCCCGTGACCGCGTGGGTTTTCTCAGTGATCTTCGTTGTCCTTCCACACTCCAAAGATGTACAGGTTTGTAGGTTAATTGGCTCGGTATAAATGTAAATTGTCCCTAGTGTGTGTAGCGTAGTGTTAATGTGCGGGGATCGCTGGACGCTGCGGACTCGATGGGCCGAAAGGCCTGTTTCCGTGCTGTCGCTCTGAAACTAAAAAACTAAACCTAAAATATACTTAACAGGTTATATATAACTGTTGACCCATAATATGACTGTCCCTGCTCTGGGAGTGTGTGATGGGACAGCCCAGAACCAGGAGCCACATGTCTTAGAATAAAGGGGAGGTCATTTAAGACTGCGGTGAGAAAAAACTTTTTCACCCAGAGAGTTGTGAATTCATGGAATTCCCTGCCACAGAGGAAAGTGGAGGCCAAGTCACTGGATGGATTTAAGAGAGAGTTAGATAGAGCTCTAGGGGCTGATGGAGTCAAGGGATATGGGGAGAAGGCAGGCACTGGGTTATTGATAGGGGACGATCAGCCATGATCACAATGAATGGCTGTGCTGGCTCGAAGGGCCGAATGGCCTCCTCCTGCACCTATTATCTATGTTTGTATGTAGAGGGAGCTTCAGTCCGAATTGTGGAAGTAACATTACTGGTCTTGTTGATGATGAAGGTTTGCGGTGCTGAGTGTGATTTGCTTTTGGGACCGTGACCTTTCACCGGGCAGGTCCTCCTGCAGGTCGGCCCTCGGAAGTTCACGCTGGCCACGACTGACGCGCTGCTCCCGGCCGGCTCTCTGGTCTTCACCGTGTCACAGGAAACGACGCAGGATGAGACTCCGGTGAAGCAGCCAGGTGAGTCCCCTCGTCACTTTAGTCTCATGTGTTTTGTGTTTTATGACTGTTGTCAGATCAATTTCCCTCCTGGGATAAATAAAGTTCTATTGTATCGTATCGTCCCCCTACCCCCAGCTGGACCTTTAGTTTAGCTCGGTGCAGAGATACAGCGTGGATACAGGCCCTTCAGCCCTCAATGGTTCTTTATTGTCATGTATGCACTGCACAGTGAAATTCCTTTTCCATAGCTCACATGTGCATACGTTTTAATTTAGTTTACAGCAGGGAAACAGACCGTTCGGCCCACCGGGGACCCATTCTGTGCCGCCCCGCTATCCCCGCAGACGAGCACTATCCTGCATATACGGGGGGCAATTTACATTTTTCAGCAGCCAATTAACCTACAAACCTGTACGTCTTTGGAATGTGGGAAAAAACCCGCGCACCCGGAGAAAACCTACGCAGGTCATGGGCAGAACATACAATCTCCGTAGCGACAGCACCCGTGATCAGGATCGAACCCTGGTCCCTGGCGCTGTAAGGCAGCAACTTTACCGCTGCGCCACTGTGCCGCCCTATTTTATAAAAGTTGCCATATTTTGGTGTAATTTACATAAAAGTCCAAAGCGGCTCTCGATCCTAGTGAGCCCCAGGCTGCTGCCCCAAGGCCTCCCTCCTTCGTTGACCGGCTCGGCCCGTCAACCAACGCCCCTCTCCTCGCCGGACCACCTCTGTGTCCCGGGGACGCCTCCCGCAGCTGAACTTGAAGCCGCCTTTGGGATTTGGGAGGAAACAGGAGCACCCGGAGAAAGCCTACCGGGGGGGGGGGGGGGGGGGGTGATGGGTGGAGACATAGGGAGAACATGCAAACTCCACACAGACAGCACACGAGGTCAGGATGGAACCTGGGTCTCTGGCACTGTTAGGCAGCAGCTCCACCGCTGCGCCATCTCTGAAGTGTAAAGTAGAGGCGTTGGCTGTTGCTTCATTGCTCGCCACAGATCGTGTTTCTTTAAACAGATGCAGAAGTGGAAGGGAGCTTGTACAGATGTTACCTCTGCAGTTTGACCTTCAACCGCCGTGGCAATTACGTCCGACACAAGAAAATCCACATGGTCAACACCGAGGTTGGTGGGCTTCCTGTTTCTTCCCATCAGCAAAGCCACCGATAGCTCACTCGGGGCTCTGTCCTCTCCTCTCCAACTACCCCCTGAGACCTCTTCCCTCCAACCCCATTCCCTTGCCACCAATAATGGAAGAAACGTCCGGACACGAAACGTCACCTATCCGTGTCCTCCAGAGATGCTGCCTGACCCGCTGAGTTACTCCAGCACTTGGTGTTCTGCACAAGATTCCAGCAGCTGCAGTTCCACATGTCAGTACCTTCAGCTTGCCCATCAATGGCCTTACCTTCAGCTCCCTGGGCACAATGTTTAGAGATACAGCATGGAAACAGGCCCTTCCGTCCACAGAGTGTATGCCCACCATCGATCACCTGTTTGTACTAGTTCATTCTGCTGCAAGAAGGGTCCCGACCTGAAACGTCACCTATCCATGTTCTCCAGAAATGATACCTGACCCACTGAGTTACTCCAGCACTTTGTGTCTTTTGTTTTTGTAGAATCCAGCATCTGCAGTTCCTTGTTTCTTCATGGCACTAGTTCCATGTTATCCCGCTTCTCATCCACTCCCAACACATTATGGGCAATTTTCAGAGGAACAATTAACTTACAAAGTTGAAGGGTTTTCTGCAGAGAACAAATATACCTCCAGGGGTGTGTTAGAGGCTGGGATCTTTCAAGCGGTTTGGAGGGTTTATGTGTCCAATGGCAGATGCCTGGGATTGAGTTAAAGGCTGGGATCTATCGAGGGGTTTATGCACAGGAATGTACCCCTGGGATCTGGGACGTCTTTGCGGTATGGGAGGAAACCCACGCGGTCTGCCATGGAGCTGATCATTCAACACTGTTAATGCTGCCTCTTTTCCCCTCTCTCCGCCCCCCCCTCTCTCCCCCCCCTCTCTTCCCCCCCCCCTCCCCACTCTAACCCCACCCCCCCCCTCTCTCCCCCACCCCCCCCTCTCTCCCCCTCCCCCCTCTATCCCCACTCCCCCCCATCCTCCCGCTCCCCTCCCCACTCCACCTCCTCCTTCCCCTCCACCCCCCCTCCCCCCCCCCCGATGCAGGAGGATGCCAGGTACAAGTGCCCCCACTGCGACCGGCAATTCATCCAGCATTGTGACCTGCGTAGACACACACACGTCCACACGGGGACCCAACCCCACAAGTGCGAGCTGTGTGGCAAAGCTTTCCTCAGAGCAAGGTAAGGGAACGGTCTCCCCGACGACCAGGGGCAATCTCACCCAGCCTCCTCCCCTATGGTTGGTGGGCGCTGTACGGTGAGCGTTTGGTGCTGTACAGTGGGCGCTGTACGGTGAGCGTTTGGTGCTGTACAGTGGGCGCTGTACGGCGGGCGCTGTACGGTGGCAGATTGTCGGCACTGGGTTTGCACTCGCTGGAGTTTAGAAGGATATGGGGGGACCTAATTGAAACCTACCGAATAGTGAAAGGCCTGGATAGAGTGAATGTGGAGAGAATGTTTCCACTACTGGCAGAGTCTAGGTCTAGAGGGCCCAGCCTCGGGATAAAAGGATGTTCCTTCAGGAAGGAGATGAGGAGGAATTTCTTTACTCAGGGGGTGGTGAATCTGTGGAATTCATTGCCACAGACGGCGGTGGAGGCCGTCATTGGGTATTTTTAAAGCAGAGGTTGATTAGTAAGGGTGTCAGGGGTTACGGGAAGAAGGCAGGAGAATGGGGTTGAGAGGGAAGGATAGATCAGCCATGATTGAATGGTGGAGTAGACTTGATGGGCCAAGTGGCCTAATTCTGCTCCTGGATCCTATGAATGTATGACCTCCCGTTTGCTTCTGACGCTGTGTTCTGCTTGGCTTTTTCAGTGACCTGGTGGTTCACAGACGGTTCCACACCAAAGATCGACCCTTCCAGTGCGGCCAGTGCCAGAAATCCTTCTTCCAGTCTGGTGAGTTTGTCCAAGACCCTGTCCAGTCCAAACCCCCGGATGAGATGGCAGCGTGTACCTCACTCTGGGGGGGGGGGCCGTGTGGACGTGTAAACCTCTTGATTACATCCCAGCTTGTAACCCAACCCGAGCATCTGTTATACTGTCCATAAACAGCCCCTGAAAATATCCCAGCCTGTAACCAACGGGGTATGTTACTGTCTATAAAACTCTGTTTACTCCAGCACTTTGTGTATATAAAACTCGATGATCCCAGCCTTCAACTCAATTCTGTGCATCTGGTATTTTGTGCAAAAACCCTCCTAACTGCTCAGTAGACCCCAGTCAGTAACTCCTTACTAACCAAGAATCTGCAGATCTCTGCCTTAAAATACCTAACAACTAGCCCTCCACAGCATATGTGTCAATGAATTCTACATGTTCTCTCTGGGTGCTCTGGTTTTCTCCCACATCCCCAAGACATGCAGGTTTGTAGTTAATTGGCCCTCTGTAAATTGTCCCTCGTGTGTAGGATAGAGCCAGTGTACAAGTGATTGTTGGTCGGTGCGGGCTCAGTGGGCCAAAGGGTCTGTTTCCGCGCTGTATCTCTAAAATAACTAACGATTCCAGTCTGTAGCTTATTCCCAGATATGTCAAAATGGAGAAGCAAAGAACTGGTTTATAGCAAATTGCTGGAGTAGCTCAGCAGGTCGGGCAGCATCTCTGGAGCAAAAGGATGGGTGATCTTTCGCGACCCTGGTAATGAATAAGGTTGCGATGCAAAACATCACCCATCCTTTTTCTCCAGTGATGCTGCCCGACCCGCTGAGTTACTCCAGCACTTTGTGTCTATCCTAGACATGTCAATGTTTGTTTGGGACCATTGATTTTCAAGACCTTTCCAAATATGCAATTTATTTTAGCTGAAGCCTCCCGTTACTGCCCCTGATATTGAAAAACTACAAGGATGCAAACCTAACGCTGGGCCCCATTCAACAATAATAATACAATCTTCATCCCCGGTGGTGTTTATCGCTTGAATCGAGCTTGCGGAAGTACTTATGACTGAGGAGAGAATGTCCAGTTATTTCAATGTGAAGACAACTGCTGCTTAACCAGATCAGGTGCCTTGTTGCAGCCTTGACTTTAGCCGCCTGTCACATGAGATGCCTGTGTATACTACATGGTGAAAGTGTATGAAGTTCATTGAAGATAGACACAAAATGCTGGAGTAACTCAGCGGGCCAGGCAGCATCTCTGGTGAGAAGGAAAGGGTGACGTTTCAGGTCGATACCCTTCTCCAGTCTGAAGAAGGGTCTCAACTCGAAACGTCACCCATTCTTTTTCTCCAGAGATGCCACCTGTCCCTCTGAGTTACTCCAGCATTTTGTGGCTACCTTTGGTGTAAACCAGCATCTGCCGTTCCGTCCTATACATATGAAATCCATTCACAACTTCAAAATCGTTTTCAGCTTGTGGACTCCACACAATATTCGGACTAGATTGGACATCACTCCTGTAGCTGAATAGCCTCCCGGGGCAGCACATTGGCCAGCGTAAGAGCTGCTGCCTTACAGCGCCGGAGACCCTGGTTCAATCCTGACCACGGGCGCTGTTGGTGTATGAATGGGTGATCGCGGGCTTGGTGGGCCGAAGGGCCTGTTTCCGTGCTGCATCTCTGAACTCCACTAATAAAATATCAAACCTATCTGTTGGAATCTCAGGTTGAAATATAGGAATATTTTACATTTTGCATCCCATTCAATCTGTATTCACAGATGTAAGCTTAACAATCAATAGTTCCACATCACCTACAAATATCAATGTGGTAAGCACCCCACTGATGGTTGGCATGGACTCGGTGGGCCGAAGGGACTGTTTCCACACTCCCTCTAAAGTCTAAAGTAAAGGAGGCTTGACGGAGGCTCCCATGATCAGTGTCTATCACAAAGCTGCCATTGAATAATGGACCACACATCGAGATAGAGTTGACTGGTTTGAAGGTAGTAGGAGAAGAAGGGGATGGAGGGCATTGAACCCTTGGCTGTGGACCCTTTGTGCAATCGGTGATTTACTCCACAGGTGACCTCCGGCGGCATGTGAGGAACATCCACATGACCAACGCCCGGATGTTGAGCTGTGGCCACTGCAAGAAGAAGTACATCAAGGAGGCCACGCTGCTCCACCACATCCAGACCGTGCACCAGGATATCCTGCTGCACACCCTGAAGGAACAGGAGCAACACAGCAGGTACGTTTAGTTTAAAGATATACCGCGGGAACAGGCCCTTCAGCCCACTGAGTCCGCGCCGACCAGCGACCACCATTCGTTCATTCATCATCGTTGAAAACTTTAGCGAGGCAGCAGTGCTGGTTTCCAACGGGAACGGTGACGGACGCACCACACGTCTCCGTCCTCCAGTTCCTGCAGACTTCCGCTGCTGGAAGTATAGGATTTTGGTGTGTGTGTGCTTTATCATCATTCCTCACAATGCAATGTACGACAGTGATCACCACTTCTACTGAAGTGTGTGTGGCTCGCTAGGAGCTCATCCGCCCTTTGACAGGTCTTGTTTTTGGTCCTGCTGGTGGTCCACAGCCCCCTCCTCCCCCCCGGACAACGACCACTGCACACTAACAATATCCTACACACGAGGGACAATTTACTATTTTTACCGAAGCCAAGTGTGGGAGGAAACTGGAGATCAGGAGAAAATCCACGCAGGTCACAGGGAGAACGTGCAAACTCTGTACAGACAGCACCCCCTAGTCAGGATCGAATCCGGGTCTCTGGCGCTGTGAGGCAGCAGCACTATGTCACCGTGCCGCCCGTTTAACTTAGAGATACAGTACGGCAACAGGCCCTTCAGCCCGCCAACCGTCGATCAATCAATCACACTAGTTGCCAGGTCCGAATGTTTCGTACCTTTTCATACCTCTATTTTCCCTCCCCCTCTCAGTCTGAAGAAGGGTCTTGACCAGAAACGTCACCTATTCCTTTTCTCCAGAGGTGTTGCCTTGATCCACTGAGTTACTCCAGCATTTTGTGTCTATCTTCGGGGAGAAGGCATGAGAATGTGGTTGAGATGGAAAGAAAGATCAGCCATGATTGAATGGTGGGGTAGATTTGATGGGCCGAATGGCCTAATTCCAATATTATGGCATGAACATCATTGTATTTGACTGTTGTTCATGTTGAGCGAGCAATTTATTGAATGTTCCCGCTGCTGTGGGTTGATTTGTGTTTCTACCGCTGTCTTGCAGTGATGTGATGGTGGCGGAGGTCGGAAATGGAGACGAGGACGAGAGGGTCTTGAGCGGCTACAGACTGCCGCACGTGGAGACATCCACTACGGATGATAACGGTGAGTGGAACTGCCGGCAGGGGGCTGCTCGGTCTGGCTGGGTGAACAAGATTGTACAATGGTGACGTGTGTTAAGTCAGCGGGGTTCCAGGTGTGAAGACCTTGGATGATCCTAATAAGCGGGTTAAGAACACAGGGGAGAACGTGCTGTGAGTGGCACGGTGGTGCAGCGGTAGAGTTGCTGCCTTACACTGCCAGAGACCCCAGTTCCATCCTGACTGTGGGTGCTGCCTGTGCGGAGTGTGTACGTTCTCCGCGTGATCTGCGTGGGCTTTCTCCGGGTGCTTTGGTTTCCTCCCACATGCCAAAGACATACTGGTTTGTAGGTTAATTGGCTTGGTAAAATTGTAAGTTGTCCCTAGTGCTAGTGTACTGGGTGATCGCTCTTCAACAGAGACTCGGTGGACCGAAGAGCCTGTTTCTGCGCTACACTAAACAGAAATGGGCTCTGTGCTGATCTCCTCTGCATACATGTGACCCATCTCTCGCTCTCTCTCTCTCCTATTTATGATCTAAAAACCCTCAAACTGTCGTACATTTCCCACACCACCCCTGGCAGTGTGTTCCAGGCCCCCACCACTCACTGGAACAGCTCTTTATTTTCCTCTTTGTTACTATTTATTTTCTCACACAGGGAGAGGAGAACATGCACATCCTGACCCACCAGTCACGGCTTCCTGCTCTACATTTTATAACTGCTTCACTCCGATGTGCTCTCCACTTCTAACCGCTCCCATTCACATATCGATCATGCCAGCCTGGTTTCCAACATCCTCATAGTCACCCCAGGTTTACCCTATCCGAGGCTCAACACCCCTCCCCTCGCCTCCTCTTAGAACAATACATCATGTGAACCCTCCTTCCCACACAGACCTTTCAGTCTGGGGTCCCCTTCACTGTCGGAGTGAGGACCCACGCAAACTAGAGGAGCAGTACCTCATATTTCGCTTGGGCAGTTACAACCCAGCGAAATGTACCTTGATTTCTCCAATTTCAAGGAACCCTCCCAGTTGTCCTGCTAGTTCCACTGCTGCACCCTTCCAGCGGTCATCTGTTGCCAATCATCATTTTTTTTTTCTGGCCTTTTCCTCCCTTCAGTTCTCTTTCTCCCCAGAAGTGTCTAGACCCGAAACTTAACCCATTCATTTTTCTCCAGAGATGGTGCCTGACCCACTGAGTTACTCCAGCACTTTGTGTCTATCTTCAACACAGGAACAGACTTTGTCCCACTGTGGCAAATATGCCAACTAAAACGAATCTCTGCTTGTATGCGATCAATATCCCTCCGTTTCCTGCATATCCACACACCTAGCTAAAAGCCTTTTAAACACAGCTATCCTCTCTGTCTCCACCAGCACCCCTGGCAGCGTGGTCACGGGAGCAACCACCCTATGTGTAAAAACACTTGGGAGAGATTTAAGTCGAGCTTTCTATTTTATTTTCCCCACTCACAGCCTGGTTGTATTTGGAACAAGCTGCCAGAGGAAGCTATAGAAGTGTTTATAATTGTGACTTTCAAAGATAGTTGAAGAGTAGGATGTGGAGGGATACAGACCAAAAGCAACTTGCCCTGAATGACGACCGGTTGAAGGGCCCGTTTCCATGCTGTACAGCTTTATGATTCTGTGATCCATCCCACGATGGGGCTCATAAATTAGAGGTGTAAAGGGACTTGGGAGTGCTGGTGGCAGGAACCCCAAAAGGTTAATTTGCAAGTTGAATCAGTCGTAAGGAAGGCAAATGCAATGTTGGCTTTTTACTTCAAGAGGATTAGACAATAAAAACAGGGATGTAATGCCGAGGCTTTATGGCACTGGTCAGACCGCATTTGGAGTATTGTGAGCAATTTTGGGCCCCATATGAGGAAGGATGTTCTGGCATCGGAGGGAGTCCAGAGAGGATTCACGAGAATCATTCCAGGGAATGATTGGGTTAATGTATGATAATCGTTTGATGGCACTGGGCATGTAATTGCTGGTGTTTATAGGGGGGGGGGGGGAGGGGGGCACTGAAATCTACCGATCAGTGAAAGGCCTGGATAGAATGGATGTGCAGAGGATGTTTCCACTAGTGGGAGAGTGTAGAACTGGGGAGCACAGCCTCAGAATAAAAGGATGTACCTTTAGAAAGGAGATGTGGAGAAATGTATTTAGTCAGAGGGTGGTAAAGCTGTGGAATTAATTGCCACGGATGGTGTGGAAGCTAAGCCATTGGGTATTTTTAAGTTTAGATCGAGAGGTTCTTGCTTGGTACGGTATCAGGGGTTACAGAGAGAAGGTAGGAAAACAGGATTGAGGGGGAAAGATAGATCAGCCATGATAGAATGGCAGAGTAGACTTGATGGGCCAAATTACCTAATTCTGCTCCTATGTTTTGTGGACATGAATGCTGAGCAATGCTTTTTATTCCTCCACAGTCCTATCAACCGAGGCAGGTGTACATGGGGAGACTGCTTTGGAGGAGCCACATGCCCCACATTACGATACAGAGACCAATCCTTCTGTCTCAGGCCAGCTGTTGGAATCCACGGTCACGGACAGCACGAGGGGACAAATGCAAGCTCTCCTAGGTTGCAGTGGGTCGGGACCCGGCCTTGTGTTGATAGACATGCACCCTGCGGTGACCATAGCTTAGCGGCCGGAGCTGGGAAAGCACTGAGACTGACCACCAGTGAAGTGAACTGACATTTCTTCTTTGCCAAGAACATGCTCCATTTTTCATCTGCAGAGGAAGATGTGATCCTGTGTAAGTTTGCAGTTACTTTAGAGATACAGCATGAAACAGGCCTGCCGATCACCCCGTAACCTAGCACTAACATACACACTAGGGACGATTTACAAGTTTACCAAAGCCAATTAACCTGGATGTCTTGGAAGTGTGGTAGGAAACCGGAGCATCCGGAGAAAACCCACGTGGTCCCAGGGAGAAAGTGCAAACACCATACAGATAGCACCCGTTGTCTGGATCAAACCCGGGTCACTGGCGCTGTAAGGCAGCAACTCTACTGATGCACCATCATTGATCCTGTGTTATGTTGAATTGAATTGTACGGAACTGAAACAGGCCTTTCTGCCCATCGTTGACCATTGATCCCAAAAACTTTTCATTCTGACCAAGGAAAGCTCGGCATTCAATAATACCAATGTGGCACTAATCTCCAGGGTTCGGGTGCCATTATCACACAACTTGTATTCCACTGGAGGAGCCCACGGTGAAGGAAAATTTAATGCTCAATATCAGTTTATACTTGGAATGACAAAGTGCTGGAGTAACTCAGGTGGTCAGGCAACATCTCTGGAGAACATGGGATAGGTGATATTTCGGATCGGGGTCTGAAGTCACCTACCCATGTTCTCCAGAGATTTGGAATATTATTGGAGAAACAATTCAACAGAATTGTCACATCTCTGGCCCTTGTTCAGCCATCTGTCAATCAAACCCCCCTCACTCGAGTCTGAAGGGTCCCAACCCAAAACGTCACCTATCCATGTTCTCCATGGATGCTGCCTGACCTGCTGAGTTACTCCAGCACTTTGTGTCTTTCATCAGTAAACCAGTTCCTTGTTTCTACATGAGCTTGGACTTACCTTGTACTATTGCTGATGTTTTATTCATGCTGATCTTTCATGCTCCAGTCACAGGGAGGAGGTTTGAATTTTAAATTCCCCTCCCATTCCCACTCTGGTGCACACCCATTTCTCCCACTATCCCACCAGTCACCTTCCTCCTTTCCCCTCCTCTACGCTCATCTCTCTTCCCGAGTCCTTAGTTTTCCTTTTATCCCCCTCTTTCCCCTTACACCCAATATCCTTCCCTCCACCTTCCCATTTCACTCTTTCTATCTGACACCTTTGTCTCCTTTCCACCTCCAGCCATTCAACCCACCCCCCCAACCTGCATTCACCTATCACTTGCCAGGCTTTTAGCTCTCTACCCCTTTTCCAGCTTTCTCCCTCCACCAATCAGTCTAAAGAAGGGTCCCGTCCCGAAAATGTCACCTGCTCATTCCCTGCACCGATGCCGCCTGACCCGCCGAGTTCTTCCAGATCTTTGTTTTGCTTGAATTTTGAACTCTACATTAGAAAAATATTTTTTGATTTGAGTTTAGGAAATGAAGTACAAAATTGCCACAGCCAGAGATGCATTTTATAATTTAGGAGTGGTGATTCAGAAATAATATCTCTTAAACCCCTGATCCCATATGGTGGCACAATGGCACCACTGCTGCACAGTGCCAGAGACACAGGTTCGATCCTGACCTTGGATGTTATCTGGATGGAGTTTGCGTGTTCTGTGATCGTATCGGTTTCCTCCCACATCCCAAAGACATGCGGGGTTGTAGGTTAATTGGCCCTCCGTAAATTGCCCTTAGTGTGTAGGGAGTAGTTGAGAATGTGGATAACATAGAACTAGTGTGAATGATGGTTGGTGTGGGCCCATTTCTACACGGTGTCTCTAAAGTAAAACCTACTCCCAAGAGCAACAGGCCCACAGATTCCTTCTCACAACTTATCACCACGTCTAAATGCTGAAACTCTCAGCCAAAATCAAGGAAGGACATCAGTTCAGGAAGAGCACAGGTGTGGGAACAAAATATGGACACTGGCAGCAATGCTCATGGCCTGAAAAGGAAGGGGAGACAACATTCTGGAGGGCGGCAGATGAGGGATGCGGGGCTTGATGTTTTCGCCAGTCCTACGCACTCTTACCAGCAGGGGGCACAGTACACCAGTCAGGAGCATAAGCTGAGCATCCAGATCCTCCCGAGATGCTGCTTGAAACGCAAACTACTTCAGCACTTTGTGTCTATCTCCAGATCCTTAACATGACTGCTGGGAAGTGTAGACACATTGTGCAAAGTTTGTTTCAGATCCCAAACACTGGGCACAAAAAAAGACACCAAGTGCTGGAGTAATGCAGTGGCTCAGGCAGCATCCCTGGAGAAAAGGAAACCATGACATTTCGGATCGAGACTGCTTCCTCTACCTGAAACATCACCAGGTTCTTTTCTCCAGCGATGCTGCCTGAGTTACTCCAGCATTTTGTGTCTATATTTGGTGTAAACCAGCATCCGCAGTTCCTTCCTACACCCTTCAGACTTAGTTTGAAGGATTCCGACCAGAAATGTCAGGCATCAATTATACAACCCGAAACGTCACCTGTCCATACCCTCCAGAGATGCTGCCTTACTCCAGCAGTGTCATTTTTTAAATAAACCAGCATCTGCAGTTCCTTTTCTTTTTAAACCAAACACTGGGCTGTTCTGTCCAAAGCGTAGATACACAATTGTTCATTGTCACGACTGGGGCTTTGGATAAGCATTTAAATGAAAACACTTGCAAATCACTTTAACCATTTTATAAATGTACATATTATAAAGAGCTTGTACAGATATAGAATTACTTTGATTAGGAGGAAAGAAAATAAACTTGTATTCTGAAAACAATTCTGCTCCAAGAAACTAAATATACACAAACGTCATCCAATATTTACACACATCAGATACATAGAAGACTCAAATGCAGAATTCTGTATAGTGTAAACAGCACAAATCACAGGGAGATGCTTCAATAGTCTTTAACTGAATTCAATGCAATTGTAATTGTTGCCATCACTTTTGCTGTTAGGGGTGGTGTTTCACTGCTTCAGAATTCAGCATTGAACCTTTAGACAACACACATCTCTCCCTCTTTCTCCCGAGTGATCTGTAGATGTTGGATCTCATTTTAAAATCAAGTTATAATCAAAAAATTTTTTTTTTTTGCTTCTGTTCATTTTGATTAATTAAAAAGGAAGATGTGCTCAGTTAAGTAAGAACTGGATGCCAGTGGAAACACTGATCCCCACCTGATGTAATCAGAGGCCATGTTGTTAATGCCTGATAGTGAAGACGTTCATCTCATGTTATAATTGACTTTGCACGATTATTTCTGGTTAAATGCATTAATAGGGCAGCCAGGACAACTGTGTCAATGTGTTAGCTGAAACGTGCTACATTTGCTGTGTGGGTTCAACCTGCAGATCTGTGAAAGAGATAATGGACAGAAGAATGGGAACCGATGGAGTTTTAGCGCCGTTTCTCCACCTGCCCCGGCACATGGCACGCACCAGGGGAGTGTGCACCAATGCACACTTCCAATATGCACAGAAATAATGCTGGGATTGAGTGGAAATTTTAAACAATGTATATTCTGGTTAATTGGGATGAAAACAACAATGCCCCAAGATTCATTTTGTGCTTCTGTCGCTTCCAATTTCAATCATTTAGATTTCTATAAGTTATATCTGTTTTGAAAAAAGGTTAAAGTGAAATAATAGTTATTTCTCCACAGATACATCCAAGAAATGTTTAGAGAGGTATGGTGGGTCCAAATGCAGACAAATGGGACTAGCTAGGATCAGCATGGACAAGTCGGGGCAAAGAGTCTGTATCTGTGCTGCATGACTAAGACCTGCAACTCGTTTTTATTTCAAATTTCCAGTGCCTGCTGTATTTCTTTAAGCAATATAACAGGTCAGATTCAGCAGAACAGCACTCAGCTCTGCCAAATGAGGGATGCATGAAGTGGATCAGAGAATAACAGAGCTGACCGTTGGTTGGTGTTGCGGTGGGAAAATGTGGGACTTCTTCATCGCTCTCAAATCCAGGACAAAAGGAGGGTGCAGGTGCTAAACAGCAGTACACTTGTAAGGAAAGAGTTTAAAAGGAGATGAAATTCGTCAAGGATGATTGTAAAATCTGGATGAGAACATTAAATGGACAATTGACTGGAACAAAAACTACAGATACTGGAACTCAAGATCAGGCGAATTATGGCATTTTATTTTTGAAAGGGACACTCCTCTTTCCCTGTATGGGGGGGACAGTTGTTTTTCCTCTCCTCTTCCCAGCGTGTCCTTCTGAAGATGGAAAAACAGGGTGTGGTGCTTCTAAAGACAATGAGGATAAGAGGAAAAACCCCGATTAGCTTCATTGGATTATCACTATCATTAAACCTCCAACAGATCTATCTCCCCCCATCCAGTCACATTCGCAACACATCTCCCCCATCCCATCTATCCAATCCCACACACAACATACCTTCCCCCTTCCATTCATCAGTCCCATACATACGTCTCCCCCCATCCAGCCTCATACGCCACAGATCCATCTTTAATCTATCACACCCATACACAACAGATCTCTTCCTATCCATCAGTTCCATACACACATCTCCCCCTTCCCATTGATTAGTCCCACACACCACAGATCTTCCCCATTCCCATCCATCAGTCCCATTCGCAACAGATCTCTTCCTATCCATCAGTTTCATACACAACAGACCTTCCCCCTCTCCAGGCATCAGTCCCATACACTGCAGGCAGCCCATGGATTACATGGGGAAGACCTATTCATGAGGTATAAGCAATTCTATAATCAATTTCTTACTCATTCACAGGCTTCTCACCTTTGAGCTTTTTATAGGTAGGAGTTTAAGGGTCTAACCTGCAACTTACCCAAGGAGGCAACAATTCCCTGAGAATCAGCAGACTTTTACGCAGAGTGAAAAGGGAAGCTTTGTGAAAGGTTGGCAGGTGCAACGTAAGCACCTGAAGATGGGAAGCATGGATGTTCAGAACAAGATGATCATCACATGCTCCCGTTTCTCCACCCAAAGAGTAATAGCCCGTGGTAGTTTGGTTACATTATTTCAATATACTTTAAAAAAATAACAAATCTTGCCCAATTTGCACAAGTATTGTACCTTTTAAAAAAATGGAAGTACAGTCTATTTGAAACTTTGATTGGTGTAATTAATGCATAAAACACAAGTACTTTTTTTTGGTGCTTAGCTTGGCCTTTGCATGACTGTGGCATAAACAAACGTGATTAACCACTGCACAGTGTAAGCCAACGCCAAACAATTGTAGAACCCTCTCTATAAAGCCTCAATACGCCACCACAGAACAGCCTTTCAAAGATCTTCACTGCGTGCACTCTCAACAAAGGACCAGTGAAATGGATGTCAAGTTGGCCAGAAATGATTGCACTTTTTTTTTTTGAAGCAGAGGTGAAAAAAATAAGTAGGATATGGGAGGGGGAACTGAGTAATGCCAGGGAGAAAGAAAGGGTAGGGAGAAACAAAGGCAGTGAAGAGGGAGGAAAATAGGTCAGGGGAGCAAGAGGAATTACCTTCATATACAGTCAAAAGCATTCATCAGCTGGCCAGAGTAAAAAGGTCAATTAATGAAACATGGTCCCCTCTTGTTGGCATCCACTGTCGAGGACCAACAAAGCTGGCCGCTGCACTTCTTCCAGTGCACTCCAACATGACATTCCTTCTCAGGTCAACCAATGTCAGAGCCCTTCAGGTCTTCTTGCACAAAGTAATATAGTCACATGTCTTGCATATGGATTTATTTTTATCTAATAATTAAATAGCAGCTACCTCATTGACTATAACCTGTACCACAAAGTCCTTCTGGATTTTGGTCTCCTGCAGCCGCATCTTGTCGGTGAGCAGCCTCCCTGAGAAGAACCAGCGCTGCCGGGAGGGTTCGATGGCCTCCTCCGCGTGCAGCTGCCGCTTCAGCTGCCCGATCGTGTCCGCCATGCTGGCGTTCAGTTTGACGTCCTTGCCGGTGGACAGGCGGACCTTGAGCAGGAACTCGCGCTTGGCGTGAGCCGGCGGGTCGGGCATGTCGGCTGCCTCCTCGTCGCACTTCTCCGTGATGAGGTTGAGGGGCGGCGCCAGACAGTAGACGGGAAGCTGGTACCTGTTGCCCAGCTCGTCGTAGCATTCCGACAAAGAACCTGGAGTAGGACGCAGGGAATAAATATCTTCAGTCAGACCTTACATTCAACTCCAACTTCCCACCCAATACACACCAGGCTGGAAGCAAAATTGATTCTCTTAAGCAAGTATTATAATAGCATTTAAAATACATGGTACATGGATAGAAAAGGCTTAGAAATATATGGGACCAGCTTTGATGGGGCACCTTGGTCAGCATGGACAAGTTGGGACAGAAGACCTGCTTCCATGCTGTATGACTGACGGAGCGGCACAGTGGCGCAGCGGTAAAGTTGCTGCCTTACAGCGCCAAAGATCCGGGTTCCATCCTGACTATGTTGCTGTCTGTATGGAGTTTGTATGTCCTCCCTGTGACTGCGCGTTTTGTCTGGGTGCTCCGGTTTCCTTCCACACTCCAAAGACGTACAGGTTTGTAGGATAAAATTGTCCCTAGTGTGTGTAGGTTAGTGTATGGGATAATCGCTGGTTGGCATGGTCTCGGTGGGCTGAAGGACCTGTTTCCGCACTCTCTCTCGTCTAATGTCTCTAAGCGATTCATTCATTCATTGGCAATGACTCTCACCACATCGGCAGATTCATTAGCTGCCACAGGCTACAGAATAGCGCAGCACAGGAATAAGCCCTTTGGCTCACAATGTTCGTACCAAACCTGATGCCAAGTTAAATTAATCCCCTCTGCAGGCTCATGATCCATGCCCTGAATATATCCATTTAAAAGCCTCTGACACACCACCAGTGTATCTGCATACATCACCACCCGTGACAGCAGGTTCCAGGCATGCACCGCTTCTCCCTTACACTTTACCCCCTCCATCTGAAAGCTATACCCTCTGCTCTTTGACATTTCCACCCTGGGGAAAAGGTTCTGACCGTCTACCTTATTGATGCCTCTCGTAGTTTTATATCCTATCTTTAGACTTTAGATACAGCGGGAAAACAGATCCTTCGGCCCACAGAGTCTGTGCCGACCAGCAATCACCCCATACACTAATACTACAAACTAAGGACAATTTACAATTTTACTGAAGCCATTTATCCTGCAAAGCTGTACGTCTTTGGAGTGTGGGAGAAAACCTGAGCACCCGGAGAAAATACATGCGGTCACGGGGAGAACGTACAAACTCCGTACAGATAGCACCGTAGTCAGAATTGAACTCAGGTCACTGCTACTGTAAGGCAGCAACTCTACAACTATGCCACTGGGCCACCCAATCAGGTTCCAATGCTCCAGAGAAAACAATCTAAGTCTGTCCAACCGCTCCTTGCAGCTAATACCCCTAATCCAGGCAGCATTCTGGTAAACCTCTTCTGGATGCTTTCTAAAGCCTCTATATCCTTCCTATAATGGGGCAACCAGAACTACACGCAATACTCCAAATGCGGCCTGACCTTATACAGCTGCATCAGACTTCCTGACTTCTACTCAATGCCCCATGCGGCTGTCACTGGGTATTTAAAATTCATGAGCTCTGACAGTTAATAGCGAGCGCAATGGGTAATGAGATATTTCTTGGCACGCTACTGGTTTAGAATAACAGTGATCCTGTGAAGGGACATTCCCTTATTCCACTTCAGACCAGTCACACTCCCCCTCCCCCGCTCTCCCTGCCTACATTAGTACACTCCCTCCATGAAAACGATCACTTCTTATCAGCGACGTGTAGTTCCTTTGCCCAAGCTTCTCTTCTGTTAAGCTTTAACGATGAAAATGGGCAGTTTAATTATCAGTTCCAATCTTAGTTGGACTATGTGGACACGCGTTGAGTAAAGAACATGCTAAATTGAGTAGTGATCCGTCAGAAACCTTGGGTGATTATTTGGCTTTTGGGCCAAAATACTGATAAACCAAATAAGACCCCTTCATTTAGCTAGTTTGTCAAGCTTCAATGCAACACTGGGTGGTATGTTTACTCACCAAAACATCTGGACAAGTTATATTTATAGGGCACAGAAAAGACCCTTCGCCCAACTCATCCATGCCGACCAAGATATATTCTAGCTCAAACAAGATTTATGACTACCATGTTAAAAATAATAACATCGCTAAACTTAAAGTAGTGGAGGCAGCCAGCACAATTGATTTTATTTTAAATTGGAGGTGAATCATGCAAGAATGCTATCCTGCGATCTGTCTGCACAGCAAGATGGAGTCATTTCAACATACATACATACCACTGGGATAGTTTACAGCATCTGTTGTCTCCAGCCTTTAATATTCCTGTGGTTCCTGGACAACCTCCCATTCCCATTCCATCTAAAACTCTGCTGCCTGTACCCTGCTTGGACAAAGGTTTGCTCAACCATAGACCGACAAAAAGCTGGAGTAACTCAGCTGGTCAGACAGCATCTCTGGAGAAAAGGAGTAGGTGACGTTTCGGATTGACACCCTCCTTCAGACTGAGCGTCAGGAGAAAGGTGCCCCTTGAGGGGGCTCAGCGGAATAGTTTGCTCAATCATAATCCAGTTTTGAGAACTCTGGATCAAACAATGACTAGTTTCAAGCTTATTGCCAAACACCTACACATCCAATTAAAAGAAGAGCTAATATGCACAACAAACACTTCAAGGGACTCGATCGAGTAAAGTCATCTTCAAGGACTCTGAGATTGTACCAGTTAGAGCCAAACACCACTGAAGCGATGTCATAAGGAACTGCAGCTTCTGGCCGACACAAAAACACACAAAGTACTGTAGTAACTCATCAGGTCTGGATAGGCGACATTTTGGGTTGGGCCCCTTCTTCCTACTGATTGTGGTGGGGGGGGGGGGGGGGGGGGGAAGGGGAAGGAGTGGAAAAACCTTGAAGAGAGGAGGGGCAGGACAGCCTGGCAAGTGATAGGTGGATACAGGAGGGTTGATTGGCAGATTTTGGACAAAGTTCAGAGGTGAAAAGACAAAAAGTGAGATGAGGAACCCGAAGATAGAAGAGGTGTGAATGTGAAGCTAGAGAAAGGAATATAGTTGGAAGTGGATGGGAAGGGAGGGTAGGAAATAGACTAAAATCCATGAGGGGCACAGGGAAGAAAGTGGAAAGAAAAGGTTTGGGGGGGTGGGGCGTTTGTAGGTTGGTGATCTAAAACTGCAGAATTCACAGAAACAGTGGGGAGATCACCATTGCTTCCACAGTTAGGTTCAAAATACACCCAGACCTGGTAGATCAACATCTTCAAACTCGTGGTTTTGCAGGGAGCTTTCTCAACATTGCAATGTTTACAGGCACGGGATTTCCTAGACCAATGTGTTTTTTTGGCAGTGCATGATTAAATAAGGAGTGAGAGGGGGAGTGGGGGAGAGACAGTGGGAGCGGACAGTCTTGAAGGGAGGGTCAAGAATAATTTGATTTGACAAAGGAGCGTGGATGCAGGATTTTTTTTGAGTTGTGAGACGATGGAATGAGTCATTGGACCAGTTCCCTAACCTGTCTGCATCTGTTTGACAGACCAAATTAACCTTGCACGTTAGTTATACTTTACAGAAATTGGTGACAGCATTATATTACGAGAAACATAATTTTGAGTGCAGTTCTAGTTTGACCAATGTGGAGATACTGCTCACACCTGGCCTATAAATTTTAACCCAGCCAACTTTACTGAAGAGCTCAATTGAAACTGAACAGTGCAGGGGGTGATATGTAAACTGGAGAACTGGAGATGCAGGTTAATACACAAAAGGACACAAATTGCAGGAGTAACTCAGCGGCTCAGGCAGCATCTCTTGAGAACATGGATAGGTGATAAGTTCATAAAATTCATTAGCAGAATTAGGTCATTCAGCCCAACAAGCCTTTTGTGGCAATGAATTCCACAGATTCACCATACTGAAGAAATTCCTCCTCAAATCCTGTCTAAAGCAGTGTCCTTTTATTTTGAGGCTCTGGTCCTAGAATTTCCCACTAGTGGAAACATCTTCTTCGCATCCATTTTATCTAGGCTTTTCACGATTATCATAATGTTTCGGGTTAAGATCCTTCTTCAGATGTGCGAATTGCCTTTGCAAAAAAGTGCAAGCAGAACTGGCAACGCCATTAACCTTAATGAATTTCTCTTTAAAAAAAAAAGTGCTGGAGTAACTCAGCGGGTGAGAGAGCATCTCTGGAAAACATGGGTAAGCGGAGTTACAGGTTGGGACACTTCTTCAGACCTGCTGAGTTACTCCAACAATTGATTTTTTTTGTAAAATCAACATCTGCTTTTGTTTATGAATGTTTTATTTCCTTGTTCCATTCATCATTCTCCAAAATAGAACAATCGCTAAAGAAAACCTCAGTGATCTACTGAATCAATACCCAAATGCAAAAATGCAAACCACACATACTCAGTTACATTTTCTTTCCAAAACAATGTTTTCCAGGACCTCTCTGATTAACCAGAATCAGTGTAGAACCAGGCTCATCTGCCCAGCTTGCTTACACCGGCTAACATGCCCCATCTACACTAGTTCCACCTGCCTGCATTTGGCCCATATCCCATTAACCTTATCCCATACCTTGTGCCTGTTCAAATGTTTTTTTTTTTTAATGTCAAGATAGTACCTGCCCTCAACTACCTCCTCTGGAAGCTTGTTCCATATATCTACCCTTTGTGTTAAAACGTTGCCCCCTAGATACCCATTAAATACTTCACCCCTCACCTTAAACCCATGTCCTCTGTTTCCCCTGCTTCTTGATTCCCCTACTCTGGGGCAAAGATTGAGCATTTACCCTATCTATTCGTCTCATGATCTTTAATTCTCCTTCCCATTCCTACACAGACCTTTCAGTCCTAGGTCTCCTCCATTGTCTGAGTGAGGCTAAATGCAAATTGGAGGAACAGCATCTCATATTTCGCTTGGGCAGCTTACTGCCCAGTGGTATGAATATTGATTTCTCTCACTTCAGGTAACCCTGGCATTCCCTCTCTCTCTATCCCTCCGCCACCCAAGTCGCATTAGCTTCTCGTTTTCACCCTACAAATAGCTAATAATGGCCTGTTTCCTTTATCACCATTACATTTCTGCATATCTTTTATTCATTGTTCTTTATCTCTCCACCAGCTATATCCGTCGTTTCCCTTATCCCTAACCAGTCTGAAGGGTCTCGACCCGAAACATCACCCATTTCTTCTCTTCAGAAATGCTGCCTGTCCCGTTGAGTTAATCCAGCTTTGTGTCTGTCTATCCTCTCATGATCTTATCATTTAGTGACTCTTTTCCAATAATCCTGCATCACTTGTTTTTACTCAGCATGCTATTAGCAAAAAAAAATCCCAACAGTTTAAAATAAATCCCTTGCCTCAAGGGATTCCAAGATTGGTACTATTAAAAGAAATGATCTCCAGATTTTCCCTTGCATCTGTATATCGGCATCTATTACTGTACACTGTCCAAGTTGGAATCACTTGCATTCATACTGGGATTCTCCAATAATGATGCTCGGGTTATGAGGGGGAGAATGGGTGCTGGTGGGAAAGTGTGTTTGTTTTACGAAACAAAAATCAGAAGATTTGAAGCCGGTGCAGGAAAATAATGCTGAAGTAAAGATTAACCATGATTTTATTTAATAGTGCAGCTGGCATAGGGGCCATTGACTGACACCGTGTTTATTTATATGAATAGGGAAGGAAAATAGTACCTGGAGCACAAGGTACTCGATTAGACTTTATACAGCTACCAGCTCACTAAATATTTGTTCAGGGCACGAGTCCCTTATGAATCACAACAGCACAAATAAACAAAACACTATTCTCCTCCACACCGAGGCGGGAGTCACACTAGATCAGGGTGCAGATGCCGGAGATAGTTTGAAGTCCTTTGTTATTTGTCACATTTAAGTAAGAGTGAAATGTTCTGCAATCTGGCAACAGCAATTAGAAGGGTCAGGGTTTCTCCACCTTGTAAACATTGGAATTTTCCAGAAAATAAAGTAGTTAACATGCCACTAAGGTGGTAAGATGTACAAATGCACAATATGACCCAGACAGATAGGCTGTTTCCATTACAAATGCGCAATGACAAACAAGAACAGGAAATGCATTAAGATGTTAAGATGCATTAAGACTATTATATTACAAACACAAGAATCAGGATCACTCCTCTCCAATCAGCGTGGCTGTTTAATAAAATCCCAAATGCAACCTTATCTCCACATCTTTGACTATCCGTGCCAATCTTTTGCGTCTTGCCTACCAAATATCTCACAAATAAAGACTGCTTCCACGACCCTTTGAGAAAGAGTTCCAAAGACTACAACCTTACCTCTTTACGAGACTTAACTCACTACACCTTGGCTGGACATTAATAAATCTCAGCCAAGTGCGAGACTTGTCTCAACCATAAATGTTAAGGGCTTACACTCTTTGTTACGGCGTGGTCAAAAGCTTGGTTTTAAATCTGCTATTTCCTCACCAGGGTTTGTGCACAACCCTGCCACTATTGACAGAGCTTTATGACAGCTGTGGTACCAGTTATAAGTAAAAGTTCTGATAACTCTGATAAAAGTTCTCATAAAAGTTAGTGCCTCTAAGCTAGTTTTGCCCTATACAATAGATTACATTTTGCAAAACACTGCAAATTGTCTTGTTACTAGCTGGCTCAAAACAATATCACAAAAGCTCAAAATCAACAAGATGCAAACTGGCCAGGCATCCAAAGATTACCTCATGTAAAAAAAAAGTCTAAAAGCTCATTTATTCAACCAATAAAATAAACGAGTCAGTTGAACTGATAAAACTGCCTGAACGTTTCTGAGAAATCTTGTTTTAAACACATTGTTAAATTTTTATTGAAATGGAATTCAAACATTTAAGTTCAAGGACAGCTTATTCCCCACTTTCAGACTCATGAACAGACCTCTTGTAAAGCAAGGATATATTCCCCAACCCCTAATCTACATAGTTGAGGTATTGCACTCTTTCCTTTACCTGCAATTCCCCTGTAGCTGCAACACTACAATCTGCATGGTGTGATGCAAGGTAGACACAAAATGCTGGAGTAACTCAGCGGGTCAGGCAGCATCTCTGGAGAGAAGGAATGGGTGACGTTTCGGGTCAAGACCTTTCTTCAAACTGAAGAAGGGTCTCGACCAGAAACTTCAGATTCTTTTTCTCCAGAGATGCTGACTGAACCCGCTGAGTTACTTCAGCATTTTGTGTCTGTTTTTTGTCTCCTGGTCAGAAAATTTAAAGGAAATCATGAAGGGATCATATCCTTAGTCTCAGTTTACCTGCTGTGCCCAGAAATGAGAACCGAGAAACTGTGAAAATCAGGTGTTCACAAAATTAAAATGCCAATTTTAAAACTAAATTTTGAACTCTTCTCCAACACTCGATACACATCTAGTTAGAGTGCAGATGCATGTGCAAAGCATCTGTTAACAATTTTCCTGACTTAATTAAATGTACATCGAGAGAGAAAGTTGATTTTTTTGTTGTTTTTTTTTACTTGTGGCTTGGATGCATATTACTAGTCCAGCAGGAATCTACATTACTCAGAAATTGCTTGTGATGAAAGCATTGCACATCAGGGATTGACAAATATAATATCCCGCATCATGTTAAAGCAAAGATAGAGCTAGCATTCACAGATCTTTCCTACATGTTAAAGCATGTTTTCCACACTCATTTATAAAAGCAATGATAACCAAAAGTAGTCATCAGAAATCACCAGTTTCTTAATTCCAGTAGACTCCAAAATATTCCGAAGCAGATGTCAAGCTGCTTATGAAATATTTCTAAAAACCTGCATCAGCCTTGTTCCATCACATTTTCCCCCTGCAGTCACATGTTTTCGTGTTCAGATCACATAGCTAAGTACTTGTGGAGACAAAATTCAACGTTTTCACTGATTGCAGACCAAGTTAGCGTGTAAAGAGGTACTTTCTGAGAAGTAGTTCATATTATGGACAAAGTGTTTCACTAAACTATTGCCATTAGTCAGTAATGCTTCGCCAGAATTCAATGGCATGCTGCAACTCACAAAGCACTCAAATACTTAGGAGTGTAAAGATTGGGGGAATCGGGATAAAGAATAGTCAAAAAGTTAGCTTTCAGATACAAATGAACTACAGGTTCTGGTTTGCAAAATAAGACACAAAGTGCTGGAGCAACTCAGCGGAACATGGATAGGCCACGTTTTGGGTTGGGATCCGAAAGTTAACTTTTACAGTGAAGTGGTAAATAGTCAAACAAAACGCAGAGCGTTCCACAGGACAGGCGACAGCAATGGCAAAGATCTGCCAAGTGCAAACACTGCAGTATGCGTGCAAGCTTAGAAAGCTGTTGATAAGACAGCCAAGGACACATTTGAAAAATGTTCCCTGGGACATATGGAGTGTAGCCTAGTAAATATGGAGTTGATGGGCAAGGAGGACAGGAAACACCTTGTGGAATTTTAGAACTAGCACATGACTGCATAGCAGTGATACAAGAGTTGCTCAGCTCAATGCTGCCAAAATAGTTCAAAGTTTGAAACCCTGTCTGAACGATCCCATGAAGATAGATTGGACAGGCAAAGGTTTTGGAACAGCAAGAGTTTTAGTTTATTGACACATGCACTGAGGTACAGTGAAAAGCTTTTTGTTGCGTGCTATTTAGTCAGCGGAAAATACACAAATTCAATCGAGTAGTCCATAGAGGTCTTGGTTAAAAAGCAAGATTCTCAGAGGCATTGCCAAGTGGAAATGGAGAGGATATTTCTAGGATCAAGGGGTCTATTTAAAAATAAGACATTGCCCATCTCAGACATTCGAGGGGGTCATGAGGTTTTGGAACATTTCCTCAAAGGGTGGTGGAAACAGCCTGAATATTTTACAAATAGTCAGATTCTTGATAAGTAGGAGCTGGGCAGGTTGCAGCAAGTTGACAGGAATTAAGAATTGTAACAAGCAGATTAGTTGCAGTTTTCTTAAATTGAGGATTAAGGAGCAAGAAACAAGGAACTGCTGGTTTACAAAAGACACAAAGTATTGGAGTAACTCAGCGAGTCAGCCAGCATCTCTGAAGAACATTGATACGCGACGTTTTGTGTCGGGACCCTTTGTCAGATTAAGGAGTTAAGTGGCCCAATTCTCATGCTCACGAATTCAGGGGGGAAGACGTAGGCAATTCAGCCCGTCTATTGTAAGTCCCTTCCAATCAGAGACAGGTGAATTTATAATGGGAAACAAGGAAATGGCAGAACAGTTAAACAAGTACTTTGGTTCTTCACTAAGGAAGGCACAAACAATCTCCCAGAAATACTACGGGACCAATCTTATAGAAACTTACAAAATTCTTAAGGGGTTGGATAGGCTAGATGCAGGAAGATTATTCCCGATGTTGGGGAAGTCCAGAACTAGGGGTCACAGTTTAAGGATAAGAGGGAAGTCTTTTAGGACCGAGATGAGAAAATCATTTTTTACACAGAGAGTGGTGAATCTGTGGAATTCTCTGCCACAGAAGGTAGTTGAGGCCAGTTCATTGGCTATATTTAAGAGGGAGTTAGATGTGGCCCTTGTGGCAAAAGGGATCAGGGGGTATGGAGCGAAGGCAGGGATGGGATACTGAGTTGGATGATCAGCCATGATCATATCGAATGGCGGTGCAGGCTCGAAGGGCCGAATGGCCGAATGGCCTACTCCTGCACCTATTTTCTATGTTTCTATGTTTCTATTAGTTAGGAAATTGTGTTAGGTAATGGTGTTGGGACTGAAGGCAGATAAATCCCCAGGGCCTGATGGTCTGCATCCCAGAGTACTCAAGGAGATTGCCCTAGAAATCGTGGATGCATTGGTGATCATTTTGCAATGCTCTCTCGACTGGATCAGTTCCTGTGGAGTGCAGGGTAGCCAATGTAATCCCACTTTTTAAGAAAGGAGGGAGAGAGAAAACATTATAGACCAGTATAGAGA
Organism: Amblyraja radiata; assembly: GCF_010909765.2. Lineage (NCBI taxonomy): Eukaryota > Metazoa > Chordata > Chondrichthyes > Rajiformes > Rajidae > Amblyraja > Amblyraja radiata. Next base: position 38,728,151 of record NC_045970.1, on the reverse strand, counting down.
GGGAATTATAGACCAGTTAGCCTTACATTGGTAGCGGGGAAGTTGCTCGTCGATTATTAAAGATATTTTAGCAGCACATTTGGAAAGCAGTGACAGGATCGGTCACACTCAGCATGGATTTATGAAGGGGAAATCATGCTTGACTAATCACCTGGAATTTTTTGAGGATGTAACAAGTAGAATGGATAAGGGAGAGCCAGTGGATGTGGTGTCTCTGGACTTTCAAAAACCCTTTGACATGGTCCCACACAAGAGATTAGTGTGCCAAGTTAGAGTACATGGTATTGGGGGTAGGGTATTGACATGGATAGAGAACTGGTTGGCAGATAGGAAGAAAAGAGTTGGAATTAATGGGTCCTTTTCAGAATGGCAGGCAGTGACTAGTGGGGTGTTGCAAGGCTAGGTGCTGGGACCCACCCCAGTTATTTACAATATATATTAATGATTTAGATGAGGGAATTAAATGTGATATCTCCAAGTCTGTGGATGACACAAAGCTGGGTGGCAGCGTGAGCTGCAATGAGGATGCTATGAGGCTGCAGGGTGACTTGGACAGGTTGGGTGAGTGGGCAGATGCATGGCAAATGCAGTACAAAGTGGATAAATGAGAGGTTATCCACTTTGGTGGCAAGAACAGGAAGGCAGGTTATTATCTGAATTGTGTTAGATTAGGAAAATGGGAGGTGAAACGTGAGGTGGGTGTGTTTGTACATCAGTCACTGAAAGTATGCATGCAGGTACACCAGGCAGCGAAGAAAGCTAATGGCATGTTGGCCTTCATTGCGAGAGTATTTGAGTTTAGGAACAAGGAGGTCCTACTGCAGTTGTACAGGGCACCTAAAGTATTGTGTGCAATTTTGGTCTCCTAATTTGAGGAAAGACATTATTGCTTTTGAGGGAGTGCAGGGTAGGTTCACAAGGTTAAATCGTGGGATGGCGGAACTGACATGATGAAAGAATGGGTCGACTGGGCTTGTATTTATTGGAATTTGGATGGACGAGAGGGGATCTTATAGAAATATATAAAATTCTTAAAGGATTGGACAGGCAAGATGCAGGAAAAATGTTCCCGAAAGTTGGGGGTAACAAGTGTCACAGTTTAAGAATAAGGGGTAGGCCATTTAGGACAGATGAGGAAAAATGTCTTCACCCAGAGAGTTGTGAATCTGTGGAATTCTCTGCCACAGAAGGCAGTGGAGGCCTATTCAAAGAATGTTTTCAAGAGAGAGTTAGAATTAGCTCTTGGGGCTAAAGGAATCAAGGGATATGGAGAAAAAGCAGGAACGGAGTACTGATTTTAGATGATCAGCAATATTGGATGGCAGTGCTGGCTCAAAGGGCCGAATGGCCTACTCCTGCACCTATTTTTCCAACGTTTCTATGTTTTCTATGTTTTAACCCCGTTCTCCAGCCTTCTCCCCATTACCCCTGACACCCATACCAACCCATATAAATCTCTGCCTTAGAAATACCCAATATTTGGCCTCCTCAGTCTGTGGCAATGAATTCCAGATTGACCACCCACTGACTAAAGAAATTCGTCATCTCCTTTTTAAAGATGCATCCTTTTATTCTGAGGCTGTGTCCTCTTGGTTCTAGAGTTTCACACTAGTGGAAACATGCAACTTCATGCTGTGAATGCCGCAGCTACTGTGAATGCTACGATTGCTTTCTAACCGATTAGCACAGCCGTCCAAGACTATTTTGCCTCGTTAACAACTTTCAAGGTGATAAGTTTCAATATTGGGAGAGAAAAATAGGAAATATTCGGGTGATTAAAAAAATTTAACTCTGAGGTTTTACCCATTTGAATTTAGACTGAGCAAACAGCCAAGACAGAAAGAAATTCCATGTCGGTAAAACTAGGAAGTTTCCTGACAATGCATGTGGTTTCACTGGATGTAGTAAAGAGAACGGATGCAAAATCATGTTACACGTTTCACTGTTGCACTTACCATGTGGCAAGATGATACTGGCACCGTCTACAATAGCCTGAGCCAGCTCGAGATCATTGCATTCGATGGCATAGGCAGCTGCCTTAAGAGCATCCCAGATTTCTTTACGACCCTCAAATGCAGGTGCTGTATCCCAGAATTCGTCCCTTTTACTCCTCAGCTGGCCATCAGTCATAGGATAATCGCTCTTCCATTTTGGTCTCTCCTTTTTTAGAGGCTCGTTACGACCTGAAAAGAATCATAAATCAGCAATAAAAATCTTGCCGCAGACTTGGGTAAGAAAAGCAATATTTAATTTGTTGCCAAAAAGAGACAGTATCAGGTCATTCATATTAAATCTTGGCAAACAAGTACAATTGGACTTTCATTCTAGAAACAATAACCTTTTTTATGTGTATTCAATATGGCCACTAACCAGACATCACTAATTGTGGCACTAGCACAAAACCAGGAGAGGCTTGTAATTTTATCACTGCGTTGGAAAGGGTGATGATCCAAGCATACTATATGGCTACGCTACTCCCTTTGATGACCCAGATACATCCATTTGTAGAAAGTTGAATTGTAAGGGCAGGAAACAAATTCTAGGGAGCCAAAGTAGGCCAATTTGGCAACTTGGATGAGGTCTACCATTCGAAATCATGGCCGACAAAAGTGCTGGAGAAACTCAGCGGGTGCAGCAGCATCTATGGAGCGAAGGAAATGTCAACGTTTCGGGCCGAAACCCTTCTTCAAACTGATGCAGGGTGAGGGGGGGGGGGGGGGGGGAAGAAGAAAGGAAGAGCAGCCAGAGGGCTGAGGGAGAGCTGGGAAGGGGAGGAGACAACAAGGGCTACCGGAAATTGGAGAAGTCAATGTTCAAGCCGCTGGGGTGTAAACTGCCCAAGCGGAATACGAGGTGCTGCTCCTCCAATTTCCGGTGGTGCTCACTCTGGCCATGGAGGAGGCCCAGGACAGAAAGGTCAGATTCGGAATGGGAGGGGGAGTTGAAGTGCTGAGCTACAGGGAGATCAGGTTGGTTAATGCGGACCGAGCGGAGGTGTTTGGCAAAATGATCGCCAAGCGTACGCTTGGTCTCACCGATGTAGATTAGCTGACATCTAGAGCAGCGGATGCAATAGATGAGGTTGGAGGAGGTGCAGGTGAAATTCTGTCGCACCTGGAAGGACTGCTTGGGTCCTTGAATGGAGTCGAGGGGGGATGTAAAGCGACAAGTTTAGCATCTCCTGCGATTGGAAGGGAAAGTGCCTGGGGAGGGGGTAGTGCGGGTGGGAAGGGAAGAATTGAGCAGGAGTTACGGAGGGAGCGGTCTTTGCGGAAAGCAGACAGGGTGGGAAATGGGAAGATGTAGTGAGTGGTGGGGTCACGTTGGAGGTGGCGAAAATGGAGGACGATTTGTTGTATGTAACGGCTAGTGGGGTGGAAGGTGAGGACTAGGGGGACGCTGCCCTTGTTCTGAGTGGGGGGGGGGGATGGGGAGAGAGAGCAGTGTTGCGGGGCTTTTACCACTCGAGTTTTCCACAGGTGCTCCGGTTTCTTACATCCCAAAGACGTGTGGGTTTGTAGGTTAATTTGCCTCTTAAAAAAATTGCCCCGAGCGTGTAGGGAGTGGATAACAGAACTGGTGTGAACTAACGATTGATAGTTGATGTGGACTAGATGGGCCGAAGGACTTATTTCCATGCTGTCTCTCTCTAAACTAAAGTCAGATCAATGAGCTATTATTTTCTGCAATGACCTTCAAGGTGGCACCTTATTAATTTGCATCTGGCAATCTACACATGGAAAAACCTTAAATCTTGAAGCATCAGGCAGACAAGCGGAGAGCAGCTGCTGACTTGGCAAAGTGTGCCAACATACTGATGCCTCACTGCGATCTTTGCAGCCCAGGTTGACCTGGTACAATGGGTTGAGATAACCATATAACAATTACAGCACGGAAACAGACCAACTCGGCTCTTCTAGTCCGTGCCGAACACTTATTCTCCCCTAGTCCCATCTACCTGCACTCATACCATAACCCTCCATTCCTTTCCTGTCCATATACCTATCCAATTTATTTTTAAATGATAAAACCGAACCTGCCTCCACGACTTCCACTGGGAGCTCATTCCACACAGCTACCGCTCTCTGAGTAAAGAAGTTCCCCCTCATGTTACCCCTAAACTTCTGTCCCTTAATTCTCAAGTCATGTCCTCATGTTTGAATCTTCCCTACTCTCAATGGGAAAAGCTTATCCACGTCAACTCTGTCTATCCCTCTCATCATTTTAAAGACCTCTATCAAGTCCCCCCTTAACCTTCTGCGCTCCAAAGAATAAAGACCTAACTTGTTCAACCTTTGTAACTTAGTTGCTGAAACCCAGGCAACATTCTAGTAAATCTCCTCTGTACTCTCTCTATTTTGTTGACATCCTTCCTATAATTAGGCAACCAAAATTGTACATCATATTCCAGAATTGGCCTCACCAATGCCTTGTACAATTTTAACATTACATCCCAACTTCTATACTCAATGCTCTGATTTATAAAGGCCAGCACACCAAAAGCTTTCTTTACCACCCTATCTACATGAGATTCCACCTTCAGGGAACTGTGCACAGTTATTCCTAGATCCCTCTGTTCAACTGCATTCCTCAACTCACTACCATTTACCATGTACGTCCTATTTTGATTTGTCCTGCCAAGATGTCCTGCCAAGATGCCGAGATGGTCATTAATGAAGATAAATCAGCAGATCAAGACACCTTGGAAGATCTCCGCTCATCATAAACTGGCCAATACATTTATACGCATCAATGGAGTGTATTGTCAAGAGACCTGCAAAGTTGCTGCAACGGAAAAGAAACTGCAATGTCATTAACGATTCGGTGTTGATTCATAATTAAGTCACTACCCTATTTTCATGGCCTTCAAGATTTTTGAAATGCATGCCCCTGTGCGGAGGCTTGCCAGGGAAATCACATGGTCCATGAAGGAGATATCTGATCCTTACAGAGGACCTGTTAATCTGAGAGCACGTCTTGCAAGAGTGGATAGTGAGAGATAAAATATATAGCCTAGTACAAGATGACGTGTTTGTAACCTTTCACATCTCATCTTCCAACTTGGCACATGACAGCACTTAAGACTTAACAAAATTCAAAGACTTCAGGTAACCAGACTTTCCAGTATGTTGCAGATGTGCTGATTTCTGATTAAAAGTCAAAGTGAAACTCTGACAGTATATCTAAATAGATTCCATCTAACCTGCAGGGTTGCCTGAGAAGTGAACCGTTTGGTTTCACTTCTGAAGAACTTGCTGCAGCAGGGAAAATAAATAAATGACAGGCAGCAAGAGAGGTTGGGGTGGTGAGCAGATGGGCAGGCAAGGTGGCACAGTGTTCTGAACATGCAAAAAGACAGACGACTGGCTGGTTTATGAAGCCAACAGTTGGGTTACGACAAAAGCTCATTCTCACTTGCTGGGTCAAATTGGAGGTCTTTTAAGTGATGGTAATTGAAGATGACGAGAGGGTGTAAAATCTGAGAAAGTCGACCAGGTGGCAAATTTCGAGCAGCATTAACAATTACCTGGACACACTGAAACAGGAAAATGCCCGCATTCATAGACATTGACCAAAACTGAACTTGGCACAAAGTTCCTAGCCTACAATAGCCAGTTTAAAATCTGAACTAATGCAGATATGCTCCCTCAACATAAATGCAACATTAAAAAAAAAATCCCTGCATTATGGACTTTTTCTTCATGAATCTCATAAATGTTCAAAACAGAATGATACTTTGAATGCGCTGATCCCTTCCCCATTATCCTATTCATATTAACTGCTCACTTTTAACGTTTTTTTCCACGTCTAGAAACTTTGCGTATTTGATTATATAATCAAGTTGAATCTGTGTCATAACATTTTTACCAAGCTTTAATGCATGTCGGTTGATGCCCTTATCTAATTGCTATATTTTTAAACTAATTGTAAAATAAATATGGTGATCGTGTAAATCCTTTAGTTCAGTGGAAAGTTTTTGTTATGTGCTATCCAGCCAGCAGAATCAAGCCATCCATATTGTACAGAGTGGGAAATTCTGTTGTTAGAGGAGAGGTTACAGGCATTTAAAGTCAGAGTGATACAGCACAGAAACAGACTCTTTGACCCAAATCGACCAAACAGACCATGGTGTCCCATTCAAACCAGTCCCATATCCCTCTCAATCTTTCCTATCCATGCATTGTTCCAGGTATCTTTTAAGTTTGAGATTTCCATTATTTATGGGGGTTGGTTTTCCAACTATGCAAATAAATGGTCTAGATACAATGTTCAAATTAAACCTCTCCCCCCCTCCCCCCACACACACCTTGTTCTGGAGTCTCCCAGATGAAGTAGCTCTGCCCGTAGGAATTAGTTAATTTGAAACACCACAATTAGCTCAAATTTCTAAATCCAAAGTCCATATAATGAAAGCTTATGCAACTATGTTCACTGCTCAAGTCATTTGATAAATTTGCACACCGACCACGGCCAACTACATTTACTGTCAGCTGCAAGATCAAGATGGGATTTAACCACGACCATGGATCTGCAGGGTGAAGCATTTCTTGACCCGAGTAATTCAATTCCAGACAAACATTCCATTAGCCTTATGCTTTTTGGAACACATCCACCTACAAAAGGCATCGTATAAAATGCTATTGGTACTCATAATTCGGCTCGACATTAATGTCCTTCTGATCCCAATTAAAAAAAAGTAACAAAGCCAATCTCTTCACTGATCTAATTTGACCATAAATAATCAAACAAACTGGAAATAGAATGGCCCGTCTCCAGATTAAATTACATTGAGAAGAGGCAGGGTTTCTTACTCTATCTACACTGTGGATAGTTTGATTGTAATCATAACATTATAACACATTTGTACAGGTACAAGGATAGGAAGTGTTTAAAGGGATTAGAGTCAAACGCAGGCAGGTGGCACTAGTGTAGATGGGGCATCTTGGTTGGCATGGACGAACTAAGCAGAAGGGTCTGTTTCCATGCTGTATGACTAAGTGTTCAGCAGAGAAATAGTAAGGTTCAAAAATGTTAATCTTGATGCTTGCAACTCCCAGAATTATTTTTCCATCAATCTTGAACGATTACACATGTACATATTTACAATATTACTTCATTAACTAGCTTTCCTTTAAAATACTCTGTGCTTTTTATTTTTGTTTCTCATCATAACAATGTGAATTTCACTACCTTTTGGGTGAACAAATTGCTCCCGGATTTTCTGCATGTATCACCGACTGTCACTTATGGCCTTTAGATTTAGTCTGTTCTACAAGTAAAAATATCTTGAAACATCTGTTATCAAACTCTCGAGGTCCTGCTAAAAATCTAGCGGGTCACCTTGATGCAAGTGGCTGCATTCACAAAAGTGCTGGAGTAACTCAGCAGGTCAGGCAGCATCCCTGGAGAACATAGACAGGTGACGTTTGAGGGGGGCGGGAAAAGGGAAGGGAGAGAAAGAAAGCTGGAAAAGGGGAGAGGTAGGACAAAGCTGGCAGGTAATAGGCTGACATAGGCGAGGAGCGCTTTCATTGCCCCCTTGCTACTGTCAACACAAAACGTAGCAGGACTATTTTTAAGTGCACTGCCTAGGCTCCCATTTCACATAATGGAAACATGTAACAGTAAAGGAACACATATTAAATTTATGGCCATTATCTCAATCAGACCAAATGCTCTGCCAACACCCAAGAATGGCATGGGGTGTTGGTGCCAAATGAAAATGTGCCCAACTAAGTGAATATTTGCTGGAAAGATTTGGAGAGGGGAAAGTTGGGAAAAGCAGAGGTGAGGTGCAAAATCAAATTTTTTTTTTTTTAAATACAGACTTTCAATAAAGCTCATATTGATATATAAATAGAAAAACACATAAAATTTTATTGCTAGCTTTCATGGAAGCTATGACAAATGTCTTAGGCATTCAGCATTTATCAGCAGTAAATATACAAGTTTGGGTGGAACAGGTGTACATATACACATGAAGTGACAGGAATAAGCTGGCACAAGAAAACAAAGTCTCTGATATAGATTTTACCCTCAACATATTTAGTCATTAAATAACTTTCCAACCCAATGCATCCCTTCTAAACCACCCCCCCCCCCCCCCCCCCCCCATGCTACCTTGCAGACTGAACCCAACCAAGTTTATCAAAAGCCTCAATTTAGCAGTACTGCAACCACAACTTTGCAAATCACCATCCAAAGTTACATTATTCGGGTAATGTCAAGCTTTCTGGCCATTATAAGAGAAATAGCCTCCACATTCAGCATTCACCAGCAGTCTTTACCAGGTTGGGGTTTTAGTAACTATGTTATAGTTAAAGAAAAAAACAGCAACCATCGTGTGAACTTCCTTCAAGCTAAACACAGGGCTGCCAACTCACGAATTGAGCGTGAGAATCACGCATTGAGCGTGAGAATCACGCATTACACTCGATTCTCATGCTCTCACACTGATCACAGTATTCTCACGCTCAAACACTTTTTTTCAATTAAGAAAGTCATGAAAAATTCAATTCGCCCAAGGCTTCCACACTCTTCCACACTCACCAATGAGAATAGCTTTCTGTCAGTGGGTTGCCTGAAAATATCGAACAATTTGATAGGCTTAAGCACATTGCACACTATTTAAAATGGGAAATTCTGCAGTGCTAATGATTCCATTTGACACTCAGCTGCTGAAAATTCAAATTAATGCAAAAATAGTTTTAGAGGTGAGTAAAAACCATGAGGGAAATATATAAGGTGAATGCATAGTCTTTTTCCCAGGATATGTGATACAAGAACGAAAGGGCATTGGTTTCAAGCAGGGCTGTCAAACTATCGGCCCACAGGATGATTTGGGAAAAAATGGAGTTTAGTTTAGAGTCTAAAGGTGAGACACACTCACACCTCCCGCCCTCACCCCCGAGGCACCGCTCACTACTCCCACCCTCACCTCCGGCGGCTCTGTGTCCGTCAGCCCCTCTGTCCACACCCCATGGAGTTTTACCGGGCCGGGTGAATGGTGGCGTTATTGCCACCTCCAGAGCCGCGGGGATGAATCTCGGGCTAAGGCTCCGCTCCGATGCCCGATCCCCAGGTCACTGACACTCACCTCCCCCGGACCCCAGCTGGACAGAGCACCTGGGCCGGCCCGCATTCCCGGAGGGATAGAGATGCGGGGGGGGGGGGGGGGGGGGGGGGGGGGAAGGGAAGAGGGAAACGCTTCCCGGACACCGCCAAGTTGGGATGAAGGGCCTGTTTCCATGATGTAAGACTATGACACATTGTAGAAAGGGTGCAATTGCTCTGGAGAAGATCCAGGGCGATTTATGAGGATGTTGGCAGGGCTGGAATTTTTTTCACTGAAGAAAGATTTGATAACTGGGATTGTATTCTCTGCAATGGGGAGGTGAAGAAATGACTTAGTCGAGGTGAATAATATTATGAGAATAGGACCTGTTTCGCTTAACAAAAAGTGTAGGAAGGAATTGCTGGTTTAAACTGAAGATAGACACACAAAGCTGGAATAGCGGGACAGGCAGCATCTCTGGAGAAAAAGAATGGGTGATTCGGGTCAAGACTTTCAGACTGAAGAGGTTGAAAAACAGCCATATAGATGTAAAACACAATGACTAGAGATGCGTGTTATCCAACTCAGGGCAGAAATCAGAATCATGTGTTCAACTTTATTGACATGACACCATAATATATATATAATACAAAAAAAATAATTTAATGGGGTGGCACGGTGGCGCAGCTGCCTTACAGCACCACAGACCCAGATTTGATCCTGATTACGGGTGGTGTCTGTACAGAATTTGTACATTCTTCCTATGACCACATGGGTTTTCTCCAGACATTCCGGTTGCTCCCACACCCGAAAGAAGTGCAGGTTTGTAGATTAATTGGCTTCTGTAAATTGTCCCTGGCGTGTAGGATAGAACTGGTGTATGGTAGATTGCTGGTCGGTGTGGACTTGGTGGGCCGAAGGGTCTGTTTCCATTTATATGTTTTACATATATCTTAATTTTATTGAACCATATACTTGGTTGAATATGTGGCACTATTTTTGTCTTGTTTCTATCGTCAAAGGGTAAGGTTGATTAATTTGTTTGTGCAGAACAGTGATGGAAGTCCGACTCCTCTTGCCTTTGTTTCTATGTTATATATATGTAATTTAGCCTAAACTTATTCATACCTAATCCAATTTAAAGCATAAATGTTGCATTCAATTGTAAGTTAAAAGACTCGCTACAGTACGCACCAGATTGCACAATTTCAAGCTGAATAAATGCAAAAGCTCCCTCTACACCCCCCCTCCCACACTCTCCAACCTCCCCTTGGTCGCTACGCTCCCTCGGGCTTGATTGCTGCGCTTCATCGCAATTTCTCACTCTCAACTCTCACACAATGTTGGCAGCCCTGTAAACATGAAGTGCTGGAGTAGGTCAGGAGGTCAGGCAGGCAGGAGGTCAGGCAGCAACTATGGAAGCACTGTTTTGGGTTGGAAGGCAGTCTGAGGAAGAGTCCCGACCTGAAACATCATCCATCCATTCTCCGCACAGATGCTGCCTGACTTGCTGAGTTACTCCAGCACTTTGAGTTTCCAGCATTTGCTGAAAGATTCTAGCATTTGCAGGTCCTTGCATCTTCTCAGACTTCCTTCATGATGGACAACCAAAATTACGACATGACCTTCAATAAATCAAGGCACCAACCAGTTCATTATATCCAACGTGCTGGATGAACAAACACCGACACTGTCAATTTACAGCATCCAACATTTGGGTGGATTAATAGTCAGTAAAGTCAAACATAGTGCCACTTCAAACATAGCATTAATGGAGAAAACCGATTAAAGTAAAATTGCAATTTGCTCTCGATCACTTTGGAAGTCAGATTGGCCTTTTATCTGACTTGCATTTTGGTGTTTGCTGCAACAACCCTTTTCCTGTCCATGGGGGCCTTAGTTTTGCTTCCTGTCCACTCATCTGGGCACGGTTCTTGTGCTTATTTTAATTAACTAAACTCCAATAAAAAATGTATTAAAAGTGTGCATTAAAAGTGTGTTGACACCACCAACTCCTGCGCCTGCCAGATTATTAGAATTTTACTGTTACTTTTGCATAAATGTATGGTAGCAAGTGAAAAGGCAGTTACATATATTTACCAATGCAAATCCAGTGGAAAGTTATCCAAACGAGGTTTAAGCAAATAATGAGAAGCCCCATAGCATGCAGCCTTGTACAAGTATGGTGGATTTGCAGAAAATGGCAAAGAAACTGTCAATGCTCTTAGATACAAGATCAGCCTTCACAAATCAGTAGACTGAGGATAGTGATAAAAATCAAGAGGGTATACAATTGGATAGAAATATTCGTATGGTAGAAAATTGAAATACAATGTGTTTTCACTGGAAGAACAAGCGGAAAGAATATTTTGCAAAGGTACAACCCTACAGAGCGTGTAGGAATGAGGAGACCAAGGATTACATGTTCTAAAGTTTTGAAGCTGGCATAATAGACTGAGAAACTAATTAAGCACATTGAATCCTGGCCTTCATAAAGAGCTAGACAACAAAACTGAGTAAGGCATGTTAAAGATGTACAAAACGCCAATTCAGCAGTTCTGCATAAAATTCTGATCACCCCACCGAGGATATGAAGGTCTCGGAAAGTGTGTAAAGCCATAATATAATTATTATGCCACAAGATGGAAATTAGCCCATTGCTATGCCAGCTCTTTACCACAACAGCTTTCCACGCATCAGCTCTATTGTCCATAGTCTTGCAAATGTTTCCATTTCTCTTTAAGGCCACAGTGGAACCCACCTCAACTGTAATAACAAGCAATGTATTCCAGATTCCCACCACATACTACATACAATGTCATGATTAAACTTCTTCCTTTTTTTACCCGTGGCCCCTTGTCCTTGGTCCACAGAAACAGCCTCCCATTATCTACATTGTCTAAACCCCTCATTGCCAAAGTAGTTTGTCAGATCTTCCCTTTGCCTTTTATCCAAAGAAAAAGTCAGCCTCTCCAATCTATCCCTGTAGCTACAGCTTTTTACTATGGAAATCATTTCTCTAATCTATTCTGGACCCGAGCCAGCAACTTCACTGCCTTACTGTGAAGCATACCAATTTTCTTGATAGTACAATGAAGGTCAATCAGATATTTTACGTTCAGCGTGATATCCTTGCTTATATACTCGATATACTAGAATTTTGTATCCATTATCTGCTTCTTCTAATCTGCGCTGCCACTTTCAATGACTTGCACATCCATATCCTCAGCTCCCTCTGTTGCACCACTCCCTTTAGATAGCGTCTCTAAAGAATACTCCCTCTGTGTTTACTAACCAAATTTATAATTTCACATTTTTTTGCATGAAACTTCATCTGCCAAGTCTGCCCGCTTTACCAGGATATTTATATCCTGCTGCAATTCATCACCGTCCTTTTTGCAGTTCACAATATTGCTAAGTTCCTTGTCATCCTCAAATTTAGAAATTGTGGCATCCTTCCAAGACTGTCATTAATATAGATCAAAAAGTTAAGCAATGGCCTCTGACACTGATCTCAGGCAAACATCACTGTTCTCAACCTTCCTCCAATCTAAAAAAAGAACCATTCGCCGAGAACCTCTTGACTGTTACAATGCCAACTTCACATCCATTCTCTCAAAGTCTCTTTGCTGTTGTACTGCACCATATCAAAGCCCACTGGGACTCCATGTGCACCAAATCAACGACATTACCCTCATTAATTCCATTCATTATCGCAAAAAGTTAAAAAACTTTACAGAAATCGGCCTTAATATATCTGTGCCTTAATTAATCAATTTTCTTCCAGGGAACGATTAATCTTGTCCCGGATCTAAAAATTGTACGATAATAATAACATTTAAAAATATTTGGACATGTATAGGGACAGGAGAGGTTGAGAAGGATATGGGTCAAACTCAGGCAAATGGGACCAGCTTAGAAGGTTTCTTGGTCGACATGATGAGTTGGGCTGAAAGGCCTGTTTCCGTGCCGTATAACTATGACACTTCCACCACCAAGGTTAAACTGACTAGCTTATTTATGCTCAGGGTTATCCTTACTCCCCTTTTGACCAAGAGTAATATTTGCCACTCTCCAGACCTCCAAGATCACCAACATATTCTAAGACCACCGGAAGATTAGGCTCAGCACCTCCGCAATTTCTTCCCATTCTTCTCTCGCAGAAAGAATCGCATCCTGTCTTGATTTATTAACCTGCTTTAAGTTCAGCCATCACTTTAAAAATTAATAGCATGGAAATATTTAAAAATATCAGATGAATCAATGATCTCCTCCACTATTCCTTTCTTTGTGTGTGAAGTATGCTAAGTATTCATTTAATCTCAACCTGCCCTCAGTAGCCATTTGCAAGTACCCATACGAGGCCCCGAAAGGCTCAATTTCTCCATGGACGATTCCTTTTATAATTTAGTTGCTTATAGAATAAGTTTGGATTCCCATTGGCTCTTTCCTCGCATACCGTTGTCACTTATTTCAGAGCTTTATTATCAGCACACAATTTTCTTATAAACCCGAAACGTCACCCATTTCTTTTCTCCATAGAGGCTGTCTGACCGCTGAGTTACTCCAGCTTTTTATGATTATCTTGATCGGCAGTCCCATCCTTCACACTTTCTTATCGACAACCAGTATCAATAATCAACTAACCTTAACCTTGGTTTACGAAAGAAGATGCAGTGTTGAAGTAGCTCAGTGAGTCCGGCAGCATCTCAGAAGAACATGGATAAGTGATACGGAGGGTCATGTTCTCTTGAGATGCTGCCTGACCCACTGAGCTACTTCAACACTGCATCTTCTTTCGTAAACCAACATTGCAGTTCCTTGTGCAGGAAAGAACTGCAGATGCTGGTTTAAATTGAAGGTAGACACAAAATGCTGGAGTAACTCAGGCAGCATCTCTGGAGAGGATGGGAGAGGATTTGGGTCGAGACCCTTCTTCAGACACCCTCCAGACGTACATATCTGTTTTACCTTTCCATATCCATACAAATGTGGCACTGGCAGGCATCCAGATATTGTTGCATAGAATAGCTCCAGAGAGGATGCATAATAAGGGGAAAGGTTAGAGGTTGTTCCTTTAAAACAGAGGAAGTTGAAAGATGCGAGAGAGATTTGCAAAATAACGAGGGTTTTGGACAAAGTCATTTGTGTGTCAGTATGGAGGGGTTGCGATCCACAAGAAAAGCACAGTAACTTGCAAAAACAATCAAGATAAAATAGAGTCATAGTTGTACAGCGTGGAAACAGGCCCTTCGACCCAACTTGCCCACACCGGCCAACATGTCCCATCTATACCAGTTGTGTGCAGTTTTGGTCCCCTAATTTGAGGAAGGACATTCTTGCTATTGAGGGAGTGCAGCGTAGGTTTACAAGGTTCATTCCCAGGATGGCGGGACTGTCATATGCTGAGAGAATAGTGCGGCTGAGCTTGTATACTCTGGCGTTTATGATTGAGAGGGGATCTTATTAAAACATATAAGATTATTAAGGGTTTGGACATGCTAGAGGGGGAAAACATGTTCCCCATGTTGGAGGAGTCCAGAACCAGGGGCCGCAGTTTAAGAATAAGGGGTGTCATTTAGAACGGAGACGAGGAAACACTTTTTCTCAGAGTTGTGAGTCTGTGGAATTCCCTGCCTCAGAGGGCAGTGGAGGCCGGTTCTCTGGATACTTTCAAGAGAGAGCTAGATAGGGCTCTTAAAGGTAGTGGAGTCAGGGGATATGGGGAGAAGGCAGGAACGGAGTACTGATTGGGGATGATCAGCCATGATCACATTGGTGGCTCGAAGGGCCGAATGGCCTACACCTGCACCTATTGTCTACACCAGTCCCACTGGCCATATCCCTCTAATCACAGTCCTATCAATGTACTAAATGTATAAATTGCCTAAATGTTTCCTAAACGTTGCAATAGTACCTGCCTCAATTACCTCCTCCGGCAGCTTGTTCCATACACCCACCACCCTTTGCGTGGAAAAGTAGCCCCTCGGATTCCTACTAATCTTTCCCCCATCATCTTATACGTGTCCTCTGATTCTCGATTCCCCTGCTCTGGGCAAAAGACTCTTTGCGTCTACCTGATTTATTCCTCTCATTATTTTTTTTACACCTCTATAATATCACCCATTCTCATGCTCCCCAAGGATTAAGTCCTAGCCTACTCAACCTCTCCCAAAAGCTCAGGTCTTCCAGTCCTGGCAACATCCTTATAAATCTTCTCTGCACCCTTTCCAGCTGGACAACATCTTTCTTATAACATGGTGCACAAAACTGAACACAATACTCTAAATGTGGCCTCACCTACGACTTATACAACTGCAACATGACCTCCTGACCTCCCACATTCCATACTAAATGCTCTAACTGATGAAGGCCAATGTGCCAAAAGCCTTTTTGACCACCCTATCCACCTGTGATGCGAATTTTAATGAACCAGGCACAGAGATCACCATCAAAACAGGGGGACACACAATTTCTTGGCAGCCGTGCACGCGCACACACTCGAGGCTTCAACCGTGTGCCCTGTAGACGGTAACATCGGGAGCTGACATGGTTGGTGACCGACTCTGAACTCCAGCAACAGCAGCTTCGTCCGCCCCGAATCGTGGGGCTTGAGTCGGCCGGCGGGGGCTTCAACATCGGGAGCATCGATCCCCTCGATGCAGCAGATTGATTTTAAGCCGCGCCTGGCGCTGATAGGCCCCGCAAACTGGCTGATTCAGCCCTTAGAAAGCATCTGATAAAGTCCGGATCACAAAACAGGGAGGGGGGGGGGGGGGGGGGGGATGGTCCCCCACGTCTTAAAGCACGGGGGATGTCCAGGATTTCCGCCGATGCAATGAACGATGTACCTATACTCCTGGTTTGCTGTACAAACCACAAAATTGTAAATTCACACTGATCTATATGGTATATCTGAACTCCTTACTTTCTCCATGACTTTGCAAATTGTGTTTACTGACTACATTACAATATGAGGAACAAGAAATAAATATGTGGCAAAGGGAGAGAAGTGGAAATGTGGTACATAAGCACACAATATTCTTATTATTTATCATGCAAATAGGTACACAAGAGCAGTCCACTGGAGTGGAAAAGGAATTGAGATTATTAAAATTACATTTGCAGAGGGTAGCCTTTGTGAACCACAATGAATATTAAGTGTAAAATTAAGTCCCAATTAAATCTTGCAGTTGGATGATAACATTAGCTTGTTTACCTTAACTTTGTGTTCTCTGGTATGCTGTTAATTCCCCAAAATCTTCTAATGTTTACAATCTGGAACATGGCTACATGGCAAGAGTTCCTGCTTCCTATTTCCTCCGATGAACATATGAAAACTTCCATTACAACAATTGTTTTTTTGTTTTTTTATAAACACTGCTTGACTTCAAGATGTGAATAAATTCATTTCTATTTCTGAAATAATGCTTTAAGTGGTTAAGTGATCATTGTGTCCTAGTATGAATTTGATTACAGAAGCAACATGAAGACGCTTAGTACTCACAAAGGAATTTAAAACCTTGCTATGAATTTCCAGTCTATTAGCAGTTCCTTAGGATGGGCAGAGATAAAAGGAACTACAGATGTTGCAATATTAAGCAAAGCACAAAGTGCTTGAGGAACTCAGTGGGCCAGGCAGCATCTGTGGAGGGAATAGACAATGTGATGATTCGGGTCAGGACCTCAAGATTGTCCTTTTGGGGAGGGAAGATTCAACATTTATATGCAGAAACATAGCTATTAACAGGGAAATTATTTGCGAGGGATGCCGGAAGTGTGCATACACGTAGAGGTTTTCTTTCACTGGTTTGACTACATCTGTTGTCCAAACTCAAAAAAGTACAACTAGTTGAACAATGTGTTGGAAGTTGCAAACTGTTTGCTGAATATTTAAATAAATAAATAAATAAACAGGCTGCATTTAAGAGAAGTTACCTCAAAATAATGTTCAGCTTCCTTAAGCCTTTCATGGGTTACAATTCATCACTCATTTCAATACTATTAGTCAATCTGATGCACTTCTGGACAACGTGAAAAAAAGGGTACTCAGCAGGTGAGGTAAGGTTAGAAGCCAAAGGAACAGAATACAGACACTTTTTGATCAACACTTAATATAATAAATTCTTGAGTCAGAGCCATCCCAGACAGAAGAATGTGATTACAGTGCAACAAATTCACACAAGCCGTTCCCTTGTACAGGTGGATATGATTTACTTTAAACACAAGGACAGGAAATGTCAAGATTTAGTATATTAATTAATTTTATTATTTCCTCCAGTGTTTTGGTTTAAGTATTGATAGAGGCAGATTTTCTTACCTTGTCCTGTATAGACCCACATTTGTCACGGTTTAGGTACAATTAACGTTCTTTGATCATCAGCATAACGCATACCAAGAACAATTGAAATTTGATACCATTATTGTCACTATCTTCCCAAAAACCTTTATGCCTTTTCTTCCATTATACGACAGTCACCATATTTCTGTTTCATCTTCAATGTGTTCTCAATTTATTAAGGTAGCAACACAAACCACTGACTTCTTTCAAATTCCTAAACCAGGTAGTGGAAATCTTCCATACAAAGAAGCTTCAGAGAGAATATATTGAGGATTGTACACATAAATGATGGCACTTATTTGACCTTTCCCCCCCCCGTATAAAACCAACACCATTGTCTCCACATAAAAGCACAATTAAAAAAACGTAATATCATTTTCCGCCAGCTAAGAGATTTCAAGAAAGCTCCACATCAAATTCTCTCACCCAAGCAAGCAAATTTCAAACAGAAGTTACACTTATTTTGTCTTAACCACAGATGCATAGTTCCAAACATTAACTTGGTTTCAATAGTTATAAACTGACACAAAACAAATTATTCTTATCATCTTTCCCCTCCAAGCACCTCAACATGATGTTCATATGAAGCCCCAAGCCTCTGTACTAAAATGTTCAACCTCAGAGGACCACATCTTGTCCAGAAAACAACACCACCTTCTCACTATTCTGAAGGATCTTAATCCAAAACATCACTTGGCCATTCTTTCCCCTGATGCTGCCTAACTCTTCCAGCACTTTGTGGTTTTCTAAAGATTCCAGCATCTGCAGTCTCTTGCGACTCCGGCAACATTTTTTGCTGGGATAACACAAATATTCAAGAGCGCACATAATAAAAGACGTGCAGGTTTGCAGGCTTATTGGCTTCTGTAAATTGCCTCCAGTGGGTAGGGCATTGAACTATTGTACGGGCTATTGATGGTTAGTGTGGACCTGGTGGGCCGAAGGGCCCGTTTCCACATTATCTCCAACCTAAACAGTACATCAAGTATCTATTTAGTATTTGCAGTATTTTAACTTCAAAGCATTTATCACTCTGCATATATCAATAATGACTAGTGAAGGTTAAGCAAAAACTAGGATAAACCCGTTTAACAAGCCTTTAAAGCAGTTACTATCATGATTCAAGATATAAAGATATCAGAGCAAAAATGTACTAAGACGTGTTTACACATTATAGATGCAATGATGTTTAACTTATCAAGTCAATCAGTTGTGCTTTTTTTTGTTTTGGGTCTCAAAATATTAATTGTTTCAATGATGCTATAAGTATCACATGTGCAAATGCAGAGTTAAATTCTTTACGTACAACATTAAAGTAATAATGGTCCGGCTAGGGCAAGAGAGGAAGGGCAAGGCAAGGATCTCATTGCACTTGTCAGACGACAACTATGCAGAATAAGTATTTCTAGGAAGAGATGTGGCCGGGGAACTTTCCATTGATTCACTAACATTCCTCCGAAGAAGTGAAGAATTTAGCAGAGAAACCTGCTCAGCGAATATTCAAAATAATATTGACTAACAGATGAAAAGCTTGTAAGTAGACCGAAATTAGGGAAGCTTTTCGTCCAAGTCATTACTCAAAATATGCACTACATACTTGTAAAATATTTTATGGAGAAATATAACACACCCTTTGATCACTCTTCTCTAGTCCAATTAATGGGAAGAACATTCAGTAGTCTAGACAACAAAAGGAAGAAGCTGTTCCTGAATTTACTGTTTTTTTGTCATTTCTGGGAGAGGGGAGAGGAAAGAGGAGAGGGGGGGGGGGAGGAGGGGGGGGGGGGAGAGAGGAGAAGGGGGGGGAAAGGAGAGGAGAGGGGGGGGAGGAGGAGAGGAGAAGGGGGGGGAAGGAGAGGAGAAGGGGGGGAAGGGAGGAGAAGGGGGGGAAGGGAGGAGAAGGGGGGAAGAGAGGAGAAAGGGGGGGAAGGAGAGGAGAAGGGGGGAAGGAGAGGAGAAGGGGGGAAGGAGAGGAGAAGGGGGGAAGGAGAGGAGAAGGTGGGGAAGGAGAGGAGAAGGGGGGAAGGAGAGGAGAAGGGGGGAAGGAGAGGAGAAGGGGGGAAGGAGAGGAGAAGGGGGGAAGGAGAGGAGAAGGGGGGAAGGAGAGGAGAAGGGGGAAGGAGAGAGAGAAGGGGGGAAGGAGAGGAGAAGGGGGTGGAGGAGAGGAGAAGGGGGGGGGGAGGACAGGAGAAGGGGGGGGGAGGACAGGAGAAGGGGGGGGAGGACAGGAGAAGGGGGGGAAGGAGAGGAGAAGGGGGCGGGAAGGAGAGGAGAAGGGGGGGGGAAGGAGAGGAGAAGGGGGGGAAGGGGGGGGGAAGGAGAGGAGAAGGGGGGAAGGAGAGGAGAAGGGGGGGAAGGAGAGGAGAAGGGGGGGAGGAGAGGAGAAGGGGGGGGGGGAGGAGAGGAGAAGGGGGGGAAGGAGAGGAGCGAGGGGGGGGAGGAGAGGAGGGGGGGGAGGAGAGGGTGGGGGGGGGAGAGGTGGGGGGGGAGAGAGAGGGGGGGGAGAGAGGTGGGGGGAGAGAGAGGTGGGGGGAGAGAGGGGGGGGGAGAGAGGTGGGGGGGAGAGAGGGGGGGGGGAGGGAGAGGGTGGGGGGGGAGGGAGAGGTGGGGGGGGAGGGAGAGGTGGGGGGGGGGAGGGAGAGGTGGGGGGGGGGAGGAGAGGTGGGGGGGGGAGGGAGAGGTGGGGGGGAGGGAAGAGGGGGGGAGGAGGAGGGGGGAGGAGAGGGGGGGAGGAGAGGGGGGGAGGAGAGGGGGGGAGGAGAGGGGGGAGGAGAGGGGGGAGGAGAGGGGGGGAGGAGAGGGGGGAGGAGAGGGGGGGAGGAAGAGGGGGGGGAGGAGAGGGGGGGAGGAGAGGGGGGGAGGAGAGGGGGGAGGAGAGGGGGGGAGGAGAGGGGGGGGGGAGAGGGGGGGAAGGAGAGGGGGGGAGGAGAGGGGGGAGGAGAGGGGGGAGGAGGGGGGAGGAGAGGGGGGGAGGAGAGGGGGGGAGGAGAGGGGGGGAGGAGAGGGGGGGAGGAGAGGGGGGGAGGAGAGGGGGGGAGGAGAGGGGGGGAGGAGAGGGGGGGAGGAGGGGGGGGGAGGAAGGGGGGGGGAGGAGGGGGGGGAGGAGGGGGGGGAGGAGAGGGGGGGAAGGAGAGAGAGGGGGGGGGAAGGAAGAGAAAAAGTCTATGTGGATGCTTTCCCAGACGCAGTAAAATATACATGGCGTCAATGGCGGGAAGTGTGATCTGAGCTACATCAACAACTCCACAATTTCTGTTGGTCTTGGGCAAAGCTGTTGCTAAAAAAAATGGATGGAACCCGATAGTATGCTTTCTACAGCACTTTTGCAGAAATTGGAAAGAACTGCTGAAAAAATGTCAAACTCCCTTCGTCTTCTCAGAAGTAGATTATGGTAATCGTTCCAAAAAGTAATGGAGTTGTAAATTGGGGGGGGGGGGGGGGGGGCTTATTGATCATGATGATCAATACTTAGTTGTCACTTGCACAAATAGGTTTCAGTGTTTCTATTACAAAAAGCAAGAGTACTCCACTCCAAGGTACTTTGGGATGTTCTGAAAGGAAGGTGCAAAAGGTACTTAGGAAATGCACCCTTGTCTTTTCAAAAAGCAAATATTTGACATTCCCAATTGAAGAGTGATTATTGGTCATGCAGTTATTTCTAGACAACAGGAAATTCAATCTCAATGTATGTCAGCTGTTTAAAAGTAAACGGGTCAGAGCCGATAATGTGGTACGCCTGCTTTGCTGCCAAGTTCTCCTTATTATGTTGATACCGAAACCACATGAGAACAAAGGCAGGCTTGCAAAATACATAAAGGTCACTTTCATAAAGGCAATTTTTAGCACAGCAAATTAACTCTGTAATGACTTGAAGGTGTGCTGAAAATGGGAAATAAGGAATTATCAATGTAAATCTTGGTTAGTCCGACAATATGATTTAAATTTTAAACATTTCAAATACCAGAATTAATTATCCATCCTTGCTCGAGAAAGACATTTGAAAAAGCAAGTGTTTTTTTTTTTGAAGGCGGCACAGTGGCCCAACTGGAAGAGCCACTGCTTTACAGCTCCAAAGACCCAGGTTCGATCCTAACCTCAGGTGCCGTGTGGAGTTTGCACTTTCTCCCTGTGACTGCATGACTATTCTCTGGGTGCTCCAGTTTCCTCCCACATCCCCAAGATATGTGGGTTTGTAGGTTAATTGGCCTCGAAAATAGCCCGAATGTGTCAAGAGTGGATGAGAAAGTGGGATAACATGGAACCAGTGTCGGGGTGTGCTCGGTGGGCTGAAGAGCCTGATTCCATGCTGCATTTCTCCAAGCTAAACTGAGATGGTATTTTGGTATCCACCACAGCAGCGTACCAGATTAGATGAGGGCAGTTTTCCTTACCCAGACTATCCAGTAATTCTGTTACTGAGGCTAGCTACAAATCTAATTTCATTTAACTGCTGAATTTGGATTCCATAAAACAGCAGGCTAGGATTTGAGCTTCTCTCTCTGGATCTACTGTCCCCAACGTTGGCTGCTATTCCTGTAGCTTAAACACTCCACTGCCAAACTCTTTTCTTCACTCAGTGGCTGCTCAGTCGTAAATTTAAAAAAAAATTATTGGTTGATGTAACACTCCTTTACACTTCTGGCAAATACGTCATTCATGGATTTTTATAACTTCAACATATTCCCTTCCACACACCGCACGGAAACCTTGGGTGGGGTGCAAAGTCTCCAGAGGTTTCCGTTCAGGTTTCCTAAGTGGGACAGGGGCATAAGGCAGAGACAAATATTGAAAATTGTTTCCCAGCACTATATGATAAAGTATTGAGTTCATGTCCACACTAAGAATCTTATGGCACAAAGGAAAGCCATTCAGTGACAAGAAGCTAACCATCCAACCATGCTGAATACTTTACCACAGGTTACAGGACTACTGAACTGCATGACCAAGTATTATTACGCAAGTGTGGCGAAGGATTTTGTCTCTAAACTCAAAATGTAGTGACAAAAGTGGCCATTTTGCTGAGATGATTCTGAAAGCGGAATTCTGCCATTCTTTATCATTGTGTCAAAATGGCAATGATTTCATGCACATTCTCTTCCAAAGCCAAGTAATGCCAAGTCAAAGGGACTACACAACTTCCTTCACGAGTAAGCCGAATCAGCACACAAATATGTCACACCAGCCCATGACGTTTTGATTCTAGTGTGACAAAAAGTTAGTGCATGTTGTTAATTTGAGTCGAATGACTAATATATGCTATTAATTCAAACATGAACTAAAAGCACTCCCAAGGCAAACCAAAAATAAAAATTAAACTCAAACACCACTTATATTGTAGCGATTAAAAATGTTTTTATCAAACATCTCCCTATGCTGAGATTCACCTCTCATTTGGCCACATTAATTTGGTAATTAGGTTATCAAATTAAAATCAGGAATCGATTTAAGATTATGCTAAAGAACTTTATGCAATAAAATCATAATTGGACTTACACTTTGGGTCAAGCGGCGGCATCTATAGTTGGAAATGCTCAATTGTTCAGGTCATTGATAGATGCTACGTGGGCTGTTGAGCACATCCAACGGACAATTTTATTTTGGATTCAAGCATCTGCCGTTTTTGTTTTTGAACATCAGGGAATATTCTCTCGAAACAGGAAATTTTCATTGCATCTGGACTTCATTCGATTCAAGCTACTGGTGATCAAATAGCACTTTGAAAACACTGCATTATATTTGTTATGTTCAACACTACTTGAAATGGTAGCCCAACCTATCACTTGATATGCAGTACATATAATAACGACTCCATCAATCTCATTGCCAAGTCACATTTTTAACAGCTGACTGATTAAAAGAAAAGCTTGATCGATATGCAATTTACACTATAGCACATTAAAAACTCATCTCTCTGCAGCCGGGAGCATGAGTTTTTTTTTAAGCTATGTAACAATCATTTGGATAAAGCTAGGCAGATGAGATCATCAGGCAAAGCTTTGCTGATAGGCCAAATATTATCTACCACCCTCCAAGCTTCCATGGCTGAAAACTTCAACTTTTCATAATAGATCAAAAGAACCCAAAAGGCACGGCTAGAAATTGCAGCTTAAATCAGCTGCATTTCTGTCAATTATTTTTCATTTGTGATAATTTTTATTTATTTTTTATTTTTTTTTTACACATACTAGTTTTATCACACCTAACATCAGAACTTTACTGACAGATGTTGACAGACCAAACTGTGGTTTCTCAGTAACATTTGATTGATCAAAATACTGGTTCTGATGAAATATCCACAACTGAAACATGAATTCTGCATCCACTGATGCTGCCTGGCCAGGTACTTCCAACAGTTTTTATTTCCAGTATTTGCAGTTTATGAATTGCGGCTAAAATATATAGCAGCAGATATATGATTTTCTAAAGATACCTTCCCAGATATTGGTCAAATTCTGAAAAATTGAAATTCATACTAGGATTTATAAACATCTGTGGCTAGACTGCAACTTGCTGCATGGGAATCTAGAAGGAGAGTGCCTTCCAGAACCTCAGGATCGTGTGCATTTTTACATGAATTAAGAACATGTTTGCCACTCAGGAAGATGGTCAATAGTGCATTATTGTCACATATACAAACACAGAGTGATTTTTTTCCCATGCTGTAAGCACAATCCCTGATTAGCAAAGTCTACAGAAATAGTCCACCACGACGGAATGCAAGAAGCGCCAAGTCCAGTGCACACTCTAGGTATTATCAGCGGCGCCCGATTCAGGTGATCCCAGGCTGCTGTGGGGCCTCCAGCCGTCGCCTCCTTGGATGTCTGGTCTGCGGAGGACAAGCAGGGGCTGGCTTGGAGGCTTCCACCCCCAGGTTGCTAATGATTGCTGCTCAAGGTATTGGGACATTTCTCTCACCATCCCTTTGCTTTATTTCTAATTTAAGAGCAGTACATTAGTACATTACAACATCTAACCTTTAGAATGAGAGGAAGCTGTAGAGTGGGTCGGGAGGGGCAGTACAAGTATGTTTGACATATCTAAACATGGAAATTTAAGTAATTGAAATATCTAACATGTAACACCAACACTGATAAACACGATATTTATTCTGCACTAATGTCCTATTAAACAGAAAGAATAGAAAGCAGTAGCTGGAAGAACTTTGGGTATTAATTAGATCTCCTCACTCGTGAGTACTGTGGAAAATCAGCATCTGATAATAGTGCCCCCAACTGCTGGACAGATACATCAACTGCTGAGCCTCAAATATACCTTTGCATTTAATAAAAGGAAGAGCTCCCAACTGAAGTGAGAATGACTCAAAAGATACACTGGTTTCCCAGTATGTTCCATTAATTCTCTCGACATATTAAACAGGCAACTGCAGTCATCAACTCAAGATAAAATTCACATCTAAGTGATAATTGTGAAAGCATCCTGAATGCATCTCTAAAATTGACTTTCTTTGTCCAGGATCCCACTCTTTTCAGACGAAGTAGTAACTCAATTACTTCCATTTCAATTTAATGCAAAATATTTTGTGCTAAAACTATTTTCCTACAATGAAGAGAACAAAAGATTAAGCGGAACCGCTCTATTCATTCCACAAACATGATCTCAAACGTTGTACTTAAATTTTCCATCCCACCATTATTTTGATCAATGCACCAACAAGGCTCAAAATAAACTTGAGGAACCACACTTCATTTTCCAATTAGGCACAATAAAACCTGCAGAATCGGAAAAAAATCAGCAATTTCAGGCAATCTCACATTCACGTTTGGCCAGTTTTATTTCTGTGACCTCTTGTCGTTCTCAGGTTTCATTTGTCTCTTATTCATACTTCCCAGAAAATGACTTTTGTTATTCATCAGTCTTTACTTCCACTACTTGGATCACTCTTAATCCTCATTGCCTCCCTGTGCTTCTCCCCACCTCTGCTCCTTCCTTTGCAACCACGTTTATTTCCTTTTCAAATTTTTCCATATTCTGTTGAAAGGTAATTTATCAGTAAAATATGTTCCTCTCTACACAGATACAGCCTGACCCGATGAGTAATTTCAGCTATTTTTAGTTCAGGTCTCTGTATGCTCTTGCTGTTCTTGTTTAAAATGTACCAAAATCCATAAGGCTCATGCCTTAAAACTCTATTCTGTTAGAGCATTACATTCTACTTGTGATCAACACACATCTAATGTACAGTATCCTCAATCTCTATTCTAAATCTATTTATGATGACAACATCATTTTGATCTGGAAATGTATACAAGTCACAGTCATTTATTCCATTAAAACATCATTGGCAAAACATTCTGATGTTTACACAGACAGAACTCTCTAATTACACAGTGCAAACATAAACTAGTATTAGTAAGTGTCTGCAGAATTTCAGGCACCACCTCACCTCCCTTTAGAGTCAAGCACGTCTGCTGGAGCAGAACATTTATTTCCAGAGTCCAATTGAGAAGAGACTTTAATCATTTGTGGGATCAAAACATTTCTAGAATTTATGGCCCTACAAGACAAGTAGATAATCACAGATAGTAAATACTTCATTTGATCATCACTATGATAAATGTGGTAGGTCAAATGTGTTATTTTATTCACTACTCAACCAGGTGCATCCTTTTGTAGTCAAAAAACGATTTAGTTCAATTATTATGGGAATTCAATGGGGCACGACATGGCATTGGAAGCGTGCGGAGCCTAATACTTGTACTTTGTGCAACTAAAATAACTAGTTTTTACAATTCAACATTTAAAAGACATTTGGACAGATGCATAGATAGGAAAGGTTTAGAAGGATATGGGGCCAAATGCCGGCAGGTGGGACTAGCGTAGATGGGGTATCATGGTCGGCATGGGCAAGTTGGACAAAGGGCCTGTTTCTGCGCTGTGTGACTCCATTGGGCATTTAAAAAGCATTGATTGACAACATTCTGTGAGATTTCACAAAGTTGAAAACAAACTTAAGATGCCAAACTAAATGATGTTGGGATTAGTGACCAGAAGATAAATGGTTTTAGAGGATGGAAAAATAAATGGCTGAGTTGAGAAGTTTAGGAGGGGAATTCCAGATAATGGGGTCTAGACAACTGGAGGAAGTGTAATCACTGGCCAAAGTCAGAAAAAGCCGAGAAAAATGTAATCAAATTGTTATGAAGACAACGTGCTCCTTCCTAAGGCATATCCATACAGTGTGGCAGGAATCATGTTACTAGCAATGGGAAAAAAAGACAAAGATAGAGAATTCATCAAGACGCAAAATGTCATCTATCCAAAATTTCACTAATGTTCTGGCTAACATGGCTCACAACCAATGTTAACCATATGTTAACCATATCTCCTTTCCCATGTACTTGTATTGGTTTATGTCACGTGTACCAAGATACAATACTGCCCAACCTACTGAGTGTTTGCAGCATTCCTACCTTTATGTCAGATTTTCAGCATCTTAGTATTTTTTATTAATTGATTTAATTATGTTATAGCTAGAAAGATAGGTGTCAATAATTTTTTTTAAACTCCCTCTTTGATTTAAAAGATATAATTGGCAGCAGATAACTGTAGAATTGTGCTTAACTTTCCTGGGTTAGTATGGTTTAGAATCACTGTGGTCACAACCCATTGGGTTGCTGCTACTTAATTTAGAAACATAAAGCACGAAATAAAATACTCATGAATAATCTTATGAAATGTGATCTGTCTCATTCTGCCAACTGGTTACATTAAAAAGCTTCTGTGGAGAAATGGATAACCCTACTAAGCACTTTGCAGAAAATACGTTTAAGTTATCACTACAATTTTTAATCTGAAACTCGTGTGAATAACATATCCATTAATTTTGCTGCACTGAAATACAGCCCACAATGAAATGATTCAGGAAGATTGGTCACATACTCTGAAACTGTCCACCTGTTGAGGGGCACTGTTACTTAAAGGACATGTAAAGGTACATTAGGGTTGAATTAGCTAACCTTGTGTTAAATAAAACTTGCATGCATCATTAGAATCCATTACTCAGCATTTATAATAACAGTATTGATTGTTTTTTAAAAGATTCAATTCTATGAAAGTGTGCTTATTAACAGAACTTTTCATGGCCATGCATCCGCACCCAACCAAGTTACATAGCTAGCGTTGTTAATATTTGGTTAGAGATGTATACCCGATTTATGCATATCTGACTTATTAAATGCGGCTTCATTAAATATTCTCAAATTCTTCTCCTTGAGAAGCTGGGAAGACAATAGATGTTGGAAATGAACAGCAAACCCCCCCCCCCCCCGACAAATCTGACCCACTGGAGAAATTAAAGCTGGGTTTACCTCGCCCCCCCCTCCCCTCCCCCCCACCTCTCTCCCCCCATCTATTTCCCTTACTAGTCAAGATTTTAACACCTTGCAGAGATGCAAGGGACTGCAGATGATGGAATCTTGAGTGAAACACAAAATGCTAGAGTAACTCAATGGGACAGACAGCATCACTGTAGGACATGATAGAATATGATTAGTTTCACTATCCGTTTGATTAATTTTACTGATTGTATGCCTCCTTGTCACCTTTACCTCAGCTAACAATTAATCATTCTACATCTCCTTATCATTGCCTGCTTTGATTTGTTGTTTTCACACCTTACTCTTCCATATCTCTAGATTTCCTCTCCCCTGACTCTGTCTGAAGATGGGTCGCGACCCAATACGTCACCCATTACTTTTCTCCAGAGATGCTGCCAATCCCGCTGAGTTACTCCAGCATTGTGTCTATCTTCAGTGTAAATCAGCATCTGCAGTTCTTTCCTACATAGTATACTTATAGATCTCTTCTTTCAGAAATCTAACAACACACCAACTGTCTTTAAAAAAAAACCATGCCCAAACTATAACTTTATTTATTTATTTATTTGTTATTTCTGCAAAGACAAATGCCAAATACCGTGAAACTCGAATCTATAAAATCAGAGGCATTAACAAGTTCCATTCAGCAAAATGCATGCAATAGAACCAAAAATATCTCTTATTAACAGCACATTTAACCAAAATACCAATGTCCAATGAAATGCTTTCATATATGACATGATTCTGGATAAATAACTTTAAAAATCAACCAGATATGAGTGGCCAAAGGGAAGCGTGACTAAGCCAGTTCCTATGTTTCACCAGCTGAATAATCGATAGCCTATGAAACATGAACATGGCGCCGCATACTTTCGAAGCTAATATCCATTACAATGCATTATTTAGTCCTCCAAATCTAATGCATAGTATGTACTTTTGTCATCTAAAAGCATCACATTTGTTTTATTTTTAACTCAAGAGGCTACAAGATATTATAAAACAAGTAGATTGCAACACACTCTCTAGCACTCAAATACATAATGATTTAGTACAAAATGGTAACCAAAACCTCATCAGGTTTTGGTTACACCACATAGATGTGAATTCAGTTGCCTTTAATTTAAAGGTAATTTGGCTCCAGGGACTGAGAGAACAAGCCTCCCAGCAAAACTTACATGAGTAGGCTAAGCTGATTGGAACACTAAGGGGAGCACTTGCATTGAAGATGTACCTTATGTGCCACGGTTATGGTTACCTTGTATTACAGATTAATTTATTATACATTTATCTGTGCTGTTGTGTTAATGGGCCTGTTAAGCTGTAGCAAATGTATTTTTCCACTGCCGATACATATCACAATTAAATACTCTAGGCTCTTATGTTTGTGCCTCACCAGTCAAAGTTTTTGGCAAGGCATGCTTCATAACCCGAAAATACCTGGCCCGCAGGCGTATTTTTCTCTTCTTCCGAGGACCTCCGACATCCAGAATCTCGGAACAAGCGCACAGTGAGCGCAGCAAAACCAAAGATCTTTGGGTAAAACTACGACCAGCCGTGGCGAAAACTGACTGTGCCCCAAAAACCCTCCCTCCCCTCTGCTAAACGGCCAATCACAGCGCGGTTCAGTCGAGATAAGGGACAGTGAACGAAGTGCTGTGATTAGCCGCTGAGCGGGCACCCGCGCCCCGAGAGAGAGGGAGAGTGAGAGCGTCGGCCGAGAGAGAGCGTGTGTTGGGGGTGGGGTGGGGGGGGGGGGGGGGGTTAGCTGCGTCGGTTTCCTCCCACGTCACCAAAGATGTGTAGGTTTGTAGGTTAATTGACTTCAGTAACATAGAACTAGTATGAAGAGGTGATCGAGGGCGTGAAATTGGTGGACCACAGGGCCTGTTTCCATGCTGCATCTCTAAACTAAAACTGCAAGATTCCAAGCTAATCTTTCCCCAGCATATTTATTCTTGAACCCATAAAATTTACCCTTTATGGAATCCCAAATTCGGTCCACTGCCATGACCTGCACACCATAAGCAATTAATTGATTAGGAAGAGGATGATCTTATCGACACAAACTGTCAAGTACAGTGCGTGAACTCTCTCCATTTTCCCAACTCAGGAACAACTGAGTACAGTTCACACTTTTAGAACATATGTACCAAAGATTTGTTGAAGCCGCAGAGACCACTCCCTCCGTAACTCCCTGGTCAATTTGTCCCTTCCCACCCAAACCAACCCCTCCCCTGGTACATTCCATTGCAACCGCAACTTCTCGCTTTACCTCCCCCCTTGACTCCATCCACAGACCTAAGCAGTTTTTCCAGGTGCGGCAGAGGTTCACCTGCACCTCCTCCACCCTCATCTATTGCATTCGCTGCTCTAGGTGTCAGCTGCTCTACATCGGTGAGACCAAGCGTAGGCTTGGCGATCGCTTCACCCAACACCTCCGCTCAGTTCGCAATAACCAACCTGATCTCCCGGTGGCTCAGCACTTCAACTCCCCCTCCCATTCCGAATCCAACCTTTCTATCCTGGGCCTCCTCCATGGCCAGAGTGAGTCCCACCGTAAATTGGAGGAGCAGCATCTCATATTTCACTTGGGTAGTTTACATCCCAGTGGTATGAACATTTTCATACAACTCAGCAGCATCTCGGTGATAAACTTTATTTTATATTAAAATAACACTTTAATAAAAACCTGAATAGCACAATAAAATATAATTCACGAAGTCCCAAATGTAATAATTTGGTCATTTTCACAATAATGGCTTGATCAAGGTTTTACAAGCACCTCTCGGTCTTTAGGATAGGCATATGGAAATGCACAGAATGGAGGGATATGGATCACATGCAAGCAAGATTAGTTTAATTTGGCATCCTGCTCGGCACAGACCGAGGTTCCCACCATTGTGGGTTGAAGGGACAGTTCCTGTGCTGTACTGCTCTATGTTCTATGTTCAACACAGGAGCTGTAATTACACAAAGTAGTAATTAGCTCATTCATTCTCAACCAAATAATCTCTATTTTAGTTTTAATTAAAACATTAAAATTCACTAGTTCCTTGGGTTCAATATTTTGGAAACCAATGCAGGCAACACCTATGTTATGGAAATTAGTCCTCACTGAATTCATAAATAACTGGTAAAAAAATTGAGATATGGAATAAAGTTGCATTTTCAAGAGAGTCCAGAGTGTTTAATTGTCATGTGCACCTAAAAACGAACAAAGTTCTTACTTGCAGCAGTATAACTGGTCTGTAAACGCAGTACTCAGATATATTATACACAAAAAAGTTCAATATATCGGGCAAGAAAAGCCCAAAGTCCTTCGTGCAACAAAGAACATTCGTATTTCATAGCTTAGTTGGTGTTTGTAGTGTTCAACAGGCTTCTTCAAGGTTGTTGGGAAGAAGCTGTTCTTGAACCAGGTGGGAAAGACTCCCATACCTTCTTCCTCGTGGCAGGAGTGAAACGAGAGCATAGCCTGGGGTGGATTCTTGATGATGCTGGCTACCTTTGAGGAGGCACTTCCTATGGATCTCTTTGATGGTAGGAAGGTCAGTGCCAGTGATGGACCGGGTAGTTTCCACCCCTTTTTGTAATCTCCTTTGAGTTGACGAACCAGGCTATGATGCAAACGGTCAATATGCACTCTACTATACACCTGAAGTTCAAAAGTGTAATTGTCGACATACCAAATCTCCTCAATCTTCCAAGTAGAGGCATTGATCAGCTTTCTTTATGATTGCAATGTGTTGGGCCCAGGACAAATCTTCAGAGATAAGCATGCCCAGGAACTTGAAAGTTGACGACTCTCTCCACCACTAACCCGCTGATGAAGACAGTTTGTGAATTCTCAGCCTCCATCTTCTAAAGTCAACGATTAGTCTTACAGACTTTGAGACCAAGACACCATTCAATCAGACAATCACTCCCCAGCCAATATTAACTGTAGTGACTGAGGCATGTCAACTTACTCCTCTTGGACGCTGATATTATTCTTACCATTTAAAGGCAGATGCGAACTGCAGACCTCAGCAACAAGAGGTTGAATACAAACCCCGGCCAGTTGGTCTTGAGAATGCAGTCAGGTACACCATCAGGTCCAGACACTTTCAGAAGATTCACCCTCATCGAGGATAGTTCATTGAAGGCTTCTGGTTGGGTATCACTTGGATGATTTTGGCAGGAAAACGCTCCTCCATATATTTCCTTATGAAGTCTGTAACAACCATGGCGGCACGGTGGCGCAACAGTAGAGTTGCTGCCTTACAGCGAATGCAGAGCCAGAGACCCGGATTCGATACTGACTACGGGTGCTGTATGTACAGAGTTTGTACGTTCTCCCCGTGATCTGCGTGGTTTTCTCCTAGATCTTCGGTTTCCTCCCACACTCCAAAGATGTACAAGTATGTAGGTTAATTGGCATGGTAAATGTAAAAATTGTCCTTAGTGGGTATAGGAAGAGTGTCAATGTGCGGGGATCGCTGGTTGGCGCGGACACAGTGGGCCGACAGGGCCTGTTTCCGCGCTGTATCCCTAAACTTATGATTTATTCGTTCAGGTTTGTTGCAAAGTCCTTGAACATCACCCAATCTATCGACTCCAAGCAATCCCGGAAACGTTCTGCTGCCTCCCCTGACCAGCACTGTGCAGTCCTCCCCTCAGGTGCTCTTCAGTCACTGCCAAGACACAAGATGAAGGACCACAGGCAGGTGGTCTGATTCCCCAAAGAGAGGGCAAGGGAGGGTGCAGCGGTGTAAAATGGAAGTGGTCAAGGATGCTTGATCCTCTGATGCTTGTGTTCTTCCTCAAAAATTGTGTTCTTCCTCAAAAATTATGATGTGGAAAAAAATATTTCCAAATCATTAGTTGCTTTCAAAAATTCCAATATATTATTTCAAAGTACGAATGAGAAAACAATACAACATGTCGAGTGCACTATGCAGATTCTTCTGAGGTGGCAGCTGAGACCAAAGGTTTCTTTAAAATGAGAATACATTTTGACAAATGCACAATTGGCAATCACAGCCAAATGTCAAAAGACCCACCAAGAACAAAGGTTGCTCACTGCTATACTCAAATACTCATTAGTTATTTTGGTACCCAAATCATAACATTCACAAACTCATTCGCTCAAAAGTATAACAAATTTGACTGATATTCAATGTCACAATTTTGCTACTTACTCTCATCCATAGGCCATTCCACGTCAAAGCAAAGCCATCGTATCAGCCTCATTCCCCCTGCCATTATTTTTCTGCACCTTTGCAAGTTAAACCCATCAACTCCCCTTTTGATTATTTTGTCACTAGCACAAGCGGTGATTTACAGTAGCCAATTAAAAGGTATGAAATCTTAACAGTCGTTGCCATGGAAATTCTAGTGGTGTAATCTTAGCCAGACTAAAGCAGTAATTTTCTCTTCCATACAAACAGTAAAATCATAAATGGTGCTCATCTTAATTCCCAAGAATTCTTCAAAGAATGATTCATCTTTATTGTATGTAATCATAACCTATAGAGGCTATTGGGCTCCCATTTGCATCACTCTAATTCACTGTGGACATATCAATTTCTTAAGTAGTCTTCCCTTTTGAGGATAACTTGCTTTTACTCCCCTGGAGTGGAAACTGCCTGTGATTATTCATTTCACGAGGTGGGACTGCATGACAGTGACCACCCAGGCTTGGCAGAGCAAGCATTGGTCTAATGGCAAGGGGGATCCAAGGATTAGATTTGCTGCACAGGCACATTCCCTTGTTCTTGGTACTTCTGCACCTTCCTACCCTGATACTCTCAATCTTCATTTCCCCTGCAATTCTCTCAACCCCATGGTCCCATTCTCCCCTGCTTTCTCGGTTGATTCCTCATGCTCTCCAATCAAACCTGCCACCTTAGCCACTCCACACTCCGTCAGCTGGCCACATGACATTTTCCACTTACTCCGTCTGGTATCACTCACCCTCTTCAGCTCTGCTCCCCAACTGCAAATCACCTGGCACAGCTGGTAGTGTGCTGCCTCGTAGCGCCAGAGAGATTTGGTTCAATCCTGATCTCGGGTGCTGCCTGTGCAGAGTTTGTACGCTCTCCCTGTAACAACGTGATTTTCCTCCGGGTGCTCTAGTTTCCTCCCACAGCTCAAAGACATGTAGGCATGTAATTAAATGGCCTCTGTAAAATTGCCCCTAGTGCGTGATAATAGACGTGTGCATGGCTGTTTAATGGTCGTGGAATCGATGGGCTTAACAGCCATTTCCATACTATATTTCTAAAACAAACCTTGCCTCCACCATCAAATCAAAAAGCCACTGCGCCAAGCCCAGACCATCCAAACCTTTCTCAGAAAACCTCAGCAGAATCTTCAGCTGCCTGCTCTGGTATCAACAGATCAGTCTATTAATGCTCCGCAGATGAGTTGATGGGTTCCGGCAAATGGATGCAAATCCTTAGCCATCATATTAAAGGGAGGCACGATATCTAATAATATTTGAAAAGGTGGGTTGGTAGTACTCAGGTCAAGCAGCATCTGTTGAGATGAAACATGTCAGTTCTGATGAAAGGTCGTTAACATTGAAATTTAAAAAGCAAATATGCACTTAAGATGCAGGGAAGGGCGAGGTCGAAAAAGAATTAAAATAATGGTATGATTGGATAGAGACCAAGAGACCACAAAGATAGAGATGCCAGCTGAGAAAAAGTAGTCAGTAGTCTTACCAGCAGCTGATCTGTCTACTTGATATTTTCACATTTAAATTTTTTAATTTTTTTTTTAAACTTTAGTTCTGATGAAAGGTCAACCTTAAATATTAAAGGGCCTGTTCCACTTTCACGACCTTTTTTATTTGTGGATATTTTTCATCAGACTAGAAAAACATCCCGACCTACTTGATGCCACTAGTACCTACGACTAGCATCACGACCTACCTACGAACTCGTGACGACCATGCTGCAAGTATGAGTCAAGGGCAAATTCGGCAGAGGTCATGCAAGTGGGACAGGCCCTTAACATATTCTCTTGAGATGCTGCCTGATCTGCTGAGCCTCTCCAGTCTTTCTTGGTTTTATTTGATGTCCAGCCCCTTAAGTATTTTTTTATTTCTTGATGATATTTACTCTACAAGGATTACCAACATTCAGCTCCTTGACTTCATAATTACATACGATCTAAGTTGTCACAATTTAGCAAATGCCCAAGCGCGTCAGTGGAATTGAAGGAACCGCAAACTAACTTCAACTGCACTGTGCATTACCAGCAGGTTTAACCTCGATAAGGTAACATCACCAAATCACCATTTTAAATACTGAGTACAATTCAACCGTAAAAACACGGATATCCTTTTGCAGTGCATGCAGAGCAAATATGCCTGAACTATCATAGTGGCTTATAAACATCTTCACAATTAAGGTAGAACAAATTGTTCTACCTTATCTCTTAAAGATAGCGGAGTCAGGGGATTGGGGAGAAGGCAGGAACGGGGTACTGATTGGGGATGATGAGCCACGATCACATTGAATGGCGGTGCTGGCTCGAAGGGCCGAATGGCCTATTCCTGCACCTATTGTCTATTGTCAAATGCAGCATAACTCACTACCTCAATCCATAGATTCCAAACATTGCATTTTAAGTTTGTGTGCGTCACAAATATTTTTCCATACTACCAGAAGTCAATTAACTGCACAAATCATGTATTTGTAGTTAGCAAGAATAGGTGTGGCATCTGCCCAAGGGCAATGTATGACACCGATGAAGTAATGGGTTTTTAAAATAGGTTTACAAGCTTCCATCAATATTTTGGCAAGAGCACAACCTTGTGCAGTTATGCACACAACCCTCACACATACATCAAATATTGGGCATTAAAAAGAGAATTTAAAAGCACTGATCAGATCCTCTAAGTCTACTTCCATTCGGGTATGGTACATTGTTGTATTATACCAAATATGGTCACAGCATGCATAATGTAGTTACAGAATGTACTGTTAACAGTTCACCAATTGAGCAAGGAATAACGATAACACCTTCACAAACACATGGAAGATTTCTTCCTTTCTTACAACCACTTTACTGGACATAGTACCACTCTGGATCAGAATCCTGGAATTCCCCACACCTCAAAAGTATTGCAGCCCATAGTGACCTATCTTCAACCGCTGATCACAGAAAGGGAAATGTGCTAATTATGTGGTCATCACGACATATGTCTGATTAAACCAAAACACGAGACAATGGCATTAACTGATCCTCGCAGACAATGCCTACCCCACAATGGACAGCACATAGCCTCCGCTCAATTATTTGTCATAATGAGCAGCGGGAGGTCAAGAATCACAAATCCATAAAGATGTGTTATGTCATATCAGCGAGGTACATCTGATTTTTTGGTAAATAATCTTAAGGATCAGCCAGACATTCTCCGGTCGACATATTCTATAATTAAATGCATATTTTTGTGAACTTTTGTTGTATGTACAATGCCTTTTCTCAATCATTTGTCTTTCTTACTAACTAGAGTTGCTGGAAAGCACTGCCAGGAGTCACATTGGTTAAAAACTAGGACTTCTGGTTGAATTTATTTGGCTGAAAGAGATATCAATGGACACCATTACTGAAACACAGCCAAGTATAAGATGAGGTATCATCACAAAAATTAAGGGTTTAATGTGCACCCTGAAAATGTCAATTAAGGCACAAGCACCTGGCATATTTAATTAAGGCTTGGAATAAGTTTAGTCCATTAGAAAATGGATGTACAGTCAAACAAGGAGGTAAAGTTGAGAATATATTACAAATATAAAAGTTCCATACCTGAACAACTGTTGAAATCCATTTAAGCTTTCCAGTTCCAAGTGGGAAACTAAGATTTGCAATGCATTGGATTCCACTCAATGCAACAGTCTTTTAAGTTCAGTAGAACATCCACACTTTTCAGAAAGTCAGGTTGAGTGCTACAATCTTTCTGTTCCTAACCTTGTATTTTTCATCCAATCTCAGCTTACATTTTTCAAACCATTTTCTCATACTTTCTCATCAGCATCAGATTTGAATCTCAATCCACTATGTTACAATGTTTCGGCTTCAGAGCGCTTAAACAATAGAGAGCTTAGTGGCATGGTGGCAAGATAACAACCTCTCCCTCAACTTCAGCAAAACCAAGAAGTTGGAAATTGACTTCAGTGTGGAGTACACAATCCAGTGGGCATCAGTGGTGCTGGTGTGCAGGTGGCTGAGATCTTCAAGTTCACATTTATTCAACCTCCTAGGTGTAAACAGCACTACAACAACTTGTCCTGGTCCAACCTTGTCAACTCTATGGCTAAGAAAGAACATCAATACTTTCATTTCCTCATAAACTTAAAGGGATTCAGCTCGTCTCCAATAACACGTACCAATGTTTTACAAATCCACTGTTGAAAAAGCATCTGATTCAGATGCACCACAGCTTAGTGTGGGCAGCAATTGTTTACCATTTCCTCAGGCAGCTTGTGCCATATACACATCACCACATGTGGAAATAGGTTACCCCTCAGGTTTCTTAAACCTATGCCCTCTAGTTTTAGATTTCCCTTCCTGTGGCAATTTACTTTATGTATGTCCCTCGTGATTTTATAAATCCACATAAGGTCATCCCTCAGCTTCCTATGCTCAAGTTAAAACAAGTCCAAGTCTATCCAGCCTCTCCTTAAAAGTACCATCCTCAAACATGTTTTTTAACAGCGTTTCTAGTTTAGACATCCATAGCAGGGCCACTAGTACTCCAAATGTGATTTAACATGGCTTGTACAGATGTAATACAAGGTCTCACTAATGTACTCAACAGCTTGCTGGAGTGGAGAACTCAGTGGGTCAGGCAGCATTGTTGGAGGGAAATGGACATTTGACATTTTGGGTCAGGACCCTTCGAGACTACAGCCTCGTCTCTAATGTCCTCAATTAATTGACTAATGAAGCAAGCATGACAGTCTTCTTTATCACCATGTCTACCTGTATCGCCACTCTTAAAATTATGTATCTGTGCCACTAGGTTTCTCTCTGCTTTACTGTTTCGCTTGACTTGGTTTGTCTCACCAAATCGCGACATCTAGTATTTATCTGAATTAAATTTAATTTGCTATTCTTCAGCCCGGTTGATGAGATAAAACTTCATATGGGGTATAATAATAATATATTTTATTGTCATTGCACATCAGTGCAATGAGATTTAGTATGCAGCTTCCAACCGATGTAAAAGAAAAGTAAAATAAATAAATAAGCTGTGTGACGTGACCATCCGAGGGAGACAGTCCAGGGGGGGATGGGGGGCACTCAGCAGGGCCGGTTCAGAGCCGCTATAGCTCTGGGAATAAAGCTGTTTCTGAGTCTGGAGGTTCGGGCATAGACGGCCTTGTAACGTCTGCCGGAGGGAAGTAGTTCGAACAGTCCGTTACAAGGGTGTGAGGAGTCTTTATGAATGCTGACGGCCTTCCTGAGGCACCGTGTGTGGTAGATGCCCTCCAAGGCTGGTAGCTGTGTACCACTAATTGTAATGCCATTTGCAAATTTACTAACCATTCAACCTACATTTACATCCACATCATTAATTATAAATAAATAAGTGTACACCCATCTATACAACATTAAATATTGATCATCAATTTTAAAAACGAATTACTGCTTTTTTTGGATAGTCTCTCAATTTGCAAATACTGTTAATGATGTTTAGTTTTCAAGTAATGTTAACTAAAAACAAGTAATATTTTTTCTGCATTTCACTATCATTTTTAGCATGACTTTGTTATCGTCAGAATATATTGGAGCCAAGCTGGGCTCTAATGTTGACATGACCAAACAAATATAAATTATCTTAGATCTTACAGATAATGAGTCATGCGAATGTGGCTAATTGAACACAAAAAGCCTAAATAGTGAGTCAGAGTTGCTGTTTACATAAATAACTTAAAAGCTGAATTGATTTTCCTTTAAAAAGAGCCTTTGCTCCCAATCAACATTGCCATAACGGAAGGACGAGTTAGCCGAAGCAAAGAAGTGGATAACCGAACGGAAACGAAGCTGAAACGCTAAATAACCAAAAGTGTTATGGGACGCCAAAAAGCCAACTAACTGAAAGGCTGCATCACCTAAAAGCAAACTCACCGAATGGCCACTCTGCCGAAACGCCAACTAACCGAAAGGCTGCGTCGCCTACAAGCCAACTAACCAAATGGCCGCTCAACCGAAAAGTCAAATAACTTTCACATCACTGACCGGTGGGGACGGGAGGGTGGGGGTCATTTTCCTACACGAGCCAAAGGTAACTGGGCACTCTGAACCCGAGCACCAAGTTGTAAGCCGCCGATGGAACGCATCCCTCGGGACAGCCCCCACTTTCCCACGGCAGCCCTCCGCCTCGTCTCCCCCGTGCGGCCGCACTGTGACGGGCTGTGTGTCGGCAGCGTCGGGTGGAGCAGAGGTGTGATTTCACCCCCCCCCCCGGCCCACAAACGGGTGATTTACCCCCCGACACCCACACCGGGTGATTCACCCCCACCCCGGCCATGGGGACAGATGGCTCGGGGCATTGGCAGCCATAGTAAATCGCTTTTAAAACATGGGGGACACACACACAAATTCCCTGGCGGGCCGATGACATGTGTGCATGACAACGAGCAATTTTATCTTCTCCCACTACCCCCCCCCCCCCCCCCGGACAACAAGAAGCACGTATTTATTACTGTCTGGTTGCCTGCGTAACGCACACAAGCTCCCACGCACAAAACACCAGATAATCTGTAAACTGCTTTAACCGAAGATGGACACAAAAAGCTGGAGTAACTCAGCGGAACAGACAGCATCTCTGGAGAGAAGGAATGGGTGACGTTTCGAGTCGAGACCATTCTTCAGACCTGAAGACTGAATCTGAAGGGTCTCGACCCGAAATGCCACCCATTCCTTCTCTCCAGAGATGCTGCCTGTCCCACGGAGTCACTCCAGCATTTTGTGTCTATCTTTGGTGTGACAGTTGTCTAATTTCATCGGCTTCATGTATTGCGCGCATGGAAGAGACATTTTACATGCCACTTGCATCTATTCATCCAAGTATGTTCTCAATGAAATCTCACATCTTTGCGAGGGAGGGATGGAACGGATGTGACTACCGGCTAGCAAAGGCATAGTTTGGACAGGGAAATAATCCCACCACTTAATTAACCAGGTTCCCGAATGTAAGAACTATTTATACATGTATCATTTTTGTTTTGAAATCAATGTAACTCTTTTTTGATTTTTAATGCCAAGTTAAAACACCGTCCTGTGGGAAGGGCTTGCGGCAGCTGGTTTCATAGTGCCTTTATTGTTGGTAGGTGCTGTCCTTTCACATGGACTGCTTACAACTTGGTATTCCGGTTCAGAGTGCCCAGTCACCTATGGCTTGTGTGGGAAAATGACCCCCACCCTCCCATCTCCACCAGCCAGTGTCTGGACCAATAGCTGGCATGTCTCCCCCCCCCCCCCCGGCGACATCGTGTCCGTTATTTGACCTTTCGGTTGAGCGACGCAGCCTTTCGGTTAATTTGCTTTTAGGCGTCCCGCCCTTTCGGTTAGTTTGTATTTAGGCGTACCACCCTTTCGGTTAGTTGGTGTTTCGGCTTCGTTTCCATTCGGTTATTTGGCATTCACTTCTTTGCTTCGGCTTCTTGTCCTTCGATGCTTCTTGTCCTTCGATGCTACGTCCGCACACGGCCATAACTAATAATGTTAACTTTAGTATTTTTTAGTCAGCAAGGTTCCGCCCTCCAGGCACTGTAGGCGGTAACGCTGTAACGCCCTCCAGGCGCTGTAGCCAGTTCAATGTGCTGTTGTCGAGGGCCATGAGGTCTATCCCTCCACCCCCCCTGATGGAGGGGTAGACCTCATGGCCCTCGACAACAGCACATTGAACTGGCTACAGTACCTGGAGGGCATTACATAACTTCTGCTGCCTCAAACACAAGAAGAAGCAAGGTTCCAAAAGCCTTGGATGTTAAACTTATGATGGTTATGGAATTAAGGCAAAACTGTAGTGTAGCTAATAGTGCTGCAGAGACCAAACCTGACCTGGAATGCTGTCTGTGTGGTATTTGTACGCTCTCCATGTAATTGCGTGGGTTTCTGCAGGGGGCTCTGGTTTCCCCCTATATCCCAAAGATGGGAGCTCCAACGACACAGAAGGTTTGACAAGCCCCGACCCGAGGTCTGATCGCTGATGTTGGGTCTGATCGCCCCAACGCGGAGGGCCCGAATGCCGCCGGCTACGGGAGTAAGATCGCCCCGTCAATGGAAGGCTCGAGGCCCCCGACCGCTGGAGAACAAAGAAGGGAAGAGATTGAACTTTTTTTCCCCTTCCATAACAGTGAGGAATGTGGAAGAGTTACTGTGGTGGATGTTTATATTAAAATGTATTTTATGTGTTCCGTTGCTTTTTATTTGTATGACTGACTTGGCAAATGAAATTCCTCGTATGTTGCAAAACATACTTGACTAATAAAGTATTATTGTATTGTACTGTATTACATTTATGTCTGTGTTGTTGGCCGAGAAGTAGTAGTGAAAATAATAATCTATTTACTTTCATTATTTTAATGGAGGGAATTTGACACAACTCTTCATATTTTTGTATCTGCTTCCTGCTGTGTATAAATTCTTCATAATTATACTTTAAACAGGAAGTGTATAGCATGTTTGGTTAGCAGTTTAGATGTTTGATTACATCACTGCTGTACTCCAGAAATCCCCTAGAAATAATAAACCTATAGAAACCAATGTCGAGTGGTGATTACCAGAAAACAGATGTTATGTTGAGGTCATCATGGCCTAATGATTCTGAACACATCTTGGACCATCAGATTTGCTTCTGCTGGGAATAGTGAGATGCTCTTGCATCTCATTCAGCTGGGTTTGTTGATGGCAGCAACTCTGATTTAAAAATGAAAATGTAAATGTCAGGAATGTTCCCGATTTAATCTCTGGCCTAGCACGATTAAGTTGATCTTGGCTGAAGTAACAGTAGATCCTGCAGTTGGTGTAAGCTGAGACAAGATGCTCATTACTGAAGATTGAATAGCAGATGGCTGTGGAAAATGCAATGTGGATCTCATTTAAAGATCAGAAATGGCTGGGCTGTGACCCTGCAGCTTGAACAGCTTCACATCCTCTACACGTGTAAAGAATGGCCTTGCATGCACAGTCTTGGGGCTTACCCAACTACTTTAAACAATAATTGAAATCTAAAGAAAGGAAGTTAGATATAAAAACAATGTGCCGTGTCAGGAGCCACCTATAGAATGTGAACAGTTAATGCGAACAATAATTAAATGTGAAATCAAAACTATAAGATAATAAACAAATAAGAGAATTAAGTTGCAGAGTGGTGGAGGAGGGGCATGTGGAAAAAACCCAAAAGGATCACAAGAAACTGTAGCTTGAGCAATTTTAAGCAAAAAGCATTCTGAAGTATCCCGACCCAAAACGTCATGTCCATTTTCTTTCACATATGTTGCCTGACCCAGAGTTCTTCCTGTATCCTTTATCAGATGCTGCCTGTCCCGCTGAGTTACTCCAGCATTTTGTGTCTATCCTCCTGTACTTTTGTTTTTTGTCTTGAAGACAAAAGGAGTGTCTATAACAGGATAGGCGATTGAGGTTGCCCATGTGACATAATTTTTGGGGCATGGCAATTCAGAGGTGAGCAAGGGCAGAATAAAGAACAAGATGTGTGGAACATGCGAGAGTGAGAGAATAAAAACAAGATTTTAAATTGCTGAAATTTTGACACAAGCAGCACCTGTGTAGAGAGAGAAGAAATTAGCTAGCCAATCAGATACAAACTTGGCTTGAAAGTAGGAGACATGGTGGGGTTGTTTGAGTCATTTAATACTAGGCGTAGCATCGGAGAAGCATGAAAAGGTATTTAAGATTCCATTGCACGAGAAGCACAAGAGTATTACTGCAGGTTACAATTGAATGATTAAGAATGGTGCCCTCTTATTTTATTGGCCACTCCCAGAAATCACTGCAATTTGTAAATATTATTTAAAAAGCAGAAAAAAAATCTTCAATGCTTTTAGATATTTATACTTTAAT
The DNA here is from genome assembly GCF_010909765.2 of Amblyraja radiata. NCBI lineage: Eukaryota > Metazoa > Chordata > Chondrichthyes > Rajiformes > Rajidae > Amblyraja > Amblyraja radiata. Next base: position 38,685,331 of record NC_045970.1, on the reverse strand, counting down.
GATGCACTTAGAACCACCAAGACCCCTCACACTAGCCACATGGACAAGGAGTAGCTACTTCAACATATTTCAAGTGGATACCACATGCTAGAGGATCAGGAAATGTATTTGATGTTCCTCACTCTGAATCCAACACGCCATCCCTACCAAAATCTCAACCACTGCCTAACCTCTGTCAAAACCAACCATGACAAACTATCCAAGTACACCCCACCAAGAGTCTTCTTCTTCTTGCGAACGAAACATAAACCAATGGAATAGTTAGATCTCAAGCCGGATGTTGAGCAGCCAGGTTGTTGTCTCAACCTGTGCTACCTCTTGGTACCCCAGCAAGAGTCAACAACTAAGATGAAAATGGATGGAGGTTTTGTTGGAAAATTAAGTTCCCAGTCATCATGTATTTAAAAAAAAGTCAAGTTGCCAGATAGTATCACTAAGGATTTAGCTTCTTTTTTTTAGCAACTATATGTAATTTTAAAAAAGAAACACTCCTGCAATAGCAAAACAGAAACAATATCGGTCAAAGATCATGTATAATACATATGAAATCTGTATCAAATATGAACCAATTAATTACTCCATTGATTGAAATGACATTGACATTGTGAAAGGGACTGTACAAATCTATTTAATATTTTGTGGCATTGTCTGTGTTTAAAACATTGGAAGCCAGTATGCTAAGATCTTGAAGGTCACCAGGTAGCACAGTTAATGTGGGATATGACTTATCCACAAGAACACGTTGTCATCTCTGCCAAGGCAATGTCGAGACAATTGTAACTGTCCAATATGAATGGTTGAGAGGTGGCCTGTAACACAGCAGTCAGTTAAATCCTGGTTGACTATCTGCGCACAGTCAGAAATCATGTGGCATTAACAATGTTTGCGCTAATCGTTGTTCCTAAGACACGATTAAGGAAATTCAAAAGGATTTTGAAAGTGTGAACTATAATTCTCAAAATAAAAGTGCCAGTGGATGACCCTATCGCTCAGTGTCTACTCCGGCAGGCTCGAGACAGTTTCTTTTAAACTGCTAATAGCCTACACATGAAAAATAAAGGAACATGCAGTCTCCTTTCATGATTACCAAAATCCAAACAATCACACATGCGGTGCTTGCCAGTAATATTGTTTGCTAACAGCTATTAAATTAGTGGAGTCCTCATACGGTCAAAAGCACAGGGAAGACTGTAAAGCGGCCAGATCCAAACGCATATATTAAAACAATTATTTCCAATTATTTCACTCTGCAATCATTCCTTTTTCTATAATATTTCTCACTTCCACCACGTATTTTAACAACTGTTCATTTAACTTCCTTTTCTTTGTTAGGAATCAAACTTGAGTTACCACATCATCATCATCACCATTTATTTGTTGCCAGCAGATATGCTACGAAGCTGGATAGGAACAAACAGCGTGCTTTAGAAATTGCACCAACATAATCCAATTGGTCATGAGTGCACAGTATTAAGCATCTGATCAAGATTAATCTTTTTGCTACTGTGCAGCTTCTGAAATAAAACAAAATCTCAGACAGCAAAAAATGGAGTCAAGGAATGGTGGCAACATGGAGAAGTTATATGGGAGATATTAAGAATGTTGAGACAGAGCCAAACACTTCGAGCACAGAAAAAAACCCTGCACTTTGCAGGGGCCTATGACATAACTGAACAGTAAACAAAGTAGCATAACTATAATTCCATTTATTAAACAATGGGATTTCCAATGTACAAATTTGTATTCAGTACAAGATCAGAGTAAAAATGCCACAAAATGAACTGGTTTATTACTGAATGAAGTCTGCTTATGCATATATAAATATAGGTCAGCTTACTCTAAAAAAAACCTTTGCCTGTATTTATTTCAAGGCTAAGATATATGATTACAGCATCCCTCAACTATAATTAATGACGCTGTGTCTAAGGCTTGCATATTTAGAATAGTATGCAGTGAAATAACTGTGCTAATGGACTCATTACTTTGAAATTTTCTACTGCTCACCCAGACAGTACACTGTGATACAGCTTCAGATTTGGCAATAATCATGAAGGAACTGTTTGAGACCACACATACATCACTGTCTTGATTATGAAGCAGATTGCAAGTAACCAACATGCAACAGTTCAGTTATTTGCAAAAGCAAGATAGTACACGTGTCTTGGTTCAGCGTCTTGGTGTAAATTCCAAAGCAAATTTGGTGCATAAATGGGTTGAAGGAGTAATAGCATTGGATTAAAAGTCCAAACCTGATGATTCAAGAGACACCACTTCAGATTCATGATAGCTTGGAATTTAAATTAATTGCAAACATTGAGTCATAGAGTGATACAGTGTGGAAACAGGCCCTTTGGCCCAACTTGCCCACACCAGCCAACATGTCCTAGCTACATGTCCTAGCTACACCTGGCTGCGCTTGGTCCATATCCCTCCAAACATGTTCTATCCATGTACCCGTCTGACTGTTTCTTAAACATTGGGATAGTCCCAGCCTCAACTACCTCATCTGGCAGCTTGTTCCATACACCCATGAAACCACGGACTGTCTTAAAAAAAAAATTGCTTTTAAGGAGGAATTGCAACCTCTAATCATCCCTTGACCTCTGTGGTTCAAATAGTCATTACCTGCATTTTCATTATGGCATTGAGGGATGGGGATTATGAGCTCACCTCAATATTGACACATGTATTTCTCATACAAAAATAACATTATTCATGCTGTTCTATGCTCAATTGTGGATTGAGATGCATCCTGACGGAATTTTAATTGCTTTAAGTTCATTACATGGTTCAGGATAAACACGCATGGTCGACATTTGCTTTGTACACAAAAGAGGAACCTTATCGAGTAAACCTAACAAATAATGATATAAAAATAAGATGCAAACAGTGTGTACTTCACCAAATTTCAAAATTGCTGGTTTACAAAAAGACAATGTGCTGGAGTAACTCAGCGGATCAGGCAGCATCTTTAGAGGACATGCCTGTGCACTGTTTAGGGCCTGCATCTTTCTGGATTGGATTGAAATAGGGGAAAGGACAAAGCAGGACAAGTGATTGGCAAATGGTGGTCAAAGCCTAGAGATGAAATAGCAAAAGGCTGTGAGATAAGGTGATAAGAGGCATGAACTGTGAAGCCAGAAGAAGGGACGGAGGTGGAAGGGGACAGGGGAAAGTGACCAGCTGCATTAAACATCAAATCAAACTAAATCTGAATTTACAGATGTGCTTCAAAAACACTATTAACATTGCTCCACATTAAATTAAAACATTTTGCAGGCCACGGAAAATAATGGTAAAACATTAGTTTGGTATTCCTGAAAATCACATGATCTGCCCTGGGCTGATAAATTCATGTGATCCCAAAGAGCATACCCAATGGCTCTACTTCCTCAGACGTTTGAGGAAATCAGCATAGTGTAGGTGTACAGTGGAGAGTATACTGACTGGCTGCACCACTGCCTGGGTTTTCATTTTAATGCTCATCAATGACGTTGTACAATGTGGAGGATATTGCCCAGACCATCACAGACAGCACAATTGAAAGGATCTACAGGAAGCACTGCCTCAAGGCGGCAGGTAATATCATCAATAACCCACGTCACCCTGGCCACGCACTTTTCTTGCTGGCACCCAAAAACCATTACCTCCAGGTTCAAGAACAGCTTCTTCTAATCAACCATCAAGTTATTGAACCACCTGACACAACCCCATCTCAGCACTGAACCACTATGGAAGTTGCATTACTGTGGTTGCACAACATGCTTTGGTTTTTGCACTATGGCTTACTTAAAATACCTAATCATTTATTGGTGGCTGGGCATCAAATGTACTTTTTAAGCTGCACAAAGTAAGAGTTCCATTATTCTTGTCTTTGATTTAATTTGATTGTATGATGGGAATAGAAAGTGTAAATGCACAGTCTTTTACCCAGAGTAGGGGAATCAAGAACTGGAGGACATGTTTAAGGGAGGGAGAGGGGAAAGGGTCAACAAGAACCTGATGGGCATCTTTGTTTAACATAAAGTATGGTAGGTGTATGGAACAAGCTACTGGAAGAGATAGTTGAAGCAGGTACTATCACAACATTTAAAAACATTTGGACAGGTGCATGGATAGGATAGATTGAGGGACACGGGTCAAAAACAGGCAGGTGGGACTAGTGTTGATGTTTGTCAGCTTGGGTAAATTGGGATGAAGGGCATGTTTCGACGCTGTATGACTCTGATTGCATTATTCCTGTAGTGAAAAGACTTGAAATTAATCATAATAGAATATCACCTGAGTTACTGCTGCGACTGGAACATAACAAGTCAGTCAGGCTTTTGAAACCTTTATCGGCCGATCAAGAAACAAAGTTCTAGGATTTTCTTGTCTCAATGCATTATTTAACAGAAGCTCAAGTTGTTGGCTCTCAACAAACATCGTAATAAAGATTGAACACATAAAAGATTAAAAAAAAGTCTGATAACAGATTTCCTGCTATGACAAGATTTATGAATGTCAATGGGCACCTGAAAAGCAATATGGCCTCAAGGAAGCCGAGCAAACCCTTAGTGATAAATGTTTTACTTAGACATGAAAGGCCAACGAGAAAAATATTAAACCATTATACTATCAATTTATTCCATTCAAATTCTCCTGCCTTATTAGAATATCTACAAAAGTCTCACACACCCGCACTCAAGGAAGTGATAAGGCCAAAATATCCACAGAAAGATAACGAAAGACAATCGGCTGCATTTAAAACAACACCATCGTGGACGTGGTTCATAGATAGTTGTTAACAATTGTCATTAATCAGATTTATTTTAAATCGATAAAGCGCCATTCGGATCACGCGAAAACAATCAGAATCAATTTAGAAATTTAAAAAAGCCACCTTGACGGGATAAACATTGACTCGTGCAACTGGTAGAAGCAAGGAACTGTAGATACTGGTTTACAAAATAAAGGATACAAACGCGAGTAAACCGATTTGCAGCGACAGGGGAAATTGTGTTAAGATCGAGGTGGTGGGCGTGGGATGGAATATATTGCGGCTTTTATCTCCTGATAATTATTCCCTGCCATACTATAATAATTTTACAACATTAGTGCAGCCTTACCTGATTTCCTCCCATTGCCACTCCGTCTCCCTGAGCGATGGTGTTGGTGCTGTTGCTGCCGGCGTTGACTCCCCACGCAGCCTCCCATCAATGACGCCCTTGGCCCCAGGTGCGTCTCACCCGCTGCAGGCAACCCGCCTGAACTCTGGCACAAACTCACTGCAAGTCCTCCCACCCTTCATCGACCGGATCTGAAACACTACCTCTCTTCCACTCCAAGAGAGAATGATGCCTCCTCTCCGCTTGCTGGTGCTTCAAGTTCTCCGCCAGGTAAGCGGCCACACGACCCTCCCCCGCCAACCGGCCGTAACCAGGGGCAACCACCGGCCCCTCACCTGCCTCTATGCAACCAGAGGGCAAACACCGGCTACTTTCATCGCTTCGTCAATCTTTTCATCCCGGGGGAAAGCAACTTGGCCGCATTTCCCTCTGTCTTAACGGAGGAGCCCCGCCTGCAAGCCACCTCGCCCGCCCACCTCCACCTGACACCTGAGAGGACGCCGCGTCCAGTCGTCGCCGTCCGTCCGTCCGTCCGCCAGCCAGCCAGCCAGCCCCCCACTGCGCCTGCGCCAAATCCAGGGGCATTCTGGGTAGCCCGCCCCCTCCCCTCGACGTCATCGCACCTGCACGGAGCTGGCCGCGCGTGCGCTCGTTGTCCAGGTGGGCGGAGCTTGCCGACCGCCCTCCCCTCGCTCCTTCCGAACCTCCGACTTCCCTAGCAACCGGACGCTTCCTCAATACAATACACATAAAGCTTCCGGTTGCCTGGAAAGAGCTTTTCAAGGGAGACAAGAGTGTTTAATTGTCATATGATTATTGTCCCAACCCACAGAACAATGACATTCTTACTTGCAGCAAGAGTCAAGAGTTTTTTTTTTTGTCCTGAAATGGAACAATGAAAGCAGCAGCGCAACAGAAATATATAAACGTAGTACACAGTAGTCACCATTAAAAAAACAATGAGGCAAAGTTCAATATGTAAAAACAATCAAACAATATTGTGCAAAGACAAAAAAACAATGTTCCCAAGTCCCCAGTGCATTCAACGGAGTTTACAGTTTGGAATTTAGTTGGAGTTGTTAATAACAACATAACAAGCCGGCAAACACAATACATATAGATAATATATAATATATAATAAACCAGGGACTTTGTTTTTTTCTGGACTAGTGGTTATTAATTTATTGATTGTTTTTGTTTATTATATATTATTCTTACTTGCAGTGGCATAATAGGTTGGTAAATACAATACACATAAAGAATATATAATAAACTAAGGACATTTTTTGGACTGGCACTATTTATTATTTATTTGTTTATTATATATCCTTATATATCCTTAATTGCAGCAGTATAATAGTCCTGTAAACACAATATACATAGATAATATATAATAAACTAAATACTTTTTTTTGGTTTAGTATTGGTTATTGGTTATTAATTTATTATATTTTTGTTCATTATATATTGTGTATGGTGTTTACAGGCCTGTTATACTGCTGCAAGTAAAACATTTACTGGTGCGTGGTCAGTCCATGTGAAAATTGATAAGACTAATATTAATTAATAAGGTTTAGAGGAATATGGACCAAATACAGGGAGGTGGGACTGGGACCTTTGGTTGGCATGGGCAAGAATGGCCAAGAAACCTGTTTCCATGCTGTATGATTCTATGACTCTATTACAAAAAATAACAAAGTCCTTAGTGAAAACAAAGGCAGCCCATAAATATCCACAGTTGAGGTTAGTGTTGTGGGAAGAAGCTGTTCTTGAACATGGTGTTCGTGGCTTTCACCTGTTTCTTCTTCCTGATGGTTGTAATGAGACGAGAGCTCGGCCAGGGTGATGAAATTCTGACTTGCAGCAGCATAATAGGCCATAAACACATTTCATATGGATAATATATAATAAACCCCCAAAATTCAATAAATTAATAACCTAAATGCTGGTGTTAAAAATACTAACCCTGTACAACCAAAGACGGTCCAGAGATGATGTTAGTATTTTGCCGCATTCAAGAGTCTGATGGAAATAAGTTATTTTTGAACCTGGTGGTCATGGTTTTCAGACTCTCAATAGGAGTCGTGAAATGAGAAGTGGTGTGGATCCAGCAGTGTAGGTCAGGGTGTGGATCTTTGCTGCCTGACCTGCTGAGTTACTCCAGCAGTTTGTGTCTATATGTCAAGAATCAAGAGTGTTTTATTGTCATATGTCCTGAAACTTTCCAATTAAATTCTTATTGGTAGCAGCACAACAGATTTGTAAATATTCTACTCTGTAAAACCATAATAAAATATATATATAGTATATGTATATATACTATCTTATCAATACAAACATTCTCATCTTGTTTCTATCTATCAATCTATGTTTGTTTGTTGTCCCATGTGATATGGGACCTATGCCAAAACGGCACACGGTTTTTGCACCACCTTACTCACCTTTTCCCCGCGGTCATTCCTATAAAGTTTCGTTCAGATTGATGTTATATTTCACAAGATATTTTACATTTTTAAACATAAAAAGACACGATTTGAGAATAAATTCTTCACTGCAACTATATCTTCAACTATGACTTCACAATGCTAAATTGTTGCAATCTTGGCACACTCAGTCCTGCCAGGCTACCAGCACTAGAAAATGCAATTGCAAGCTACAATGTTGCTATCCCTTTTGTTTAAATCCTGGCAGCATGGAGAGAAGGTGCATTAAAAAAAATATTTTAAAGCCACAGTACACTGATTTTTGAATAAGGCGAACTGAGCAGCCCCTGCAGTTGGGGGCTATGGGTGTGGTGGAACCTTGTGTTGGGGGAACGGGTTGCGTTGGGGAAACGGGTGAGTGGTGTGCAATATTTCCTTGGGGAATGGGTTGTGTTGGGGGACCAGGCCTCCCGTGGGGGCTATGGGTGAGTGGTGGAATCTTGTATTGGGGAAATGGGTTGCGTTAGGGAAACGGGTGAGTGGTGTGCAATATTGCCTTGGGGAACTGGTTGCATTGGGGAACCAGGCCTCCCGTGGGAACTATGGGTGAGTGGTGCAATATTGCGTTGGTGGATCAGGCTTCCCGCGTAACAGGGACTCAACGGGTCCCAGTTGGTCTAGTATATTACTAAAACTCTCATCTTGTTTGTAAATTAGTCTGTCTGTCTGTCTGTGAGTCATGCCCTGAATTACGTCAAAACGGTACACGATATAATACAATATTTGGACCACCTTACTCACAATTGACTTGTGGTGAATTTTTATCAAGTTTTGTTTAGATTGATGGTATATTTTACAAGTTATTCACATTTTTAACTTTACAAAATCCAGTTTGTGAAACATTTCTTCCATCTGCACACTGGCAGTTACAGCTATGAGGTCACAATGGGATCCAAATCCTTGCTGACCCTCCCCAAAACAATGTTGCAATCACAGAACAATGAGTCCTGCCAGCAAGATTTTAAAGTTTCAAAATAGGGAGGCTGAAGAGGAGGGGGAGGGAGTGCTGGGCAATAAGGGGAAATGAGCCGCCTCTGCTCAGTTGGGGGCTATGGGTGAGTGGTGTAATATTGCGTTGGGGGAACAGGTTGCGTTGGGGGAATGGGTGAGTGGTGGAATATTGCGTTGGGGGAACGGCTTGCATTACGGGGGACCAGGCCTCCTGTGTGACAGGGACCCAATGGGTCCCACTTGTTCTAGTACATTACTAAAACTCATATTGTTTGTTGGTGAGTCTGTCTGCGTGTGATTCATGTCATAAATTACGCAAAAACGGTACAATTAGCGCTACAATTTTTGGACCACCTTACCAATGTCCTGTGATGTGGTGTATCAAAGTTTCGTTCAGGTTGATGTTATATTTCACAAGTTATTCACATTTTTAACTTTACAAAATCCCATTTTGAGAAATAAATCTTCCATTTGCACTGGCAGTTACAGCTATGACATCACAATGGGATTGTAGCCCTGCCTGCTACAATGTTGCAATCCAATGACGCCGAGTACTGGCAGCCCCAGCAAGTGCAATTGCATTTTTTTAAAGTTTAAAATGAGGGTGGGTGAATAAGGGGAAATGAGCTTCCCCTGCACAGTTGGGGGCTATGGGTGAGTGGTGGAATATTGCGTTGGGGGAACGGGTTGCTTTGGGGAACAGGTGAGTGGTGGAATATTGTGTTGGGGAACGGGTTGCGTTGGGGGACCAGGCCTCCCGTGGGGGCTATGGGTGAGTTGTCGAATATTGCGTTGGGGGAACGGGTTGCGTTGGGGGACAGGCCTCCCATGTGACAGGGACCCAACGATCCCACTTGGTCTAGTATATATATATATATATATCAAGTCATATTTCAAGTCAAGTCACATTTATTTATATAGCACATTTAAAAAAACAACTCTCGTTGGCCAAAGTGCTTTACATTTGTATATAAACAGACAAACAAACAATAATAGTGCAAAGTCAAAAATAATATTCCCAAGTCTATAGTTTGGAGCCTATTTTGAGGTTGTAGTGGTTTTATGGAAGAAGCTGCTTCTGGACCTAGACATTACAGTTTTCAGGTTCCTTTTCCTTCTTTCCAATGGCAGGAGTGAAGTGAGAGTGTGGCCAGGGTGGTATGGGTCCCTGATGATGCTGGCTGCTACAATCAGTTCCTTGTGTTTCTATGGAATGAATACTATTTGTTAATAAAGAAAATAATTTTGTTTGAGTGACACGGTCTACTTTTATTTAAAAAAATAAAGAGAACTTAAAACAAAGGGCATTACATGACGTGTTGCCCTTTGTCTGAAGAAGGGTCTCAACCCGAAACGTCACCCATTCCCTCTCTCCGGAGATGCTGCCTGTCCCGCTGAGTTACTCCAACTTTTTGTGTCTATTTTCGGGCATTGCATGACAGCGGGTTTACATGCACTGCCTGTGTTTCGTGTGTCCCCGATCAGGTGACCAGCGCCTCGCCTCCCCGGGCCATATCCGCATCACGTGATCCCAGCGGCCTGGGTGCGCCTGCGCGCCGACGAGTCGGAGGGATTTTTGAAGATGGCGGCCGACTTGAGCGTGGTGGGGCTTGTGGAAGAGTTCGTGGTCGGGCAGCACGACGCGCCGGCCAAGGATCTAGCGACAGGTAGGAGTGGGGCTTGAAACGCGGCAATGGCCGTGCGTTGTTGGCTCAACAAGCGGCGGTGTGAGGGAACAGAGCCGCCAGGAGGAGGTGGGTGGGTGGGTGGATGGATGGACGGGTTGATTGATTAAGAGTCTCCACTAGGCCCCGTCGCCCTGGTAACGGCAACGGAGCCCGGACGGACCACAGTGGGCCGCCGGCGATCCCTGTATCATCATCGCCGCCCGGTGAGGGACTGATGGACACATAGCGCGTCTCCTCGACTGCCAGAGTGAAGCCGCACGCAAACAGCAGGGGCAGACTGGACCTCTTATTCATAGGAGCGTAGAAACATAGAAACATAGAAATTAGGTGCAGGAGTAGGCCATTCGGCCCTTCGAGCCTGCACCGCCATTCAATATGATCATGGCTGATCATCCAACTCAGTATCCCGTACCTGCCTTCTCTCCATACCCTCTGATCCCCTTAGCCACAAGGGCCACATCTAACGCCCTCTTAAATATAGCCAATGAACTGGCCTCGACTACCCTCTGTGGCAGAGAGTTCCAGAGATTCACCACTCTCTGTGTGAAAAAAGTTCTTCTCATCTCGGTTTTAAAGGATTTCCCCCTTATCCTTAAGCTGTGACCCCTTGTCCTGGACTTCCCCAACATCGGGAGCAATCTTCCTGCATCTAGCCTGTCCAACCCCTTAAGAATTTTGTAAGTTTCTATAAGATCCCCTCTCAATCTCCTAAATTCTAGAGAGTATAAACCAAGTCTATCCAGTCTTTCTTCATAAGACAGTCCTGACATCCCAGGAATCAGTCTGGTGAACCTTCTCTGCACTCCCTCTATGGCAATAATGTCCTTCCTCAGATTTGGAGACCAAAACTGTACGCAATACTCCAGGTGTGGTCTCACCAAGACCCTGTACAACTGCAGTAGAACCTCCCTGCTCCTATCCTCAAATCCTTTTGCTATGAAAGCTAACATACCATTCGCTTTCTTCACTGCCTGCTGCACCTGCATGCCCACTTTCAATGACTGGTGTACCATGACACCCAGGTCTCGCTGCATCTCCCCTTTTCCTAGTCGGCCACCATTTAGATAATAGTCTGCTTTCCTGTTTTTGCCACCAAAATGGATAACCTCACATTTATCCACATTATACTGCATCTGCCAAACATTTGCCCACTCACCCAGCCTATCCAAGTCACCTTGCAGTCTCCTAGCATCCTCCTCACAGCTAACACTGCCCCCCAGCTTAGTGTCATCCGCAAACTTGGAGATATTGCCTTCAATTCCCTCATCCAGATCATTAATATATATTGTAAATAGCTGGGGTCCCAGCACTGAGCCTTGCGGTACCCCACTAGTCACTGCCTGCCATTGTGAAAAGGACCCGTTTACTCCTACTCTTTGCTTCCTGTTTGCCAGCCAGTTCTCTATCCACATCAATACTGAACCCCCAATGCCGTGTGCTTTAAGTTTGTATACTAATCTCTTATGTGGGACCTTGTCGAAAGCCTTCTGGAAGTCCAGATACACCACATCCACTGGTTCTCCCCAATCCACGCTACTAGTTACATCCTCGAAAAATTCTATTAGATTCGTCAGACATGATTTACCTTTTGTAAATCCATGCTGACTTTGTCCAATGATTTCACCACTTTCCAAATGTGCTGCTATCCCATCTTTAATAACTGACTCTAGCAGTTTCCCCACTACCGATGTTAGACTAACTGGTCTGTAATTCCCCGTTTTCTCTCTCCCTCCCTTCTTAAAAAGTGGGATTACGTTTGCTACCCGCCAATCCTCAGGAACTACTCCAGAATCTAAAGAGTTTTGAAAGATTATTACTAATGCATCCACTATTTCTGGAGCTACTTCCTTAAGTACTCTGGGATGCAGCCTATCTGGCCCTGGGGATTTATCGGCCTTTAATCCATTCAATTTACCCAACACCACTTTCCGGCTAACCTGGATTTCACTCAATTCCTCCAACTCCTTTGACCCGCGGTCCCCTGTTATTTCCGGCAGATTATTTATGTCTTCCTTAGTGAAGACGGAACCAAAGTAGTTATTCAATTGGTCCGCCATATCCTTGTTCCCCATGATCAACTCACCTGTTTCTGACTGCAAGGGACCTACATGAGCGTGAGGGGTGATCTTACAGAAGTGTATAAAATCATGAAAGGGAGAAATCGGGATTAATACACAGAGTCTCTTCCCCAGCGTAGGGGAATCGAGAACCAGAGAACATAGATTTAAGGTGAAGGCAGAAAGATTTAATAGGAATCTGAATGGTAACTTTTTCACACAATGGGTGGTCGGTGTATGGAATGAGCTGCCAAAGGAGTTCGTTGCGGCAGGGACTATTGCAACTTTTAAGACAAATTGACAGGTACATAGATGGGACAGGTTTAGAGGGATATGGGCCAAATGCAGGCCAATGGGACTAGTGTAGATGGGACATGTTGGTTGGTGTGGGCGTATTGGGCTGAAGGGCCCGTTTCATGTAGTTTGACTTAACAGCACCTTATTCCCCTTTGGAAGAGCCATGTAGCATGGTCTTTTGGTCCAACTTACCCATTCTGTCCCATGTACACTAGTCTCACTTGGCTGCATTTGCCCCATATCCCTCCAAACCCACTTTATTCTCATGATAAAAAAGATGTACCTTTAGCAAGGGGATCGGGAGGAATTTCTTCAGCCAGAGGGTGGTGAATCTGTGGAGTCCATTGCCAGGATGGTGGTGAAAGCGAAGTCATTGTTTACTTTTAAAGTGGAGTTTGACAGGTTCTTGATTAGTTAGGATGTCAAAGGTTAGTGAGAAGACAGGAGAATGGGTTTGAAAGATAGATCAGCCATGGTTGAATGGTGGAGTTGACTTGATGTGCCTCAATTACCCAATTCTGCTCTTTGGAGGTATGAACTTATCCTATTCCTTTCCTATCCATGGACCTGTCCAAATTTAAATATTGTTTTAGTACCTGCCTCAACTATCTTCGCTGGCAGCTTGTTCCATATACCCAATACCCTCTGTGTGGAAAAAGCTGCCCCTTATGTTCCTATTTGATCTTTACCCTCTCACCTTAAACCTTTGTCCTCTGGTTCTTGATCCCTATACTCTGGGTAAAAGACTCTGCATCTACCTTATCCATCCCCCTCATGATATTGTACAACTATATGAGATCACCCCTTGGCCGCTTGTGCTCTGTCCTTCTGCCCAACCTCTCCTTATAGCTCAAGCCCTCAAGTTCTGGCAATGTCCTCGTAAATCTCTACTCTCTTTCCTACTTAATGATGTTCTCCCCATGGCAGAGTGATCAAAACTGAACATCATACCCCAAATGCAGACTCACTGACATCTTTTACAACTGTAACATAACATCCCAATGTCTAGTAGCTTACAACCCAATGGTATGAACATAGAATTCTCCAATTTTAACTAACATTCCCCTTCTATTTCCTACTCCATCTATATTCAACCCTCTGGCTTTACTCTTTTCTTACACTCTTTTGTCTCCTTTTCATATCTAGCCTTTGTCCATCCAACTGTCAGTCAAACCCTACTCACCTGTATCCACCTATCGCTGGCCATTGTCAGGCATTATTCTGCCCACCACCTCTTGTCCAGTGTTCACCCTCACCCACTACAATCATTCTGAAGTAGAGTCATGATCTGAAGCAACGTCTATCCAAGTTCTCCAAAGATGCCCTGTGACCTACTGAGTTACTCCAGCACTCTGTTATTTTTGTTTATAAACGACCATCGGCGGTTCCTTGGGTTTGCATAAACTGGGTCTCTTGCCTGAAACTCTCTTGTTTGTTCTTGTATCCGTTCGTACTGTTAGTCAACAGTTGGGCAGGATCATGTTGCTGCTAAGGCCTGCATTTCTTTCCCATTTCTAATTGCCCCTCGGGCTAATTTAGAATCAACTGCATCCTTGTGTCTGTAGTCAGATATCGGTAAGCTTCTTTCCCTGAAAGACAGTTGTGAGCAGGAGGAAACTTTTACTATAATTGGGCATATACATGGTCGTGATTTTATCATGAATGTATTTAATTGCTGTGGTGGAATTTGAACTTCTATTTAGTGAAGAATTATCCTGATGTATGTTCATCATGTTGAATTTTGCTGGATATCCAGTTTCCATGTAATAACTTTAGTGGGGATGGTACTTTTTAATTAAAGTATCTCGTGGTTCGGTAAATCAAGGTGAGGAATTGTGGGTAAGCGTAATATGAAAGTTGTTAATCTAAGAACAAAAAAGTTCTCTTTTTTCTGGATCTGAAATAATGTTAAAAGGCTTTGCTTTGCCTTTTTTGCACAAAAAAGTATAGTATTTGTTAAATGATGAGAGATTGAACACAAAAAATAGTAGGCCGCTCGACCCCCTCAAGCCAGTCTGTCCGTTAGCCTGATTACGATCTATGCCAGCCTTCTGTACCTGCTCTCCATATCTCTCAGTTTCTTGGTTGTTCTCCACCATAACCGTATGAAATTATCTTGGCTCATCTGTCCTCAATCGCAGAGAACATCAGAGATTCACTATCCTCTGTAAGTAGAAATTTCTGTGCATCTTAGTTTTGGGTGACCGGACCTTTATCTTGCAGCTTTTGTGCAGTAGATTATTGGAGAATGAGGTAAAGTGCGGTGACATCAAATGATTCGGAACACCAATATTATGTGTAGGAAGGAACTGCAGATGCTGGGTTATACCTGAAACGTTGCCTATTTCCTTCGCTCCATAGATGCTGCTGCACCCGCTGAGTTCCTCCAGCACATTCGATTTTCCAGCATCTGCAGTTCCTTCTTAAACGCTGGAGTAACTCAGCAGGTCAGGCAGCATCTCTGGAGAAAAATAATGGGTGATGTTTCGGGTCGGAACGGCTGAAGAAGGATTCCGACTCGAAGCATCATCATTTTTTTTTCTCCAAAGATGCTGCCTGACCTGCTGAGTTACTCAAAGGTAAATATCATGTCTTTATTACAAGAACGCTTTAATGCAGGAGTGAGGAACTCAGTGCAATTGTGGAGGGGATTGGTTCAATTGCACCTGGAATATTATGTGCAGTTTTGTTCTCCTTACCTAAAAGACTTGGCATGCAGCGAGTAGAGCATACATTCCATAAACAGGTTGCAGGTATGGTATATTTACCATATGAAGAGAGATTGAGTAGACTGACCCTACATTCTATAAAGGCATAAAAAAGGTTTCCATGGCGGTCAATGGATTTTAGGAGAGAGTAGATTTTATTTTTATTTTTAAAGAATGATGATTCCCTGGCTGAGAAGACTAAAACCAGGGGATTACAGTTCTAAAATAATGGATAAGTTGTTTAGGACTGAGATGGGAAATTTCTTACTCTGTGATAATCCTTGGAATTCTCAAATTTGGAGGCAAGTTGTTGTTCATTCAAAACAGAATCAACATATTTCCTGGATGTTAATGAAATCAAGGGTTATGAAGATAGTACTGGAGGCCCGCAACAGCCTGAGAACAAGCACTGCTCATAAAAACTAGAACCTGGACTTTGAAAATGGATTGATTGCCATAGGTGTTTTTATTGGCAAGGTGATCCAGACGCAGTGCCAGGGAGACAGTGTCCTCTGTAGATCTATTTTTCCTGTACTGAATTGCAAGGAGTCTTGTTTGGCTGAAAGACTGGCGTAGATATAGACCGTTATCAATCTTTCCAAGCACAAAGGTTTACCCTGATGAAGCTTTTGAAGTGATTTTTGCTCTAATTGTTTCAGTATCAACATTAAAATTCATATCAAAAAATAAAATTTGCTGTGGCATAAGAATTGTATTGATACTTTTAATCTACTTTTCACTGATGAAAAATTCAGTATTGGATGAAAAATCAACAACAGAGGCAGTGAATTGTTTTATTCGTTTGATAATCTTCCTGCAATTCCCCATATTAAAAAAAAAAAGCTAGCGAGTGAGGTAGATGATTGATTTTAATGTCTCGCATGATCATCAACTAAAATTGATAGTTGAAAACTTGGCACTTCAGGCCACAATATAGACAGTTAGAACCAAGCAAGGATGAGACCTTTTTATGTGCTTCACTGGGCTGTTGCAGAGAAGTAATGCTGTATTGATTTGAAAATTATGGATTTACTTGTGACATTGCTGAGAGTTGATGGTATTGTAACACTACATTACTTGCACTCGTGGTTTGTTCATTACTGCAGATGCATTTCAGCAGGCCAGAGTAGGTTGCATTTATTGATCTTGCACTGATAAACATTGGACATTTTATTGTGTGGGGTGTCACACCAGTAAAATGTTTTGTAGCACTTAGTCTGAGATCTATACAGCATGGAAACAGACTCTTTGGCCTAACCTTTCGAAGTTGAAGTGTTTTACAAGGTTTGCTTGGTGGAAAAGTTAGACCTAGATTAAACTGTGTGTGTCACTACGTTTACTCTTCATTGCGATTGTCATCGGAGTATGGAGGTGGGGTAATTTCATTCACTTTGAATCCATACTTTTGGAATTTCCAGCAATGAGGACAACTGCTTGGCAATACAATCCTTTTAAGGTGATTTTCTGCACCTTAACACAATGGTATGGAGTAATTGGTTTACATGGTGAGATTGCTATGTACAAATGTACTTGGAACCTTCTGGGGGTGCAGTTTCTGTGAGGGAAAAAGAAAGTCAGTTGAATAGTGATTTAGAAACATTGTCAGTAGGTAGACAAAATTGCTGGAGAAACTCAGCGGGTGAGGCAGCATCTATGGAGAGATGAAATAGGCGACGTTTCGGGTCGAGACCCTTCTTCACAAACATTGTCATGTACCTCATGCAGTTTTGAATGAAATTGTGTGTCTGGTTCCAAAACTGAAGAGGCCCCTAAGCCTATTTTGTTTGACTTCAGATTGCTTCTGCATCCAAACCTTCCTAAAGAGAGCAACAGACTTGATAAGTACTGTCCTGTCTCAAAACACCCTGCGTGATTCTGCTAATTTAGAAAAGCAAGTTGTCCTTCTTTCCTTGTAAGCAGCAGCATTGCTCATCTAAAGATCCAGTGTTCTATTTCTAAAACAATTCAAAATATGTTGCTTTTGGGGAGTTAATCAGGCATTCTTTTATTTTAATCACTCTTCACTATATGCAATTGGACACGCAGAGAACCAATTGCAGAAGAAAATGTGGGTTGACAGGCCTGCTGTTGCATCAATAGCTTGTACTGTGTCAACTCGCTGAACTGAACTAGCCCACAATTATTTGTTCTCGACTTCTCTCCATGACATTAGGCCTTGTACGCATGTCAGAGCAAAAAGCAGAGAACAATACATATAAGCTGCTTTTCTTTCGCAGAGTTGGCAAAAAAAAGTGGATGGAAATGCTGAGTGGTGAACTTCACAAAGGGTTTATAAGTAGAGTTTTTTCTTTAACCTGCTGTCATTAAATGAAAGTCGTAACATGTCTTCAATATGCTGCTATGTAATGATAAACAAATTTCAGTTCACTGCCGTTAAAATAAAGTTTGCAATATTAAATCCCAGTGTTTTGTTAAACAAATGGTAATTCATGGAAGAAAGAGTGTAGTAGAGATTAGCTTAGTTGGGTAGATATATGCAGTATGTTTAAAATGTGCTTTTATGATTACATGATCCACATTTGCAGGTGTGTATTGCATTGGCCATGATTGTAGTTCATTTTTATCTGATACGTTTATACTTTTTGCCTTGCTCAAATATGCAGCTTTTGCCCCAAACCCACTTCCTCCGTGAATAGGAACCTAAGACAAATTTGCATAAACACAGCATTTTTTTTGCATCTTCAAACCCATTCACACTTGAATCCCATGATATTTTTTAGATGAACTATTATTGCTATGAAGACAAACATGGCAGCTAAAAGGTTTTGGGTGCTGGTCAATGAGCTGAAAGTTGACTTGCACACCATGCAAACTTCCCTGAGCCTCAAGTAGTGTCAACCAATGTTTTGTGCAACTGCATGGGTGCTTGGAGTAGCAACCTGTTACATTAATGCAACAGTGAAGTGTTAAAACTGGTCTTCAACCCACAACCATCTGCTGCCTCAAAGGAAAGGTTGCAATTATCCACCAATAAATGAGAAAAGTTAAATAAACGGTGGATCTTGTTTCTCACGATGAAAGATGATGAGCCTGAAGTGAACTGGTAGTGTGGTATGTGAAAAAAGACATACAGCCTGTTTCTGGTCTAACAGCCAACCCTGGCTAATCAGGCCTAGAACATACAGCTCAAGTACAGGCCCTTCAGCCCACAATGTTTGCATCTGCACACAACTCATCATTACCTGCATATCCATGTGCATATCCAAAAGTTGTTTAAATGCCGCTAATGTATCTGCTTTAACCTCCGGCCTCACCAGCGCATTCCAGGCACTCGCTGCCCACGGTGTAAAAAAAAAACCATGCCTTGCGCATCTTCTTTACACTGTGTCCCTCTCACTTTAGGACCCTTTCTTGGTGTGAAGAGAGATTCAAATATTCTTAGGCTGTTGCAGTATGCAACTTGTCTGTTCCCCTCCACTAACCATTCCCCTCCCCCCTCCCCCCCCCCCCCCCACCCTGCAAACTACGTCCCATCTGAATCTCTGACATTCTGAGCAATTATACATTAATTAGTGTCATATTTAGTTATATTCATAAACTATCGTTACACTGAGCACCCTTGCTACTCATGGCCCACTGTTTGGTCCACTGACCCTCGTTTGAAGGGTGTCTCCACCAGACTCTGCTTCTTAATGTGCAGTACAGACCGTGGTCCTCGTCCACGGAGCTTTGGTGTTGGCTGCACCGGGCGCAGTGCGTCCCTCAGCATATACTCCTGCAGTCTGGAATGAACCAGTTGGCAACTTTCCCTGATGGATCTGGCTCTGCTGGTTCGTCAACAAGTTTCAGGCAGACCTTGGATCAGAGTCTGAAGATGTGTCTCGACCTTTTTTGTGCTTTTCGGTTTTGTGTCTAAGGTGTAAACCAGCATCTGCAGTTCCTTCCTACGCAAAGAGCATCTTTCACTGGAGTCGATGATCTTTCAACAGCACTTGATTCCTCCAGCACTCTATTTTGCTCATGATTCCAGCTTTTGCAGTTCCTTGCTTCTCCACCAAACTTTTGAGGGATGACCCCATCCTACACCTTTGTTTTGTGGATTGTGTGTGGTACATGATGTGTGTATTGTGACTAGACATTGAATGGGTAATCTTCCAATCACACTCACTGGAGATGGGAGGGAAGTCCTGACTGACCGATGATGGAAATTAATAATGTAGGGTACCATTCCACTTGGTCTGTCACAATGGTTAAGAAGGGTCTGAAGAAGGGTTTCGGCCCGAAACGTTGCCTATTTCCTTCGCTCCATAGATGCTGCTGCACCCGCTGAGTTTCTCCAGCATTTTTGTGTACCTGTCACAATGGTTGTTTAACATCTGATAAGGTACCTTGAGTAGAGGCAGCTGATTTATCAGCATTTAATGACATGGAACATGATGTAATTGTATAAGCATAAACATGAGCCTTCATCTCTACTTCCTCATGTTGCAAATTATTGTGCATGCTCAGAATGGAATTACCCACCCTAATACACCAGGCTCCAATTCTACCACTGCCCCCACCTTGGCAGAAAGGCTAAAGTACCACTAAAGCCAGAATGGTGTATTGTGGCATGACTTGTTTCTGCAATCATAAATGGGTATAAAATGTAGTTGGTATGTTGAAATGGTATCAATTTGCTTGTATGATCTCGTTCAAAGATTTCAGTTATTTATCTCTTAAAGATTGCACACAGTTTGTCATTTGGGTGGAATGTCACAAGAGATTAAAGTGCATTGTAACGTTGTCAGTAGTCGAAGGACCAACATGCTTACTAAGAGCGCAGTTCCAACATAAAAATGCACGACTAATAATTGTGGCCTATTTCAAAGTTAAGTGTTAAGTAATGAGTTGTAATAAGAGTTTGCCATGTAAACCACTTCCTGTAACATTGCAGTTGCTGACCCTGGCTGCTGCCTCATTCTAAAACAGCGCTATTCTAGGTCAACAGTCTGCAGTGGTATAAGAACCTTACGAGTGTTTGATCCTTGACTCATTTATACTCAAAACTCTGGTTGACCATGAATATCAATCGAGAGATGTGTTTGTTGGTGAACAGTCGCAATGCAAATGAATTGTGACAATGAATTGCACCTCTTGGGGTGTCTTCACTATGTGGAAAATCTTGCTCCTCAATCTTTAAATATTTCCTCAATGTCCTCTAGCTTTAACCCCCCCTGGGCAACCATCCTCACTATCCACAATATTTGTATCATCATCAAATTTACCAGATTACAGACATCCTCATCCAAGTAGCAAACAACAAAGGTCCCTGCACTAATCCCTTTGGTGGGCGACTTCTACATGCCATCACCAAGCCAGTTTTGATCTAGCTTGCCAAAACTGAGACCCATCTGCCCTCATTTTATCGACCATCATATAATGTGGGAACTTGTGAAAAGCCTTGCTAAAGTACATTTATGCCTTGCCATCAAATTTTTAGTATCCTCCTTGAAAAAAACTCAAATCAAATTTGTGAAGTCTGCAAGGGGTTAAAATTAGTAAATAAATTTGTGGTTCTAATGAGTTGTGAATCTAGTACATATAATGGAATATGAACTGTGTCTTGTTTTCCTGTAGGTGTCATCGACGGGAAATGCACTGCACTGGAAATTGTCGAGGCATTAGGGTAATGTACACATGATTCATTTTTCAGTATCTTAATTACGCTTTCTTTGTAGTGGAAACAATGAAATCATGTTCAGATCAAAGTCCCCAATTACACTTAAATAAAAACTGAAATGCATGAAAGTCAGCTGATCAAACCTTGACTTTGTAGCGAGGACATAGTTAACACGTTGGAACTCAAAGGTCATCCATGTGTTCCAAATTTAGAAAAAACGTCGCTCAACGCTGAGCATTTCGTTTAGTTTGTTTATTATTCAATCAAGTGCTGATCTTGGCTATTGAGTGTTGAATTTCTGTTCCTTGCAAAGCAACGACGGCCGTTCAATTAATGTGATAATAGAACGCGTGTACAGAGGAACGAGAGTTGGCCATTTATCCTTCTATCTGGTATTTGGTATGGTCATGGCTGATCTATAATCTCAATTTATTAGCATTTGTCGCGCATTCTCTTTTTCAGCAAAAATCCTTCGGTTTTGAAAGATTATAAAAAAAATCTAATTTGAAAATGTTGTTTGTCCACCATCAACAATCTTTGGGGAGCGAGTGTGAGATGAACTTATTTCCCTCGTAAACAACCTAGCTAAAGCAGTATTAAAGCTATACCATGATGTTCTTGATTTCTCCCAGAGAAGAAATTCTGCCAGGTCAAATCCATTTTAACATTTTTAATATTTTGATGAGCTTACCTTTCCAATTGCATGTTTTCTGGCAGGTCATTTGGAATTAAAATGGGGAGAATGTCATCACTGGGAGTATGGTGCGTGTACATCGCCATGGAGGTTCAGTCATTGATAGAATTAAAATGCATATTTAGTTTTTTGAGAATGTCAGGATATTGGGAAAGGGAAGGAAAATGGTATTGAAAGAGATGATCTTACTGAAAGCTCAGGGGACTAATAAACCGACTCCTATTCCAATCTATAGTGTTGTATGTTCTAGTATTTTGCTGTTGTCAAATGCATGTTGTCTCAATGTTGTTTGGTATTAAAGTGGGTTTTCCTGTGGTACCTTAGATATTTTTCTGCTGCGACTATTGTTAAGTAAGATTGCTGACCGTAAAACTATTTTAGAAAGAATACACTTGTGAAGGAACAAATGGGCAGATATGTGTCGTAAACCTGGGGTATTTTATAGGAGTTGTATTCATCCCTTACTATGTCATTGGTGTTTGCACACTGTCATCTAACTGAACCAATATGTTAACCGGATGCAATCTAATATGCTTGTATGGTTTAATTGCTAGAGCAAGTTTAACAAATTCGGAGCCACGAACAAGAGGTCGAGGGGTGCACCTCCTGTCCCAGGTTCTGCTGCTGTCTTATTCTACCCTCGGTCAAAAAGAAGGTAAGAACTGTTTCCTCATAGTGTAAGATGATCTTAAAGAAAAGGTTTTTTAACAAGACATAGATGCAGAAAAGGGGGAGCGATGTGGGTTGAAATGAAAGGGTAAATGGTTAACATAGAAATATATAAAATAGGTGCAGGAGTAGGCCATTTGTCCTTCGAGCCGGCAACACCATTCAATATGATCATGGCTGATCATCCAAAATCAGTACCCCGTTTCTGCTTTTTCCCACATATCCCTTGATTCGGTTAGCCCAAAGAGCTAATTATAACTCTCTTGAAAACATCCAGTGAATTGGCTTCACGTGCCTTCTGTGACAGAGAATTCTACAGATTCATAACTCTCTGGGTGAAAAATGGCCTACTATCTATTCTTAAACTTTGACCCCCCCTGGTTCTGGACTCCCCCAACATGGGAAACGTTTTTCCTGCATCTCGCCTGTCCAATCCCTTAAGAATTTTATATATTTCTATAAGATCCCCTGAATGGATAGCAAATTGGCTCGATGGAAGGAAGCATCAATGATTTGGATGAGAACATACAGGGCAAGATTAGCAAATTTGCTGATGATACAAAAGTTAGTCAAAAAGGCTTTTGGCACTTTGGACTTCCATCAGTCAGAGTATTGAGTATAGAAGTTGGGAGGTCATGTTACCGGTGTATAAGACATTGATGAGACCCCATTCAGAATATTGTGTTCAGTTCTGGGCACCATGTTATAGGAAAGATATTGTCAAGCTTGAAAGGGTTTAGAGAAGATTTAGAAGGATGTTGCCAGGACTAGAGGGTGTGAGCTATGGGGAGAGGTTGAGTAGGCTGGGTGTCTATTTCATGGAGCGCAGGAGGATGAGGGGAGATCATATAAAAGTATATAATATCATGAGAGGAATAGACCCGGTAGATGCACAGAGTCTTTTGCCTAGAGTAGGGGAATCGAGGACCAGAGGACATAGGTTCAAGGTGAAGGGGAAAAGATTTAATAGAAATCCGAGGGGTAACTTTTTCACACCAAGGGTGGTCGGTGTATGGAACAAGCTGCCAGAGTAGGTAGTTGAGGCTGGGACTATCCCATCGTTTAAGAAACAGTTAGACAGGTTTGGAAGGATATGGACCAACAGCAGGCAAGTGGGACTAGTGTAGCTGGGACATTGTTGGCTGTGTGGGCGAGTTGGACCGAAGGGCCTGTTTCCACACTGTATCACCCTATAACTATGACTCATCCTTCTAAATTCCATGAATACAAGCCCATTCGACCCATTCTTTCACCATATGATGGCCAGTCCTGCCATCCTGGGAATTAACCTGGTGAACCTACTCACTCAATAGCAAAAATTTCCTTCCTCAAATTAGGAGACTAAAACTGCAATCAATACTCCAGGTGTGGTCTCACCAGGGCACTGTACAACTGCAGTAGGACCACCTAAATTCAAATCCTCTCGCAATGAAGGCCAACATGCCGTTAGTTTTCTTCACTGCCTGCTGTACCTGCGTGCTTGCTTTTTGTGACTGATGTACAAGGATAGCCAGGTCTTGTTGCATTTCAATTTTCCTAATCTGACACCATTCAGATAATAATAAACACTTTCCTGTCCTTGCCACCAAAGTGGATAACCTCACATTTATCCACATTATACTGCATCTGCCCACTCACCCAACCTATCCAAGTTACCCTGCAGCCTCATAGCATCCTCCTCGCAGCTCACTCTGCCACCCAGCTTTGTGTTATCCGCAAACTTGGAGATGTTACAATTAATTCCCTCGTCTAAATCGTTAATATATATTGTAAATAACTGGGGTCCCGGCACTGAGCCTGCGGCACCCCACTAATCACTGCCTGCTATTCTGAAAAGGACTCGTTAATTCCTACTCTTTGCTTCCTGTCTGCCAACCTGTTCTCTATCCATGTCAATACCCTATCCCCAATACCATGTGCTCTAATTTTGCACACTAATCTCTTGTGTGGGAGCTTGTCAAAGGCTTTTTGAAAGTCCAGATACACCACATCCACTGGCTCTCCTTTATCCATTCTACTTGTTATAACTTCAAAAAATTCCAGAAGATTAGTCAAGCACAATTTCCCCTTCATAAATCCATGCTGACCTTGACCGATCCTGTCACTGCTTTCCAAATGCACTGTTATTAAGAGAGGTGTTGATGAAAGGTTTACTTTAGCCAAGTGGGGATCGGAAGCATGCTGCATGAAGGATGACAGAGGTAGGAACATTCGCCAGCTCTGGGGTAGCAGGGTGAGCAATTAAGGAGCCCTAATCTCTAGAGACTGAGACCTGAGATGGGAGATCAACTTTTGTCGTCCATGGGCTAGATTGTCCTCTCTTCTGTGCCCTAAACTTATAATTCTAAGACATACTCAAACCCCAGAATGAATCTGCATGCTCTTTTGCTGAGACTTAAGAATTATTCATATATTTTAACCCACTTTCTTTTATGTTGTGGCTCTATCTAGAGTTTTCACATTTGTATATTAGCTTTATCTGCTACTTAGTCACTTAAGGATTTTGTAGATGAAAGGGTGGAATTGTTTGCTGTGGTTATGGAACAGAATTGGCAAATGGAAAGTCGAAAACTACATTCCTACCATCTGAAATTGAAATGGGCAACTAAAAATGGGGGATTGTAGCCCTAATGTAATAAAATGATTGCAGATGCTGGTTTATACCAAAGATAGACTCAAAGTGCTGGAGTAACTCAGCAGGTTAGGCGGCATCTCTGGAGAAAATGGAGAGATAACATTTCAGGTCGGGACCCTTCTTCAGTCTGAAGAAGGGTCCTGATCCAAAACGTCACCTATCCATTTTCTCCAGAGATGTTGCATGACACAGTGGGTTGTAGCTCTGCTAGTTTCATCCATGTCTCTAAAATAAATATATAAAACTAAAATTGTCTTGTAATTTACTTCTTTCAGTGGAGGTACTGATTATCTTCTATGTCGATCGATTGAAGGACCATCACCTCATTACCCCTTATGTACTGCAAGGATTGAAAGCTCTGGTATGGATATATTTTGTGCCTGCTCTTTAACTGTTTTGTCCTTAGTAAGATGAAAAGCATTAGTGCCCCACATACTTTTCAATTTTTCCCACTATTTATTACGAGAAGACTTCCCTGATCGCCTCCAGGTCAAGTCAAAATGAGTTCAGTTTCTTTTCCCCATATTTCAACCAAGCCTCTGAGCCACAATCATGAGTGGACCCTGGTGCACTAGTTTAGTTTTGTTTATTATTGTCACGTGTACTGTGAAAATTTTCTGCAGATATCAAAACAAGGAGGAAAATACTTTTAAATTGGGTTCTGGCACTGTTTGGTGATGTATGAGGTGATCTCAGGGTGGAACCTTCAGCTCTGCTTTAAGTGCTTTTTTCCCCCAATGTAAACCTTAAAGTTTAGAAACGAGGAACTGTAGGTGCTGGTTAACAGAAAAGGACACCGTGCTGAAGTAACTCAGCGGGTCAGGCAGCATCCCTGGAGAATATGAATAGGTGACTTTTCAGGTCGGGTCCCTTCTTCAGACTGAAGAAGGTTCCTGACCCGAAATGTCACCTATCGATGTTCTCCGAAGATGCAGCCTGACCCGCTGAGTTGCTACATATGGTAGTGCCTTGTGTAATTGCTGTTGTTGGTGGGGAGGACTGTGTCTATGATGGACTAGGCTGAGTTCATCACTCTGCAGCTTCTTGAATCCCTGTGCTTTGGAATTGCTGGTCCAGGCCGTGAAGTAACCAGTCAGGATACTTTTTACAGCGCACCTGGAATAGTTTAGTTTAGAGGTACAGCATGGAAACAGGCCCGTTTACCTACCAAGTCCACGCAGACCCACGATCACCTGTTCTATCCTACACACTAGGTACAATTTACAGAAGCCAATTAACCTACAAATGTGCATTTCTTTGGAATGTGTGAGGAAACTGGAACAGCCAGAGAACACCCATGAAGTCACAGGGAGAACATACAAACTCTGTACAGTCAGCCGGGATCAAACCTGGGTCTCTGGCACTGTAAGGCAGTAACTACAGTGATGTCCAAGTCTTGTAGAGTATTTGCATGCATGGCAAATCACTTTAAACTTCATGGACAGGTCATCTGGGATGCTAACGCCCAGGAATTTGAAGCTGGCAACTCTCCACAGCCAACCTACAAATGGAAACTGGTGCGACGGTCAAAAGAGAGCACAGCGCACGCAAATGAAAAATATTCCCGTAGTTGCTGTGCGATTAAAAGGGTCGACCACATCAAGAGTGGTGTTCACTGCTCTGATTGCACAGGGGCCATCACCCGATAGAGTCAGAAGACGGGGTCAAAAACGTAATGTGTAGGAAAGAACTGCAGATGCTGGTCTAAATGCTGGAGTAACTCAGCGGGACAGGCAGCATCTCTGGATAGAAAGAATGGGTGAAGTTTCGGGTCGAGACCCTTCTTCAGACTTGTCAAAAACGTAATATTCATGTTAAACCAGGCACATCTCCGGATGTTGAAATGTGCAACTGCTTCCTACAGAGAAAATGCTACTTTAAAAAAATAAAGGATTTTTTATAAAGAGCTTTTGCGTCATTGGCACTTCACTACCCAGTATTAATTTTTTTTATTTGCATACACAACAAAGGCGAATTGTGATTCCAGTCTGTAAGCATTCTTTGTCTGCAATGACAGCTCATGCTGCATCACAATGAATGATTTGAAGTTAAAACAAGTTCTTCAAATTTTCCCAAGATATAATTGTGGATCTGAGTGCACTCTCTTATTACCTTTGTGATGCCGATATCACTTTGTTAGGTGCAAGCTACTGCTCACAAAAAAGTGCACGAAAAGCCACTCATTTGTAGCTGCCTGACCCCCATTTTACTTTTAGCCACTGTGTTTACCTGTGTTTGTCTGTTTACACAAGTATTTTTGTAGCGCAAAGGCCAGATTAACTGCTAGGTACCACACCACAACAGTGCATATACTTTAGATAGACTCTGCTGGAGTAACTCAGCGGGTCTGGCAGCATCTCTGGGGGAAATGGGTGGGTGACGATTCTGGCTATGGGTCATTTTTTCTAGTAATTAGAAGCAGAATTTCTGAGGATATTCCCATCCTATGTGCGGATTAGAAACCAACTAACCCTGTTTTGCTCCATTGCAAGATAGCATCTGAGCATGGTGACTGTGTGCTGAGGGGTATCTACTATCATCAGGTCCAATCGTCTCACTCTTCATGTTTGCTTGATTGTATTTGTTTATGGTATATCTGATTGATCGGATAGCGCGCAAACAAAAGCTTTTCTGTGTACCTTGGTATACATGCAAACAATAAACCTAAAACTTTTCCATGTCCTTCATCACTGCTAAGATTGATGAGCATCCTATACATCAGGGGTCGGCAACCCGGTTCTGCCTAGGGGCCGGGCCCTGGGTCTGTGAGCGGTTGGAGGGCCACATCTATCGCCATGGTTAATGAACATGGTTAATAAACTAATGACATAGTTATATATTTAAGAAATATTATGTCTACTGAACATAGGAGTTAGTTTGAGACACTGGTATTGAAACAACCCTCAAGAATTTTAAGATCAACTTTGTGTTTATTGTGCAAAAGCAACTATTTAATTTAACACAACCATTAACACAATTTAATATAAGCATCGACTACAGTGGAATTAACATTGCAAAAACAACGATTTAACAACAACCAATGCAATTTAACATTAACATACAGTGGAATCAACATTCCTCACTGACGACAGCCCGATGTACTGACCCTCTCGTCGGGATGATCGAAACTCCGGCATCAGGACGGATTGCAACACAACAAGAAAAAGTTTCCCCCCCCATTCCCCCCCCCCCCCACATAAAACATATGAAGAAACACCAAAACATAACCTTAACACACTCAAAACAACTAAAACAGAGAAGGGCCATGACAGGCTGCTTGCGAGCAAAAAAGATACCAATGTGGGCCGGATGCCTGCGGGGAAAAAAAACGTCTGTGGGCCGGATGATTTCGAGTTACGGGCCCTGCCATACATAATGCTCCACCATGACTTCTTACCCCACCCCTCTGGTGAATTGAGTAGAATAGTTTTTAAATGTTATTTTGATACTTTTATGACCATTGGTGCTTTTTAATTCCAGATATCTGTAGTTATCTTGATATAAATTTTCAAACTGCCGTTTTGTGTTTAACTCCATTCCAAATCTGTTGTCTGCCTTTGGGATCAATAATCTAGTAAAAGAGCCAATTTGCTCTGTATCCTAATGCATTTATTCAATTAGTTGTTGGTGTGAGCTTTTTGTTTTGGTATGACACAATGGGTCCTCATGTTTCACGAACAATAACTACATAATTGAGACCCCCGGAGAACGATGTGGTTTAACTTGTCTTCTGCCCACTCTTGGTACCTTGAATAACTTTATTTTCTCTCTATCCTTAGAGTATGAGTTCTGTGATGCCAGAAGGGTTGGCGGTGATGGTTTTGAAAGCATTGTTCCAGGAGCTACATGTTCAGGTGAGTGTCAGAAAATCCAAAATCCAAACACCTCTGAGAGAAAGCCCAGATAAATTGGTGAAGGTTTCCTTCAGACCACCTTCTGACCAAAACCCCCACTTATGGTTTGTCCTGAATATAGACTTTGGGTGGAGGTTAATTTCTAGAATGCAGATTATATCTGCACACTGACTATTATTTATAAGCCAGGACCACAATGATTCTGTCAAATGTCATAAAGCGACGCAAACTCAGCAGATCAGGCAGCATCCACTAGCCCCATGAGCTCTATCTAACTCACTTTTAAATTCATCCAGTGAATTGGCCTCCACTGCCATCTGTGGCAGAGAATTCCACAAATTCACAACTCCCTGGGTAAATATTTTTTCTCATCTCAGTTTTAAATAGCCTCCACTTTATACCCTGGTTCTGGACTCCCTCAACATTGGGAACATTTTTCTTGCATCTGGGTTGTCCAGTCCTTTTATAATTGTATACGTTTCTATAAGATAGCCTCTCATCCTTTTAAATTCCAGTGAATACAAGCCCAGTCTTTCCAATCTTTCATCATATGACAGTCCCGCCATCCCACGGATTAACCTCGTGAACCTACGCTGCACTGCCTCAATAGCAAGGATGTCCTTCCTTGATGGTCTTTGTTACGGAGTTAAGTCAGGAGTCTGGTACACAATGGAAACATTAAAGACGAGTGTTGTCTCTTTAACGTGAGCTTTTCTTTCCTCCTTTAGTCACTATTACAGTCTGACAGGCATTCAGTATACAGCATAATCACCAATTTCATGGACAACAGAGAGCAAGGTAAACGTTTTTCATTCTGATTACATCTGACATTTTTTTTTCCAAGGACAATTGTAGTTTATAGAAAGCAGCCTGAAAGGTAGAAGTGGCCACAAAGTGATCTGTCACTATTTTCTCTAACAGTAGCAAACCTCTTTAGGTGATTTGGCATCTATCGCTCAGCCCTATGTAAAAAAAGTTGCTTCACAGTACACTGATTGGGTTATTTATAAGGATGACAATCCAAGTAAAATCCACAAACATCTGCAGTAACTCAGTAGTCAGGCAGCATCTCCGGAGAACATGGATAGGTGATGTTTCAGGTCAGGACCCTTTTTCAGACTGAGGCACTTTGTGTCTATCTTTGATATAAACCAGCATCTGCAGTTCATTTTTATTAGATTTAGTGTTGTTTAGAGATACAGCATGGCAACATGGTCCACTGAGTCCACGCGAATCATTGATCACCAGTTCTATGTTATCCCACTTTCTCGTCCACTCTACACACTAGGGGCAATTTTCAGAGGCTAATTAACCTACAAACCCACACGCCTTTGGGAACTTAAGTGATGGTGTGTATTTTTTTCAAAACCCATACTGAAAATTTCTTTGCATACTCCCATTTTGCATTTTGTTCCCTCAGAAATCAATAGTGAGCTGTATTTCTTCTGAATTACTGTACAATGTAACACTGATTTTTGCACTGTTTGCTCTTCTGGGCACAGAGCTGAAGGGTCTGGGAGCGGATTTCACATTTGGTTTTATTCAAGCGATGGATGGAGAGAAGGACCCAAGGAATTTACTAATGGCCTTTCTGATCTCCAGAGACCTCATCGTAAATGATTACGACCTTGGTACGTATGTGTGTACGGGTCTGGATAAATCATACTTTTACTTGCACTGTACAATGCAATTGATGTGCAGTTCAAAAGCAAATAATTTCAGATTTTTGCCACCGCTGACACAGCCTGGCACTCTACTGGAATACCTTGGGAGGTGTTTCTCCTTGGTCACGCCTCTAGTTTAAGAACTGTTGTAGTTGTCTTTTTGCATTTAGCTATGCATGCAGCTGATTAAAGTTGTATGTTGGTAAGATGAATCAACATAGCAGCTGCTAGTGAGGATGGACTGTGTCACACAAATGATTACTTCGAACAGTCAATGGGAATGTAAAGTTTTTTTCCCCTCATGGCATCAGAGGTCATGGTACATCTGCTGATCATTATTCTTCACTGGAAATTTGGCACCCACCACAATTTTGTTTGGTGTATGGAAGATAATAACATTTACTGTTTTGGAGCTTAAGTTGCCTGAGTGAGAAAGATGGGACGCGTTTTAACTCTGCCCTCTTTTCTTCCCCCCCCCCCCTCCCTCGTACGTCTCCCCCTGCCCCCATCTTCCTCAGTTAATCACTGTTAACCTCTTACTTGTATTCAAATTTGATAAGCATGCATCATAGCCTCGGACTAAGTCATGTAGAGGAGAGCTCACAGGATCCATGATGGATGATCTCAGTTGTTCCAGTTAGAGGTTGCTGCCATTGATTTTATGTACCTTGAATGCTGGTATCAGACAAAAGACCAATGAGGATTCCTGCCCCTGATTAATAAACAAAATAGACTTTGTGCTGTATAGCCTGGAAACAGGCCCTTCAGTCCAATTCGGCCAAGGTGCCAAACCGGCCTAATCCCACTTGCCCACGCACGGCCCATATCAGTTCATAACCTATCCATGTACCAATTTGGGTGTCTATATTAAATGTCATGTTTGTTACCACTTAACCACTTCCTCTGGTAGCTTGTTCCATTTACGTGCCACCCTCTGTGCAAAAGTTGTCCTTCAGGAAAGTGCAGTCTCTGCTGCCCTTGCAAGCGGCCACTGAAAGGTGAATTAAATAGGAATCTTCTATTGCTGTCTTATTGTTTTCAGGGTCCTTTGTGGAGGAACTCTTTGAAATCACTTCATGCTATTTTCCAGTTGATTTCACACCGGTGAGTTTTTTTTTGTTATTAAGTTACCATTTGAATGAATGTTGAGAAAAGTAGCAAATTCTATCACCATTGTTTTGACAAAATCATCTTGTTAAAGGACAATAAATTTTGAATGTAACTTATCCCCATTTGGTGACTATTAGGTTAAACTAGACCAAGTGCAGACCCGTTGGGTCTGTTCCCCCAACGT
This sequence comes from Amblyraja radiata, assembly GCF_010909765.2. Lineage (NCBI taxonomy): Eukaryota > Metazoa > Chordata > Chondrichthyes > Rajiformes > Rajidae > Amblyraja > Amblyraja radiata. The sequence goes on along the minus strand of NC_045970.1, from coordinate 38,653,606 downwards.
GCGGTTGTGGGGGGGGGGGGGGGGGGGGGGGAGGCGGCATGCAGCGTCACACACACTAACTATCTCTCTCTCCCCCCCCCCGCATTCACGCTAATTTCCCCCACTTGATATTATATTAAAATTATTAATTTGCTCCTTTTACCCCATAACCACCCTATCTACTGACACATAGCCCCCAACTTGCAGTCACATCTAGAAATGGGGGGGAGGGGGGTGGAGGGAAGAGGGTAGGGGTGTGTGGAGAGGAGGGGGTTTAGGGGAGAGAGAGGGGGGAGGGAGGGGGAGAGGAGAGGGGGGGGGGGAGGGGTGAGAGGGTGTGCTGAGGGAGGTGGGGAGCAGGGAGGGTGGAGGGAAGGGGGTAGGGGGGGGGAGGGGAGGGACGGTGGGGGAGGGGAGGAGGGAAAGAAAAAGGGGAGAGGGGAGGGGGGGAGGGGAGGAGAGGGGGAGGGGAGTAAGGGGAGGGGAGGAGAGGGGAGGGAAGAGGGAGAGGGGGAAAGAGGAGAGGGGGGGGAAGAGGAGAGGGGGGAAAGAGGAGAGGGGGGAAGAGGAGAGGGGGGAAGAGGAGAGAGGGGGGGAAGAGGAGAGAGGGGGGGAAGAGGAGAGAGGGGGGGAAGAGGAGAGAGGGGGGGAAGAGGAGAGGGGGGGGAGAAGAGGAGAGGGGGGGGAGAAGAGGAGAGGGGGGGAGAAGAGGAGAGGGGGGGAAGAGGAGAGGGGGGGGAAGTGGTGGGGGGGAGAGGGGTGGGGGGGGAGAGGGGTGGGGGGGAAGAGGGGTGGGGGGGGAGAGGGGTGGGGGGCGAGAGGAGAGAGGGGGGGGAGAGGAGGGGGGGATGGGGAGAGAGGTGGGGAGAAAGAGGAGGGGAGAGAGAGGGATAGGGAGAGAGAGAGGAGGGGAGAGAGAGTGAGAGTGCCTTTTTACTTCAACCCAAACCCCCCAAACAACCATTTGCAGGCAGTGCTTTTTTACTTCAAACTAACCATATTTTCATTTTCAAACCACATTAAGGGTACTCACAGCTGTGTAGACATTTGTTCAGTGTCATTCAGAGCTCAGAGTGACCTCCATATTGCAGAGACTGATTGAGGCACACCACTTCCTGGTTTTATAGTCCCTCCCCCTCCCTCCAGCAGGGGCAGCAGAGAGAATGGTGATTTTTTTAAAACATTAATTTCTCTCTGATTTTTCATCGATGGGAAAAATACTCTGGTCCAGGAAGGCAGACGTGGGCTCTGATCGAGGTGGACAAAAATGACGGCCGTAGGTGACGGCGTTCTCTTGGAAATCGCAGCACAGTAGGCCAGAAGCGGTCAAGATCAGACTTTTAGTAATATAGATATAATGCTTATGCAGTGGTGACAATAAGAAAACTGACTTTTTATATGATAGTAATTGATAGCAAGGTCAAGTACAAAGGTACTAGAGGAGCTAGTATCTTTGGTCAAGTATCAAATTTTGGGTGAAGGGGAGACAATACTGGGGAGTTCGAGCCTTGGACCATATTAAGACTTGGGGAGGGCACATTTTAGCTTTGTGTTGGAGAGGGGAGAAGAATGTCTTTAATAATTTAAAATTAAAGCAAGAGTTTTAAATTTTGAACAAAAAATAGCAATAAAATGGAATGACTCGTAAAGGTGGGGGAAGAGTGAATTAATAATTCACATGAGAGTGTCTCTCTAGTTTATTGTCATATGCTCAAGTGCAGCTTGCAGTACCAGCTGGAATAAAGCACTAGCGCAATTGGGTGTATAGGACAAACCAATTAAGTTGAAATGGATTTCATTGTGCATTGATATTTTTAAAAACTGACCACACTGTTTTCTTGTTTGTAGCCTTCGACTGACCCACACGGAATATCTCAAGATGATCTGGTGCTGAGCCTGAGATCTGTTCTTACTGCGACACCTCGGTTTGCAGAGGTATCTCTTAGAAATCTCATATCTTAGCTTTCATCCATCACTTCTGCTGCAATGACCTAAATGCAAGCTCTTCAACTTCTTCTTTAACTTATTATTGTTGATGGAAAACTTCATTTGGTTTACCACTGTCCAGAAAATAACATGTTTTCTAACTGATATGGCCCAGATATAAAACACTGCACAGGGTGCTTGCGTCTTAATAGTCTTCTGAGAAGGCCAAGTAATTCGCTCGGGAGTACCAAAACCACAACATGCCTCTTCAACTGGTGGTCTACAACAGTTTAAGCCACGAGCGTGCTGCCTGAAAGGATGTTGAAGGCAGTAGCCTGCACTAAAAAAATCTTGAATAACCATAAGAAATGAAGCTCTTAAGGTCCCCTTTTAAATTTTGTATCACTCCGAACTCCATTCCGTTCAATGATAATTTGGGATTGACAAGAATTGGTGCCATTTTCAACAATCCTGCATATGACTACATTTTAAAATAAGGCCACTTATAAGATCACACTTAGCATCAACCCACTTTGATTCCGCAATAGTCCAAACTATTTTCCGCTTCAGCTTTGAATGAAATACCCTCACCAGCTCTCAACACCAGGCCTTGAGTTTACTTGTCAATTTAGTTTTGTACCTTTATGCATTTTCTGTTGATTTGTTTCTGTTCTTGGCACACAGTTCCTATTGCCACTTCTGGTGGAGAAGCTGGATTCAGATGTTCAGAACGCAAAGGTGGATTCCCTTCAAACTCTGGTAAGTGAGGAGCTTGGTTGTTAGCATTTTGCATGTGGATCTGGAGTGGCATTACACATCCACTGATCGGCTTTGGTGAAGTCACTTGCCAGGTTTGTTACTTTCAATCCATTATTGTAAATGGGTAAATGCAGATCGCTGCAACTAAACAGTGGCACATCTGATCGAGGCACTGCCTCACAGCTCCAGAGACCTGCATTTAATCCTGACCTCGGGTGTTGCCTGGAGTTTGGACGCTCTCCCTGTGACCTGATGGCATTCCTCCTGATACTGCGGATTCCTCCCACATCCCAAAGCACTTCCCCGGCAGTGCCTCCCGAGCCATCTAAAAGAACAGTGGCACTGGTACATTGGACTACTGTTTGTAAGCCTTGTGCACCATTCTTACAACTGCTGTTCCATCATTGTTGCTGGGCCAAACATTCAGCACACCCATGGTCCAGGTGAAGCTCACAACCACCAGAAGACCAAGGGAGGGCCAATAAACATCATGCTTGTGACCATAGCATCCTCAGCATCAGTGAAGTAAATCTTCTCTCTATGTTCTTTGTCCTTCAGATGGCATGCTGCAAAGACTACAGGACAAAAGATCTGAAAGAATTCCTACCAGCTCTTTGGCATTCCATACGCAGAGAGGTAAGAGAAAGGAGGAATACCTTGCAGCATCTGCTTGTGGCCTGGGTACCAGCTTCAGCACAGTTTGTCATAATCGGAGACTGAGATCCAAGCCCCTCTCGTGAGATTAAAGCAGAGGTTGGAACTTTTGTCAGTTGTTGAGGGGTGGGGAGATGCACTGTACATATGCCTTGTCCCTAAACTGGGCTTGTTGCCTGAGGACTTTGGATTGTGAAGCTGCACAGTAGCGTAGCGGTAGAGTTGCTGCCTTACAGTGCCTTACAAGTTCGATCCTGACTATGGGTGCTGTCTGTATGGAGTTTGTACATTCTCCCTGTGACGAGTGGGTTTTCTCCAGGGTTTACTCCCACATTCCAAAACCGTGCCGGTTTGTAGGTTAATTGACTTCTGTAAATTGTCCCTAGTGTGTAGATTGGAACTAGTGTGCGGGATGCATGTTCGTCTGCCTGCACTGCTTGGGCTGAAGGGCTTGTTTCCACACTGTATCTCTAAAACTAAGAACTAAATTATTTTAAAAGTTAGGCGCCAAAGACTATATTTTTAGTTGTGAGCAAGACCAAAACTGGATGTCATTAATACCAGAAAATTACTGATAAATCCATTTGGAAATAGAAATTTAAAAGATTGGATTGTTTACCTCACTATTACAGTGCCACAAATGTAGATCATCTTCAGGGAAATATGACAACACGGAAAAAGGCGCAGCAAGTGGTGGCAAAAAGTGTTGGATGAAGAGGGGATCTGGGAAGCTCGACATGGAGCAAAAGCACAGACAGGGACTTAATAAGGCAGTGACTGAATTAACCTGGCAGCAATGACTTGGCGATTATTTTGTTGGAAATATCATGTACAGGGCTGTCTTACAAGCAAGACGGGTTTAGAATATCCTCTTGTAATTTGAAGTCGGTCTGAAGATGGGTTCTAACCTGAAACGTCACTTACTCTATTTCTCTAGAGGTGCTGAGTTACTCCAGTACTTTGCGTCAACCCCTGGCTATAGGTTTCTGGGCATCAGTTGTGATGGGCAATTTCCTTTTACGGAGAGCGTTCAAATTAATTGGGTGACCTACTGCACCCTCATTTCCATGCTGTCCAGCCAGTTTACCTGTTGGTGCATGTGATGTTTCACTTGCAATGAACCATCGTGAGCTTTATACCAAGTATTCATTTTAAGGCACAAAGTTTTGGAATAACTCAGCGAGTCAGGCAGCATCTGTGGAGAACATGGACAGCTGACGTTTTGCGTTGGGACCCTTCTTCAGAAAGCCCTTCTTGATAAGGTTGGGATCCTTTGTATACAGAAGGGTCCAGACCCAAAATGTTCTCCAGAGATACTGACTGACCCACTGAGTTACTCCAGCGATGTGTGCCATTTTTTTGCTGTAAATCAGCATCTGCAGTTCCTTGTGTTTACAAGTACTAATTTTCTTCTGTCTAGGTCTTTCAGACAGCAGTTGAAAAAGTCGAGACTGAAGGTCTAGCTGCTCTCCAGGCAATCGCGACCTCCCTGTCCAAGTCTGTGATTGATTCAGATGCAGAGGATAGCCTGGATACTTTCCTTAGCAATGTTCTACAAGGTGTGTGCAGAAGACACTGTGCTAAATGACCAGAGCAATGTCTTTCATTCATTCATTGATCCTGTACAGTAATGTAGTATCTTGAAATCTGTCCCCTTTCTATCTTCTCTCAGACTGCGAGCATCACTTGTGTGAACCGGACATGAAACTTGTTTGGCCAAGTGCCAAACTTCTTCAAGCAGCGGCGAGTGCTTCCTACAGGGCATGGTGCAAGATTACCAGCTGCATCTTCCCTCTGCTCTTGGAGCAATTCAACAAGCATAAACAGGTAAAGTGAGAACAATTGTTCAGCTTGGAGGTACAGCATGGAAACGGGACAACCGACTCCTTACTCACCCAGTCACGAGTTCCATGTCATCCCACCTTCGCATCCATTCCCTACACTAGGGGCAGTTTACAGAAGGTCAGCTAACCAACAAACCTGTACGTCTTTGGGATGTGGGAGGAAACCGGAGGAACCTGTGTGGTCACAGGGAGAACATACAAATTCCACACAATGTGTTCAGGTCAGGATCAAGCCTGGTTCTCTGGCGCTGTGAGTCAGCAGCTCTACAAGTTGCGCCACTGTCCTACCTACAGTGTTGGCAAGAAACACCGGACGGAGTCTATAATCAATAATTTAACGCAAGAAAGTGGTTATGCACTTTCGTAAAAGCAATTCAAAGGCAGGCTCATACTTTAAAGAAGAAAGGGTGCAGATGAGTGAAGTGTTGATGGATTGAAATGTTCTCCTGCCTGACTCCATCAGGTCTACAGGCGGATACACCAAGTGGTATGGAAGGCAAATAGCATATCTCACACTGATCTCATCTGCCTACACATGATCCATATTCCTCTCTTCTTCGCCCTTCCACGTGCCTATCTAAAAGCCCCTTGAACTCTACTGATACAACTGCCTCTACCACCACCCCTGGCAATGCTTTCTAGGCCCCAACCACTCTGTATATTAAAAAATAAATACTTTCCCTGCACATCTCCATTAAACTTTGTTCCTCTCACCTTATAAGCCCTCTGGTGTTAAACATTTCCACCCTGAGATAAAGTTCTGACTATCTACCCTATCTGTGCCTCATAATTTTAAATACTTCTATCAAGTCTTCCCTCAACCTCCAACCTTTTGCAAGAGGGTTGGAGTTTAGAAATGGGGAAGTTACAATTTACAGGGTACTGTGCACAGTTTTGATCCCTTTAAGAATGGAGATACTGGCATTGGAGGCAGTCCAAAAGAGATTCATAAAGCTACCTCCTGGGCAGAGAGAATTCTACTATCACAAGCAGGTAGTGAGACCTATATTCTTTGGAGATCAGAGGATAATTGCTGAGTTTACCACCTATACATATCAGATTAGTAAGAGCGTCAAAGATTACAGTGACAAAGCAGAATGGGGTTGAGAGGGAACAATAGATCAGAACAATAGAGGGAACCATGATCGATGCTGGAACAGACTCAATGGGCCAAATGGCCCCATTCTGTTCCTAAGTCTTATGGACAATCTGTCATCCTGAGGTTTTCATGAGGTTTTGAAAGTGCAATTAGTCTCCACCATCGTTTCATAGATCACGGCTTCTGAAGGCTTATGCATTCAGATATGCTGTCCTTTGCTTTGGTGGATGTTGAGGGTTTTGTAGCACTGCAAAGAAAAGCAGATTACTAGTGCCCCAAGCGACACCTTCAGCAGCTCCTGCTCTATCCTATCCATGCTGTCCTTGCTGTCAGAGAGATGCTTAAAAGCTATTCAAATTTCATGCAGTAAGGAAAAACATCGAGTGGTTCGGCAATGGGCCTATTCTTCCTGGAATTTAGAAGGCTGAGGGGGGGGACCTCATTGAACCTTACCAAACAGTGAAATGCCTGGATGGAATGGATGCAAAGAGGATGTTTCCACTGGTGGGAAGTCAAGGACTAGATGGCACAGCTTCAGAATAAACATAGAAAATAGGTGCAGGAGTAGGCCATTCGGCCCTTCGAGCCTGCACCGCCATTCAATATGATCATGGCTGATCATCCAACTCAGTATCCTGTACCTGCCTTCTCTCCATACCCCCTGATCCCTTTAGCCACAAGGGCCACATCTAACTCCCACTTAAATATAGCCAATGAACTGGCCTCAACTACCTTCTGTGGCAGAGAATTCCAGAGATTCACCATTCTCTGTGTGAAAAATGTTTTCCTCATCTCGGTCCTAAAAGATTTCCCCCTTATCCTTAAACAGTAACCCCTTGTTCTGGACTGCCCCAACATCGAGAACAATCTTCCTGCATCTAGCCTGTCCAACCCCTTAAGAATTTTGTAAGTTTCTATAAGATCCCCCCTCAATCTTCTAAATTCTAGCGAGTACAAGCCGAGTCTATCCAGTCTTTCTTCGTATGAAAGTCCTGACATCCCAGGAATCAGTCTGGTGAACCTTCTCTGTACTCCCTCTATGGCAACAATGTCTTTCCTCAGATTAGGAGACCAAAACTGTACGCATTACTCCAGGTGTGGTCTCACCAAGACCCTGTACAACTGCTCCTATACTCAAATCCTTTTGCTATGACTAACGCCTCAGACTATCTTTAGAAAGGAGATGAAGAGGAATTTCTTTAGTCAGAGGATGGTGAATCTGTGGAATTCGTTGCTGCAGACGGCTGTGGAGGCCAAGTCATTGGCTATTTTTAAAGCAGAGATTGACAGATTCTTGATCAGTAAGGGCAGGAAAATGGAGTTGAGAGAGAAAGATGCATCAGCCATGATTGAATGATGGTAGACGCAATGAGCCGAATGGCCTAATTCTGCTGGATGGCAGTTAATGAAACTAATGGTGCAATGTTATTTTTCTTTTGCAGAGTAGCCAACGTTGGACGATCTTGGGAATTCTGAAGATTTTTATTAAACTTGCTGACAATTGGAGCAGAGATGAGGAAGGTGTGTGTTGTTTTTCCAGTCTGGATTTCCACATCTGTGTCGGTGCCTGTATCATTGTGGAAATTGGGGGGGGGGAGACAGGGTGGTGATGCATTTTTCACTGATACCTTGCTTGGTCGCACCATCCGTTTCCAGGAATGTGAGTGTTAATAGAATAAGTAGGAAGAGGGGTCATTCTAGCATCACATATAGGGAGAAGCATTATCAACAGTACTATTGTGATCTAGAATGTGTAGCTGTCGTATGTACTGGCAACAGAGCAATGAAATTGCACTGTACGGAGTGAAACAGAACCTACTGACCACAGCTTTTCAAATAAAGATGGCATCATCTTTGAGGACGCCATCATGCACCTGCTCCATCGTTCCTATGCCCACCTGGATAATCCGGGAAGCACTGTGAGAGTCATGTGTTTTTTTACTTCTCCCGTGTTTTTAACACGAGCCTGCACTGCAAGTGAGCAAGCTGACGAAGATGCAGGTGGATGTTCCATTGGTGTCCTGGATCACCAACTACCTGATTGGATAACCACAGTATGTCAGGCCACAGAACTGTGTCTCGGACATGGTAGTGAGCAACACGGGGGCCCCACAGGGGCCGGTCCTCTCTCCTTTCTTGTTCACCATCTACACCTCGGATATAACTCGGACTCCTGCCACCGGCAGAAGTTCTCTGATGACTCTGCAATTGTGGGCTGCATCAGTGAGGGGAGGGAAGCTGAATACAGAAGTGTAGTCAACGACTTTGTAGAATGGTGTGGGCTGAATCACCTGCAGCTCAACACTGACAAGACTAAGGAGTTACTGGTGGACTTTAGGAGGAGAAGAATACCCGTGTTCCCTGTCTCCATCAATGGTGTGGATGTACAGTTTACCGAGGAGTACACATACTTTGGAGTTTACCTGGACTGGTTCAAGAAGTGACAGAGCCGGCTGTATTTTTTAAGAAGGTGCCGCTCCTTCAACGTCTGCAGTAAGATGCTGTAGATGTTCTACCAATCGGTGGTAGCCAACGCCATCTTCTTTGCTACCGTGTGCTGGGCAGCAGGGCGAAGGCTGCGGACACCAACAGGATTAACAAACTCATCAGGAAGGCTGGATGCATCCTGGGGGGAAGAGTTGGATTCATGGGAGGGGGTCTTGGAGGGGAAGATGCTCCTCAAACTGCAGAGCATCCTGGACAATACAGTTCACCCCCTCCTTGACTCACTGGTCATCCTGACGAGTATCTTCAGCAACAGACTGGTTCCACCAAGATGCAGGAAAGAACGTCACAGGAGATCCTTCTTCCCTGTGGCTATCAAACTGTACAACAACTCTCCCTTCTGTTGTGGGGTAGACTGACTCTCCTTCCCCTTCCCCCCCCCCCCCCAAAAAATCTGCACATTCCCAATCCTTTCCACTCATCACTTTAATTTCATGTATCTTGTGTTTTATGACTGTTGGCAGATCAAATTCCCTCCTAGGATAAATAAATAGTTCTATCGTATCGTTACTGCAGCTTAACAGGTCTGTAAATGCAGTAAACACAGATACATTTTTAAAAAATCATTAATTTATAACAAACACTAGTGCAAAAAACCAAAGTCCTTTGTGCAACCATAGACAGTCTGTCGAAGTTCATACGGAGGCACAGTGAGCTGCAAATGCTGGTTTATAAAAAGACACAGTGCTGGAGTAACTCAGTGGGTCAGGCAGCATCTCTGGAGAACGTGGGCAGGTGACGTTTCTGGCCTGGACCCTCCTTCAGATTGTGTGCGTGCGCGCACGAGAGATTATAGATGCTCAGGAACTTCAAGCTGTCGATCATCCATAAGGCATCTCCTTCAACAAGGACAGGGTTCTGTTCATGCCCGGCTTTCTTAAGTCAGCAACTAACTCTTTTACATCTTGCTGACATCATGCATACCCAGCCGTATGAATATTGATTTCTCCAATTTCAAGTAAACCCTGCATTCCCCTTCTCTGCGCTGTTCCTCAACCCTAGACGTCCTGCTGGTTCCACTGTTCTCATCATCCATATATCACTTCGTTATCAACACTTCCACAACCAACAATGGACCATTGAGGGCACCACTTTTCCTTTGTTGTCGGTGTCGGCTCTGATTTGTTCCAAACCTTTTCATGCCTCTTGTTTTCCACTCCCCTAACTCTTGTTCTGAAGAAGGGTCTCAAGCCGAAATGTCACCTATTCCTTTTCTCTTGATCCGCTGAGTTACTCCAGCATTTTGTGTCTATTTTCTCTTGCAATGTTTGCTTGACTGTTGAGTATTTTTCCAGCTCTCCACCAACATCACTGTGAGTCAGCTGTGGACGGAGACTAAAGGTCATGGAATAAACAAGAGCAAACCAAGCCCTGAACTCTGCATTTGTTCCTCTCCCATAACTCAAAGAATATTGTTTATTTTCCCATAGAAATCTTTGCGGAGTACTGTACATTGAGTAGGTGTGTGCTATAGAGGAGGCAGCTGTGGTAAAGTCCTTTGGGAATGATCTTCACAGAGCATAGTTGTTCCCTTTGTTTGCATGCTATAATCAAATGAAACAGCACCGATACTGTCCCTACGAGCTTATCCTGTGGGAGATCAAGCTGTATAAAAAAATGTTGTAATCCTGACAACTGTTCTTTTTCATTTTGTACTAAGATTTTAATAGCGTGAAAAGCAACTGGCTTTGGGGTTTTTTTTTGTTCAGTCATTGTTTACACAATCCTCCTTGGCTAAACCATTGACTTTAATCATTCTACCCAGGATGAAGCGATAAGCTTCCCACATGCTTAAGCTTTGGAGCTCTCTCGCTGCTGCTCTCCTTAAAGACTTTCCTCCTCGATCAAAGATTTTGCTCAATGACCGTAATATTCTTTTTTATGGCTCGGCATTCATTTTTACTTGAGTTCCCTGCTAGGATTTTAGAAGTTGGTACTGGCATCTCTAAAGTTTAATAACTAGATTTTCAAATGTTTAGACTTTTTTTATATTGTAGAAAGATTACTAAACTGTAAAAAAAAAAAGCAAACGGATTAAATTAGGGCACTTAAACGGCTTAACCAGTTTATAGGACAAAGATCTTAAAAAAGCAAGGGCGGTAGAGTTGCTACCTTACAATACCAGAGACCTGGGTTCGATATTCATTATGGCTGCTGTCTGTACGGAGTTTGCACGTTTTTCCTGGGGCTACGTGGATTTTCTCCAGGTGTTCTGGTTTCCTCCCACATTCCAAAGCCATGCAGGTTTTGTAGGTTAATTGGCTTCTGCAAATGACCCCTAGTGTGTAGGATGTGAAACTAGGATAACATAGGACTAGTGTATGGGGTGATCGTTGGTTAGCGCGGACTTTTTATCTAATTCTGTTTTTGTTTCATTTTCCCTCCTTGCAGATGAGAATTCTCTCTGTGCCTTTAAGGATCAACTCTGTGGCCTGGTCTTCTCTGCACTGACCGACTCCAATGCCCAATTACAGACTGTGGGCACCAGCACTTTGGCAGTCCTGGGATCCCAGCAAGGTTCAGATCCTTACACTTTGCTCTCTATGTTTTCCCTTTATATTTGTGATAGAACTTTATCAAATTGCTTGGGTGAGTGCACGGAATTATTAACCCAGGGTAGGAGAATCAAAAACAGGAGGACATGAGGTGAGAGGTGGCAAGATTTAATCAGAACCCGAGGGGCACGTTTTGCACATGGAGGGTGATGAGTATTTGGAACAAGTTGCCAAAGGACGCAGGTAATATAACAACAATTAAAAGTCATTTGGACAGCTGCATGGATAGGCAAGGTTTAGCGGGATATGGACTAAACACGGGCAAATGGGACTCTTATGGATGGAGCATCTTAGTCAGCATGGACAAGTTGGTCCGATGGGCCTGTTTCCGTGCTGTATGACTTTGACTTTAAATCGCATGAGCTTGAGCCACCTGTGAATAGCTCTCTTGTATCTTGCTTTTGGTGTGTGACCAAATCTGGCTCTAGGTGTGTGACTTCAAATTTCTCCCATGCCCTAGGTTTGCTGTCGCCCTCCGACATTGAGCTAAGCGTAGATCACTTGAACAGACTGATCCTTCAGGAGGACAACCCACAGGTTTGGTGAGTGTATTTGGTTGTTATTCGATCTCAGTCAGCACAACTATAAGGTTCTTGTTATAACCTTGAGTATAATCCGATTTTCTTCTATCTCAGTACGGACTTTGGACTTTAGACTCTGACTCTGGTACTGTTGTGCTACAATGCTGAAAAATATATTGTGCACTCTGTATTTTTCCCTTCGCTCTACCTATTGTAGTTAACTTTGGCTTGATTGTATTTGGGCATCGTATTATCTGATTTGATTGAATAGCACGCAAGAGTCAAGAGTGTTTTATTGTCATGTGTCCCGAGGTGGAACAATGACATTCTTGCATGCAAAACAATGCTTTGTAAAAATTGCCTGCAAAAAATGCTTTTCCTCAACACAGGACAATAATAAACCTAAACCACTCACCTTGGGACTGGAGAGTTTAAGTAGATTAGACCTGTACTGTGGCTGCTGCAGTATAATGACATTAATTTTAACTGAAGACAGGATTGAGCTATATATTGACTGCTGCAGGAACTTAGTGGGTCAAGCAGCATCAGGGGAGGGGGAAGGAATTGTTGATATATCTGGTCGAGACTCTGCTCCAGACTCTGGCAATAAAACCTTGGTGCCATCCTTGCTATTCGTGGCTGAATATTTGCTGTTGATTGTGCGTCTCAATTTCACTTTACGTTGGTGAAAATATTTGATCACGCCTCTGTGTCGTGCCTTGGGACACTTTGAAGGTGCTTTAAAAAATGCTGACTTTGTTTAACCTTTCTCTCCTCAGTGCTGCAGCGTTGGAAGCCTCTGCGTCCATATCTGCAATTCATCCCTCTGCCTTCATCAGCAAAATGGTTCCAGCATTGACAAGAGAGCTGAGCACTGGTATATCTCACTGCTGCATTTAATATTTTACAGTACACATTTAGCATTGCATACATCCCACTAAGGCAGTGGTTCTCAACCTTTTTTCAGTGATGTACGCCCTGTGAAATATTTTTTCAGCCAAGTACCCCCTAACCAGCGCAAAAATATAGGCCTACATATATGTAGGCCTATATTTTAAAATCTCACGTACCCCCTGGAGTGCCTTCACGTACCCCCAGGGGTACGCGTACCCCCATTTGAGAACCACTGCACTAAGGTATACAAAGCTATGTAGTGCTAAAAGACCATTAATAGACCAAGCACGATCCAACAAGCACAATCTAGTTGATTGGATCATGTTGTACAATGGGAGGCCATTTGGTCCATTTTGCCTGTATAGCTGCGCAGTGGTAGAGCTGCAAGCTTGCAGTGCCAGAGACCCGGATTCAATCTTGACCTCTGCTGCTCTGCGAGAACTGGCGTGACGGTGCAGCGAGTGACCCGCGTGTTGACTGTGCAACAAGTGACTGGTGCGTTGACATTACAGAGCCCATGGAAACGAAGGACGACATGGAGCAACCTGCACTGACCAGGCACGTTATGCACCAGCGCAGTGTGCGGGCTCTGGCAGCCATCTCCACCCATCCCAGCGTCGTGCAGAAAACCGTCCCGGTCCTGTTGAAGCATCTGACCGATTTACAGAAAGGTGAGTGTGATGGAACAAGTTCCAAGTGATCGGAGGGGTTGTTGGAAGTTTGAAAACTTTGTTCAAAGTGGCACAGTGCCACAGCTGGTAGAGTCGCTACCTCAGCGACAGGGAACCGGGTTCAATCCTGACCGCTCGTACTGTCTGGGTGGAGTTTGCACAGTTTTCCTCTGGTTTTATCCCACATCCCAAACACGTGCGGGTTTAAAGGTCAATTGGCCTCTGTAAATTGTGTAAAGATGAGAAAGTTGGATAAGATAGACGTCAGTGTGAACGGGTGATCAATGATTGGCACAAAATGCTGGAGTAACTCAGCGGGTCAGGCAGCATCTCGGGAGAGAAGGAATGCGTGACGTTTCAGGTCGAGACCCTTCTTCAGGCTGATGTCAGGGGAGAAGACGGGACAAAGATAGAATGTAGGCAGACAGTAAAACTAGTGGGAAAACTGGGAAGGGGGGAGGGGATGGAGAGAGAAAGCAAGGGCTATCTGAAGTTAGAGAAGTCACGGTTCATACCGCTGGGGTGTAAACTACCCAAGTGAAATATGAAGTGCTGTTCCTCCAATTTGCGCTGGACCTCACTCTGACAATGGAGGAGGCCCAGGACAGAAAGGTCAGATTGGGAATGGGAGGGGTAGTTGAAGTGCTGAGCCACCGGGAGATCTGGTAGGTTAAGACGGACTGAGCGGAGGTGTTCAGTGAAACGATCGCCGAGCCTGCGCTTAGTCTTGCCGATGTAGAGAAGTTGACACCTGGAACAGCGGATACAATAGATGAGGTTGGAGGAGGCACAAGTGAACCTCTACCTCACCTGGAAAGACTGTTTGGATCCTTGGATGGAGTTTAGGGGGAGGTAAAGGGACAGGTGTTGCATCTCCTGCGGTTGCAGGGGAAAGTACCTGGGGAGGGGGTGGTTTGGGTGGGAAGGGACGAGTTGACCAGGGAGTTCCGGAGGGAATGGTCTCTACGGAAAGCAGACAGGGTGGAAATGGGAAGATATGACCAGTAGTGGGATCCCGTTGGAAGTGGCGAAAATTTTGGAGGATTATATGCTGTATGCGACGGCTGATGGGTTGGAAGGTGAGGACAAGGGGGACTCTGTCCTTGATACGAATGGAGGGGAGGGGGAGTAAGAACGGAGCTGCGAGATATCGAGGAGACCCTAGTGAGAGCCTTATTTATAATGGAAGAGAGGAATCCCCGTTTCCTAAAGAATGAGGACATCTCTGTTGCCCTGGTATTGAACACCTCATCCTGAGTGCAGATGCGGCATAGACGGGGGGGATTTGGAGTAGGGGATAGAGTCTTTACAGGAGGCAGGGTGGGAAGAAGTGTAGGCAACATAGCTATGGGAGTCAGTAGGTTAGTGATCAATGATTGGCTTGGACTCAGTGGACCGAAGGGCTTGTTTCCATGCTGTATCTCTGAACTAAATGAAAACCTCTAGTTATTCTCTCTTTGAATAACAATCATAGGAGCTGTTAACAAAGCAGGCAGAATTTTCTGTGCCATGGAGAGGCTTGCAAAACCACTTCCCAGTCGTTGATTAGTGAAGGTAATGCAGTGGATAATGGGGTGCATATTCATAGATCTCAGCAAGTGGCAACACAAGTCAATCTAGTGGTAAAGAAGCTTGGTTTCATTGTTCATGGTGTTGAGTACAAACGTTGGGAAGTAATGTTGCAGCTGTATAAGACTTGGGTTTGGTGTGTGGTGTAGAGTTCTGGTTACTGTATTGCAAGAAGGATGTGGAGGCTTTGGAGATGGCATTGACTTGTCATGATTCTGCCTGGGTTAGAGGATGTTGGCTCCAAGAAGAGGTTAGACAAATTTGGATTGTTTGAGGCTTTGATATGTCAGGCAGTCGGAACCTTTTTCCAGGGTGGAGATGTCAAATTTGGAGGGTATAGCTTCCAGGTGAGAGGGTGAAAGTTTAAAGGAAATTTGAGACAAGTGTTTTTGGAGTGGTAGAAGCATATACTATAAATTTAACAGGCATTGAGATGGGCAATAGAGGAATAAGGACCTTGTGAGGGCAGATGGGCTTAATTTGCAGAAGGACACAAAGGACAAAAAGTGTCCTTTTTTCGGAATCAGAAGTTTGGATAGGCACAGATATTGTCAGCCGAAGAGGACTGTTCCTGGAAGAACAAGAAGGCAAAGCAGGGCAAACAAGAGTCAAGAGAGTTAATTGCCATGTGTCCCAGATAGGACAATGAAATTCTTGTAAGCATATTCTGAAGAAGGGTCCTGCCCCGAAACGTCACATGTCTATGTTCTTCATGGGTTCTGCCTGACCCGCTGAGTTACTCCAGCATTTTGTTTGTTTCTTTGGTATGAACCAGCATCTGCAGTTCCTTGTTACATTGGGGCAAACTTATCGATTGTCAGAGTAAACAATATCTCTTAACTAATCTGTCCTTTGCTGTTCCTGTGATGCAGCGTTCTCCGCTTGGTAAGGGCATGGAACACCTAAAATGGCCCAGTTGTCAGAAGAGCAGGGTCACATGCAGGAACAGAGGGAGGGCAGGGTAGGGGCTGGTTAGCAGTCGGTTATAAATAACATTGGGTTAAAAACAATGAATCTAATTCTTGAAAAAGTTGGGAGACTAGGAGGAGAATATTGTTTACCCTGACAATTATAAGTTTGCCCTGCTTTGCCTTTTCATTCTTCTAATGGGAGAACACCTTCAGATGAACAACTGGGGGAGAAGGAGGAGATTATTTTGTGGCCCGGAATATAAAAGTTCGGCTTTATAAAAATTTGGCTAGGCCACAATTAGTTTTAGTTATGGAGGTACAGTGTGGAAACAGGCCCTTCGGCCCACCAAGTCCGTGCCGACCAGCGATCACAAGTACGCTCATTCTATCCTACAAACTAGGGACAATTTACAGAAGCCAATTAATCTACAAACCTGCATGTCTTTGGACTGTTGAAAGCAACCGGAGCACACAGAGAAAACCAACGCGGTCACAGGGAGTACGTGTTGACTCCGTACAGACAGCAGCCATAGTCAGGATCGAACCCGGGTCTCAGGTGTGCCACTCTGCCACCCCAAAATCAACTGCAATGTTGTGTACAGTTTTGGCTGCAAGGTGAAACTCCAAGGCGACTTGCGCTGGAATCCTCATATCCAGGTAACGGGATGCTTAACGCTGGCCTCCTCTTTTGCAGAGAGTGCCGACTCCAAGGGAGACGTCGCCATCCTGACGTGCCAGAGCCTGCAGCTGGTGGTGGAGCAGTGCAAGGATGCCGGTGACAGCAGCCAGTACTTCCACCAAATGGTCGTTCCCTGCCTGCTGGGGCTGGCAGTCCAGGCATCGATCCAAGGCAAGTCTCATTACCAGCCACACACGCACACATCAGCAGCGGGAAGTATCTCGCTTAACAGCCCTCTCGACACAAGAGAGAACTGTTTAACTTGACTTGGAGTTTTTGCCGCAGATTGTTTATTGCACTGTTTAACTTTGTGGATGTAATTGTTCCTTTCATCATCTGTTATTATAACAAATTAAATGAGCTACAGTAGTAGTTGAGGCAGGTAACATAACATTTAAAATAGCGTTTATTACCGAAATGCTGGAGGAGTCCAGTGGGTCAGATCTTATCTCTGGAGAACATGGATTGGTGACGTTCAGAAGAAGGTCGTCAGAAGAAGGGTCTTGACCCGAAACGCCACCTCTCCATTTTCCCCAGAGATTCTATCTGACCCGCTGAGGTACTCCAACATTTTGTCATTTTAGGTATAAACCAACACCTGCAGTTTATTTTAATTATATTTTATAACATTTCCAAAATATTTGGACAGGTACATGGGTAAGAAATGATATGGATATAAGGATATGGACCAAATGCGGACAAATGGAACTAGCTTGGATCAGCATAGTGTTATAGACAATAGGTGCAGGAGTAGGCCATTCGGACCTTCGAGCCAGCACCGCCATTCAATGTGATCATGGCTGATCATCCACAATCAGTACCCCGTTCCTGCCTTCTCCCCATATCTCTTGACTCCGCAATCTTTAAGAGCTCTGTCTAGCTCTTGGGGCCGAAGGGCCTGCTTCCACAATGTCAGACTCAGACTCTAAATACTAAAGCTCCAATTAAATATGCTATCTGTTTCTGCAACATAAAAAACAAACTGCTGGAGGAACTCAGCGGGTCCAACAACATCAATGAGGCTGAGCGATGTTTAATGTCTCGGGTCAAAACCCCATGTCTGGAGTTCCTTGTGTCTGCCGCAGGTTTCTAATTTCCATTAAACAAGAGGAGGCTAATCAGTGTTCTGGCTTTCTGACAAGAGTCATTCTCCTTGTTCTCTCTCAAATGTTTTCTTTTCAATTATTTATTTATTCAGTATCCTTTCAAAGCTGTTATTGATCCATCGAGAAAGTTAATTTGTTTGGGGTCATTGAACATGTCTATTGTGCACACACTCAAATTAACCCTCTTGTTCCTTCTGCACATATTAGGTTTGCTCTTTACTGAAACAACCTTGTTTACTCCAGGGATGTTTAGGGTAATGGGGAGAAGGCAGGAGAATGGGGTTGATAGGGAAAGATAGATCAGCCATGATTGAATGGCGGAGTAAACTTGATGGGACGAATAACCTAATTCTGCTCTAACTTATGAATTCCAGCTGTTTTTGTTTTTTTTGTGTTGAAGGTAAATCCCGCACAGGCTAGGAATCCAACCTGTGACTGTAGACTGTCATGGGGACATACAATAGAATCAGGGGTAGGCCATTTGGCACCTCACCTGCCTTTATTTCAATGTAAAAGAACATAAGGTCTATTTGGAATAATTCGGTGGGTCAGGTGGCAGATGCTACCTGACCCGCTGAGTTACTCCAGCAGTTTGTGTTGTATCTGTGGAGATCAACTGAGTTAACTAACGTTTCAGCTCATTGCCCTTTCATATGAATTAAAAATGTATCCAGAACTTTTTCTGCTAATAATGGGAAGTCACTGACCTGAAAAGTTAAATTTTTCTTTCTCCTCTGATGCTACGAGACCTGCTGAGTGTTTGAATTATCTTGTTCCTTCAAAATGATAGGATCCGCAGTTATTTGCTTTCCCACAAAGCTGTAGATTTGTAACTCTGGTAATTTATATACTTAGTCACATCTTCTGTATATAGAGGAGGTGGTTTAAATCTTAAGTTTATTCTGAAGCACAGACTGATCAATAACATGACTCCCATCCAATTCAATGAATGCCTCATTGATGTGTCTGAATCTGGCCTTCATCCCAGAGTACACTTCCTCAGCATTTATTTTTCTGTAATAACCAATTAACTGTGGGAATGTTAATAGTGAGCACACATAATCCTGGCAGTGGCTCCGTTCCACTTCTGCCATACTTATTTTTGGTGATGAAATGCACTGCACTTCAGATTTCCCTTTTCCAAAATAATGCTTTGGTGGGACAAGACTGAAGCCAGGAGACATAAGAAACTGCAGCTGCCACATTACTGAGCAACAAAACCCAAAGTGCTGGAGGATCCCAGCAGGGTCATGCAACATCGTGGAGGGAATGGACAGTTGACGTTTTGGGTTGGGAACCTTCAACTATTTGAGGTGGAGGTATCAAAGATGGGAGGGCATAGGTTTACGGTCAAAGGGGGAAAAAGTTCAAAGATGTGCAGGGCCAGTTGTTTTAGTGGTGGGGACCCAGAACGTGTTGTCAGAGGTGGTGGTGGAGACAGATACAATAGTGGTGTTTGAGTCTTTTGGATGGGCACATGGATGTGTAGGGAATGGAGGGATATAGATCGTTCAGGCAGAGATTACTTTAACTTGGCATCAGAATTGGCACAGATATTGTAGCCCCTGTTCCGATGCTGCTCCATGTTCTACATGCGATTGTTCTTTATTTTGTTTCTGAAGCCTCTGCTGTAGGATGTGGTTCTGAAGTCCCACTGGGGGTCTTGTGTGAAGAAAAGGTCATTGCAGCACTGGGGACTGTGATCAGTACTGCCTACAGTCACAGACAAACAGAGTAAGTGCTCACTATTTCTACACCCAGCTAAATGCAAGGAAATCCAAACAGTTGCCTAACTTCCCATCCCTCCTAACTTCCCCTTCCTTTCTTTTCCTTTGCAATTTCCTTTGCACCTGAATGTCATTGGCTTGATATCTACTGTAGAGAACTGTACAGAACCGTCAAAATGGAACAGGATCAAGTGCGGCTATGTTCCACCCATTCCCCTTCCCTCCCACTGCCATGCGCTCTCTGCGATTTAATATTCCTACCAGAAAGCTGACTCTACCACCTGTACAGATCTTCCCCAGGCTTCGAACACTTGGCTTGTGTTCAGCCTATTACGGGCGTTTGGGGAAACCAGTGGAATGGATTTGCGGGCTGCTATTGGGCTGCAGGCATCGAATGGCACATTGAAACTCTGAAGTCGTATTTCCGACGTGAAGTATTGATAGGAATAGAGCCCCACAGTCACCTGGGCGGAATCTACACCAGAGAGCGCTAGCATTGGCATTCCAGATTTGGTGCAATGCACACAGTGAAAAACATTTGCACTCCCTATCGCACTGGGAGAATGGTACCGCTTGTTTGCAGTCTTTGTACAAATGTTTTGTTTTTTTGCCGAAAGTACAAGCTTCAATGTTGAAACTGGACTTTGAAACCGTTCCTTCCCTCAGGCAGACCAATTATTCTTCGCTTCCTGTTTCTCCATTTTACGGAAGCTACGACTTCTCTCTGATCTCGCTTTCTTATCAGAAGCTGGGTGTTGCCCCATCAGCAACATGTTCCCCAAACTCTAGCCCACAGAATGACAAAGTGCTGGAGTAGCTCAGCAGGTCGGGCAGCAGCACTGCATAATAAAGGACCAGTTTCACCCCGGTCACTCCCTCATCACCCCTCTCCCATCAAGCAAGAGGTCCAGAAATGTGAAAACGCACACCTACAGATTCAAGGACAGTTTCTTCCCAGGCAACGGAACCATCCTATTACCAACTAGAGAGAAGTCCTGATCTCCCATCTACCTCATTGGAGACCTGTGAACTATCTTTAATCAGACTTTTCTGGATTTTATCTTGCACTAAACGTTATTCCCTTTATCCTATATCTACACACTGTGGACAGCTTGATTGTAATCATTTATAGTCTCTTCACTGACTGGAGAGCATGCAACAAAAAGCTTTTCACTGTCCCTCGGTACAGGTGACAATAATAAACTAAACCATGTTATCCAGAGATGCTGCTTGGCCCGCTGAGTTACTCCAGCACTTGATCTTTCTCTGAAATGTCATGGTGAGCGACTACACTATAGTAGACTACTAACATTGGACATAGCACAGGGATAGGCCTTTCAGCCCACATTACCTGTGCCAAACTTACCAATGTAATCTCATCTGCCTACACATCGGGTCAAGATATTTCACCAACCATTACCTTGGGTGACCAGAACTGGGAAATAAATACCAACCTTGCCAGTGATGCTAGTATTCCAGTGGTGAATCTTTTTAAAGAAAACCATAGCCGCTCGTACAAATTTGTTTTTGAACATCCTACCATTCAGTTGTATTATTATTATTTTTGACGACTAACCCCAGTGCTTTCTTTCTTGCTTGGTCTCTCCTTAGGCTGGTTTCGAGAACAATCTCGCAGGTCGTTGCCTTGTTTCTTGACGGGAATGACTCCTTCTTGCCTGAAAATAACCTCAGTGGAAAGTTCCACCCTTTTCATGTGAGTACCTCTTTTTGTGTTAATTACCTGGGATCATGTAGCTGTCTAAATGTTTCTTAAATGTTGCGGTAGCATCTATCTCAAATACCTCCTCCGGATGTTTGTTCTATACATCCACCACTATTTGTGTAAAAATAATAGTTGCAGCTCGGGTTCCTGTTAAATCTTTCCCCCTCAACTAAAACATATGTCCTCTGGTTCTTGATTCCCACTACTCTGAATAAAATAGTCTGTGCATTCTATAAGATCACCCCTAATTCTCCTGCGCTCCAGGGAATAAAGTCCTAGCCTGCTCAGACTCTCCGTATAGCTTGTTATTGTTAATTTATTTAGAGATGCAGAAGGGAAACAGGTCCTTCGGCCCACCTAGCCTGCGCTTGGTCTCCCAGTACACACCAACACTCCTACACACTCGGGACAATTTACAATTTTTACCGAAGCCAATTCATCTACAAACATGTATGTCTTTGGAGTGTGGGAGTCAACTGGAGCACCCGGAAAAAACCCATGCGCTCATAGGGAGCATGTGCAAACTCTGTACAGACTGAATCTGTAATCATATGGAACCTGGGTCTCTGGCACTGTAAGGCAGCTGCTCTACCGCTGCACCACTATTCCAATTGTGAACATATTGCTCTATTCTCTGTGAATTGTTATTATCTGGTTTGCAGCACCACTCTGAGGTGTTTCTGAGTACTGCATGTAAAACACTCAGCTGATGTTGGATTCGATCTGTCCCTTTCAATGAGCTGTTTTCGGCCCTCAAATGGAGGGCAGTGTTTCGGGAGGCGACACGAGTGACTGCAGATTCTGGAATCTAGCACACAAGGAGAGACCATTTGTTGTAGGGATGAGGCTTAAAAAACTCTAAATTTGGGCAATTCCTGTTCATTCCATTTGCCAGTGAGCCCGACACCTCAAAAACAGTATTGAATTTAGCCTGTTAACTTAGTGTCGAAATGGGCCCTTCGGCCCCGAGTCCGTGCCGACCAACAATTTACCCCTTACACTAGCACTATCCTATACACTACACTTGTATGTAGTACCATGGGTGGCTTGATTGTAATCATGTATAGTCTTTCCACTGACTGGTTAGCACACGATAAAATATTTTATTTGTACCTCGGTACATGTGATAATAAACTAAACTAAAGATAATTTACAGAAGCCAATTGGCCTACAAACCTGTACGTCTTTGAAGCGTGGGAGAAATCCGGAGCACCCGGAGGAAACCCATGTGGTTGCAGGGAGAACGTACAAACCCCGTACAGCCAGCACCCGAGATCAAGATTGAACCAGAATCTCTGGCGCTGTAAGGCAGCAACTCCACTGCTGCGCCATTGTGCCGACTTTGAGATGGACTTTGTAGCCTGTAACAAAGTCTCTGAACTTGGTGTCACTGTGTCCTCTCCATCAATGCACAGTGTCCTGATGAGATGGTTCCAGGGAAACCCTGTTTTTAATTTGATCATTGGATGTGTTTGATATTTGGAGTGTTTCACAAATCATTCAACTTGAGCTATCACAGCAGTGCCTTCCTTCATCTGTGGAAAAACAATCCAACAATACACCAATACAAGTTGAAGACTTCAAATTCTCACCAATATATCCTGACTGGACCAAAGCACTCCGCATTCATGAAGGTTAATGAAGGTTTTTCTTCCAGAAGAGCGGCGCAGCGGGTAGAGCTGCTGCCTCACAGCGCTGGAGACGCGGGTTCAATTCTGACCTCGGGCGCTGTCTGTGTGTGGAATTTGCATGTCCGCCCTATGACCACGTGGGATCCTCCAGGCGCTCCGATACCATATCCCAAAGACATGCGGATTTGTAGGTTAATTGGCTCTCTGTAAATTGCCCCTTGTGTGTAGGGAGTAGTTGAAAAAGTGGGATAGTGTGAACGGGTGATGGTTGGTGTGAACTCGATGGGCCGAAGGGCCTTTTAACATGCTGTAACTATTAATCAATCGATCAAATTCAGCCTCGGGATGTAAATTCATTCTGTCATCATACGTGATGGTGAAATTCCAAATGCTTGATGTGAGTGGTGTAACAATGTTTCTCTTTACAGATTCCCAGCCCCCCGTGGCCACAGACCCAGTTAATCACTCTTCTGCAAGCAGCTGTTTGTTCTTTGCCCAAGAATGTGAGTACATTATTATTTTGACATGATCTTAATTCCAGTCAATACAAGGTCCTCCTTGGTCTGGTCTGATTGCTCAGTGTCTTTGGAACCAACAGCTGGAGAAAGACGCACAGTGCTGGAGTAACCCAGCGGGCCAAGCAGCGTCGCTTTTTCAGGGAGGGTCCCAACCTTAAATATCACCTTTAGTTTAGTTTATTATTGTCACGTGCACTGAGGTACAGTGAAAAGCTGGGTTCAGACAACTGAACTGTCCTCTCACATGCGAGAGAATGGTCCTGACATCCCATCTACTTCATTGCAAATCTTTAATCAGACTTTATTGAACTTTATCTTGCACTAAGCGTCAAACCCTTTATCCTGCATCTGTACACTGTAGATGGCTTGATTGTAATCATGTATAGTCTTTCCGCTGACTGGATACGATACGATAAACTTTATTCATCCCCTGAGGGATATTTGGTCTGCCGACAGTCACGACACACAACAAGAAACACAAACTTGAAATTAAAAGTGAAAACAAAAAGAAAAAGACAAGCGACTGTTGACTGGCTGCCGTATGCACAGCGCCTTCACCGGAACAAATGAACAAACAAACAAAAACAGACTTATCCCCAGGGCAGAGGAGTCTAAACTACAGTGCCCCCCCCCCCCCCCCCCCCCACACACTGGGTTCCCCATTGTTCTCCCACCGTCCCTCACGCCGGCCCCCCACGCCGGGTCCTCCATTGTTCTTCATGGTGGCCCCCCCACGCTGGGTCTCCATTGTCTTCCCTTTCTCCCTTGCGCTCATCGACCGCTGATGCCCCCGCTGCCACCGCCGAGGCTTCTTTGGCCCAGACAGGCCTCGCCACCCGGCTTCACCGCAGTCCCCTGGGAGGCCTTCGGTTGTCGTTCTGGTTGTCGGCGGCATGGTTCTTCGGCGGGTGGTTCGGGTACACTCCCGCCGCGCGCGTGGATCCCCGGTACACTCCCGCCGCGCGCGTGGATCCCCGGTACACTCCCGCCGCGCGCGTGGATCCCCGGTACACTCCCGCCGCGCGCGTGGATCCCCGGTACACTCCCGCCGCGCGCGTGGATCCCCGGTACACTCCCGCCGCGCGCTTGATCCCCGTACACTCCCGCCGCTGCGCGGTGTATCCCCGGTACACTCCCCCGCGCGCTGTGATCCCCGGTACACTCCCTCGCTCTCTCGGTGGATCCCCGGTACACTCCCTCCTTCGCGCGTGGATCCCCGTACACCCCGCCGCCGCGTCGGTTTTATCCCGCTTACACTCCCGCCGCCGCGCGGTATCCCCGGTACACTCCCGCCGCGCGCGTGGATCCCCGTCCACTCCCCCCGCGCGCGTGGACTCCCCGTACACTCCGCCCGCGCGCGGGATCCTCGTACAACCCCGCCGCCTTACCCCGTCCACTCGCCTCGCGCGACGTGGATCCCCGGTACACTCCCGCCGCGCGCGTGGATCCCCGGTACACTCCCGCCGCGCAACTAAAAGTTTTTTGCTGTACCTCGGTACACATGACAATAATAAAATAAACTAGTGTAGATGAGGCATCTTGATCGGCGCGGGCAAGTTGGACCGAAAGGCCTGTTTCCATGTTGTTTGACTGCCACTGATTATCGTTATTGACTCTTCGTTGACATAAAGAAGCAGCATAGTGGTAGAGTTGCTGCCTTTTGTGCCAGAGACCCAGGTTTGATCCTGACTATGGGTGCTGGTTGTGCAGAGATTACACTTTCTCCCAGTGACTGCGTGGCTTTTCTCTGGGTGCTACGGTTTCCTCCCACACTCCAAAGACGTACTGGTTTGTAGGTTAATTGGCTTTGGTAAAAATTGTAAATTGTCCTTTGTGTGCAAGTGTATGGGGGTGATCGCTGGTCGGCGCGGACTCGGTGGGACGAAGGGCCTGTTTCCACGCTGTATCCCGTCTAAAAGGGATAGGTCAGAGGTAAAATCTCATTGCTGACTTTGCTGATGAAGTTGCTGAGACTGTGCACCTTGTATAATTGTAGGTGGTGGTGCCTCAACAAGAGAGGCTGTTGGCCCAGCTGATCGAGCTGTGTTGTACCAGCAACCACCAGTTCACCTACACCTCAGCTGCCAAATGTGTCGCTGGCCTTATCAACAAGTATCCCGCAGGTGAGAAGGAGGGAGTCTGGTCACTAACGTCCTGCCCGATCTCTGATCCAAACCAACCCATTCTGGATGCAAAAATTAACACACAGTGCTGGAGTAACGCAGTGGGTCAGGCAGCATCTCTGGAGAACATGGATAAGCGATGTTTCGGGTCGGGTCCCCTTCTCTGCCACAGAAGGTAGTTGAGGCCAGTTCATTGGCTATATTTAAGAGGGAGTTAGATGTGGCCCTTGTGGCCAAAGGGATCAGGGGGTATGGAGAGAAGGCAGGTACGGGATACTGAGTTGGATGATCAGCCATGATCATAATAAATGGCGGTGCAGGCTCGAAGGGCCGAATGGCCTACTCCTGCACCTATTTTCTATGTTTCTATGTTTAGACTGATTGTAGTTGGGTGGATAAAGATGCAAAAGTGGAGGCAGAACAAAGCCAGACAAGTGCAGAAAGGTCCCGACCTGAAACATCCACGTTCTCCAGAGATGCTGACTGACCCACTGAGTTCCTCTAGAACTATGTATGTAGCTCAAGATTGCAGCATATCCAGTTCCTTGTATCTCAACCCCATTCTCCAGCCTTGAACCAAGTGCACAATGGATCATTCTTCATCAACCAAAAGACAGAGACACCATCCATTAGAGTCATAGAGTAATACAGCACGGAAACAGACCATTTGGCCCAACTTGCCCATGCTTGTGATAGGCCCATATACCCTCTAAACCACTCCTGTCTATGTACCTGTCCAAGTGTCTATTAAATGCTGTTATAGTGCCTGCCTCAAACTACTTCCTCTGGCAGCTCGTTCCATATGCTTGTGTGGAGAAAGTTGCCTCTCGGGTTTGTTTTAAATCTTTCCCCTCTCACCTTAAACCTAAAAGGAGGTTTTGGTGTTGCATGCACATCTCCATCACCATCGTTCTGCGGTCGGTTCCCAGTATTCGGGGTAGCAATGGAGACTGTCGGGGTAAACGGGCTTGCTGTACCGTTCATCCTGCAGCAGGGTAAATAAGCACGGTCCTGATGATAAAATGGAGAACAGCAGAGAGGCGTGGTTGGTGAAGGTCAGATTGGAGGGATGGGATGCAGACAAACGTAAGGCACGAATGTTTTGCCAAGGGGAACTGCTTTTCAGCCCCTCTGTGCCATCTATAATAGGCTGGTGAAGCCAGGAGCTAAACTCCCTGGTTCGCTCTCTTGTAGGTGAACAGTTGGACGGTGTCTTGCGAGACGTGCTGAAGAAGATGGACAATGAGCTCCAGAGGAACGGCGGTGACTGCTCTCAGCCGAGCAGCCGGACACGGATTTTCACCTTGTTGCTCTGGGTAAGGGGATTGTACACAACATCAATTGTGATAGATATTTCTCTCGACTACAAGTCTTTCACAAGCTTTGTAATACATCAAAATGCCTTGCAACCAAATGGGGCAGCACAGCAGCGCCACAGGTAGATCTGCTACCTCACAGCACCAGAGACCCAGGTTCGATCCTGATCTTGGGTGCTTTAGTTGTTTGAGGAAAAAGGCCCTTCGGCCCACTGAGTCCTTACTGCCCAATGATCACCCACATGCACTAGCACCATCCCACACACTAGGGACAATTTTTTCCGTAATTAATAGGCAATTAATCTGTCTTTGGTGGGAGGAAACCAGAGCGTCCGGAGAAAACCCATGCAGTCACAGGGAAAACACACAAACTTTGTACAGACAACACCCGAGGTCAGGATCGATCCCAGGTCTCTGGCACTGTAAGGCAGCAACTCTCACTGTGCCACCCTGTTTGGTTGCAAAGCATTTTGGTGCATTTTAATGGTTGTGAAAGACTTTTACTGTGCTGTCTGTGCGGAGTTTGCATGTTCTCCCTGTGACCGCGTGGGTTTTCTCCGGGTGCTCCGGTTTCCTCCCACATTCCAAAGACGTGTGGGTTTGTAGGTTGATTGGCCTTGGTAAATTGCCCCCTAGTGTGCAGGGAGCAGATGAGAAAGTGTGACAACGTGGAACTAGAGTGAACGGGTGATCGATGGTCAGTGTGGACTCAGTGGGCCGAAGGGCCTGTTTCTGTGCTGTGTCATTCAATCAAGCTTCCGTGAGGTACAATACGGCTTCCACCATGTAATCTATGTTCTGGTTTTATTTCCTCAGCTAACTAAATCCCTTGTCTTACGATATCATCCTGTGGCTGCCGCACTGACTGATAAGGTAAGTTTCTCCAAGTTGCTTTAGACTAACGCAAGACCTATCATGAAGCCTTTATGCTGACTTGCAACATAGAACAGTGCAGCACTGGAACAGGCTGTTGGGCTCACCATGTCTGTGCTGAACACTATGCCAAGACCAACTCTTCTCCGCTATTTGATCATGGCTGATCTCCTTTTCCCTCTCAACCCCATTCTCCTGCCTTCTCCCCGTAACCTTTGACACCCGAACCTATCAAGAACTTGTCGATCTCCGCTTTAAAAATACCCAGTGACTTGTGTCCACCGCTGTCTGTAGCAATGAATTCCACAGGTTTGCCACCCTTTGGCTAAAGAATCTATTTATCGATGCCCCAGTTAAAAACACATACCTCCAAATTCAGGGACAGTTTCTTCTCGGCTATCATCAGGCAACTTTACCATCCTCTCACCAACTAGAGAGCAGTTTTGACCTACCATCTACCTCAGACTAGATCGTACTCTACTGGACCTTATCTTGCACTAAACGTTATTCCATTTATCTTGTATCTACACCATGGACGGCTCGATTGTAATCATGGACTAAAAATGCTGGAGTAACTCATCGGCTCAGGCAGCATCTCTGGAGAGAAAGGACAGGTGACGTTTTGGGTCGGAACCCTTCTTCAGGTCAGAAGAAGGGTTCCAACCTGAAAGGCCACCTTTTCCCTGAGATGCTGCCCGACCCGCTGAGTTATTCCAGCACGTTGTGTCTATCTTCAGTATAAATCAGCATCTGCAGTTCCTTCCTACAAATCGATTGTAACGGTGTATAGTCTTTCTGCTGACTGGATAGCAAGCAACAAAAGGTTTTTCACTGTACCTCGGTACACATGACAATAAACAATAAACTAAACTAGACTCTCATAACGGTACCTGCTTGTATCACAACTTGACATCTGCGAACCGACCTGATTGTTGTTTCTCCACCGCCCGGCCCTGGGTGTAGTTGATGGCGCTGCTCACCGACCCCGAGCTGGGAGCAGAGGCTGCAGACGGGTTCTTCCTGCTGGTCAGCGACTCGGCGGATGTGCTGAACAAGGCCACTCACGCCGACGTGCGCATCATGTACCGACAGCGCTTCTTCACCGAGAACGTCTCCAAATTAGTTCAGGGTTTCCACGCGGCCGGTAAAGGTGAGTAGTGCGCTTCCAGTCGCAGTTTGGCTTTGTTTAAAGACGCAACACGGAAACGGGCCCTGAGTCCACGCAAACCATCGATCACCCGTTCGCACTAGTTCTACACACTCACCTGGGCCATTGGGAACAACTTTGAGCTTTAGAGATACAGCACGGAAACAGGCCCTTCGGCCCACTGAGTCTGTGCTGACCATCGATCACCTGTACATTTTTTTACTTTTGTAACTTTGTCAGCGTCAAACATGTGACCACTCTCGTGTACTGCCTAGGCCAGGTCAGTTGTATCATTTTACCCGGTTGTATGCAAAACCAAGCATTTCACTGTAGCAAGGCTCATTTGACAATAAAGTATCATTGAATTACTTCTATCCTGCACACTGACCTGGGCCATTGAAGATGACCTTGAGTTTAAGTGATACAGCATGGAAACAGAGCCCTTCGGCCCACTGGGTTCACGCCGACCATCGATCAGCTGTCTCACACTAGTTTTACGTTATTCCACTTCCTCATCCAATCCCTACACACTAGGGGCAATTTACAGAGACCCATTAACCTACAGACCCGCACATCTTTGGGGTATGGGAGGAAACCAAAGCACCCAGAGGAAACCCACTCGATCACAGGGAAAACGTTCAAGCTCTACACTGACAGCACCCGAGGTCGGGATCAACCCCGTGTCTCTGGCACGGGGAGGTAGTGACTACCCGCTACACCAGTCAGCGGGTGTTTGGAAACGCAAGGGATGGAACAGTATGTTCACAGGCACTTGGGTACCCGTCACTGAAAGGCTATCAGTACAAATCAGGTGGACAAAAATGCTGGAGAAACTCAGCGGGTGAGGCAGCATCTATAGGAGTGAAGGAATAGGCGACGTTTCGGGTCGAGACCTGCTGACTGGATAGCACGCAACAAAAAGTTTTTCACTGTACCTCTGTACACATGACAATAAACAATAAACTAAACTAGTCTCTCATAATTGTACCATCGTCGCCTATTCCTTCGTCCATAGATGCTGCCTCACTTGCTGAGTTTCTACAGCATTTATGTCTACGTTCGATTTTTCCAGCATCTGCAGTTCTTTCTTAAACAGTACAAATCAGGTAGTCCACTGTCCTGGTGTCAAGTAGCATTCTTTCCCAGGTGGGAGTGTCTCTAACTGTATCCTGGGTGTCAAAGCAGTGCAATGACCAGCTCTGTGAACGTATGTACGCAGTGCTCAAGGGAATCTGAATTTAATCTGAATACAAGGTTTTAGTTTCTGAAACCGGAACTTGTTTCTATTCATATAATGAGAGGATGTTGCTATTGTTGTAAACCACCATTGTATTTGGAGGGAAGTTAGTGCTGACTGGCACTGCATGAAACAAGCAAAACACCAAATGCTGAACGAACGCAACGGGTCAGGTGGCATCTGCAGAGGGAATGGACAGAAGCTTCTGGTTGGAACCCTTCTTCAGACTAACCACAATCAGTCTGAAGAAGGCTCCCGACTTTAAGTTTCTGCCCATTTCCCTCCATAGATGCTGCATGACTAACTGAGTTCCTCCAGCACTGTGTTTAGCTCAAAATTCCAGCATCTGCAGCTCGGAAACCAATGCCCTGTCTGTGACTAGTGGCCCCCAATAACCATCTCTGAACATGAGGGCCCTGCTTAGCTCTTGGCACTGGTAAGCTCCAGAGTTGATACGGACAATCTAATGCTCACGACTGACTTTGGTTTGTTGCAGATAACAAGTCGAACTACCTGAAGGCGCTCTCCCATGTGTTGAACAGCTTGCCGAAGCAAGTTCTGCTGACACAGCTTCCATCGGTCAGTACCACGTAGTCTATCCAAGGACATGGAGGCCATTGAGCCATCTCCTGTGTGTCTGAGCTTATCATCCTTAACTTGAACCTTTTTCTTTTTTCCTCTGATCTTCCACCTTCAGCCCGTAGCGTAGCACAGCCCATCACGCAAACCAATCCCCTTTTCACAAACTCCATCTAAACTTCATGCTGTCTTAACAAGGCGACCAGCATAATCAAAGACCAGTCTCACCCCGGTCACTCCCTCTTCTCCCCTCTCCCATCAGACAAGAGACACAGAAGTTTGAAAACGCACAGCTCCAGATTCACGGACAGTTTCCTCAGATCGCGACCCGAAAGGTCATCTGTTCCTTTTCTCCAGAGATGCTGTGTTACTCCAGCATTTTGTTTTTGTCTACGTACAGTTGATTTCCCAGCTGGTATCAGGCAACTGAACTGTCCTCCCGCAGGTAGAGTGCAGTCCTGAGCTATCATTGATCAGACTTTATCTTGCACTAAACGTTAATCCCTTCATCTTTAATCTGTACACTGTGAATAGCGTGATTGTAATCATGTATAGTCTTTCCGCCAACTGGATTACACGCAACAAAAGAGCTTTTTACTGTACCTCAGTACAGCTGACAATAAACTAAACTTATGTGAGCAAATTGGATGAATGTAAAAGGTGTGAGAGTGGGTGCCTGCATGCGCCTGTGTGCTAGTCCTTACCCGACCGCCACTGGCCAAGGCTTGGTGGTCCTGTACCATTGGAGGCCACCTCGGTTGGGTAAGCGTGCGATGCTACTTGCACTGGAGCCTCCATTTGACGCGTGCTTACCTTTAACCGTTGCTCTTTTATCCTCAGTTGCTGACGTTGTTGCTGGAGGCCTTGTCCTGCCCAGACCAGGTGGTCCAGTTGTCCACTCTTGGATGCCTACATCCTCTGCTGCTGGAAGCCCCACACATTATGGGTTTGCACATAGAGACGCTGGTGAGCAAGCTGCTCCATCTGACCACGAGCCCTGCCATGGTACGTGCAGAGAACCGCACCACTCCCACCTTGATCCAATGCTGCTCTTCTTTCCTGCACGCTTTCCAAGCTTGTTCTTCATCCCACCTTTACGTAGCATTGTTAATCTGGGATCCCTTCTGGGGCCGAGTCCAAAATCTCACATTCACAGTTAATTCTAGGCCATCTGAAGACTGTTGTGATTTGACCCATCTGAATTATTTTGCTATATAATTATATTGTCTTGAAACCAAGAATTGTAATGCTTGTTTACAAAAAGGACACAAAGTGCTGGAGTAACTCAGCGGGTCAGGCAGCATCTCAGGACAATATGGATAGGTGACCTTTCGAGTTGCGATTCTTGTATCTATCCATGCTCTCCAGAGATGCTGCCTGACCCGCTAAGTTACTCCATCACTTTGTATCTTAAAAAAAAAATATTGCCTAGAATATTGTAAAGCTGTGCACAAATAGGGAGGGGCATTGCTGGTCTGGATAAAATTGCAATGACTTTGTTTCTGGACTAAAGTTGGACCAAGTGATCGGGAAGTGGATTAAAGTACGTGTATTTTCAACTGTCTCTGTGCTGGGGAGACCTTTTGACCCTTCCAAATCTTGCTCTCTGAATCTAGCATAAATCTTTACAGCCCGTTGTACTGTGCTGCAGTCATACAGCACGGAAACAGGAGACCCTTCAGCCCAAATCATCCATACCGACCAAAGTACCAAACTCAGCTTGTGCCTTACTGAGTGTCATAGGAAATGGGCCCAAATAGCCCAACATGTCCCACCTGCCTGCGTTTGGCCCATATCCATCTAAACCTGTCCTATCCATGCACCTGTCTAAATGTTTCTTAAACATTGCAATCGTACCTGCCTCAAATACCTCCTCCGGTAGCTCGTTCCATACACCCACCATTCTTTGTGTAAAAAAAAAAAAAGTTAACCCTCAGGTTATTATTAAACCTTTCCCCCTCTCAAAACAGGTTCTCAGATTCACGATTCCCCTACTCTGGGTAACAGGTTGATTCACCTTACCTATTCCTTTCATGATTTTGTACACTTCTATACGATCATCTCTCAACCTCCTGTGCTCCAAGGAATTGAGTTGATGATGGTTCTTTGAAAGAGCTCTTCTGTTAATCCTACCTCCTTGGAGCTTTGCAGCTACTTCCCAATTTCCTTTTTGCAAGTTCCCATTGAATCAAATTCCTCTGCCCTTTCAGGAAGTGGGTTCCAGACCATAGCAACATCATGTCAACCCATCTCCCCATATCCAGTTTATTCTTGGCAGCTATCTGGAATCAGCAAAAATGATTTTATATTTGAACAGTCAGCCAAGCTTTATTTTTTACCCTTTTTGTTCGCTTGCGCTTAATTTTTGTAAGCATCAGAGAAAAGATGGTTTGATGGAGTACCTCAGTTGGTCGGAACCCTTCTTCAGACTGATTCTGAACCTCGCCCGAAACCTCACTGATTCCTTTTCCCCAGGGATGCTACCTGAGCAGCTGAGTTACTCCAACATTTTGCGCCTATCTTCGGTATCAACCAGAATCTGCAGTTCCATCCTACACATAGAGATATGTTGATGTTCGGGAAGATCTGATGTTCTAGGTGTGGTATCATTGAAAGGATTGTTTACTCTCTGATGTTGGTCTGTCTCTGTTTTACTTGCAGAAAGTCCGCATTTCCTCTTTGCAGTGTGTGCATGCACTGACGAAACTGCCCTCGCACGTGGTAAGATCTGCATAGTTGTTCACCTCTCACTTCATTCACTGACCTTGCAATTTTGGGAGCACAGTGGCGCAGCGGTAGAGTTGCTGCCTTACAGCGCATGGGACCGGGATTTGATCCTGACTATGGAGTTTGTACGCTCTCCCCGTGACCGCATGGGTTTCCTCCAAGTGCTCCAGTTTCCTCCCACATTTCAAAGACGTGCAGGTTTGTAGGTTAATTGGTCTCTAAATTGTCCCTAGTGTCGAGGAGAGAACAAGTGTATGGGTGATTGCGGTCAGCATGGACTCGGTGAGCTGAAGGGCTTGTTTCCACTCTGTATCTCTAAAGGTATAGGTGGGCATGTTTCCCACGGCCTTGTTCTACTGGCAGATCGAGTCGGAGTCATAGAGTGATACAGTGTGGAAACAGGCCCTTCGGCCCAACTCGCCCACAACGGTCAACAATGTCCCAGCTACACTAGTGCCACTTGCCTGCGCTTGGTCCATATCCCTCCAAACCTGTCCTATCCATGTACCTGTCCAACTGTTTCTCAAACGGTGGTATTGTCCCAGCCTCAACTTCCTCCTCTGGCAGCTCGTTCCATACACCCACCACCCTGTGTGAAAAAGTTACCCCTCGGATTCCTATTAAATCTTTTCCCCTTCACTTTGAACCTATGTCCTCTGGTCCTCGATTTCCCTACTCTGGGTAAAAGACTCTGTGCATCTACCCGATCTATTCCTCTCATGATTTTATACACCTCTATAAGATCTCCCCTCATCCTCCTACGCTCCTTGGAATAGAGGCCCAGCCTACTCAACCTCTCCCTATAGCTTACACCCTCTAGTCCTGGCAACATCTTAGTAAATCTTTTCTGAACCCTTTCAAGCTTGACAATATCTTTCCTATAACATGTAGCCCAGAACTGAACACAATATTCTAAATGGGGTCTCACCAACGTCTTATACAACTGCAACATGACCTCCCAACTCAATACTCTGACTGATGAAGGCCAAAATGCCAAAAGCCTTTCTGACCACCTTATCGACCTGCGACTCAACCTTCATGGAATCATGCGCTTGTACTCCTAGATATAGGATAGAGCACGGCCTTGCTGTGCTACTGTGTTGAAGGCAGCCTTGGACTTAACCTGCCTTCCTTCTGCAGATTCTTCCCCACAAGGCCCGTGTGATCCAAGCTCTGGCCAAACCCTTGGACGACAAGAAGAGGCTGGTGAGGAGGGAGGCGGTCGTAGCGCGGGGAGAGTGGTACGTGTGGAACGGAGGGAGAATAATCCCTCTGCTTATTGTCCTTGAATGTCCAGTCTTTTTACTGCGGTCACAGGTGGGAGGGCAGGATTGAGTACCAAATAGCTGACAGCAAGTTTCCCCCACTGCTCTGTAATGTCCTAGAGGTATACTGCAGAGAAACTGGCCCTTTGGCCCACCTTGTCCATGTTTTGCACACTGGACTGTGCCATGTTCCTGTGTAGGAAGGAACTGCCGATGCTGGTTTATACTGAAGATAGACACAAAATGCTGGAGTAGACTCTACCCTTCCTGAAGTCATCTGTTGCCGGCCCTGATATATTCTGGTCTTTTCTCGCCTCCAGTCCCCCTCCCCCTCCCCCTCCCCCTCCCCATCTCTATCTCTGTTTGACAAAGGGTTCTGACCCAAAATGTCACCTATCCCATTTGTTTGCGTTTGGCCCATATCCCTCTAAACCCTTCCTTTCCATCTACAGACTACTCGGAGTAAAACATTTGCCCAGAGTTCTCTCTGAAATCTCTCTCCTGCAGCCTGTAAAAGTTCAATGTTCTAGTTCCATACATTTGGAAACCGATCACTCTTGTATTATTTTGCGGAACAGGAAAGAATTATTGGTCAACTTTTTTTCCCCTTTCTCCCAGATCTGCCAAAAATAATAGTTATACAGAGTGGAAAGGGGCCCTTTGGTCCAACTTGCCCATGCTGACCAACATGCCCCATCTACACTAATCCCACCTGCCAGCCCATATCCCTCGAAACCTATCCGATCCATACGCCAGTTTAAATGTTTGTAAAATGTTGTGATTGTACCTGCCTCAACTACCTCCTCTAGCAGCTCGTTCCATACACCCACCATTCTTTGTGTAAGAAAATAAAAGATGCCTATCAGTTTCCTATTAAATCTTTCCCCCCCCCTCGCCCAAACCCTATGTTCTCAATTCCCCCTCCTCTGGGCAAGAGACTGTGCGTTTAGCCGATCTATTCCTCTTGATTTTGTACACTTCTACATGATCACCTCCTGCGCTCCAAGGAATGGACTCATAACATGCTCAACCGCTCCCTATAGCTCAGGTCCTTGAGTCGGTGTTGGTTCTTTGAAAGAGCTGCCTATGTACCTGTCTAAATGTTTGTTTATCATTGCGATTAGTACATGCCTCAACTATCTGCGGGCTGTGTTTCAGGTTTCTTCTTGGGAGCCCGGGCAGGTGATGTTCGCCCCGACCAACTGATCTGAGAGAGGACAGGGACAATCAGCTGAAACACAGCCTTTTCCCCCCATGTTTACAGCCAGAAACCTGTTCGACGCAACGTTCAAAACCAGAGGGAAATTGAACCATCTCTCACAGTGACTGACGCTTAACCGATTGTTTAATAAACTTATTACAAAGCACATTTTTCATCGAGCCCTGTGGGCTATCGATGGCCAGTGTTAGGAGTAGGATGTAAAGAAGCAACCTCGTGATCTCTGAGCAACTCACTTTGATTGTTTCAGTCATCGACCAAGAACCGGAGAGGAAAAAAGCCAGCACACTTCAGGGCAGCCTCATCAAGCACTTGGGCCATTGCCTAATCAGAGCCGATAGATAAATCGACACCGGAGCTGTATCGGGAAGGACCATGCCCTATATCAGCAATTCCAGGAGGGTTGGAATAACGTCTTTGGAACAATGGATACCTGGGAGGCAGTTACAGGCAGCATGCTAATCATTGTTTTTATATTTAGATCAGTGAGCAGCACAGTGGCGCAGCTGGTCGAGCCGCTGCCTCGCGGCGCCCGTGACCTGGGTTCAATCGTGACCTCAGGTGCTGTCTGTGTGTGGAGTTTGAATGTTCTCCCCATGACTGCGTGGGTTTCCTTCGGGTGCTCCGTTTTCCTCCCACGTCTCAAAGATGTGCGGTTTGCTGGTTATTTAGCCCTCTGTAAATCGCCCCTAGTGTGCAGGGAGTGGATGAGAAAGTGGGATAATGTAGAACCAGTGTGAATGGGTGATCGATGGTCGTTGTAGACTTGGTGAGCCGAAGGGCCTATTTCCATGCTGTATCTCTGATATAAAAAGAGAAATCCTAGCAGTGAGACTGAAATCGAGTGAAAGTGAGAGACTTTGAAATCCGGGTGCTGAACTTGCTTGGTTTAACTTGCTGGTCGCTTCCAGCAATGTTGATCATGAAGACTTGGATGGGTGCACGGTTAGGAGTGACCGTGGTGTTCCAGCGTGTAATACAGGGGGTTGCTGCTTGGTTGAAGCTGCTTTGTGTTGGCCGCTACTCTTTACGACAGCGGTGTTTATTACTGTGAGTGAGCAAGGTGTGAAGTGCGAACAAGCAGAGTTTGTGCTGGACAGAAGGTTTGTCAGTCAGGCTGCATATACAGATGACAACACCTCCAACCAGAGTGGAAGGGTCCTGGCCCAAAGCATTGCCTCTCCCATTCCCTCCACAGATGCTGCCTGACCTGATGAGTTCCTCCAGCACTTTGTGGATGTTACAGAATTACTGCCAGCACCGTACAGATACTAGGCAGTATCTAGATTAGTTAAAGGGTGCCCTTCAGACCATTTGTAACTGTGTTCCAGAGGCTGTTGGCTTGTATTTTCCAGTGGTCTGCTGGCTTGCAGCAGGGAAGGTCGTGTCCAAGGAAGGATTCCTTGGTCTGCTCCTCGTCCCAGGGAGGGCCCTTGCTCAACGCTTGCTTCCACGTTTGACTGGTATAGTTACAGCCTGCTCTGTGCAGTGAGCTTCTTCTCCAGAGAAGAAAAGAGGTGGTGTGACTAACTGGGTTCCAGCTATCTAGTTCACAGAATGGATGTGATTTGTAGTTGGCTGCACAGCTGATGTGAATTTAACTTTCAACTGGAGGAATAATGAACATTATGAAAATTAAAGATGGGTTTCCCCCAAAGGATATACTTTAATAAAGACTGCCAGTGTTAAACGATGCTTGTCAGTGGGTTGTGTTGGCTGTTGTTGGGATGTGGAACATGGGGGCTGCTACTGCTAATGACAATTTAAAAAGCTGCTCAGTTTCTGTATTGTCTTTCATGAACGTGCTGTTCCAGCCACGACAATCAACGAAGCACATTAAATGTATGAAATGGTTATTTTACATACGGCTGATTCCCACAAGCCACAATGGGTCATCATATTATACAGCGTGGAAACAGGCCATTTGGCCCACATCAACCAACATGTCCCTCCTGCCTGCGTTTGGCCACTAGAGGGAAATTGGGCAGCACAGTGATGCAGCGGTTAAGCCCCTGTCCCACTTAGGAAACCTGAACGGAAACCTCTGGAGACTTTGCGCCCCACCGAAGGTTTCCGTGCGGTTCCCGGAGGTTGCAGGTGGTTGCTGGAGGTTGCAAAACCTCCGAGAACCGCACGGAAACCTTGGGTGGGGCGCAAAGTCTCCAGAGGTTTCCGTTCAGGTTTCCTAAGTGGGACAGCGGCATTATTACAGTTCCAGAGCCTGGGTTCGATCCTGACTATGGGTGCTGCCTGTACCGAGTTTGTAAGTTGTTCCTGTGACCGTGTGGATTTTCTCTGGGTGCTCCCACATTCTAAAGACGTACAGGTTTGTAGGTTAATTTTGCTTTGGTAAGTTGTAAAATTATCCCTGGTGTGTAGGTGTTAGTGTACGGGGTGATCACTGGTCAGTGCAGATTCAGTGGGCTGAAGGACCTGTATCTCATAAGGTTTCCTTCGGGTGCATTTCAAAAGGCTAGTCACTGGTGCAGTCTGTAGCTCCGAGTGAGCTTAATTTTTTTTCTGCAATCTTGGGTAAGGGGGCATAACTCACTGAACGTCTGCCCAGCTGCAGACCCTACCATTGGGGTAGTGAGGGTAGGTGTCAGATTTAATTCCATCCTCATAGGTTTGTGAAACATGCAGTGTAGGTCCAATCAACATTTCTGTCTGTAATATTCTTAAATGATTAAACTAATGAACAGGATGTGCAAAATGAGTAGGAGGTTGGTAGATTGTAAAAGCCAGCTTAAAGTAGGGGCAGACTTCCTTCTATGCACAGAGAATGCCCCATTCTTAACAATATTTAAAAGCAGATTTTAAGGTTTCCTTTAACTTTCCACATTGAGATGAGGGCCAGTTGTAACAAATTTCCAGCTTGGCCAACTAAAGAAAGATATCGCTGTTGTGAAAATTGTCAACAATTAAGATTTATTTGTAGGAGATGGTGGTTGCCATTACACTGAAATTCACCAAAGTTTAAACGGTACAAATCTTGCAGTTATTGGAAGTACATTAGATGACTGATGGAACAAGGATGTTATTGTGGTAGGATTTGAACAGATGCTGAAAGAGAGAACACTGAAGTTTAAAAAATGTGGTGCTCGACTATACACGTATAGAAATCCTAGATTCTTCAGTAGCTCTGACTCAAAACAAGTCTTGACTTATTCCGAGACATCGTGAGAGCAGCATATGAATCTGAAGGTATTTAACCCAGGCTGTTTTACATGGATTTCTATCTTGAGAGAAATAGCATTCACAAAATTAACCCGGCTGGGCAAATAACAAAACATTACTTTCACTAAAAGCACTTGCCCTATCCCAAGCTCAAGAGAAGAAACATTTTACCAATGTAGTTGGACATAAGTCGACCACTAATGTTTGTGAGGGCCAGCTTCAAGTGACAAGTACCTGAGTGTGACTCCGCTGGGATTATGGGTGCAGCTGCAACCCAGCTTGTGGACTCTGGCTCAGAAGAGTGAGGGTGCTGGTGATTTGTGGGCTGAGCTCACTGGTTCCTGTTCTGGTAGCACCAACTAGCTTGCATTGGCAACGACAGCCAACTGTTTCTGCCCTAATAAGGAGCGCCTGACGCTGTTGCTCCTTGACTTCACCATCCCTGTGCAAGAGGGACACCCATTTCCTTCAGTGAGAGGAGTAACTCGGAGGACACACACTCCAAACATCTCCAATGCACTTTAGAGATGCCAGAGTAACTAAAGTGTGATTTGTAGTAAACTTGACAAAACAAATGACCCACAAAACAATGTTTACAACAATAATCATTAAATTATATAACTGCAATACCCAAGTACCAATAATAAAGGAAATGATCACTGAATCCTTCACCTCCTTTCCACTGTGAGGCAGGGAGATGCTTGTACCATGGTGATGCGTGTGACTTTCACACACTTACGCACCACACAAACAGGCTACATACATACGCACCTGGGGGCGCACAGGCACGCGCACACACTCACCAAAGCTGTGTTAAGGTCATGGATCACATCTAGTCACTTCACACGCTTTTAAATTGCGGAAGTGGGAAGCAAAATATTCGCAACCCTCTTGGATACAAACAAGGTCTTAATTCAGAAAATAAAAGACTCAAAGTGCTGGAAGAAATCAGTAGATCAAGCAGCACCTCAGGAGGACATAATCTGCCGATGTTTCTGGTTGGGTCAAGAAATATCACCTATCCATGTTTTCCAGAGATGTTGCCTGACTGTAGAGATATAGCGCTTGAACAGGCCCTTTGGCCCACCGAGTCTGCGCTGACCAGCGATCACCCCGTACACTAGCACAATCCTACACACTAGGGACAATTTACAATTTCACCAAAGCCAATTAACCTACAAACCTGCACGTCTTTGGGATGTGGGAGGAAACCCGAGCACCCGAGCATTCGGGGGAAACCCACACGGTCACAGGGAGAACGTGACCAAACTTCACACAGATAGGATTGAAACCGGGTCTCTGGCACTGTGCCACCGTGCTGAAACGTTTCAGCACTTTGTGTCTTTTTTTGTAAAGCAGCATCTGCCTCTCCAGTCGCAGGAACTCTATTCAGCAAAGTGAAATAGATTTCTCTCTAGCCCCCTCCCCCCCAACTGTATGAATGGTGAGAGGGGTTTTGGTCCTTATTTCCCTACTGCACCTAGCAAGTTAAATCCCAGTGATTACGAGGAACTCCTCCCAGCACAACCTCACCTTCTCACTTCCATTTGACAGCATCTTGAGGAAAGGAAGTCATTTATTACACCTGTGGGAGGTTATAGCTATTTGTGACGTTGGCTCTCGATTAGTCTGTACATAAACGTTGGCGGGTATAAAAGCAAGCAAAACTCCCTGCTGACTCCCGTCCTGTGAAGCACAGCTTCATGGTGTGAGTAATGTTCAGCTGCTGTGGCCTTTTATGCTTTGCTGAGCGTATAACTATTCCCTTTGAACGCGAGGAGCAGTGAGCAGTCACTGGATCGGTTTCTGTTCCAGGGTTCCTTTTCCCCCCTTCGCTGGAGAGCGGGTTAAGTCCTCAGTCCCTGCATTTCACACGTCCTCTTCCTACTGAACAAAGATATCTGCTCCATTGCTTCTGCTTCCCCCCCTCCCCCCCCCCCCCCCCCCCCCCTCATCAAATCGCCAAGATTGTCTTGTCCACAGTGAAGGGTGCCGGGAGTGTCCACACCATTCCATCTCCGTAAGGAAGGTGTGAGGATGGGAGCAGCAAACGAGTGACATAGTGGCTGCAACACAGGAGAATGTGCATTAATACAACAGTCATTACCGCACTCACCCCCCAGTCATTCCTCCTCCTCCCCGCTCCCATCCGGCAGGAGGTACAGAAGCTTAGAAGTGCACACCACCAGACTCAGGAACATATTCTTTCCCTCTGTTACCAGGCTTCGGAACGGTCCTTCCATTTGCTAGGATACTGTCCAATTCACCTCTACCCCATTGTGGACATTGGACTTTGTCTCTGGAACTGGTGCACTACAATGCTGAGAACTATATTCTGCACTCTGTATCTCCCCTTTCCTCTACCTGTTGAACTTGAGTTTGACTTGATTGTAT
The DNA here is from genome assembly GCF_010909765.2 of Amblyraja radiata. NCBI lineage: Eukaryota > Metazoa > Chordata > Chondrichthyes > Rajiformes > Rajidae > Amblyraja > Amblyraja radiata. The sequence continues at coordinate 38,612,278 of NC_045970.1, read as the reverse complement.
CTATGTATAGCATCAGCTGATCTGTTGGATAGCACGCAACTAGAGAGCGGTCCCAAGCTACTATCTACCTCATTGGAGACCCTCGGACTATCTTTAATCGGACTTTAAGAATAAGGAGTAAGCCATTTAGAACGGAGATGAGGAAACACTTTTTCTCACAGAGTGGTGAGTGTGGAATTCTCTGCCTCAGAGGGCGGTGGAGGCAGGTTCTCTGGATGCTTTCAAGAGAGAGCTATATAGGTCTCTAAAAAATAGCAGTCAGGGGATATGGGGAGAAGGCAGGAACGGGGTACTGATTGGGGATGATCAGCCATGATCACATTGAATGGCGGTGCTGGCTCGAAGGGCCGAATGGCCTACTCCTGCACCTATTGTCTATTATTTACTGGCTTTTATCTTGCACTAAACATTATTCGCTATATCCTGTGGATGGCTCAATTATAATCATGTATTTTTCCAGATTCTTTCCACTGACCGGTTAGCACATGACAAAGTTATTTCACTTATTTGAACACGACAAAAGCTTTTCACTGTACCTCGGTAAACGTGACAATAATAAACCTAAACCTGTCCCCACAACCGTGGTGTGTACGCAAGGAAGAATCATAGCAGATCTTCAACAGCCCATCTCCACCCTCTCTCAAGACACACTCTCCCCCACTTTAACGAATTTTACCTCCATTTCTCTATTCCCAGAAATATTTTCAAGTTGTTCAGTTTTCCCGCGTGAAATGGATTTCGGAAAACCTGTTCGGAGAGAAGGACAATGTAAAAATGCTGGGAATAGCGGGTGAGAAACAACTAGAGTTCAGCTGGAGGAACAGCACCTCTTATTCCACTTGGGTAGCTTACAACTCATGGTCTGAAGATTGAACACTCCAATGTTAAGTAAATACCCTCCCCCCCCCCCCACAAACTCCCGCCCCTGTGGCACTCACCAGAAGGACTCGGGAGAGCCAGTGAACACCGTGGGCTCCCTCTTCAAGGACTCGTCCTCGGAAGAGGGGCAGGCAGTCGGCCTGGGTGACCAACAGCCCACTGCCTGGACCTGTGAACAGCCAACTTGGCCAGGCCTTTGAGTGGACCACCAAGGAGGTCTCCCACCCGACTCTCTCTCCACCAGGTCTCCAAAGGTCAGTGAAAGGCCTGGACAGAGCGGGAGAGTCTAGGACCAGAGGCCAGAGCCCCAGGATAAAAGGACGTACATTTAGAAAGGAGACGAGGAGGAATTTCTTAAGTCAGAAGGGGACGAATTTACTGCCACAGAAGACTGTGGAGGCCAACTCACTGGGTATTTTTAAAGCAGAGATTAACAGATTCTTGATTAGTAAGGGAGTCTACTCCGCCATTCAGTCATGACTGATCTATTTTCCCCTCACAACCCCAGTCTCCTGCCTTCATCCCATAACCCCCGACACCCTTACTAATCAAGATTCTGTCAATCTACACCTTAAAATATCCATTGACTTGGCCTCCACAGCTGTCTGTGGCAATGAATTCCACAGGCTCACCATCCTCTGTCTAAAGAAATTCCTCATCATCTCCTTTCTAAAGGTACATCCTTTTATTCTGAGGCTGTGGCCTCTGGCCCTAGACTCTCCCACTAGAGGAAACATCCTTTCCACATCCAGGCCTTTCACTGTTCGGTAACTATCAGTGAGATCTCCCCCCTCATCCTTCTAAACTTCAGCGACTATTGTCATTATGTCCCGAAACGGGACGGAACTTACCCGGCCCTTCTGCTGCTGTCTCTGCCGTTCCTTCTTGTTGATGTGCCTCTCGATACTGGTTTCCCCACACATGATAAGTACCATGTGCCACAGAGTGAGGCCGCAGAGGGCCAGAGCCACCGAGCTGGCGGGAGAGAGAGAGGGGGTTGCATTAACGGCACTGCCAAACAAAGCCCACTCAAGCACCCAGGGTCTCCGGAGCTGCGGACAAGGGTGGGGTGAGGGAGATGTCAACTTAGTTTAATTTATTATTGTCATGTGTACTGCGGTACAGCGAATAGCTTTTTGGTGTCTGCTATCCAGTCAGCAGAAAGACAATATGGATAATTTTCCTTTCATTTTTTATAATTAATGGATATTTTGAAGGCAGAGATTCTTGATTAGTACGGGTGTCGAGAGAAATCAGGAGAACGGGGTTGAGAGGTAAAGATAGATCAGCCATGATTGAATGGTGGAGTAGACAATGGACCGAATGGCCTAATTCTGCTCCTTTTACTTATGAACATGAACTTAAGAACTATACATGATTACAATTAAGCTGTCTAGTGTACATATACAGGATAAAGGGAAGATAGTGCAAGATGGTCCAGTAACGTCAGATAAAGATAGTCTGAGGGTCTCCAATGATGTACATGGTTCAGGACAGCTTTCTAGTTGGTGATAGGGTGGTTCAGTTGCCTGATAACAGCTGGGAAGAAACTGTCCCTGAATGTGAAGGTGTGCGTTTCCACACTTCTGTACCTCTTGCCCGATGGGAGAGGGGAGAAGAGGGAGTGACCGGGACGAGACTGGTCCTTGATTAGACTGGTGGCCTTGTCGAGGCAGCCTGGTGTAGACAATCAATGGAAGGGAGGTTGGTTTTTTATGGGTCTTGGATGGAGCTCACATGATGGATGGGCACCTGATCACATCCTGCAAACATCCCGCCCTACATCGCAGTCATATAGCACGGAAACAGGCCCTTCAGCCCAACTCGTCCATGCTGCCACATCTACATTAGCCCCACCTGCCTGCTCGTGGCCCACATCCCTCTAAACCTTTCCTGTCCATGTCCCTGTCCAAATGTCTAGTAAAGGCTATTTTGGCTCAACTATCTCCTCTGGCAGCTTGTTCCACATGCTCGCCACCATCTGAGTGAAAAAGTTACCCCTCAGGTTCCTATTAAATCTTTTCCCTCTCACGTTAAACCTATGTCCTCTGGTTCTTGATTCTTTAACTCTTTTATTGTGGTTGTGTGTTCTTTATTATTGTATCGCTGCAGACAACCCAAATTTCCACCAGCCTGGCTGTGTGGCAATAAATTATATCTAATCTAATCTAATCTGGGTAAAAGATTCTGTGCAATTACCCTATTCCCCTCATGCTATGATACACCTCTATAAGATACATCTCTATAAGCCTCGTGCTCCAACCTCTCCCTATAGCTCAGACCATCGAGTCCCGACAACATCCTTGTATATCTACAAACATGGAACGCTTCACGAATCGGTGTATTATCCTTGAGCAAGGGCCGTGTGGATCTTCTCTGCGTTGTTCCAATTTTAGTATAATTGCTGTGAAGATCTTGGCTCATTGCAAGTCATGGCTCTTACTCAAAGATAGCTACAACTTTGTGCTGAGATCCCGCATGAGAGGTGGACATCAGGAGGAGAGCGCTGACCTGCAGAGAACCCAGAGGTAAATGATGGACTTGTGGAAAGCCTTTTCTCGGAACGAGATGGTGGGAGCTACGGTGGCCATCTATGTGTGAGAGAAAGAAAGAGAGTCAGTCGTACAGCACGGAAACAGGCCCTCCAACCAAACTTGCCCACTGCGTACAGGATGGCCCCCATCCGCACCATCTGCACTTCATGCTGCCTCGGCTTGGACAGCAGCAGAATCAAGGATCATCTCACCCCAGTCACTCCTCTTCTCCCCTCTCCCATCAGGCAAGAGGTAGAGTAGGGAAAACGCTCTACTCCTGTGCCACTACTGAAGGGTGACCTCATTGAGGTGTACAAGAACACGAGGGGCATGGAGAAAGTGAACGCTTACAGTCATTTTTCGCAGGGTAGAGGATTCTAAAACTGGAGGCCATAAGCTTACGGCGAGAGGGGAGAGATTTCAGAGGGGTTTGGGGCAGCTTTTTAGTCAGAGGGGAGTCCGTACCTGGATGAGCTGCCAGAGGGAGATGTAGGAACAGTTAAAACTCAGCGGGTCAGGCAGCATCTCAGGAGGACATGGATAGGTGACGTTTCGGGGTGGGACGGAAGAGTCCAAAGAAGGGTGCCAACTCAAACCGTCATCTATCAGAGATGCTGCCTGACCCGCTGAGTTCCTCAAGCACTTTATTGACCCTTTAATGACATTGTTCCTGTACTCGAGGGAGCAGAAGCACACACACAGTGCTGTGAATGTGTTCCCCTGTTGTGGGAGGAGAGCCAGCACAGCACAGCGCAGTGGAGCCACCCGTCCCCGTGATAGACATCCTTCCTGCAGGGGGCAGCACAGTGGCACAGCGTTGGAGTTGCTGCCTCACAGCGCCAGACACCCGTGTTCGATCCTGACTACGGGTGCTGTGTGTACGGAGTTTGTACGTTCTTGTGACCGCATGGATTTTCCCCGGGTGCTCTGGTTTCCTCCACAGACGTACATGTTGGTAGGTTGGCTTCTGTAAATTGTCCCTAGTGCGTAGGATAGTGCTAGTGTACGGGGGTGATCGCTGGTGGGTACTGTCTCGGTGGGCCGAAGGGCCTGTTTCCGTGCTGTGTCTCTAAAGTCTGTAGAGGACGGCGAGGCAGGGATTGCCTGCATGTACGGCCTACGCCCGGAGCAGTTGCTTACGTTGATGGTGAGGTAGGCGTCCACAAACATCTCCCTGCTGCTCACGCTGCAGTAGATGCAGCCCAGCGTCATAAACAGGCAGAAGGAGAAGAAGTAGCGGTGATTGTAGTGACCAACGCAGTTATTCAGCCAGGCTGTGCCGCAGTCAAGGAGGTAACGCTGAACACAAGTTGTTATCTGTGCCACAGCTCCCTCCCTCACCCCCTAAACCAGCTCCATTATAGAAAATAGGTGCAGGAGGCCATTCGGCCCTTCGAGCCAGTACTATCAGTATGTATCGAATCCGTGCTGTCCCTGCCCTGGGAGTGCGTGACGGGACCAGTGCAGTGCATGGACTGTGTACCCGAGTCTGACAAAAACGCTGGGGAAACTCAGCGGGTGAGGCAGCATCAATGGAGTCTCCAGGTGAAGAGGTTCTCCTCCTCTGCTCCATAGATGCTGCCTCACCCGCTGAGCTTCTCCAGCTTTTTTGTCTACCTTCGATTTTCCAGCATCAGCAGACCCTTCTTAAACAAACTTGTACCCGAGTCTGATCACTTTCACCCACTATTCCACATTAAAAACATGTACAAAAGAGATTGAAACAAGGATACGACAATGATGATCCATCTTCAAGATACATCTGGAAAACAGAACATGCCAAATTAATGGTCATATTGTACAAGTTAAGGCCTGAGTCTAGCTTCACCCACATCCATCACCCCCAGTCATTTATTTTCCCCATTTAAGTGCAGTAAACCCTCGTTATAAAGGACCGTAGCGGGGGAATGGTGTCCGTTATTGTTGTCCGCTATAAGCGAGTAAGGGATTATCATTGTATAAGTAGTCGAAACAAACAACTGCAGATGCTGGTTAAAGGGCACAAAGTGCTGGAGTAACTCAGCGTGTCAGGCAGTATCTCTGGAAAACATGGATACTTGACGTTTGGGTTCGAGACCCTTCTTCAGACTCTCGGTCCGGGCCTGGGCCTGGAATCCAGGTAAGTTGTCAGCCCCGCCTGTTGGTGCCCAGGGGAGAGGTGAGGATCGGCGGAGTCAATGGTCGTGGGTGGCCGGAATGCAGGTGAGGTGGCGCGCGCCACGGTGGCGGTGTGAGCCAGAGGTGGCATCTACAGCCCAGCCTGGCGGTGAAGGTCGGCAGGTCCGCCCGTTATAACCGTAATCCGATACAAAGACATCCGCGAAAACAAGGGCTTACTGCAATTTCCCTTTGGAAAGCTGCCATTGAATCTGCTCAGACAGACCTTTCAGACAGCACCCAGTCCCAGACTGAGTTTGTGAGCAGAGTCCCTGGGCACAGCAACAGTTATTTTGTGTTTAACGATACAACGCGGTAACAGGCCCTTCGGCCCACCAACCAGTGATCACCCGTTCACACTAGTTCTGTTTTCCCATTTTCACATCCACTCCCAACACACTAGGGGCAATTTACAGAGATCTACTAATCTACAAACCGGCACATCTTTGAGACGTGGGAGGAAAACAGACCGCCCAGAGGAAACCCACACAGTCACAGGGAGAACGTGCAACATCCACACACAGGCAGCAGCCGAGGTCGGGATCGAACCCGGTTCTCTGACGCTGTGAGGCAGCCGCTGTAACAGGCCGGACACAGTGCCGCCCGCAGTCCTTGGGGTAACCGCAGCTAAGAGATACAGGGTGACTTCCCTCCACCCCAGGCACCAAGCCACCCACTCACCCTCCCCACCCGGGAACATTGGGCCTCGTCTCACCGGTTACAGATGCTGCAGTGATGGGCTCGAGGTGGCTTGGGATTAATACACTTCCTGCAGATAGAGACCATCGGAATGTCGCTTTTACCCTGCATGGACAAGGAGAAACCATTTAAAATGTGGAGTTGGTACAAAGTTACTTAGAAGCAGTGACACTCCCTCTACACCAGGGGTTCCCAACTTATCTCTGGCAACTTTAATAGCACATGACAAAGTTATTTCACTTATTTGTGAACAACTAATGATGAACAGATACCGGTATACCAGAACCAAACACAGTCAGTCAATGAGAAAAAATGTACAAACCCAGAATCAACAAATTTACCCCCTGGGTAGGCGAAATCTACCCCAGGTTGAGAACCCTTGGTATACACTGTCCCATCACACACTCCCATAGCAGGGACAGCACGGGTTAGATACAGTGAAGCTCCCTCTACACTGTCCCATCACACACGCCCATAGCAGGGACAGCACGGGTTAGATACAGTGAAGCTCCCTCTACACTGTCCCAGCACACACGCCCATAGCAGGGACAGCACGGGTTAGATACAGTGAAGCTCCCTCTACACTGTCCCAGCACACACGTCCAGGGCAAATCAAAACCCCATCCTCACCTTCAATGACACTGAGCCCAAACCAAGATCCACTCCGTCCCTTATCTATCCCATAGTGGTCCTGAGCCAAATTCCAATGCCCTCCGTCCATTTCCTGATGGTTGTGGTGACAACAGTGTCCCATTTCCCCCCTTCCCCCCATGACTCCTTTGATAAAAGTGTGTCCCCCGCCCCCATTCCACCTCAATAGACCCTGATGATAAAATTAACCTGTGGCCATTCCCACCCATTCACCCTTTGCGACTCTACCCATCGCTCCTCCGTGACCCTGTCAATCCCTCATCCATCCACCACCGAGACCCCCTCTTCCTCCACTCCTCCCCCTACTGGCCCCCCTCTATACACCCCAGCCATATACTTTCCCCCCCCTCACATCCCCCCACTGAGATGGCCCTCCCACTCCCCCATCCCACCCATCCTGTCTCAGCCTCCCCCCCCCCCCCCCCCCTAGCACAATGCTGAGGCCAGGACCCTTGCGGATGCCCCCCACCTCCCCTCCCCCGCGTGCCCCTGTGGGGAGAGCCCCTACCTGTGTTGGCTGCCCGGGCAGCGTGCGCACGGCCTTGTAGTAGTGGAAGATGATCTGCACCAGGTTCCAGTGGCCGTAGCAGAGGTGCCAGGCCACCCAGCCGGCCGGGTAGGTGCTGACGATAACGGGCAGCATGCACACGTACACAATCAGCACGATGGTGGCTGTCAGGACGATCACCAGGACCACAAACACCTGCAGGGGAGGGGTTGGAGGAGGCGGTGAGGGCGGCAGAGCTGGGGGCGAGGGGCTCCCTCGGCAGGAAGTGTATTCATCCCAAACCCCCCCCCCCCCTCCCCCATCCCTGCAGCATCCCTGTAGCAGGCGAGGCACAATTACCCTGGGTCACCCAACCCATGCCGACCCTTCATGCGAGTTCTATGTTATCCCACTACCTCATCCACTCCATGCACATGAGGGGCAATTCAACCACAAACCTGTCCGTCTTTGAGATGTAGGACATTGGTTTAAGGTGAGGGGGAAAGATTTAAAAGGAAACCGAGAGGTAACTTTTTCCACACAAAGGGTGGTTGGTGTATGGAAGGAGCTGCCGGAGGAGGTAGTTGAGGCAGGTATTATCGCAATGTTGAAGAAGCAGTTAGACAGGTGCGTGGATAGGATAGGTTTAGATGGATGGGACTAGCATTGATGGGGCATCGTGGCCGGCATGGACAAGTTGGGATGAAGGGCCTGGGTCCGTGCAGTATGATCACGGTGACGTGGTCTATGGTCGACAGTGCACAAAGCAACGGTCCTGTGACGCTTGAGTCTTTGGACTACGATACTCACCACGCCAAACCAGCGGGTTACATGGTCCACCAGCCAGTAAATGGGTTCGAAGAGGGAGTCGAGGAGCACGTCGCTGTTGGTGAAGGAGTTGTAGAGCAGGGAGTTGGCGCACAGCTTGGAGTAAGTCCAGTACGTGGCAGCACGGTGCAGGAGCCGGGACCTCCGCCTGCGCCCCAGCCCGCAGCAACGCAGCATCAGGCGCATGGTGCCGCACATCTGCAGCAGCCGCTTCCTCATCGCACGGCAAGCCAGGACTCACCGCGCATCACCACCCACTCCGCGGGTCGCCGCACGGGCTCGGCTGCCTCACTGAGAAGAGAGAGCAGCAGTCAGTCCGTGGTTAGGTACAAGGAACTGCAGATGCTGGCTGACCAAAAAAGACAAAATGCCGGAGTAACTCAACGGATCAGGCAGCATCTCTGGAGAACATGGATAGGCGATGTTTCGGGTCAAGACCCTTCTTCAGACTGATCCCGACCTGAAACGTCACCTGTCCGTGTTCTCCAGAGATGCTGCCTGAGCCGCTGAGTGTGTTTGGCCATGTAGGAGCACTTCAGGCAGTGCAAACGAGAGAATAAGCAGAGCGTGGAATTTAGTGGAGACACAACAAACGGTAGATACCGGTTTACCAAAAAAGACACAGCGCTGGAGTAACTCAATGGGTTGGGGAGCGTCTCAGGAGAACATGGATAGGTGATGTTTTGGGTCAGGATCCTTCTTTATACTTATTCTCCAGTATTCATGTTCTCCAGAGATGCTGCCTGAGCCGCTGAGTTACCCCAGCACTTTGTGACTATACACAAGGTCGGTTCAACATCTAATCCAGACATTGAGTGGGACGTCACTTACTGTCAGACGGAAGCCCTGCAGACGGTACCACGAGCAGACTCTGCTGGCAGTGATGGAGCGGCAGGAGCCTGGCATTTCATGGCAGTAACACTGCGCGCCTCTCTCTCTCACTCGAGTACTGGAGAACCAAGCCCGTCAACCTGCTCGTGCGCACAAGTGAAACGTCTGCAATAAGAGTTAACATCATTAATAGAGTCATACTGCATGGAAACATGCCCTTCGGCCCAACTTGCCCATGCCCCCCCCCCCAAGATGCCCCATCTAAGCCAGTGTCATTCCCGGCACAGCTCACACCAAGCTTTTCACTGTACACGGGGGTGGAAGATTGCAACCTTCACGTGGTCCGTCCTGTTTTGACTAATGCAATCAACCCGGTGTGCACAGTCAAATAAGATCAAATAGAACAAGTTGTCCTACAACTTTAGGCTGTGCACGCCCTATACGCAAGAAGAAGACTGTACACGGGACAACTAATCCAGGCAGATGGGTGCAGAAATGGATACAAAGTGCTGGAGTAACTCAGCGGTTAAGGCAGCACTCCGGAGAACATGGATTGGTGATGTTTCAGGTCGGGACTCTTCTTCAGACTGGGACAAGAATCAAGAGCATTTTTATTGTCAAATGTCCCGAAACAGAACAATGAAATTCTTACTTCCAGAAACACAGCAGGTATGTTAGCAGAACGTAATTAAAAGGAACTGCAGATGCTGGTTAATACCAAAGACAGACACAAAATGCTGGAGTAACTCAGTGGGTTATCTCTGGAGGAAATGATGCATTGGGGCAGCAACTCTACCGCTGCGCCACTCTGATGGACCGTAATACAAATCCTCTGTTTATTTTCACCATGGCACCCACTGCCACACACTCCTCCCTGCCACTGGCTTCCGAAAACCCGGCCCGGAGCCACCCGCCGCTCCATTGCCTGTCATCCGACACAGGTTAACAGACACGGACCGAGCTGGGTTTCTACGCTCGAGACCGCCAGCACGTCTCTGACATGGAGAACCGCGCTGGACGTTCTGGAATCAGAGTCCTTCAGGAGGAGGCGGCACAGACACGATCACAAGCCCGAGAACAGAATGACTCACCGCCCTCCGAGCAAAAAACCTCTGGTTCCTGGGCGAAGGAAGGAAGGGATCTTATACCCCGAACCCATTACACCTTGAGAAGATCAGTTAAACTTTACCTCTTAATTATTAAGGTCCAAGTAATAAAGACTAATTACTTCTATAATTCATGGTGAAACTCAAGCTACTGCTTCCTGGACAGATTTTGATCAGCAATGTACAAATCAAACATGTAGGAAGATTGGGCACTCAAGTCTGCTCCCACTGCCCCACATGTTTAATTCAATTCCAGTGTCACAGTGCTCGAGTTACTGCCTCACAGCGCTAGAGACCCGGGTTTGATCCTGACCTCGGGTGCTGTCTCTAGGAAGTTTTCCCCGGGTGCTCCAGTTTCCTCCCACATCCCAAAGGTACGTGGGTTTGTTGGTTAATTGGCTTGATAAGCTTCAGTTCAGTTTAGTTTATTGTCACATGTACCGAGGTACAGTGAAAAGCTGTTGTTATGTGCTGTGCCACGCAATATTGTAAAACTTGTCCCTAGTGTGGATAGTGCTAGTGTACAGGGTGATCGCTGGACTCAGTAGGTCGAAGGGCCTGTTGCCATGCTGTATTTAAAATTTAAATTAAAGGCACAGAGTGGTTAGACCAACACTTCCAACAGCAGAGTGCCAGCTGTTGGTGAGGAACCAGCACATGGCCGAGAGAGGGGGAGGACTGGTGACGCACCAACACCAAAGGCCGAAGGGGCCATTTCCTTCAGCGTCCCTTCTTCCCACCACAGTAATGGAAAACATCCTCCAGCAGGAGAGAGGAAAGCCAAAGGGATTTCAGTTTCACCAACGTGTCGTCATTACACAGGATAGAGAGGCAACGTTGGGTAGGCAGTCAAAACCACTTTCCCAGCATGGAAATACTAAACACTAGAGGGCAGATCTAGATGGTGAGAGGAGCAAAGTTTGAAGGTGGTGTGCAGCACAAGTTTCTTTTTACAACAGTAGTGAATGCTAGGAACATGCTGCCAGGGATGGTAGTGGAGGCACTAATAATGGCTTTTAAGAGGCTTTTGGATATGCAGGGAATGAAGGGATGGGTCACGTGTAGGCAGATAAGAGTTGGTCTTGGCATCATGTTGGGCACAGACATGATGGGCCGTCGGGCACGTTCCTGTGCTGTACTGTTTTCTGTTCTATTAAACCAGGTTTCCCCAGACTCCCATTAGGATGATCACCGTTTGTCAAGGGGCAAATGTCCCACGTTCCCCTCGCCCGATGGTTGGCCGCTCTTAGACTTGGCTTGCTTCACTGATCATCCATGCTCCTTCATTCATCACTAAACCACTCAATGGGAACCAGTGTTACTGTCAATGCGTTTATTACCCATCCCCAATTACCCGAGTGACGGTGAGCCATGGTTTTGAACCATTTCTGCCAAAGGTAATCCCACGGTGTGGGTGGGGAGGGAGCTTCAGGACCTCCAGCCTGTGTCGGTGAAGGGCCAGCGATATATTTGCTTGTTTGTTTCTTAAACTGAATTTTTTTTCGTTGTTTATTACGGGGTTTACAGAGTACTATGTTTGCCTATCTTGTTGTGTTGCTGCAAGTAAGAATGTCATTCTTCCATTTGGGGACATATCACAGTAAAACATTCGTGACTCTTGGCAATTTTAAAAATAGAACTCAAAGCAAATGAAAACGGAAACAATTAAATCAAATAATTAAAATCATTGTTTCCGTGGAGTATGACGATATCCTGAGGGGCAGGTTTTCCACACTAGAGGGTGGTGGGCGTATGGAACGAGCTGCCGGAGGAAGTTGCTGAGGCAGATATTATAACAATATTTAAAATACATTTGGTCAGGTACATGGGGAAGAGAGGTTTAGAGGGATATGGGCCAAATGCGGGCAGGTAGGACTAGAGTAGATCCTGGTCGGCATGGTAACTGGGACTAGCTTGGATGGGGCATGTAGGTCGAGTAAGGGCTGAAGGGTCCATTTTTGTGCTGCATTACGCTAATTTTAAGAATGATTGCTTCCTAACCTGGCCTGGAATCCCCTCCCAGATCCGATGCAGCGGCTTAGCAATAGAGCTGCTGCCTCATCACAGTGACAGGTCCCGCTCACTGGGTGAACGTACAAACTCCATACAGACAGCACACTCAGTCAGGATCGAACCCGGGTTTCTGGGGCTGTAAGGCAGCAACTGTACCAGCTGTGCTACTGTGCTGCCAGAACCGTTTAAAATATCCAGCATAAATACGATGGCCTGAACAGCTTCCTCCTGTGCTGTACAAAGCTGCGATTCTCCAAACTCTGTGACAGAGATTAAAAACTGCTTGATCTTAATACTCATCGCCAGACTGAGCCTAACCATCCCAGGAAGCCTAATCTCCTGACACAGTTAAACAATCGGCAAACCTCTGTCAATATTAAAAGCACAGAAACAGAAGAGGTAATGAAAGCAGATGGAGAACGGAGCCTCTGCCTTGCAAATGAAGTGCTCGGGTTATGTTACCAGACCTTGATCCCAGGGATATTCAATTCAAGTAATTAAACTGGAATTTAATAAAAACACACTTGTCCTAATAACTGTAACATGAAACTACTGGATGCTTACAAAACGCCCAATTCGCAAATCAAAGAGAACTAAGCCGGACTTGTACATTCAACCACAACACAAATCCTTCATAGTCAGAGAATAGAAATAGGCCCTTTGGCCCACCATATTACAGGCTGGCCAAGTGGTATAGCTCCATTTGCCAATAGTCCTCTAAAGTCTCCCTATTCATCTATTAAAGTCAGAATCTGAGAAGCTCAGATTCTCAATTCATGGTCGGTGACGTTTAGGTTTAGGAGCCTTCTACACGTTGCCCTTCCCGTTGAAGGAAGGGTCCACGTTGTCCACTGATGCTGCTGCTGCTGCCTGACCCGCTGAGTTACTCCAGCACTCACTGTATGTATGTTTATAGCCTGAAACACGCTTGGTCTGGAGGGGGAGGGTAGGGAGCACGGGTAAGAGGAGGAGGCGAGGGGGAGAAGGAGGGGAAGGATGGGGGGGAGCAGAGTTCACGCTTCCCGGGTCCCCACACTCACCGGCCAGGGCCCTCCTCTCTCCCGCCGCCTCACTTCACCTCACCTCACTGCAGCTGAGGCAACAAAGACAAGGCGCCGTCCTCCCGCCGCGGGGCGCTCTGGGAGCTGTAGTTCTCACCTCCGTCGACCCCCATCGTCGTCACCAGCGGCGGGACTACAATTCCCGTCATGCCTCCCTACCCAGCCGCACTCCAAGGCCGGACGAATCGCTGCGTGATGCAATCGATTGCTTGCCCCCAAGTACCTGTCGGGCAAGTGCGTTCAGGTCAAAGATCTTATAGCAGAGCTATAGGATCTTTGGTTCAGGTGGCTCCAGCAGACACCCAATTACCACCTCCCCAATGCATCAACTCAGCCCTCCCTGCTTCCAACTCCTTTGATGAATGGTATGACTTCAACAGCACGACTGAGCCCAACAATCTCTTGTGGACAGATTGCAGGAAGCATTTTCATACAAACCTGACACGCAGCATGCTTCCTGCAATCGGCCCACAAGAGACTGCAAGGCTCAGTGGTGGAGTTGAAGTCATAAAAGTAATCAAAGGAGTTGGAAGCAAAGAAGACAGAGTTTATGTAGAGACAAGGAACTGCAGTTTCTTGACTCCACATGAGTTGTTCCAGTCACAAAGTGCTGGAACAACTCAGCGGGTCAGGCAGCATCTCTGGAAAAACAGGATGGTCTGGACCCTGGACCTTCTTCAGACCAAAGAAGGGATCCGACCATCCTTTTCCACCAGACATGCGACCTGACCCGTTAAATTATTGCAGCACTTCAGATTCATTCTTTATTGTCATTGTGCAGCGTACAGTACAGAGACAACGAAATGCAGTTAGAAACCCAGAAGAGCGAACATAGAATAATGGAACAGTAAAATATATATATGTACATACATCAGCAATAGTGCAATTTTTCTGGGGGAAGGAGTGTCCAGGGGGGGGGGGGGGGTGACTGGCAATCACCAAGGTGCAGAGTTAAGTTGTGTAACAGCCGCAGGGAAGCTGTTCCTGAACCTGCTGGTCCGGCAACGGAGAGACCTGTAGCGATTCCCAGATGGGAGGAGGGTAAACAGTCTGTGGCAGGGGTGAGAGCAGTCCTTGACGATGCTGCGCCACCTTCGCAGACATCATTTGCTCTGGACGGGCTCAATGGAGGGGAGTGAGGAATCGGTGATGCATTGGGCAGTTTTCACCACCCTCTGCAGTGCTTTCTGGTCGGAGTACCTTTGTACCTATCTTGGGATGGTTATGATTGGAATAATAATTGAGAGTTCATTACAGGCTGGAAACTTTAGGTTTGGTTTATTATTGTCACATGTACAGATATACAGTAAAAAACTGTTTTGCATTCTATTCAGGAAAATAGGAAACGACCAGACCCCGTTGGGACCCATTCCCCAACACAATATTCCACCACTCACCCGTTCCCCCAACGCAATATTCCACCACTCACCCATTCCCCCAACGCAATATTCCACCACTCACCAATAGTCCCCAACTGCGCAGGCGCAGCTCATTTCCCCATATCCTCCAGCACTCTCTCCTTCTTCTTCCCCTCTCCACCTTCCCTCCCCCACCAATTCCTCCCTCTCCTTTCCCCTACCATCAGTCACTCCCTCCCTCCATAACCTCTCTCCCCTCCCTACCCCCCAGCTCTCCCTCCATTAAACAACAATCCTCTCCTCGTCCCCTCCCCCACGCCCTCCCTCTCCTTACAACAATGTTACAAATCTCTCATTGGACTGGGAGTCCTGTCTTTGTTAACATTGTTCATAACCCCTCTCCCCTCCCTACCCCAATTGGGACCCATTGGGCCTCGCTCCCCCAACTCAATGTTCCGGTCTGGAGCCCCGCGGGAGTGAGGAGTGCAGCTCTGGGCCCAGTCCGCGAGTGTGTCCGTCCCTGTGTCCAGCCATGCTCAGTGTCCTGGGCTGTGGTTCAAGCCGGTGCGGGTGA
The DNA here is from genome assembly GCF_010909765.2 of Amblyraja radiata. Lineage (NCBI taxonomy): Eukaryota > Metazoa > Chordata > Chondrichthyes > Rajiformes > Rajidae > Amblyraja > Amblyraja radiata. The sequence continues at coordinate 38,597,100 of NC_045970.1, read as the reverse complement.
GCCCGTGGGGAAGCTTCTCCCTCTCCCTCCCTCCCCCGCGGCTCCGCACGCGCGCCATTTAAAAATAAGTGAAAGTCAGTCAGTGATTTTTTGAGGCTGAGGTCTTGATTCGCGGAAGGGGGTGGGAGAGGGAGGGAGGAGCGCGGCTCCGGGCCCAGTCCGTGTGTGTCCAGCGGGCTTTTATCGGGGACAGCGAGTTTAAAAAATATATAAATGAGATCCCATTGTGACATTGCACACTGCCACTGCACTTGAAGTTATTGTTTTAGAAGTGGGGGTTAAAAATGTGAATAACTTGTAAAATATAACATAAATCTGAACAAAACTTGATACAACACACCACACGACAATGGTGAGTAAGGTGGTACAAAAATTGTAGCACTATAGTGTACAACGAGGTAGATTGGAAATTCATTCCGAGTTTATGGGAAGACTGTTCAGTGGTCTGATAACAGCAGGGAGGAAGATGTTCCTGAATCTGATGGTACATACTTTCAAGCTTTTATAACTGCTCGATACAATCTGGGAGGGGAGGGAATGACTGGGGTGTGAGTGGTCCTTGATTATGTTGGTTGATTTCTCGAAGCAGCGTGAAGAGTTTGCATGATGGACTTGGCTGCATTCACATCTTTGATGATTTTTGCACTCTGCTTTTCTATCTCATTTTATTTCTAATGTCTTTATCTGTTATCTCAACATTTACACCCCTAACTGCAGCAACTCCAACCCAGACACAAAGTGCTGAAGTAACTCAGCGGGTCAGGCAGCATCTCTGGAGAACATGTATAGGAATCTGGTATAGAACACAAAGTCCAGATTCCAGCACCTGCAGTTCCTTGAGTGATGATTAGGACTCGCTTGATATTGTTTTTTTTAATTAAATGATTTTAAACGGCCTGCATTAGTAGGATTCCAACCCTTATCTCTGGATCGATAGTCCACACCTCTGGATGTTTGTCCCTTAGTTTATATACCTCTCAGGTGTCTCATAATGAATCTTTTGGGACTAATATGTCCCTCTCTGGAAGCTCTGTCACCAGAGATGACACAAAGCACCGGAGTAACTCATCAGGTCAGCCAGCATCTCTGGAGAACATGGATAGGTGATGTTTCTGCTCTGAAATGTCACCCATCATTGTTCACCAGAGATGCTGTCTGACCCGCTGAGTTACTCCAACATTTTGTGTCTGCTTTTGTAAACCAGGTTCCTTTTTTGTCTGTTCACTGGAGATCTGTAACAACAGAATACACTGTTACACGTTCATTTTGGATTAGGTTTGAATGAGAACAGAGTTGCAGTGAGGAAGGTCGAGTTCCTTTAAGTTTAAAGCCCTCAAGTTACACAGCCTTTTACTGTATTCACAGAACTTGCCAAAACATTTTACAATCAATCCATTAACTTTGTAGTGTGGGGTGACGGTGATGCAGCTTCAATTGCCACTTATCTCCTGATCAAGATCACGATGAGCGGTTGCTGTGCCAGGTACAAGTGTGTTCAATGGTGCTTTTTGTCACATGTACAAAACACAGTGAAATTATTTTTAGAGTTGCCCGATCTGGCACTGTTTCCACACACTGGGGTGTGTCGGAGTATGCACCGTGCCTGCACCCTGTCTCCCACTAACAAAAACTTAGCAGCAGTTCATGTTGCCAAAGTGCGATGAGTGGCAGATTCACAGCGAATGACTACATATACAATTTACACATTTCAAAAAAGTTAAAGAGCTGGAGTTAACGAAAAATATTTATTTATTTCAATTTAAAATGTAGAACGGCAACTGTACCCAGTACCTTGAGACTGTGCTGTACAGAAGAATAAAAGATATTAGTCCTGGCATCATCTGCCGACGGAGCCGCTTCTGCAGTTTGTACCTCCGGCCCCGGGAGCCTCGTGTTCTGCGAGGCAGTGTGAATGCGAGCTGGATCCATGGACAGGTCCCTCGGTGGTGACAGCTCTCAGGTGTGGAGGAACTCTGGCTGCACTCGAGCCACTTTGCGGAACTCTTTCCCGTGCGACTTTGGACACTGCATCTCACACCAGCTGACAGGAACCATCTGGGCACCTGGGAGAAGACAGCGCAACATTTTAAAGTAGAGACACACACCGCGGAAACTGGCCCTTCAGCCAGACTCATCCTTGCCGACCACGATACCACTTCTGAGCGAGTCCCATTTGCCCGTATTTAGCTCATATCCCACTCAGGAGGCCGGAGTAATCCTCTTGAGAGTTTATGAAGACACTGCACCTCCAGAATCCAACCGTTCCCCGAGACGTAAATATTCCTCAGATCCATTCCAACCCACTTACCTGTTAACTTTAGCTCTAGTTTTCTGCTGTCTACCCTATCTCGGCCCCACATAGCTTTGTATATTTTAATCCGGCTTTCCACTCTGCCTCCTCCATTCTAAGGAAAACAAACCAACCTATCCATCCAAATCCAGTCTCTCCTCATAACCGAAGTACTTAATCCCTGGCAACACTCTGGCATATCTCCATTTCACCACCCTCTCCCACGTAATCACACCTCTCCTGCAAATAGGCACAATGCTTCAATATACAAGGGGCAGCACAGTGGTGCGTCTAGTGGAGCTGCTGCCTCAAAATGCCAGAGACCCAGATTTGATCTTGACCTCGGGTGCTGTCCGCCTGTGGAGATTGCACTTCCACCTTGTGACCGCTTGGGTTTTCTCTGTGTTCTCCGGTTTCCTCCCACATCCCAAAGACATGCAGGTTTGTAGGTTAGTTAGATGACCCTCTGTAAATTGTTCCTTGTGTGCAGGGAGTGGATCCGAAAGTGGAATAACAAAGAACTAGAGTGAAAGGGTGATCGTGGGCTCGGTGGGCCAAAGGGCCTGTAACATGCTGTATCTCTAAAATACTTCAGCTCTGTTCAAACAATGTTTTATAAAATTGTGCCATAATCTTCCTGCTCTAATATTCTATGTTCTGACTAATCAAAGCAAGTATCTCATATGCCTTCTTCACTACCTTATCTACAAGTGCTACCAACTTCAAGGAGCCTTGTACATTAAAATCCCCTGATCCTTGTTTGAAACATTACATCTGGAAGAGATGAGATTCCTCTTAGCAGGTAAAGCAGACCAATTCCAAAAGACGTGGTCTACGTTTATGGACCTATTACAAGCATGAGGTGCAATAGTAATTTTTAAAATAAATAAATAAATAAATGGTATCAGGACCTGGCAATGGGAGGTAAAACAACAAAAACAGACTTGGTTGGTAGTCCCCTTTCTGCGGAGTTTAATGTTATAATAGAGCGATTGTTCCTACTTTCTTTTTCTTTCTTTTCTAGGGTCTACTTTCTTACTTTACTTCCTTCTCTAACTTCTTTTCTAAGGGGCTTTCTTTTCCCAACACTCTATTGCACTTCACGACTCTTGCGCACTTTCTTTACTTTCCTTACTTCTATCTTTTTCTTAAAGCTCAAAAAATTGAAGCGGTACAAAAAATGTATTAAGATATATGTGTTGTGTATTATTGTAATTTACCGTACTTCTAATAAAAATAACTTTAAAAAAAACCAAAAAAAAAAACCCTGATCCTCAATACTCCTTGGGCTGAACCTTGGGGCTGTCTTGAAAGTAGACACAGATACAGCGCGGAAACCCAAGTCCGCACTGATCAGCGATCACCCCGTGCACAAGCACTATCCTACACTAGAGGGACGTTACAATTTTACCAAAGCTAATTAAACTACAAACCTTTGTGTGAGGAGTACCTGCAGACAGCCCACACGGTCACAGGGAGAATGTACAAACTCCGTACAGACAACACCCATAGTCAGGATTGGACCCTTGGCGTCTTTGGCGCTGTGAGGCAGCAACTCGACCGGTGTGCCACCCCAGACGATTGTTGGACTTCGGCACTGGAAACATTCAAGGCGAGAGAGCAGCAGGACCTTACCTGCCTCGCTGTGTGCGACAACCACACCTAGTTCATTCTCCGCAGTTGTCAGCAGGTAGTTGGACTGAGCATCACCCAGAGAGATCTGGGAGTGAGTGTGAAGGATAACGTTAGAAGAGCATAAACAACACAAGTTTGCAGATTGAATGGAGATGGAAAAAAAATCTTCTCTCCAAGGGTTGAATAGCTTTGGGACTTGGCCCTGACAGCGGTCTGTGGTGAGAAGTCCTTGAGTATATTTAAGGCTGATGGGGTCATGGGGAAAGAGGACATGTGGAATATTCCATCATTTGCGATCCCATTAAATGCCAAACCAGGCTCAAGGGGCAGAATGGCCCGCTCCTACTACTTATCATGGTACAGGATAGCACAGCAACAGGCCCTTCAGCCCACAATGTGCCAAACAGATTGTCAAGTTAAACTAATGTCATCTGCCTGCACTGATCCATATTTCTCCATATCATTGGGCCTATCTAAAAGCCTCTTACATGCCACTGTCATATCGGTCTCCAGCACCGCCCTGGCATTGCATTCCAAGTACCCTCTGTGTAAAAAAAACGTGCCCTGCACAACTTTAAACTTTGCCCCTCAGACCTTTAAGCCAAGTCCTGGTGTACTTAACATATCAACCCTGGGAGAAAGGTTCTGACTGTGTACCCTATCTATGCCTCTCATAATTTTAGTTTAGTTTATTATTGTCACATGTACCCAGGTACAGTGCAGCCCAAAGACCTGCAGGTTTTTAGATTAATTGGGCTCTGTGAATTGACCTTGGTGTGTAGAAATATACATATATCAATGGTTCATTTTGGAACATTGTCTGTTCCTGAACATGAGCTTCCAAGAAAGTGCGAATTATGAGATTTAAACCATAAAGGATACCACTTTTGCTAAAACAATGTCGCCGGGTCTGAAGCATTTGTAGACCTCGATCTGTAGGAGAGAAGGACCAACAAAATCATTCAGTGATCTGGCCACAGTAATAAGTTTCTTATCTTCACCACATCCCACGGTGCTCACATTACATAAACCAGCATTGATGCACAAGCACTTGGGGAAGCTTTCTGTTCGATACATAGTAATAGAGTAATAGTGTGGAAACGGGCCCTTCGGCCCAACTTGTCCACATTGACCATCCACGCTAATCCCACCTGCCTGCATTTGGCGTATAGTGCTCCAAACCTGTCCATATGTTTATTTGGAAAAAGATGCTGAGTAATTCATTTGCAACAGACTCTTCAAACAACAGATGCGATAAAAAACGATGCTCACTTGTTAGGTTTTGTCCCGCTCCCACCTCTCTTTTCCAGGGCCTGCTTCCGTGAGGTATGACTCTATGAATCGAGCAAAAAGCAGACTGCTAGTGGAACTCAAGGGAGGTCAGGATCGAACCCAGGTCTCTGGTGCTATGAAGCAGCATTGTCTGATAAGGGGGAATCTGAAACGTTAACACTGCTTCTCTCCCAACAGATGCTGCCTGACCTGCTGAGTATCCTGCATTTTCTGGTTTTATTTCAAATTTCCAACATCTGCAGTTTTGCTATTCATTTTATGTTTTTATCAATTTTCTACCATTTAAGTCAATCAATTTTTGTGCAGCGGTTGGAGAATTGAACTGGTATGGAGAGGGGTTCGTACCTTGTCCTTTTCTGTAGCTCGGATATCTTCCCTCCTGTGAAAAATAATGCAACGTTACAATACCTGCCTGAGTCTGTATTCACAATAAATGCTGCCCTGTCAAGTGTTTAATTGTCAAATGTACCATACGTTCTTCAGGTAGACACCCAAAGTGCTGGAGTAACTCAGCGGGTCAGGCAGCCTCTCTGGAGAAAAGGAATAGGTGACTTTTCTGGTTGAGACCCTACTTCAGACTCCGTAAGTTCTGGGTTTGGTCTGTGAGCCAGTTCCCATCCTGAGCAGTTGTGGAGGATGCATGACAACAGAGTTGTGCACCATTTTGAAACAGTTCCTCACTGTTATGCTTGTATTCCTGCACCCACAATATTTATGTTTCCGGTCCCCTCCAATGTCAATACGCTATGTCATGAAGAAATGAAATGGGAATGCCACAGGAATTTCTCAAGATTAGTAGTGGCAGCCGGCCAACATTGCTGCTCCAAACCATATTTTTTACCACAGGAAGAGTGAATGGACATCAGGAAAGATGGTGTCAGGTTATAAAGAGACAAGAGACTTCAGATGCTGGAATTTGGAACAGAAAGGTGGCATAGCGTCGCAGCTGGTAGTGCTGCTGCCTTGTAGCATCTGAGACCCGGGTTTGATCCTGACCTCGGGTGCTGTCTGTGTGGAGTTTGCACGTTCCTCCAACATCCCAAAGACGTGTGTGTTTTTCATATTAATTGGCTGCTGTAAATTCCCCCTAATGTGCAGAAATGGGCCGATGCAATTCTTACTTGCGGCAACGTAACAGGTCTGTAAACACAATACACACAGATAACATAACAAACAAAAAAAAACCTCGATAAACTAATAATTCTGTCATAGAATCATTAGCATCTCATTTTGTGGCATTTATGCATAAAAGTAGTGCCACATGTTTCACTTGGTGAGGTTTTTATAGTTCTCTCAAAATTCAGCCAAATTGACCTACATTTCACGCTCCCTCTTCTCCCCTTTCCCATCAGGCAAGAGGTACAGAAGTGTGAAAATGCACACCTCCAGATTCAGGGACAGTTCCTTCTCAGCTGTTATCAGGCAAATGAACCATCCCATCACCTACTAGAGAGGGTTCTGGAGCTACTATCTACCTTGGACTATCTTTAATTGGACTTTACTGGACATCATCTTGCAATAAATGGTATTCTCTTAATCCTGTATCTGGCACACATGACAATAAAATAAACATTTTTTTTTAATGTGTTGAAGGAATATTGTGGATTGTATTAAGCAAGCCAAGAATGTGGGTCGTCAGCACATTGAGCAGGCCCTGACTCAGTTCAATTGCCATCTCCCCCTTTTTTAATTTTAGTTATCAAAAAATGTATTCAATTATTAAAAAATAATATTTACACTATAATAAAACAAACCAGAACCCACCACCATAATACAATACAAACAAATATTCTAAATAAACCACTATACAACTATGTTACAATCCTTAATGAGGATACATTCAACCCCCTGCGGTGCCCAGCGGTTCCGGAAATCCCCCAGGGTGCCCGTGGGTGTAGTCCCTTTCTAACCCACGCGGGCGCGGATGGGTCTTCACCCAAAATGTTGACTCACATTTTTTGCCTCCACAGATGCTGACTGATCTGCTGAGTTTTTCCAGTGTCTAGGTTTTAGAGATATAGCATGAAAACAGGCCTTTCGGCCCACCTGAGTCCACCCCAACCATCACCCATTCACACTAGTTCTATGTTATCCCACTTTCCCATCCACTTCCTGCACATTAGGGGGAATTTACAGCAGCCAATTAATATGAAAAACACACACGTCTTTGAGATGTTGGAGGAACGTGCAAACTTCACACAGACAGCACCCGAGGTCAGGATCAAACCCGGGTCTCAGATGCTACAAGGCAGCAGCACTACCAGCTACGACGCTATGCCACCTTTCTGTTCCAGATTCCAGCATCTGAAGTCTCTTGTCTCTTTATAACCTGACACCATCTTTCCTGATGTCCATTCACTCTTCCTGTGGTAAAATATATGGTTTGGAGCAGCAATGTTGGCCGGCTGCCACTACTAATCTTGAGAAATTCCTGTGGCATTCCCATTTCATTTCTTCATGACATAGCGTATTGACATTGGAGGGGACCGGAAACATAAATATTGTGGGTGCAGGAATACAAGCATAACAGTGAGGAACTGTTTCAAAATGGTGCACAACTCTGTTGTCATGCATCCTCCACAACTGCTCAGGATGGGAACTGGCTCACAGACCAAACCCAGAACTTACGGAGTCTGAAGTAGGGTCTCAACCAGAAAAGTCACCTATTCCTTTTCTCCAGAGAGGCTGCCTGACCCGCTGAGTTACTCCAGCACTTTGGGTGTCTACCTGAAGAACTTATGGAGTTGGATGAGTGGTGGGAAGGGCAGAGGATTGTGGATTGACTGCTGAACGATACGTGCAGTGCCTCTGGGTACTGAGCAGGTTATTACAACTGAAAGGGTTTGAGAAGGGAATATGTTTGTTCAGCGTGGGAAATGTTGACAGACTGTGGACATGTGGCAAGTGACGGAACTCCGTGCAAAACACATAGAAGCTCAAGAGTCAGAAGTCGAGTGTATATACAGGGAATGCCGTAACAGGGCAGCGGGCAAGGTTACATATCTGGAAAGTTGGCTCTATCAACCATTTTCCATAACGCAAAGCTGCGTCAGCTGCACATTTTTCAAGATATGCGTCTTAAAAAGAAAAACATTTTGGGTTGACTAATTTACCGTAACCTTTAAGGGTCATTTGCACAGGTACATGGATAGGATACGTTTAAAGGAATATGTGCCAAGCACAGGCAGATGGGACTTACGAAATACGTAGGAAAGAACAGCAGATATTGGTTTATACCGAAGATAACCATTAAATGCTGGAATAACTCAGCAGGACCGGCAGCATCTCTGGAGAGATGGAATGGGTGACGTTTCGGGTCAAGACCCACCATGTTGAATCGGCATGGGCAAGTTGGGCTGAAGAGCGTGTGTCCACACTGTATGACTATGACTTATTCACCTCTTTCCCACCTTCCCACCTACACAAATTTGGTGACAATTACGTATTAACAATTTTGGGGTAACGATCTGCAAGCTTTCCATGGGCACATTTTAATAACCCAAAAGGCGGTAAAAGTGCCTGTGTTCCGTGAGGAAATGTAAAACACATTTATAGATAAATCACATCAACATATATTCGCCCAGCTGGAACAGGTAGTCCGTAAATCCACAACATTACCTGATAGTTCCTCTGAAAGCCCCTTTGAGTGGAGTAGATCGTACGTATATAATGTGAACTTTAGCAAATCGAGGGTTAATACTCGTGACCTGACAAAAAAATGAAAGAATAAAAATCCGTAAACATATAAATAATAATACATATGCCCGGCAAGGTTTTGCAATGGTTCATTGATCACAACTACAAATCCATAATAATCAGTGGTGCAGCGGTAGAGTTGCTGCCTCACTGCACCAGATACCCAGTGACTAACTACAGGTGCTATCTGTACGGAGTTTGTATGTTCTCCCTGTGACTGTCTGGGTTTTCTACGGGTGCTCCGATTTCCTCTCACACTCCATAGACGTACAGGTGTGTTAATTTAGTTTGGTAAATTGTAAATTGTTCCTAGTGTGTAGGATAGTGATCGCTGGTCAGCGTGGACTCGGTGGGCCGAAGGGTCTGTTTCCATGCTATGTCATTAAAGACAATAGACTAAGCGCTGGTTTGGGTTTTTAAAAAACCCGAAAGGCTTTTGGAACTGAGCGGGTCAGGTATCATTGGTGGAGTGAAATGGACCGATAACGTTTCACGTCAGGAACCTACTTCAGACTGATCAAATTGGTTTGCGTTATTTAGGCTAATTGGCATCTGTAAATTGCCCGTAGTGTGTAGGACAGAGCTAGTGTATGGGTGATCGGCATGGATTCAAGGGGCCGCATGGCATGTTTCCATGCTGTATCTCTAAACTAAACTAATCAGACAATAAAATAGCCACTCTGTCATGAGCTGTAAAGAGAAGATGTGAAAAGGTCTTACCTTGCACGTTACCACAACGCCCACTTCTGGCAGGAGTTGGGGCTCTGTATCTCGAACCACGCATATAACTGGCACCTGCAAACACCAACTTCCAATTAGCGCAGAACTGCATCTGGTTTACAGCACAGGGCCATTTGGCTTGTGTCCAGTTAGTCATATCTGGATGTGTAGGAAGGAACTGCAGATGCTGGTTTACACCAAAGGTAGACAGTCACAAAATGATGAAGTTACTCAGGGGGTCAGGCAGCGTCTCTGGACAAAAGGAATAGGCGACGTTTCGGATTGCGACCCTTGTTCAGACTTTTGGATCGAGACCCTTCTTCAGACGCTGCCCAACTGATTACTCTTTGTCTGAAGAAGGTTCTCGATCCAAAACATCACCCATTCCTTTTCTCCAGAGATGCTGACTGAGCTGCTGAGTTACTCCAGAATTTTGTGGTTATATATAGATATGCTTCCCATCCTTTCTCCCCCACTTGTTTATTCAGATTCCCATTTCCCACTTCACCTACTCTTTGGTAATAACTTGCATATCCTGACCACCGTGGGTAACAAGTTTCCTGCTGCATTCAATCCCAACCAAACTAGATTTAAGAAGTAGAAAGAAAGAACTGCAGCTGCTGGTTAATACAAAGAAGGATAAAGTGCTGGAGTAACTCAGCGGGTTAGACAGCATCTCTGGAGATGTCAGTCCTAAGAAGGGTCTCAATCCGAAACGTCACCTGTCCATGTTCTCCAGAGATGCTGCCTGACCCGCTGAGTTACTCCAGTACTTTGTGTCTTTTTGAGCACAAGATAGAATTAAACTGGCCTCCAGGAGGTGCAAGAGAGCTTTCTTTGGTCTGATACACACAGTGGGAAGAAATTGTCAAACCTGGCACAAGGTTTGGAAGGATATTCAGTCAGTCTACAATAGATGAATCATGAAAGCTTGGCTAGGGTGTATTGTGCTCCTTTCCTGACTCCTGGCAGATTGTTTTTCTATCCTTTCATATGATGCCAGCATTTATGGCCCATGCATAATTGCCTCTGAACAAAAGATTCTCAGACTCTTTAATCAAACTTTATCGTGCACTATACGTTGTTCCTTTTATCCTGTATCTGTACACTGTGGATGGCTCGATTGCAATCATATATAGTCATTACACTGACAAGATAGCACGCAACAAAAGCTTTTCGCTGTACCTCGGTATATGTGGCAATAAACTAAATTGGGGAGGCAATTGAGCACCAATCACCCCTAGGCCAAAACAAAAACACCTGTCCCGATCTGAAACATCATCTATCCATGTTTGCCAGAGATGCCACCTGACCTGCTAAGTTACTCCAGAACTTGGTCCCTTTTTTCTGTTAACTAGCATCTGCAGTTCCTTATGTCCACATACAAGTCCAACTGGGTAAAGATTGAAGATTTTCTTCCCAACGTTAATAAACCAGTTGTTATTGTGACAATCTCGTAAACTCCATGGTTACTAAGACTGCTATTTGATTCGTAAATTCCAAATGCCTTACTCTGCTGGGATTTGAACAGAGTGAACAAACTCCTCTTCCCCAAAGATTCATCGCTTGGGGATGTTCAGATGCAAAGATGAGACGACTGAGTGGGAAAGGAAGCACCCAAACGGAGCCTGTGTCAATGATCCTTGCCTCACTTACAGCACATGGTGCAACTCAAAGAGCTGCTGCATCACAGTGCTGGAGACCCGGGTTCCATCCTGTGCCGATTTTGCACCCTCCCTTTGTGACAACATAGAAAAATAGGTGCAGGAGTTAGCCATTCGGCCCTTCGGCCAGCACCGCCATTCAATATGATCATGGCTGATCATCTAAAATCAGTACCCCGTTCCTGGTTTTCCCCCCATATCCCTTGATTCATTTAGCTCTAAGAGCTAAATCTAACTCTCTCTTGAAAACATCCAGTGAATTGGCCGCCATTGCCTTCTGTGGCAGAGAATTACAGATTCACAACTCTCTGGGTGAAAAAGATTTTCCTCATCTCAGTCCTAAATGGCCTACCCCTTATTCTTAAACTGTGACCCCTGGTTCTGGACTCCCCCAACATCGGAAACATTTTCCCTGCATCTAGCCTGCCCAATCCTTTAAGAATTTAATGTTTCCCAACATGGGTTTCTTCCAGGTGCTCTGGTTTCCTCCCACATTCCAAAGGTTTATAGGTTAATCGGCTTTCTGTAAATTACCTCTGGTGTGTTGGGAGAGGATGAGAAAGTGGGATAACATAGAACTAGTGTGAACGGGTGATCAATGGTCAGCATGGACTCGGTGGAGCAAAGGTCCTCTTTCCATGCTGTATCTCTAAACTAAACTTACCATTCCATTGTCATTTCTCTTCAGCACATATCCAGCTAAAGATGCAAAAATGTATCCGTGCCTGGAGTACGTGCCATCACCAGGAGTGCTGTCTTCTATGCTGCACAGTCTCTCTCCTGTAAGCTTGCAATGCATCAGATTAGATACATTCATACATAAAAAGACATGTATTTATATGAATCTTTTATGAATGCAAGAATCCTAAAGCACCTCGACAATTCCAATGTTAAGCAGTTTGAAGTGCAACTAGTTACATTATCCAACGAGCCGTTTAGAGGTGTATAAAAATCTTACCAAGATGTATAAAATCATGAGGTGAACAGATAGGGTGGCTGCCCTGTCTTTTTCCCCAGTGTAGGGAAATGAAGATCTAGAGGACATAGGTTTAAAGTGAGAGGGGGGAAATTTAATAGAAACCCATGGGTCAACTTTTTGCACTGGGTATACGGAACGAGCTGCTCGAGGAAGTAGCTGAAGCAAGATACTCTCACAGCACTTAAAATACATTTTGAACAGGTACATGGATAGAGAGATATGGGCCAAATGCAGGCTAGGTGGGATTAGCATAGATGGGACATCTTAGTCGTTCTGGGCAAGGGCCAGAGGACAGGGTTAGGATCAGAGAACATGGTTAGGGTCAGAGAACAGGATTAGGGTCTCCTCCTCCCCTGCCCCTCTTTCCATCTGTCTCTGTCTGTCTCCCTCCCCCTCAACCCCTCTCTCCCCTTCCACCTCATCCTTTCCCTCTCTCCCTCGCCACAGATGCTCCAGCAACACCAGCCTCACGTTTACCTGGGATACAGAGCTTCATGGGCGCCATCGTGGCTTCGCGGAGCCCTCCCCCTCCCCCCCCGGGAGCGGCGCCGCGATTGGCCGAGGCCCATGGCCACACTGCAAGCAAGGAGGCAGCGGATTGGCTGTGAGCGGGCGGTCGGGCGCCCCCACTGGCGGCGCGGGGTGGTGCAGCGGGCCGTGGACACACGACAGTCAGTGAAGGTCTTTATTCTGTGTGCAACCCAAGCAGAGCACACGTTCGCGAGTACAAGAGAAGTGGTGCAAGAGAAAATAAATGGTGAGCATCTATCTCCCTGCTCCAGAGATACTGCCTGACCCGCTGAGTTGCTGCAGCCGATTGAATGAATGATACTTTAAGTAAATAAACAAAGTATCATCCATCCATTCATTCATTGTTGTTGCTGTGTGGCTTTTGGGACGCCGACTTGCGCGGTGACGGCACGCCGTGTACGTGCGCCCAACGACGTCAGCGCGGGGGCAACGCACGCGCTCCGGCACCTGACGCGGGCGCGGGGGCGGCGGGAACGCGCACGCAACGTGGGGCCTCCCCCCCTCTCCCTGCGCGCCGCGTCGTTGTCGCTGTTGTTGACGACGACGGTCGGTCGGTCGGCAATGGAGGCGGGCGGGAGCCTCGAGTCACTTGATGACAGCCGCCCGGGGGAAGGAACGACTCTTCCCCCCCAACAACCCTCTCAGAAAATGGCCAGTCGTGACTCTCAACGACGCCCGACGGAAGAAGGTGGCATTTGCAGGTGCGGAGTTGTCGGTAAGCCGTCGTTAATCTCCTCACTGAGAGGAAGGGCATTTAAAGCGCCAGCCTTCCAACTTGACAACCTTCCCACTTGACAACTTCACCTCACGCTTTAACAACAAAACACTGTCCCTGTCCCGCCTCCAGCACTCGTTCACGCACGTTTTTACCTCAGTGCCGCCAACATTTTCCTCTTCCACGACCGGCCGTCTGCTCCAAAGATCCTATAGCGGAATAAGATCTTTGGTCTGCTCATTAAACTGTTTACTTTTCTTCCCACCGTTAAGCGTCTCAAATTTTGAAGGAAACCCTCCCAGGCGCCGAGCTTCCCAGGAGTTGTAGTCCCGTCCCACGGTCCCAGTCTCTGTCGCTCCTCCCCCAATCGCACTCACGCACACACACACACTCAATCATCATCACCACCTTCCTTTCTTTCCCAATTGCCCGGTGGCTTTTAGACTTTATTCGCAGCCTTCAGCCTTGCTGGTTGTTTCTCTTGCTGCTGTAGTCGCCTCTCTGAAATGAAATCTTGTGGAAACTGCTGCGGATATCAGATGAAGCACAGCAACATGCAAAGAGGTGTTGTGATGGTGCCACATTTAAGGTTGCTCGTATTTTAACCTGGAAGTGATTTTCGTGATGGCTGTTTGCCATAATCTTCTGCGGCTGCACACTGTTACCCTTGTATTAACAGTTATGTTTCGGCGAGGTGGTTGTGAAAAGAGTTTCATACGATTTCTGAGCGTATCCACGTTTTGTTCACTATACATCTTGTTTCATATTGTGCAAGATAACTAATGAGCTACGAAATAATATTGGGTGGTGGGTTGATGAACGAAAGCTATTGATAATTATTCCTATTTAATAAATTTAATGAACTGTGTAAACCTGTAACGGAGAAAAGAGGCTGATGTATCTAACGGAGGCAGAAGAAACCATAGATGCTGGAATCTTGAGCAAAACACAAAGTTCTGGAGGAATTCAGCGGATCAGGCAGCATCTGTGGAGGAAGTGGACTGAAGACCAGTGTGAAGAATGATCCTGACCTGAAACGTCACCTGTCCATTACCTACACATATGCTGCCTGACCCACTGAGTTTCTTCAGCACTTTCTGATGTATCTATTGTCAATTAGATATCTTTCATGTCTTTTTGCTTTTTTTGGGATACATTCGTTTAGACCGAGGGGGAAAGAAAACTAGAAATTTCAGTTGTGGGAAAATGCAAGTTTGTTGAATTACTGAATTGTGAGGAGAAAATAAAGAGGCTTCAAGGCGAATTAAGCAGTTTGGATGAATTGGCGGATGCAATATAATGTGCTTAAATGTAAACAAAGCATATTATTTAAATACATTTGAATGGGGAAGCAATGATGTACAAATAGATTTGGTTTTTCAGTTACTCCACTTACTGAAAGCAAATTGCAGGTGTAATGATCATTTAAGAAGGCAAATTACTCTTTGGATGATTCAGATGAAGGAATGCCGGGTCTTGGTGAGACTGCACGTTGTATATTTTATACGTTTTGGTCGCCTTTTCTTAAAAAAAAAAAAAACTTGTTGTAGATAATTGTAGATCAATCCAATGATACTGAAAGATAACTGAACTGGATTGATTGCTGGAATGGAATGTCTTATGAAGAGAGATTTGGTCAACCAGATATGTGCTCAGTAAATTTGGAAGTATGAGATGAGATTTAAGTGTAACTTGTAATTTTCTGACGGGATTTTAATTGAAACGTGTAACTTTGTGACGGGACTAGACAGACTAGATGTGAGGCAGTTTCTTCTGGCTCAAGTCTCTGCACTGAGAGGGGTCACAATGTCAGATTATGAGATAAGACATTTAGAAGTGAGATGAGGAGAAATTTCTTCACCTCGGATATGGCAACCTTGGATTTGGCCATCACAGAGGGCTATAGAGGCCAAGTCATTGAATATATTTAATGAAATAAGTGAAGTCTAGACAAAACGCATTAATGGACAGTTGGAGAATGTGGGAACAAGAGAGAGCTAGATAGAGCTCTTAAAAATAGTGGAGTCAGGGGATATGGGGAGAAGGCAGGAACGGGGTACTGATTGGGGATGATCAGCCATGATCACATTGAATGGCGGTGCTGGCTCAAAGGGCCAAATGGCCTACTCCTGCACCTACTGTCTATTGTCTATAACATGACATTGAGATGGGTGATTAGCCATGACCACGTTGAATGGTGGAGCAGACTCAAATAGCCACCACCTGCTCTTTTCCTATGTTTCTATAAAATTAACTTGATTATTTTTATTCTGCACTTTTCTTTCTGGATGATATCACTCACTTTGAAAATGTAATTTTTTTGATCATGAGACTATCTCATGAGATAAGCTATTGAAAATAATTTAATTAAAAATAATGTGCTTGTCATGTAACTCCTAGGGGCATGAATATCAGAACTCACTGAGTGTTTTGTGCACGGGTAATATTAATATTATTATTAAAACTACACGAGTTGACAATGTAGGAATAATTGTGGTTTGGTATTGATCTTTTGCAGAATCAAGGTTATTTTCAGTACAAATTCTCCAGCTTTTGCAGAATCGTTGTTATTTTCATTGTAATTGTTAATTTGACTAAGTTTTATCTTTCAATGAAACTTCAAGTATGAAGGTTGGCTTATGGTGTACGCAACACCCATTTTCTTTCTAATATTGCCTCTTTCCCCTGAAGGTGCTGGCTGTTGTGATGATTTTAATCCAGGAGAGCTGCCAAATATTTTGTCCAGTGCCTAAAATAAAATTGCGCTCATGTACAAGAATACTCTGAGTGTAAATAAATATTCAGTCATGGAGTTTATCATAGCTGAACTACCGTTACATTATATCCAAATATTAACACATTGTTTCAGAAAGTTTCTGAACAGTGAAAGGAGTCAAACCTTGGGTATTAAGTCTGAAGAAGGGTCTCGACCCGAAACATCACCCATTCCTTCTCTCCAGAGATGCTGTCTGTCCAGCTGAGTTACTCCAGCATTTTGTGTCTACCTTGGGTATTAATTACTATCCTAACACGAGCATGTGTTATATTTCATTTGTCTGATATAGTCGAGGAATTAAAGCTTGCACATTCTGGGTTTGACCATTATATGTTATCATAACTCTTAGCATTACAGATTTACACATTTGTTCTATATGAGTGTATTTAGTTAGCCAAAGTGCTCTGATTAAAGAAAGTACCTATAGCAAAGTCCAATACTCCAGCATCTAACTGTTTGTAAATGTTGATAATTCAGCACCTGGCTCGGAGTGAGATCTGTGGGTCCAGAGTGCAAGCAGGGAGAGAAGACTGACTGTGGACCAGTTGTGCAGCTGATGCTGGAATTGGGGTCCTAAATACTAGGGTAGGTTTGTGGCCGCGACCCAGAATATTTGTAATTTTTTCCACCTCCTTTAAACTCACTGCACTCATTAGAGGATTTTTTAATTGTATTTTATACAATATCGTTTATAAAAAATGATATCAATGGGAGTAACATCCCGTGATATCGTGCACTGGTATAATTGAACACCACCAAAGTCCTCAGGATATTGGATTATCAGAGTTTTATTGTGCAGATGGTGATGTAAAGTGGATATAAATGTTTTGATACATAGATTAAAGTTGAAACTAGGAACTGCAGATGCTAGTTTGCAAAAGGTTAAAATGTACAAAGGTCTGAAGAAGGGTCCTGATCTGAAACGTCACCTATCCATGTTCTCCAGAGACACTGCCTGAGTTTATTTTAGCACTGTCTTTCTTTGATATATGGATATGTGATCTATATTGCCCAGTAATGAGGAAACCTTCTTGAATTTCACAATCAATATTAATCTTTTCTTATCACTAACTTTCAATTAATACTGTTTTGTTCAATGATGATCAAGAAGGTGGGGGGTGGGCGGTGCAATAAGAGGTGAAACAAAAATAATTGCTTAGGAATTGGATTGCACATATTTTTGATGTCGTCAAGTTCCATGCCAGAAAGGAGGTCTCGTTCACCTGGCTGATGAGATTGAGGGAATAGACGTTGTGGTGGTGGGATGAGGTAGTGGCCAGGAAACCTACAATGCCAAACATCAGAAGAGACTATTGAGAGGTGGAACACAAGTCTCTTCCAAGAGTAAGAATCCATGTCCTCATGTGATAATTTAAGGTGATTTTATGTGGAGATGTAAATTCTTTGAGATGTGCCATTCATCAGCATGAGGAAAGTATACACTAAATGGCAGGACCCTTGATAGCATTGGAGTATAGAGGGGTCTGGGTGTGGTAATACATAGCTCTCTGACAGTGGCAACACAAGTGAACAGAGTAGAGAAAGTGTATGGGGGTCTATCCTCAGTCAGGGCATTGAGTATGAAAGTTGGGAAGTCATGTTGTGGATATATAACATTGTGGTTAGGCCTCATTTGAAGTATTGTGGGGAGTTCTGGTCTCCACGCTGTCGGAAGAATGTGAAGACTTTGGAGACTGTTTGATTTTATACAGAAGGGTTCAGTGCCTGGAGCATGCCGCCACAAGAGGAAGCAATTTTTAGACAGCACAAGAGTTCCAAATGCCTTATTTACTGCTCTATCTACTTGATTTGTTACTTTCAAGATGTTGTGGACTTTGACTCCAAGATCCCTCTGTACATCAATGCTGTTAAGGGTCCTGCCATTTTTCCCTTTCACTCGACCTCCCAAAGTGCAACACCTCACCCCTGCCTAGATTAAATTCCATCTGCCTCTTCTCCACCCATTTAATTTCATATTCCTACTGTATACTTTGACAGCCTTCTTCAGAGTCTGGGATCCCAGCAATCTTGGTGTTATCTGAAAACTTGCTAACCAAGCCTATCAAATCTACGTAACCAAGTCTACATTTAGGTCCATGTCATTTATATTTATCACAAACAGCAGAGGTTGCAGCACAAATCTCTGAAGAACTCCTTTTATCATAAACCTCCAATACCACAACCCTCTGTCCTGAATACCACAACCCTCTGTCTTCTTTCAGAAAACCATTTTTCCCCCTTCATTTTCATTTTGTCTCTGTGTTGTGAGACCATTCATGGACTATATGTCAGATACTTTTTCCATGCAATTTGTCCTTCTCTGCTGTCTGCAGTTGGTCTTGAGAATGCCATATTATAATGCAATTCATTTTGTGATTTCTACATTTCTGTAACTATCTTGTTTTGTAGCAAACTTTTGGAGCATTGCTTTTGCATATCATGGTAATTATGTCTTACTTAATGGATAAACCTGTATGTTTAGAGAGTGCTGTATTATTCAGGAGCCATATTGTGACCCGCTTAACAAATACAAGTATAATATGCCTTCCGACTTACTGGATGAAGCAATGAAGACAAAGGCGGAATCAGCTAATCTAATATCGTACTTATATAATATCATTTTAAACATAGAAATACCCACAACAGATGGAATTAGAAGAGACTGGGAACAAGAATTAGCTATAAAAATTTCAAAAGAGAGCTGGGATAATCATTTACTACAGGTGCATAAATGCTCGATCAATGTACGACATACGCTTATCCAATTCAAAACATTACATAGACTATATTATTCAAAAACTAAATTAAATAAAATCTTTCCTAATGTCTCACCAATCTGTGATAAATGTCTGTGTCAAGAAGCTACCATAGCGCATTCTTTTGTTTTTTGTACAAAAATCCAAAAATTCTGGCATGGAATATTTGATATTTTTTCAAAATTAATTAAAATAAAACTGGTACCAAAACCAGAATGGATCATTTTTGGGATATCGGAAGGTATCCCTGAATTAAACGTGTATCAGAAGAACTTACTCAATTACGGGCTAATAATGGGAAAAAAGCTCATACTTAAATTCTGGAAAAATGCGCCCACACCAACAATAAAAATGTGGACATCAAATATTTTTGAAACATTACATCTGGAAGAGATGAGATTCCTCTTAGCAGGTAAAGCAAACCAATTCCAAAAGACGTGGTCTACGTTTATGGACCTATTACAAGCATGAGGTGCAATAGTAATTTTAAAAATAAATAAATAAATAAATGGTATCAGGACCTGGCAATGGGAGGTAAAACAACAAAAACAGACTTGGTTGGTAGTCTTTCTGCGGAGTTTAATGTTATAATAGAGCGATTGTCCTTACTTTCTTTTTCTTTCTTTTCTAGGGTCTACTTTCTTACTTCACTTCCTTCTCTAACTGCTTTTCTAAGGGGCTTTCTTTTCCCAACACTCTTGCACTTCACGACTCTTGCGCACCTTCTTTACTTTTCTTACTTCTATCTTTTTCTTAAAGCTTAAAAAAAAATAATGAAGCGGTACAAAAAATGTATTAAGATATATGTGTTGTGTATTATTGTAATTTACCGAACTTCTAATAAAAATAATTAAAAAAAAAAAAAAAATACAAAGTAATTTAAAACTTGCAACTTTTGATTCAATTGACTGATTACTGTGAGTCCAGTTTCTTGGTTGTGAATTGAATTTGTCACCTCACATGTTTTTAGGGGTTTAATCATGTAGAGGAGGACTAAGCAAGATTGCAGGTTTACACATTCACAACTGTCACTTGAACTTAAGAATTACAATATTGGAATTTGTGGAGTTATTGTTTATGATGTAATAGTAATTAATATAAAAAAATAATATTTTGATTAAAAAATGGAGATGAATATACGGAAGGATCAATAATTATAACTTATTTGTTCAATAATAAACTCAGGTGGCCAGGAAATCATGGTCAGTTGCATAATACAGAATAAATATAGTTACAGAATAACTATGTATATGATTTGGTATTCCATTAAACGTTGATACATAATAATTCCTGTTTTCATCATTTTAAATAATTAAGCAACCCAGGCATCTCTCACAATATACTTGACTTTGATAAATTCAATTGCACAGCATTGGGAGAATTCTATTAGTGTTTAGCTACTGGCTGGATTAATTCTTATGAAGATGTAACCTGCAGGGCAAGCGAAAACGAAAACCAGCAGATACAGAATATGGATTATTCAAAATTCATTTGCTAAGAGCCTTGCATAAAATAGAAGCCTAGGTTATTGACGGTAACCTATTGTCAAGGGAGGTGTATTGGATAAAGGACAATACACAAAAAGGATAGAAAGTAGCAGGATAATTTCAGGTTGGTTTGCCAGCAAGGTGCCACAGAGGATTAGTTTTGCCCCTTATTTAGTCACAATTTACATAAAGAACCGTTGAAAAGAAATAATGTGAGGTAGTAGAGCGTTCTGATAATTCAAGATTAGGTGGGAAGATCAGTCTGATCAGATGACAGATGGAATACAATGTCATAGTACAGCATGTACAGCATAGAAATTGGCCCTCTGGCCTGCTATGCTGACCTTCTTGCCAATCTAGACTAATGTGACATTGTGTATTTTGGTTGGAAACTAGAAAAGGCTGAGTCATTTGTAAATGGTGAGAAATCTAAATAATTTTGTGCAGGGTGGGTGTGCAGGTTCAAGAGATGCACAAAGCAAACCCGCGGGTCCGGTACAAAAATATGTTATATTGTTGAAAGGTAAGCTCATTTAAGCCATACAAGATTCTGAGCGGGTTTGTTAGAATGGTTGCTTAACAGCTTTTTCTTCTCGGTGAAGAGTCAAAAACAACCAAGCATAGTCTTAGAATAAAGATTGACCCAATAAGATCATGTCTAACGATGGATCTCATCCAACCACTATATAGTGCCCTCCATAATGTTTAGGACAAAGACCCAACAATTATTTATTTGCCTCTGTATTCCATAATTTGAGATTTGTAATAGAAAAAATCACATGTGGTTAACGTGCACATTGTCAGATTTTAATAAAGGCCATTTTTATACATTTTGGTTTCACCATGTAGAAATGACAGCAGTGTTTTTACATAGTCCTCCCATTTCAGGGCACCATAATGTTTGGGACACAGCAATTTCATGTAAATGAAAGTAGTCATGTTTAGTATTTTGTTGCTTATCCTTTGCATGCAAGTCCGATTCATGGACATCACTAATTGCATGCAATGGATATAGAGAGAATGTCTTCTCAGGTGATGATCTGCCAGGTTTGTATTGCACCATCTTTAGTTTATGGTTGTTTTGGAAGCTAGTTCCCTTCAGTTTTCTCTTCAGCATATTAAAGGCATGCTCAATTGGGTTCCGATCGGGTGATTCACTTGGCCACTCAAGAATTGACCATTTTTTAGCTTTGAAAACCTCCTTTGCTTTAGCAGTATATTTGGGATAATTGTCTTGCTGTGGAATGAACCGCCGGCCAATGAGTTTTGAGGCATTTGTTTGAACTTTGGCAGATAGGATGTGTCTATGCACTTCAGAATTCATTATGCTACTACCATCAGCAGTTGTATCATCAATGAAGATAAGTGAACCAGTACCTTCAACAGCCATACATGCCCAGGCCATAAAACCCCCACCACGGTGTTTCACAGATGAGATGGTATGCTTTGGATCTTGGGCAGTTCCTTCTCTCCTCCATACTTTGTTCTTGCCATCACTCTAATGCAAGTTAATCTTTGTGTCATCTGTCCACAAGACTTATTTCCAGAACTGTGGTTGCTCTTAAGTACTTCTTGGCAAACTTTAACCTGGTCATCCTATTTTTGCCGCTAACCAGTGGTTTGTATCTTGCAGTGTAGCCTCTGTATTTCTGTTCATTAAGTCTTTTGCGGACAGTGGTCATTGACAAATCCACACCTGACTCTTGAAGAGTGTTTCTCATCTGTCGGACAGGTCTTTGGGGATTTTTCCTTGTTAGAGATAATTCTGCTGTCATCAGCTGTGGAGATCTTCTTTGACCTGCCAGCCCCTTTGCGATTAGTAAGCTCACCTGTGCTCTCTTTCTTCTTAATTATCCAAAATAGTTTTATTCTTGGTTCTCAGTCTTGTAATGGCTTCTTTGACTTTCATTGGCATAACTTTGGTCTTCATGTTGATAAACAGCAATAAAAGTTTCCATAGGTGATGGAAAGACTGGAGGAAAGACTAGGTGCTGAGAGCTCTCTTGTACCTGCATGAAGGAGGCAATTAAACACACCTGAGCAATGACAAACACCTGTGAAGCCAAGTGTTCCAAACATTATGGTGCTTCGAAATGGGAGGACTATGTATAAACACAGCTGTAATTTCTACATGGTGAAACCAAAATGCATAAAAATGGCCTTTATTAAAATCTGACAATGTGCACGTTAACCACATGTGATTTTTTTTAATTACAAATCTCAAATTATGGAGTACAGAGGCAAAAGAGAAATGATGGGTCTTTTTTCCCAAACATTATGGAGGGCACTATATAGTGGTTGCATGAGATCCATCGTTAGACATTTAGGATCCATCGTTATGACCTTAGATACACAAAAATGCTGGAGAGATTCAGCGGGTGCAGCAGCATCCATAGAGTTCGCATCCGCTGAGTTTCTCCAGCATCTGCAGTTCCTTTCTTAAACACGAGTAGCTTTGGATTGCCCATTGTTCAATCTTTACTTTGGTTTTTATCGTTCATTTGCAATCGCCTGGTCAAAGCCAGTATCATGTGCACAGGCAGACAGATCTTCCTTCTTAGCCAGTGGTCTAATTTAGCATAAATGTAGAGAAATGCTTAGGAATATGTTGATTCCGATATTACATGGGTGATTTGCAAAGATTGGGAAGTTTCAGTTGCCTGATAGCTAATGACAATGTACTGGAGAAAATTATTCTTTGCCTGCATTCTCAGGAACCAGAGTTATTACATCATGCATTGGCAGGTTAAGTAAAGCATAGCTTAATGTACGGTGAAGCTTTGTTACATTTAAAGAATCATTATGGATCATGTCTGCCAACCACATTTGTATTTAATGTACAGTAAAAGATCAACAATTATTATGTTGTGGTTATTTTCCAGCTGATTTCTGTTTTCCAATATTAATGGTGACATTTTAAAATGACCAACATTTACTTTGTTTGTAAATATACTGACCGCGACTATTTATCACATTTCGGTGACTAATGTATATTATGGCACGGTGTTAGATGTATAATTCTAAAATTAACGCCTCCAATTTGAGCTCCTGTAGGTTGTTGCCTGGACGATTCAGTTTGTACTCATGTTGTCATAATTATTTTTCCATAAGGGTTTGAAAGCATTTTGGAAGGGCTGTTTGGACCTAGACATGTAAAAGATATCAGCCTATTTGAAGGTAAACCTTTTATTTCTCACAACTTCATCCAAAATAATCAAACGGCAATCACAGGATTTCTTTAACAATTTTTTACCAATGCTGAAAATTTAGAGAAATGTTCTTGTGATGTTCCACAGATTTGTATTTTGGAGGTGGGAGAGCCAGAATTACCTTCTGACACAAGCTAAATGTTCTGTAAACTAATTATCATCCACAGTCTGTTATCTGCTCCAATGGAAAATTAATGGGTAATGAGAATTCTCAATATTTAGGTGGCTGTGTTTAGCACTAGGCATAGGCATGAAGGGAAATACAATACATAAAGACAAAGTAAATATGCTATTTTATTAATGAATTAAGGAAAATAAAAAGAAAGTAGATTTTATTGTTAATTTCATTTTGCAAAATGCCTCCAGGAAGATAGATAATCGGTGATTTTTCTATAAATGGATTTTCCTTTAACAATTTCATCAATTGTAAAATTTATTTCTACTTTTGTGCTTAATTTTTTATTTTATTGACTTGTTCTGAGAATAGTAATTAGTATTTCTCACCTTGACCAGCTAGGTTACTGATTATTTTTATGAATTTGACAACGTGAGAAATACAATGCAAGGAATGGAACTCGAAGAAAAATATTAAATTTCCCAGCTAGATTCTAAGTACAACAATAACTGTAGATAACATAAGCTGTTGACAAGCCTCTGGTTTTTGTTAGCACAAATGATGCACGTTTATCCATTTTGGCTCTGATGTGTTTGTGTGTTGCGCATTTTGCAAAATTTGTGTTAAACTGAAATGATTAGCCTTTGGAGACAAACCACAACTTGGTTGTTGATGTAATTTAAAAAAAAGAGAAAATAATTTGTCGTCTTAGACCCAAGTTGCAAGCATTGTGGATCTCCGTGGCCATATTGGAAAAGGATCTATTTTCATTTGTTGTAATTGAATGCGACTCTGCATCACCAAATAAATAAAGATGGGCACCAAGGGAATGTTAGTGGTTCTTTAAAAACATTTCCTCACAATGTGGCAGAAGTGCTATTGGGCTTGCCTGGTATTGGCTTTCCTTTTAATGCTTAAAAACAGTTCTGCTGACTTAAGCCATATTTGAATATAGTGTTCAAGAAGAAACTGCAGATGCTGGAAAATCGAAGGTAGACAAAATTGCTGGAGAAACTCAGCGGGTGCGGCAGCATCTATGGAGCGAAGGAAATAGGCAACGTTTCGGGCCGAAACGTTGCCTATTTCCTTTGCTCCATAGATGCTGCCGCACCCACTGAGTTTCTCCAGCAATTTTGTCCACCTCTGAATATAGTGTTGGGCATGCATTATAATTTTAGTTCTTACACCCCTTGTGAGTGACTATTATTAACTGAGCTTTACATTAATATATATAGTTAATAATTTCCAGTACATGGATCGTTTTTATTGCTAAAACAACGAAGGATGTTACTACTGGAGAGGTGACATGATTCATTCTGGTTGCCATGTTTCATGTTAACTTTATACGATGCAGAATAAAGCTTTCATTAATTTATGCAGCAGCCTAAACTAAGTGGTAAACTCACTGTTTTCCTGCACCATGATATCAGATGGTGCTGAATTAAGGAAAGAATGTTAGTGTGGCATACATTCGCAGAACTCAATTGTTCAAATAATTCTGATGAAGGATTCTGTAATCACCATAAATTGGACTGGATTTGGCATGTTGTAGGGGAAGTATCACAAACCCACTGCAATTTGCACTTAGCCTTGACTAACTTTTTGAGTAATGTTATTCCCCTGACAATAAGCCTGATATGCCTAGTTAAAGCCAATTATTAACTCCTCTCTGGTTTAATTGTACTGCAAGTAGTTAATAATAAGGATTCCAATAACTTTATTCTTTATACCTTCTTGCCTTTAATTTTTGAAACAAATATTAAAATATCATATGTGGTTGGAACATTTAATTTAGTGCACATTCTGGTAAGTGCCTTCAAGTCAAATTTATTGTCATACGCACAAGTATGGTGAGGTTCAGGTGCAATAGAAATCTTGATGCAATGTTCTGCAATCCCTCATTAATTTGGTATCGCATTGTGTTTTGCAAGTAAGTTGAAATTAATGGCTTTGAATGAAAAAGCTTTGACAGAGGGCCTGGATTGTATTATACATCACATTGCAAGGCTACAAAAATGTTGGCTTGGTAATATCTAAATGGGAAACAAAGGAAGAATGGGGAAAAATACAGTGTGTTTATAGCCTTTAGGGAAAAACGCTGCATCAATCATATTTCTGTTAAAAGCCGTGTTCAGTTATACAAGGAAATTTCACTTGCAACATTCTAGGCACTCGCGTGTATTTCTCTGACAGGGAGGAATTTTAAAAGTAGGGCCAAGTGTACTTCTTGTCAACGAAAATGTTGAATGGTTGTCATAATAGAGGTTGCTATTGACAGATCATTCACTTTTCCAAATGAAAAATGAAAAATGAATTGGTTGTTTGAGGAGTGGTGGCATGGCACGTGGGAAGAGACGACAAAAACAACAAAATTCAATCGTGCTAGGCTCAAATTATTCTTGAATTCCACATTATGTGCTCTCAGGTGTTTCTGATTGGTCATTTGGTGATAAATTGTCTCTTGTTGCTTGAGAAGAGAAAAAAATAAAGGTAAGCAGTTTGGAATACTAACATTATGATTTAATTTTAACGACTAGTCGGTACACTTGGTTTAGAACTAACTTGTTGTTTATTGTCAGGTTATGTATTTTTTGGTAGAAATTGTAATTTTTCAGCCTGTTCATTGCTCTTTTCTTGCTACCAGGCCAGTACCAATGTTGCTCTTAATTAATTGTCACGAGGTACACAAAGATTAAGAAGCAGATCTGACCATGATGTGTTGCCTATACAGTTTGCCAGTAAATAGAAGTAATTATGCATTGGAAACACACATAGAGTTTGGGATATGTTCTCTGAAATGAGAAAGTTAGAGTGGTACCAGTACATAATTTTAAGCAAAAAATAAACTTCCATCATGTTTATAGCTCTCCTGCTCTTTGTCTGTGTTTTAGAAGGTCTTCTCCTCGCTCTGTGTGTGTCTCTTCCTCACTGCTCCCACTCTGTGATATCTGCTGCTCTTGAACCATGCTCATACCTCTTCTTTCTTTATCTCACACCCTTTTATCTCCTCTTTGCACTATTTTCACTCATTTGCCAATCACCTCTGTATCCACCTATCACTTGTTATGCTTTACCCTACCCCTATCTCTCTCATCCAGCTTTTGCCCCCTGCCCCAACCACCGTCAGTTTGAAGAAGGGTCCTGATCAAAACGTCATTCCGTCCATACAGGGCTTCGGAGTCGGAGCAATTTTGGTGCTGCTGTTGGAGTTGGTAAAAACGTCCCGACTCCGACTTTAACATAAATCTGGCTTCGATAAAAATGCTCCAACAAGAGCTTCAAATTTGAAAAGGCATTTGCAGCATTTCCACCCTAAAATTTTAGAAGTTGTAAATGAGAAAGGTACAAGAGCCAATAAAAAATCTTACAACTACATTAAAGTCAGCAAAAAATAAATCTCCTGAGGGACAACCCGGACAAGCTGTAACAATGACCACAGAAATGTTTAAGAAGCACCTTACCGAACGTTGTAAGAAATGGTGTAGCCTTAACTTTATTTTCACAACTAGCCTCTCTAGGCCAAAATGAAGAAATGGCTAAGAAACTAGGAGTTTCTCTGGCAAGGGAGTGTATCAGAAAACGTATACTTGAAGATGCCAAGAATGAAAAGGAAAAGCTTCGAAAAACTCATAAGGGCGGTTCATGTTCATTAAAATGGATGCCACCACTTGTCACCGATTTAACTATTTTGCCATCAATGCTCGATTTGTTGATGAAAACAATAAAATAGTAACTCGGACATTAGGGGTAAAGGACACCAAGGCACACCATGAGAGCATTTATTCTCCAAAACTTAGCAGAAGAAATTTTGAAAGATTTTGAAATTAAGAAAGACCAGATTCTATGCATCGTCACTGATAATGTTTCAAATATGTAAAGCACAACAGAAAAAATTAATAAAGTTGAAGAAGAAAAAGTCACTACTGAAAG
The DNA here is from genome assembly GCF_010909765.2 of Amblyraja radiata. Classification (NCBI taxonomy): domain Eukaryota; kingdom Metazoa; phylum Chordata; class Chondrichthyes; order Rajiformes; family Rajidae; genus Amblyraja; species Amblyraja radiata. Next base: position 38,569,304 of record NC_045970.1, on the reverse strand, counting down.
GGAGACCTCTGATGCAGATTCTGAAACTGAAACAGCAGAAATAGAACAGAATGATGAAACTTTAGATGATATTGTTGAGGAGGCATCTCAGCTCTGTCGAAACCAACATATGCATTCTGCTGTACATACATTGCAACTAGCAATAAGAGATGGATTGAAAGAATGCCATGCAGCTACTCTGATAGGTATGGGGAGGCAAGTAGCCGCAGCAGCTAGGACTTCTAAAATTGATGCTATCATCCAGAGACGTGCAGGAAAGGGAGCTATTTTGAACCAAGCAACTCGCTGGTGCAGCACATATGATGGTTAAGCGTTTGCTTGACAATAGACAACAGGTGCTGGAGTAGGCCATTCGGCCCTTCGAGCCAACACCTCCATTTACTGTGAACATAGCTGATCATCCACAATCAGTACCTCATTCCTCATTCTCCCCATATCCATTGACTCCGCTATCTTTAAGAGCTCTATCTAACTCTCTCTTGATAGCATCCAGAGAATTGGCCTTCACTACCTTCTGAAACAGAGAATTCCACAGATTCACAACTCCCTGGGTGAAAAAGTATTTCCTCATCTCCGTTCTAAATGGCCTACCCCTTATTCTTAAACTGTGGCCCCTGGTTCTGGACTCCCCCATCATTGGGAACATGTTTCCTGCCTCTCGCGTCCAATCCCTTAATAATCTTATGTTTCAATAAAATCCCCTCTTATCCTTCTAAATTCCAGTGTATACAAGCCCAGTCGCTCCATTCTATCAACATATGACAATCCTGCCATCACGGGAATTAACCTTGTGAACCTACGCTGCACTCCCTCAATGGCAAGAATGTCCTTCCTCAAATTTGGAGACCAAAACTGCACTCTAGTACTCGGGTGTGGTCTCACTAGGGCCCTGTACAACTGCAGAAGGACCTCTATGCTCCTATACTAATCTCCTCTTGTTATGAAGGCCAACATGCCATGAGCTTTCTTCACTGCCTGCTGTACCTGCATGCCTACTTTCAGTGACTGGTGAACAAGTACCCCCAGATCTCGTTGTACTTCCGCTTTTCCCAACCTGACACCATTCAGACAATAATCTCCCTTCCTGTTTTTGCCACCAATGTGGATGACCTCACATGTATACACATTAAACTGCATCTACCATGCATCTGCCCACTCACCCAAGTGATCTGTCCAAGTCATCCTGCATTCTCATAGCATCCTCCTTACAGTTCACACTGCCACCCAGCTTTGTGTCATCTGCAAATTTGCTAATGTTACTTTTCATCCCTTCATCTAAATTATCAATGTATATTGTAAATAGCTGCGGTCCCAGCACCGAGCCTTGCGGTACCCCACTAGTCACTGCCTGCCATTCTGAAAGAGACCCGTTAATCCCATCTCTTTGTTTCCTGTCTGCCAACCAATTTTCTATCCATGTCAGTACCCTACCATCAATACCATGTGCTCTAATTTTGGTCACTAATCTCCTATGTGGGACCTTATCAAAGCCTTTCTGAAAGTCCAGGTACACTACATCCACTGGCTCTCCCTTGCCCATTTTCCAAGTTACATCGTCAAAAAATTGCAGAAGATTTGTCAAGCATGATTTCCCCTTCGTAAATCCATGCTGACTTGGACCAATCCTGTTACTGCCATCCAAGTGTGCTGCTATTTCATCTTTTATAATTGACTCCAGCATCTTCCCCACCACCGATGTCAGGCTAACTGGTCTGTAATTCCCTGTTTTCTCTCTCCTGTCTTAAAGTGGGATAACATTAGCTATCCTCCAATCCACAGGAACTGATCCTGAATCTATAGAACATTGGAAAATGATCACCAATGCGTTCACAATTTCTAGAGCCACTTCCTTAAGTACCCTGTGATGCAGACCATGGGATTTATCAGCATTCAGTCCCAGCAGTCTATCCAACATTTCCTGCCTAATGTGAATTTCCTTCAGCTCCTCTGGCCACTAGTACATCTGGGAGATTGTCTGTGTCTTCCTTAGTGAAGACAGATCCAAAGTACCTGTTCAACTCATCTGCCATTTCCTTGTTCCTCATAATAGCTTCACCTGTTTCTGTCTTCAAGGGTCCAACTTTGGTATTTTTCCTCTTCACATACCTAAAGAAGCTTTTACCATCCTCCTTTATATTCATGGCTAGCTTACCTTCATACCTCATAATTTCTCTCCATATTGCCTTTTTAGTTATCTTCTGTTGCTTTTTAAAAGTTTCCCAACCTCTGGCTTCCCGCTCATCTTTGGTATGTTATACTTTTTTTATTTTTCTACTGTCCTTGACTTTCCTCGTCAGCGACGTCGCCCCTTAGAATCTTTCTTCCTCTTTGGAATTAACTGATCCTGCACCTTCTGTATTATTTCCAGAAATACTTGCCATTGTTGTTCCACTGTCACTCCTGCTAGGGTATCTTTCCAGTCAACTTTGGACAGCTCCACCCTCATGCCTCCATAGTCCCCTTTGTTCAACTGTGATACTGACACTGCCTATTTTCCCATCTCCCTGGCAAATTGTAGATTAAAACTTAACATATTATGGTCACTACCTCCTAATGGCTCCTTTACCTCGAGTTCCCTTATTAAATCCGGTGCATTACATAACACTAAATCCAGAATTGCCTGCTCCCTGGTAGGCTCCAGTTCAAGCTGTTCTAAGAATCCATTTCGGAGGCACTCCACAAACTCCCTTTTTTGGGGTCCAGTACCAACCTGATGTTCCCAGTCTACCTGCATGTTGAAATCTCCCATAACAACCGTAGCATTACCTTTGCGACATGCCAATTTTAACTCTTGATTCAACTTGCACCCTATATCCAGGCTACTGTTTGGGGGCCTGTAGATAATTTCCATTAGGGTCTTTTTACCCTTACAATTCCTCAGTTATATCCATACTGACTCCACATCTCCTGATTCTATGTCACCCCTCGCAAGGGCCTGAATTTCATTCCTCACCAACAGAGCTACCCCACCCCCTCTGCCCACCTCACCTGTCTGTCTTTTCGAGAGGACGTATACCCTTGAATATTCAGTTCCCAGTTCTGGTCCTCTTGTAGCCATGTCTCTGCAATTCCCACAACATCATGCTTGCCAATTTCTAACTGAGCCTCAAGCTCATCCACTTTATTCATACTTTGTGCATTCATATATAATACTTTTAATCCATTACTCCCCTCACCTTTCACATCGATTCCTATTGCACTTGCCCATACGCTCTTATCCCTTCCTGAGATTTCTGCCCCATTAAATCTGGTGTTTTTCTTAACTTTTCTTATACTCTCTTTCCCTTTAACTCCATCCTTATATTTCCAGTTTGTCTCCCCCAGAGTGCTGGTCCCCTGCCTGTTAAACCCTTCCTAGAAGACATTATAGTCTTACTGACTATAAGTCAATGGAGGTTGGTATCACAATTAGAAGCTCTGCTTGCTCACCCTCGTGCAGTCACCAAAAAGCTGCAAGCAGTGGATTTAACTCCTGGTACATTCCGATGGGAGTGGAAAATTTTAATATTTCACCTATCCAAAGCTGGAGGATTAATTGCTGAAGGAATTGTATCATCAATGAAGAAAAGAGAGAGTCTGCTACTTGAAAATCAGATCTTGTTAGCTGCTGTCTATGTAGATCCAATCTTGTTGAGTGAAGATCAAATTGCTAAAGCAAAAGAGGCCCTTTGTGATGTTGCAATTTGGATAAAAGGGCTACTACCTGAAAAGTCAGAACCACAAAATGAAGATGGGGGTACCAAACCCTTCTCATCCTCTTGAAATTATGAAAGATTTTGCAAAATATTTAGAGAGCAAAGTGTTCCCGTTTAAACGTGCGAAAGCATCCTTTTAATTTTAAACTTCTGGAATTTAAGCAAGATTTTCTTGGTGGTTTAAAAGAAGTAGAGAAATATGATCACTCATCTAAACTTACAATACAAGAAGTCATCCCTGCCTGTCCAGAAATAGTCAAATTTACAGCTATGATAGTAACAGCCATACCTCCCACTCAGGTCAGCGTGGAGAGACTGATCTCCGCACTGAAAATAATTAAATCCGATTTAAGGGCTTCAATGAAAGAGGATCTGGCAGAAGCAATTATGTTCCTAAGGACGTTATTAATAAATTTTAAGTATGTACTTTTGTAGCAAACTTAACTACCTATGCATTGTATTAATTTCTATTGCACTTGAGAGTTTTTTTTTTGTCATAATTTAGCCATTTAGCTCATACATGTGGCAGTTTAATAAATTTTGGAGTAATGCTTTTATAATTTTTAAAGCATTTGAATTTTAATTTTGTCTGTCCTATATGTATTGTTTTTTTCCTTTAGCGTAATGAATTGTGTTTTTTCAAGAATAAACAATAAAAAAGCCACACATAGCTGCAACCATTAGACTCAAAACTTTAATGACATGGTTTTAAAAGGTAGTCCGATGATTCATGTGAATCATGAATCATCTTATGAAATGCCATCTTGTGTAATGTCATCATAGCAGTTTTAGAATTATTATACCTAGGGGTCAGAGTCAGAGTCGGATACACAAGAAATCAAGGAGTCGGGTGTTTTGGGTATCGACTCCACAGCCCTGCCTCCATAGATGCTGCCTAACCTGCTGAGTTCCTCCAGAACGTTGCTCAATAATTCGGCATCTGCAGTCTTCTGTGTCTCCAGTATATAATTTGCTTCTTTGCCCTCCCTACACTCTGTAGTGACAAACTCAGCAGTGGTTGAGCTTGACCATTGAGACATCACTAGGCTGGGGAGACCTGTGCATCCAAACGAAGAGAGGGGTAGACAGCAGCTTTTGTCATACAGCACCAGGGTAGTAGGTCAACACATGGATTGGGTGCTATCAGTCCCCAAACAATGTCCTGCATGAATGAATTCATTGAATATTGTCCAGTGCCAGCAGTTTCAGCACTGGGTGGCCACATTAGTTGACCTATGTGGTGTAACAATGGCCCGATCAGCCATCCTATCCACACCGGACTTTGCTGTGGGAGTGCCAGTCAAGGACAGTTACTCATGTCAAGTTCCCAGCAGAACACTCAGCATGCAACCCAGGTGAAGATCCTTAATATCTTACTGCTTGGCTGCCTAGAAGCTGGATAGCTGGAAGGAGCTTTGAATTTGGCCATGTTTATAAGAAGATTTCCTTCTTGCTCTGACGTGGGTTCTGTGAGACTCCCACACTGCTCCCCTTCTGCATAGAAGCAACTATCCTGTTCAGCTGCAACCAGCAACACAATACAATCCTTAATAATGTTAGATTTTTTTTAGACTGTTCGTTGTTTCCTGTCCTCGTGATGATAGGTCTGTGGGATCTTTTTTGTGGCCCTTAACGTATCATTGCAATTTGTAATTAAATGTTTTCTAGTATAGTAATGATCCAAAATAACAGATATTCTTGCAATTGTAGACAACAATCCAATTTTGTTTATACCCAAACGCAATCTTTATTTTAGATTCAGAAGATCCTTCCTTTACAGTTTTCCTAAATTTGCAACTTTTTAAACTTTCCAACATTTGTAGTCTTTTACTTTCGCTGGACCTCCTGAAACTAGATATCATGAATGCAAATATATATTAAAACATTGTTTTCCATCACAGAGACAGGGTATCCTGATATGGATGGTATTGAAAGCAGTTTTTAAATATTTGCCTTTTCGGTAGTTTTTGCTGAGAATTTCAGGAACAATTAACTTCATTATTCAGTAAGGTAGCTTTCATATCTGCCTCCATTTATGAGTTAATCTTAAATATATACATAAATTATTTTAAAGCTATATATTGACCTGTGTATGGTAAATTGTTCTGTGGTAAACATTTCCTTGCAAGCGTGTGTTTTTTTGTTTTTTTACCTCGTTCTTCTCCCTGGCTTGTTTTGTTTATTGAAACTAAACTTTGAATCATTTGAGAGGGAAGAATCTTATTTGACCAGTTGTGAGCCATTTATATAGTATGCCTCTCTCTCTCTCTCTCTCCTTCGCTGAGGAGAGGAAGTAGGAGTGAAACAAGTTTGTAAACAAAGCTACTCTGGTTAAACTAAAGTTTAAGCATTGTGTGCAGACAATGTTTCAATTCTGTTTTCTGTGTCATTTGTAGAATATCTTTCTCTATCTTCTAACTTTCTGAATACAATGTCTCATTTCTGCAGTTAATAGATTCTATGTTTATGCATTATTAACTGAAAGTTGGGCTTGGATATGAAGGCTGATTGTAAGAGTTGAATGCTGTGGCTAGTTTCTATGTACGTTGAAGTGTAGGACATAAACCAATTACGCCTTTCAGTAGGTTTCTGAGGGGGAATACGTAGTGGAGTTTAGTTTTTCGTGAAGCAGTGTCTGAGTTGTAAATTCAATGCGATTCATCTTACATCTGACTTTTGGTATCTGTTAATTACCACAATAACATTATGGAGATGATATGAGTTTGTATCACACATTCTTTGTGTATTGTGAAAGCTATTAAGAGTTCAATATGATATTTACAGTCATGCGATTCACGCTTTATTGCGGAGGCCATCAGCATATACATTCAGATTTTTGGAAAGTAAATCGGTGAACTGAGCAGTGTCTGATAGGTGCACCTGTATATGCACCTATGTAGTAGGAGTGGTATTTGAAGATGCTCTGGTACACCTTTCCAAAAGTTGCAACTGACTTAAGCAGAGCAGGTTAATTTTAAGTGGTGCAAGCTACTTATGTTTTCCTCCTGCTAAAGCATTCAGCTAACCAACAATGTAACAGAAACTGATTAATACTACTGTTATTATGTTACCGTGCTGTGTAAAATTACTATGCTGACCTTTCACTGAAAGGACATGTGTTAATTGTACACTGTAATCACATGGTTATTTTGGGAGTGATATAAAATTTAGCCTGCAATATTTGTATTGGGCCCTGGTTTGGGAGTTCTAAGAACAAAATTAATCTAAGAACAAAATGAATAGATGAATTGAGAAATGATTGCGGTCTCTTTTCTTTGGATGTTGGGATTGATTCTGTGAATATACAATATTGCTTTCTGCCTATATCTTATTTCCTGACTGCATTTATTGCAATTCATAATATGCAAATACTTTTTACAAAGCACCATGAATGAGCTCTTCCCTTAAGACAAACAAAATTTGGTGATTAATGGCATTGTGAGTGGCTGGTGAACTTAGGAATGAATAGCCTCTGACCATAGAAAATGTCATCAGACATTTGATATTTGCGTTTGTACCATGCAAGCTGTCCGTGTCTTGTTGGAGAACTAATAACCATAATGTCTCCACCTTTTACATTGTGAACTCTGAAAATTACCTCCTAGCTTCTCTTGGGGTGTAGGATTTATTCATTCTAAATCACAAGCTACAAGGGAACTGTATGCTTGCTGTCAATGTTGAAATGGGCAGTTACTAATACCGAAGTACTAGAGAAGCTATGCTGAACCACGTAAAAAAAAATAATGCTGCCTGACCTGATGTGTGCTTCCATTCTATTTCTAGTGAATTTGAGTATTTGTGCGTCACTCTACCTTTGTATGTCACAGAGCACTTTCTCCCTGTGCTACCATGACGACGGAATAATAGCAAGTTGGGGTAATCAGTGATTGGCATTATCATCATAGCGCTCTGAAGCTTACTGCTGTATCATTATACCATTCCCATACACATATTTGAGAGAACTTTTAAAATCTTAATCGATTACAAAATAAGAGTATGTTCATCTGGAAATACACACTACTTAAAATGTAAAGCTTTGTTTATATTTATGTTCAATGGTTAAATGAATATGTGTAAAGTGAGTTTTAGCATGTGGGTAACAATTACTTTAGATATTTTATATTCATGCTAATTTATAATAGAATCTAGTGTAGCGTTGCTCTTCAAATTTATGGGTATATTTTAATTAAGAGCTTGAAGGTATGTGGTACATTAGTATTTCTTAAAGAGGAAGCAAAACTACCCACAAAGGTATTACTTTTACACCTGGCAATTTGTAATATTTGTTTAGTGAATTTGGTTGTGCTTCCTGTTTTGTATTTGGTTCTAATTGCATATTTGCTTTTTTATAGGAACATTTATTTGCTCTTGAACAACCAAAATTAGAAGTTGGAGAAGAGACATCGTCGAGACGGGAACCACCCAAAATTAACCCCTTAGAGCAACAAGCAGAAGCATTTCTCAATGCTGTACTTCAGAAGAAAGGTAAAGCTTGGAACAGTGCCATTGTGGTCTATAGATCATCCATAGTTTACAAACGCCCATACATGCGAGCGTATGCTTGAAGACTGGAAGGATGAATTTTCCAGCTGCTGTGAGAACTAATTTTCAGCAATATCATTGCATCTTGCAAAGAAATTTGAATGCCTGAGTTAAATGCTCTGGTCTAATTATGCGTTGCCGTTGGTTGACCTATGTTTTTATTTAAATATAATTTTAGGCAGTCGTATTAATGACTTGTGAACTGTTCAGGTGATGGGAATGAATCCTTGTAACTTGGGAATCCTGTATGTTGCTTGAAAAACACAAAGTACTGTTGTAACTCAGCATATCAGGCAGCATTTCTGGAGGATGTAGATAGGTGAAGTTTTGATTGGGGCCCTTCATGTTCCCCAGGGATGCTGCCTGACCCGCTGAGTTACTCTAGCACTTTTTTACAGTCCCTTTGTGTCTCCTGCATATTCCTTCTTGTGAATGGAAGACTTAACATTGGATGAAAATTGTCTGAATTTTATAACCACCATATAATCTGTCAATAAATGATTGTTAAAGTGGGTGTAAAAAAAAGATGGCAGCCTCTGACAGAGTTGACCACATCATTCCAAAGTCATCCAGCTAACTTATCAGGTTTCTTTCTCTCTAGTCATGGCCACAGAATCGCCTGCAGTTGGTTCTTTTCATGCACTGTCTCCTCTCGTATTCCCTGAGGTTCTATCCTTGATCCCTTCCTACTATCTAAAATAGTGAAGTATTAATAAATAACATGAGTCCAGAAAATCTGTTGGTCAGGTGTTGCCAAAGTTCCATGTGTGCCTAATTAATGGCGTTTACTGAATGTGGATTTTTGTTTATAAGGTGTATTAACAAGGAAGAGATAAGGATATGTATACTTAGTTTGGCCCATCATTTTATTGCATAGTAGAACAGGGTCAGTTGGAGGGAAAGGGTTTAACATTCTTATCTTATATGCTTATCTTCACGCTACACCTCCATACATTGTTTTGAGGGTTTTATGTCATTGGTAGGTGTTTATTTTTTCATATAGCTAAGAAAATGTGTAATGTGCTCAGAAAACAAATGTAGACTGTTTCTCATTTCATTTCGGTGAACTATTTCATTGCATGTTCTTCCTTGTCTTTAGGAAATGTATGATAACCCTGCACTAGATTTGTCTTGGGATCCAGCTGGCAGAAAGATTTATTAATGCTATGATTGAATATTTATTTTTACAGTAGTAATGCGCACAGACTACAATCAGTGTTATGCTAAATTTGATATAAATGATATTCCCCGGCAATAGGTGGTTTTCTAACATTTTTAATGGTTTCAGCTATGTAAAAGATGAAAATATCATTTTTTAAAGTGGTTGGTTTAACAAGTTTCTAAAACTAGAGAGCATAGGGGTAAAGTGCATGGGAGGAGATGTAGAGGGGATGTCTGGATACTCCAGACAAAGAGTAGTTTGTATTTAGAAGGAGCTGTTAGAGGAGGCGGTTTAGGCAGGAACAGTAACAAAATTGTAAGTGGCATCTGGACAGGTATTTGAATGAACAAGAATGGAGAGATATGGAATTAATGCAGGCGGTGGGATTAATTTAGATGGGCATGATGGTCCGCAAAGACGTGGTGGGCTGAAGAACCTGTTTCTGTGCTGTGACTGTGTTTAACTATTTCATTCAGTGGTATCTGCATTATGCTTCTTTTTTAAAATCTGGGTACTTTAGCACTAACGAAGTCAAGAAGAAAGAACTACAGGCCTTTACCTGCTCCCTTGTAATAAAAAATGCTGTACATTTCCAATAAAATACGTAACATTGCTTTTCTTGTCTTTGCAGATAATCCATGGGTTGTGGACCCCACCATTACATTCGTAGTTCGTGAGATTATGCATCAAATGATCAGGGAGTTTGCCGCTGAATATACCTCAAAAACTAGCACTTCTCAGGACTCTATTGTACTCTCCAGCACCAAGGACCAAAGTACATCCAAGACGCCTGTTCTCGGTGCATGTGCTCTAAACCCTGTTTTAAGTGAGCTTCTTATGGCTGACCAAGATAGACCATTGGATCTCACCGTAAAAAAGTCTAACTCTGAATCAGACAGTCAAGGTAAGTCAAAGTTAGTCTTTTAACTGTAATTTACTTTAAAAAAGCTGAAATACTTGATGGATCTGGCAACAATGTTAGAGAGGAATTAATGTTTCAGATCAACGACATATCAGGCTATCAGTTCAGAGATAGGCACAAAGTGCTGGAGTAATTCTGCAGGTCGGGCAGTATCTCTGGAGAGAAAGGATGGGTGACGTTTCCGATCAGGACCCTTCTTCAGACTGAAAATAGAGGATAGGGAACTGGAGGTAAGAAAAGGTCAGAACAAAGTAGGACCAGCAACAGATGACTAAGGAAGGATAGAGCCCATAATGGCCCCTTGTTGGATGGGGAAGAGGTGATAACGAAGGGATACAAGGATGTGAACAGTGGAGCTAGTAGGATGCCCGGTGTGGGGGGGGGGGGGGGGGGGGAGGGGGGAGGGGGGGGGGGGGGGAAGAGGTAGGGAATGCAGGGGTTACATGAAATTAGAGAAATCAACGTTCATACTGCTGGGTTGCAAACTGCCCAAGCGAAATATGAGATGCCGTTCAGAAGTTGAAGTCAATTCAGAGTGTTAATTCCTTTTCTTTGTCTATATTTGCTGCCTGACTTGCAGTCAAGATTTTCCTTATTTTTTAAATCAATTTAAGTATCTGCAGTTTTGTTTTTGTATTAGTGTTTAAAATACTGTGTTGGCAAGTGTGCAATTCCAGGGAAACACATTTGTGCATAGGCGATGCTTGCATTTGCAAGTGCTTGGGTGTTGAGCTCTAAGCCATTGTCGGTACTTTCACTGAAATATATTAGAGGATGGGACTTGCACACAACATAGATAAAGATCCTCACCTAACCTGACTCTGCTGCCTTCACTGCACTCCAGCACTAAACTTTTATGGGAAAACATGGGGGACTCTATAATTTCACAATTCATCTCTGGAGTCAATAATCAAAGGCAAAATGGCTGATCATATAGGAAAGCAGAATGTAATGAAACCTAGTCCCAATCTCCCTTTAAACACAATGGGTTCAATGGTAAAAAACAAATAAAATGTGGTGGAGTTTTAATTGGAATTACACCCAATTGTCTGGAAAGTTTGCCAGTCCAGCACCAGAAAAGCACCTTGCCTTGTTAACGGAGTCTCTTACTATGGTTAATATCAACTGGTCTTTTTTCCAAATGCTTGCCTTTGTTGTCTGGATTATCTTATTTTGTGGAATAAGAACTATATGTGGATCAAATTTCTTCTGGATGGTCCAATTTGAATTTTAAATTGTAAATGATTTTATTCTGAATTATATTTTTATCACTGAAACTAAATACATTTCAAAATGATCTCTTCTCGTATATGAGTTGTGAATCTGTGGAATTCCATTCCACAGGAGGCAGTGGAGACCAATTCACTGGATGTTTTCACGAGAGGGTTAGATATAGCTCTTGGGGCTAACGGAATCAAGGGATATGGGGAGAAAGCAGGAACGGGGTACTGATTTAGGATGATCATCCATGATCATATAGAATGGTGGTACTGGCTCGAAGAGCCAAATTGCTTACTCCTGCACCTATCTTCTATGTTTTTATGATTATGGCACCACTAGGAAAGATAAGTGTACCTGATGCTGTAAATTGATATCTACAAGAGCAATTGCCCAGGAGTGTTATTCCATTCTGTCAAATGCAGTATTTGTATACAGTTTTATGGAAACCTATGTGAAATTTGTTGAAGGACAAATGGAGGTTTCCAGGAACATGATTATCAATAGCTTGTATTTTCGATAGTATAATGGATAGAATTAGATTGGAATAATTATTTTTGCATTTTCTGAATTTCCCGATGTCCCATGGTTAACAAACACACAAATCCAAATCTATATCGATAGTCTTGTATGTAATCTGGTCTTTCTTTTTCCAAAATGCGATGTAGAAAGGGGCTTAAGGATTTGACCCATATGTAGTGGATGAGTGAGAGGGGAGGAGATGTTACCAAGGTGTAATATTAATGCATAACATTGTAATGCATAACATGTAATATAGAACAAGATTTGAACAAATGGAATATAAGGCATCTTTTCTTATATGAACAAATTTGAGGCTCATATTTGCCTATTATGAACAATAAAGGGTGGAAATTGCAATAAACAGGAATGCTAAATCAGTGCAAAGGATTGTTGCCATTTTTATTGGACCAATTAATTAACTGATGTATTTTTGAGAAAGAGCTAGATAAGTTATTGGCAACAAATGGTTTTGAGGTTGTTGGAAATATGGATGGGTAGTCTAAACTGAAAGTCTGCAATGGCTGAAATGTTCTATGGTGCAAGTATTCTGAAATTCAAAAATACATTCAAGAGTAACATGCAGAAATAAAATCAAAATGTAAAAAAAATCTTCTAACAGTAACAGCTTGCAATTATATCGCTCTTTTTACATAATTAGACAACCTAAGATGTTTCACAGAGGATTTGTCAGACAAGATTTGATTGCTAGCCATGTAAGGAGATATGAGAGCAGTGGTGAACATCTTGGTGAAAGAGGTGAGTTAGTGTCCCAAAGGATGTATGACAGCACAGCAAAAAGGTTTGGGAGTTTGAAGAAGCAATTCCAGAACTTTGCTTTAGCTACCAGTGGTAGAAATGGGTATCGTTGGGCTGAAATTGAGGGATGCAGGGTTTGCGGGGATGGGGAGAGTAGTGCATATGAAGGAATTTCAACTCCAGGTTGAAAATGTAATACAAAAAACAGAAAATTGCTCAGCAGGTGAGGCAGTATCTGCATGAAAAGTGAAGCAGTTAACATATCAAGTTGAAGACCATCCATTGGAACTGGGAAGGAGACTAAAAAGGGTTAGTTTTAAATTGCAGGCTGTTTGGTGATGGGAGATGAATAGGATCGAGGGAATATCTGTGTTGGGTTAAGACCAGGGTTGCTATGGGATGAGTTATTATTAGAGGCAGTAAGGCAGTGGCAAAGAGGTGTAATATGTTACAAATAACAAGTTGATGTGTATAAATGCAGAGGGGATAAAAATACAAACATAAAGATCACATACTGATGCACACAATCAACGAATTCATCATCCTGGGGTTATTGATATGTATTTCTTTCTGCAGATGGAGTGCTTGATCTGTCTACCAAGAAGAGCTCTTGTGCTGGCACTGTTTCTGAAACCAAGTTTGTTGACTGTTCCTCTTCTGCTGTTTTAGCCAAAGGGTAAGCATGAAAATTGTCTAAAATTATTATCGTCCTTCAAGCATTTCATCTTTTCAAGTACACAAATGATGAACTTTGTCCACTAATTTTAAAGGATTTCTCCTTGACTTCATCAGTGTAAGAATTGCGACATTATTTTAGATATCTTCCATCATAGAACATTTTATCAACTCCTTTCGTAAGATATTCTAATTACGTAGTCCTCAATTAAATATGGTAGACACAAAATGCTGGAATAATTCAGCGCGTGAGTTTTTGTGTCTACCTTCGATTTAAACCAGCATCTGCAGTTCTTTCTTCCTCAATTAAACATTCCTTACTTTGATTATCTTTTAGGATTTTCACCTGATATTTTCTTTATAGTCTTAAGTGTTTCAATATTTGGGTGGTTCTGATCACATTGTAAATGACATACAAGGCATAAAATACCAAATCCTGAACCCCCATGTATGATGAATGGAAATTTAAATGTAAACATTGCCAGCCTCTTGTTTATCGTGAATTGTTGATGCTTGGAGAAGCCAAAGCTTCATTTGTACCATACAGTGCTAGCCCAACAGAGTTTCTTCTGCAGTTCTTAAATCACACAAATACCTCCATTGGAATGAATGCTTTCTACACCTTTCCTGACAGTGAATTTCACTATATAGTTATATATCTGCAGACAAAACCTTGCAGAAATTGGGCCTGGAAAACAATCCTCATTTATTGGTTGATTTCTCAAAAATGATTGAAAACTTTTTTGAGGCGTAGGTTTAAGTTTTATGGAAAATGATCAAGGAATCAGATAGAAATTGGGTGGCACTGTGGCGCAATGGGTGGCACTATGGCACAATGGGTGGCACTATGGCACAATGGGTGGCACTATGGCACAATGGGTGGCACTGTGGCACAATGGGTGGCACTGTGGCGCAATGGGTGGCACTATGGCACAATGGGTGGCACAATGGGTGGCACTATGGCACAATGGGTGGCACTATGGCACAATGGGTGGCACTGTGGCGCAATGGGTGGCACTATGGCACAATGGGTGGCACTATGGCACAATGGGTGGCATGGCACAATGGGTGGCACTGTGGCACAATGGGTGGCACTGTGGCACAATGGGTGGCACTGTGGCACAATGGGTGGCACTGTGGCACAATGGGTGGCACTATGGCACAATGGGTGGCACGGTAGCGCAGTAGTAGAATTACTGCTTTAGCGCCAGAGACCTGGGTTCATCCTGACTATAGGTGCTGCCTGTACGGAATTTGTACTTTCTGTGACCGCGTGGGTTTTCTCCGGGTGCTTCAGTTATATCTCACATTCCAAAGATGTACAGGCTTGTAAGTGAATTAGGTTTGGCAAAATTGTAAATTGTCCCTAGTGTTTACATATTCTGGTGCTGCTGCAAGTAAGAATTTAATTCTTCTATCTGGGACAAATGACAGTAAAACGTGTGTAGGATAGTGTTGGTGTACAGGGTGATTGCTGGTTGGCAAGGACTCGGTGGGCCGAAGGCCCTGTTTCGGCGCTGTATCTCTAAAGTCTAAAGTAAAGTCTAAATCTACCTCTTGATAGAATTAACGGATCTTGGAATCGTGGCATGGAATTAAATTATGACTTTTCCAAATGAATGATTAGGGTTGACCACTCAAAGTGCCACTAGATATTAAAATATTATGATCTTGGACACTGCTGTGATCGGGAGATTTCAATACTTATTAGTCAGGGATGAAAATTTAAGAATGTTTATGTAGGGGTGGTCGGAGAAGCAGTTAGGAATATTAAGAGGACTAATGTAAAAGTAGGGTATAAGGAATGAGCTGCCAGAGGAGGTAGTTGAGGCAGGTACTATCACAATGGTTAAAATACATTTGAACAGGTGTATGGATAGGATAGGTTTAGAAGGATATGGGCCAAACACAGATGGGACTAATGTAGATGGGTTATGTTGGTCGGTGTGAGCTGTATGATTCTTTGACATCTATAACAAATATGGATATTTAAGATAGTCTAGAATATTATTTTCTGGTGTGTTTTTCTATAGCTTAGACCAAGGCTGATTATTGTGATTCCAGTGTTTTGCCAATGTCCTAAAGTGAATTTGTGAACTTTCCAATGGTCATGATTTAGTATTACACCACAGTCCATCTATTTTGTGGAGATACAAGGAACTACAGATGCTGGTTTACAAAGAAAGACAAAGTGCTGATGCAACTCAGCGAGCCAAGCAGCATCTCTCGAGCTGCCCTACTGAGTTACTCCAGCACTCTTTATCCTATTGTATATGGTTGTGAGTAGTTCTCTAATAATTACTGTTGTAATTTGAAATAGAAAGGTTTTGAATTATTTTCCAGTATGTTACTGAATTATCATGACCGGATAGCATTGAAAGAACCTGAAATCAATGAGTGTCCATATGTTGTGGAGCAGACCCTCTTCCTCATTTCTATTCCCTTTGGGGGAAAAAGAGAAATTAGTGGAGTAGATTCACCTCTTAAATATACAAAATGAAAATGTAATTGCACTTAATGCCATGACACCATTTGATAGTCTCCTTTATGCACCCACTTCCTCAAAATAACAATTGGCATCTTACTCTACATTACTGAAGTAGTACAGAAGTACTTCACTGTGAATGGATTAGATGTGTTCTGTATAAGGATGTTTGTTTTTCTGGGTTGAAATTTATTATTTGAATTCCACAGAGATAGGTCAATCAAATAAGTAGTTATGTGCCCTAGAAGTCTGAAAAAGTGTCTACCCGAAACGGCACCCATTCCTTCTCTCGAGAGATGCCGCCTGTCCTGCTGAGTTAATCCAGCATTTTGTGTCTAAGTAGTTATGTGCTTTGTATTGAGAAAAATATGGGCAATTCTTGTATAATAAGCCCTACCTCATGTGTGATCCTTTCCTTGAAATATTTAGAGCCAAATAATTAATTTGTAGAATCTCACTGTATATTGCCTACAATAAAACATTTAATAGATTCCATATATTCTTAAAATAAATAATTAAACAAAATTCATGACGATACAAAAATATGATTTTGGAGCATTTGCTCATTGGTTTCAGAGCTCATGTTTCCTTTCAGAGTATGATGCTTCATAGGATTGGTACTCAGCAAAATGGAACTGCTATAATTTAAGGTTCATCAGGTTCCTAATGAACACTGCCTGTAAAAAAATTGCAAGAGAGCAAGATATTGAACAATATTTTTTTTAATGCAACAACACTATTCTGGAATGGATCAGTTATTTGAAAACGGATTTTATTTGTAAATGATCGATAAACCCCACTGTTTCCCACCATATTTCTCTGGTGTTAGATTAATATAATCTTACCACCCTTTTGAAAACTGGTTTTCCCTAAGGCTGCTTGGTTGGATGTTACTTTCACACACACACACACCGCTGAAGAAGAAGTGAAAATGCATGATAGTCTAGAGTTTCCTTATTGTGGACTTTAGGACTTTAGACTACTTATGTGTGCTTGTACTTTTCTCTGCTCTTTACCAAAATGCTGGAGATATTTGGCAGATATTGTAAATGTAATTGAAAGACATCTTCAGTCATCTAGTTTACATTTGATTATTTACTGAATAGAGCAGATTTCATGTTTTCTTAATCATCTGCCTTGCTTATGAATATTACCTTTAGGTAAGTACCTAGAGTTCATAACATCTTTACATGAGACATTAATTTCATTAAGATTCAATCAATGCATTAGGTGAAATAAAAAGCCCATGGAAAAACCTGAAGGAAAATATGCGTCAATACTAAGATTGTTTTTCCAGACAAAATATTCTAGCTGTACATCTCATTGCATCTTGTGGGTTATTGCTAGCATAGATTTATTACTCTATTTGTTTGCTTAATGAAAATTCTCGAAAATGCTTTGAGAATTGCTGAATTATAAAGATAGAAATTTAATGCCTAAATTATTTGTCTTAAAACAAAGTACTTACTGTATTTGAGTTGTCACTTTTTTTAATATAAGGAAGGCAACTTTCTTTTCAATGTTTCCATGCCCGAGACAGAAATCCATAAGAAACAGAAAATGTGTGTTGTTTATAGACATAACTAAACTGAAAAAAACAAAACTATTTGCAAATGAATTTGATCATGAACCTTGTATTTCAGTAATAAAACACATTTATGTGGCGGTCTCTAACTTCATGTGGTTTGTGAGGGTCAAGGCAGTTGATCATCATGTCCACTTGTGTTCCTGTGACATTGGACTGAGAAACTGAACAAGGCACATATTGTGAAACTCGAGTATGATACAGGCCAACCTTTGAAGAATTTCTGTGAGCATATTAAATGGGAAATAGTTTGGGAAAATATTCTAAGTGCCCAGATTCTGGCTTTAAATTCTTTACTCTCTCTTTACAAATAATATATAAAACGTTCTTGGAACCTATTTTCTGATGGGATTTTGCACCCTAAGTAGCGCTGTATTAATGTTAATCCTATGAAGTAATCTTTATCAGCATGCTACAACTTTACACAAAAGTAATACATTTACTCGTACAACAATATAATTACACCATGTTCTCATTTTATTGTTTATCCTGGAATATTTGAATATCTTTTAATTAAAATTATGGCAATGAATCTTTCAAGAGCAAAGTGCTGTGGCTTATAAATTTAGTTGTCTTTCATTGCCCATCAGATTTGCAGGTTGAAATTTCAAAATGGACTGTCATGTGCTACAGTTCTATTAATAGATTGAATATAAAAGCAGTAACATGAATCCCAAATGTCTCATTTGGCTACTGCAATAAATATCCAGGCCACAAAGACCAAAGTGATAGTTTGACGCCAGGTATGCACCAATTAATATAACCATTGTTGGGTGGAAATTGGGATACTAAATTGACTTGGAAACAATTCTACTCCATTCATCTATTCAGTGATCTTCAATAGAAAGTACTCTTATGTGGTAGAGAGCAGAATGAACTAATTTGTAACCATAGAATTTTACCACATAGAAAGAGGCCATTTGGGTAATAATTTGAAAGAACTCTCTAATTAGTCCTACTCTGCTATTTCCCTTTGGCCCTACAAGTATTCAATTTTCAAAGCTCTGTCATCAAATACCTTCCTGCACGCCTTTCCTTGTTCTCGAGTGGGCCATTGGGGAAAGTATCAGGTGGTCTTAGCATGGTGGAATTGTATACCCTGAGTCGTGGTTGCGAAAGTATTCACTGGGAGTCACTTTGATCAGCGTGATGAAATTATTGATAACTTTCAGGTTGGGTTCATCAAAATAGTAATTTTAAATTGTTTTCATTACTGAAAAAAAAAAGTGAAATGTTGATGAAAGTGGGGTTTGTTCAAATGTTTTAATATATTGTGGCATTGACTGTTGTATCTGAATCTTTAGCTGACTCTTATTACTTGTTTAGAGGTAATGTTCCCTTTGCATTTGTAGAGTGATAATGCATGTTAAATGTAATATGCAGCAAAGCTCGTGTGTGTGTGTGCGTAGAATAATCATGCAGGTCAATTCAACAGAAATTACTTCACTGTTAAAATACATTGGCTGCCCTTGCAGTTGTAGCTTTGGTATTTTGGAGGACTTCATCCCTCGGTTTAAGTTATTTCAGAATGTCAGCGAATATTTTCTAAACATTTTATAATTAATAGAAATAAATCTAAAATTGATGCAGAGGCTGAGGCTATTAAAATCTATAGATTCATAGTAATGTTACCCAAGCAAGGTCTTCTAATAAAGGAGTGACCCCATCCATCCCTTCCTGCCTGTGCAAGTCCTGCTCACCTGAGTTTCCTTCCATCCAATCCTAGGCGTCCTGGGAGAACCGGACAACAGCAATGGGACAGCGAATCGCAAAGTGTTGAAGGAGTACTTCCAAAGTCGTTACGAAGCTTTCAGGCCGTGACACAGGACGGTTATGGATCTTCTGTTATTCTCAAAATACCAGTGACTCGATCAGCCCACAAGGGTGAGGAACCTATCAACAGGAACGAGGCATCTCCCACATCCAATTTAGGGCCAACCTCTCAGCACCGTGGGCAGCACTTAGTTCTAGCCAGAGAGGCCCCCTGGGCCAAACCACATTATGAGTTCAATCTGGAACATGCCAGCTTCAGGGGAAATGATACACGTGCCGATACCAAGAAACTTTCTTCGCACTCATTTACATTTCAGAGGGGATCAGTTCAGACAAAAAATGATGCAAAGAAAGACCAGGGTCATTTTGCTTCTGTAGATTTGAAGATACCACAGGTGCGAGGCATGGATCTCACTTGTGGAACCAATGCCACAAATCATTACACGTGTAGCCCTTTGCTCCTGAATTCACAGATTGAAAGCGCACTTCATAGGAAACTCAGAGTGATCCTCCCAAAGCAGAATCTGTGGCACAGGAAAGGGGTGGAGAATCTGATCGATGGAGAGCACGATTCCTGGGACTCATTTGTGGATCAGCCAACCTCCAGTAAGCATCAGGGCACATCTGAGCAAGAGGGTGACTCAAAGCAGCCCAGAAAGAAGCGCGGACGCTATCGACAATATAACAATGAGATTCTGGAAGAAGCGATCACTGTGGTAATGAATGGGAAGATGAGTGTCTCAAAAGCCCAAAGTACTTATGGGATCCCACACAGTACCCTGGAGTATAAAGTCAAAGAGCGACTTGGTACTTTGAAAAACCCACCGAAGAAGAAACTGAAACTCGGCACTGAGCCCCAAGAGGCGGGTGACGGGCTAGAACACAGTCTTAGCAATTCTAAAGCTGAGTAGGGTTTTGTGTTGGTGCTAATACTTTTTTGGTCTGGGTGAGCATTAGCATAACAACAATTTAAAAAGACACCATGGACACCATGGTAGGGATGAAATTGAGGGGGGGGGGGGGGGGGGGGGGGGGGGGAAGATTGAGCTTCTGCTATTGAGAGAAGCTAGAAATCTGAAGTTTAAAAAAAGGGAAAGCTGGAATAAGTTGTGATGAAAGAACATCAAGCCGAAATATTACCCCTTTGTGAATGCTGGGTATTAACGATTTCTATTTTATTTAGAGCAGTATTATGGTCCAGTAAATAGCAAGGATTGAAATATAATATTTTCCTGAATACAATTTGTGCATCTTTTTGCACAAAGATGTATGAACTGTAAGTGAAATAGATTTTGGAATCGCCTAGAAAGTATCAGTGCAAAGGTCAACGGCGCTTGCAATAGGATCGCCACACGTATGTAGCTTTCTATGAAATTGAGTTGATAAATTGAACGTCGGTAACCTACAAGGCAGGGCAGGCACTTTTCATTACATGAGTGTTTTCTGTTCTACATCAGGACAAGAAATGCAACTGACTTGAAACGGTTAGGTTTACATTCTGGGCATTTCTATCCAAGCAAAGAAACGAGAATATTTTTTTAACAAACAACTTTCTGCCCGTTTAAATTACATTTCGGAATTTGGTATATTAAACCAGTCAGTGTTTTGAATTTTTAGAAAATGGGAAAATAGATTTACACTTTAATTTGTTTAGAGTCTGACGCAGAAACACATATGAAAATGGCTCTTTGCGTTATTGGTTGTTTTGAACAAGCGTCGAGATTTATTTCGTAGTGGATCCGAAATATCCAAGACTAGACAAGTGCGTGGTTCTAGGCACTCAAAATGTAACATAAATAAAAGAAAAAATATAGGTCAGTAATTTCATCGTTTGCCCGTTTGATCTCCAACCTCCTGTTCGTGCGAAATTTAACTGGAAATATAGCGAGGCAGCAGCGTGCTGAGAATAAATCTCACTGGCACCGATTATTGAGCTAATTGTATATATTTATTGGGTAACATCAATTTTCTCTGTTTCTCTGTCCCCGCCGTTTTTAACTAAAATGAAACAGGCACATGCGGCAGCTTCTAACCTTGCTCACAGCGGCGGATTGACGGCTGCTGTAACCAGTCGGGGAGTTGCACTCTGTGCTGAACCAATCGGGGCCACGGCAGGCGGGATGTCTCAGGTCCCTTTCACCAAGGCTTGTGGACTCCTGGGATGTTACTGTAGTTGTGCCTTTTTTTGGGGGAAAATGTCTTTTGATCAATTTCCCTAAATGGAGTTCAAAGGCAATGGAGTCATTGTGAACTGGAAATCGTCTGTATGAACTGTAAGTTGATTATAATGAGTAAATAGGCTCCAGAGAAAAAGGCTTTTAAAAAAAACTGTTGTCTTGCTGTTTGACCCAGATATTTTTAAAAAAACAGACGTGCTCATTCACTTAGTCCTAGAAATTATTTATTTGGTGACTCGTAGCAAATCAAGATGGATTAGTGGAGCAAGAAGGTGAAATAGAAGCTTGGCTGTAGATAATAAAAGAATGTTTTGTTATGGCTACGCTTTTATTTGATATCATTGGGAACAGGCCTAGTTAAAAGGCAACGAGGAGCGGAGCTCTTGAAAACACACAAGAGCTTTCTGTACGGTCTGTACGGTCCACCTCTGTACGGTCCGCCCACCATCTCCGCTGTCCTTCCCTCATCTCTCCTCCCGAGCTCATGTTAATCGCCAATATTTAAACCTCGTTAACCTGCTGGTGTTTCTTTTGAAAGATTGTTTCAATGTGATTAATAGTCAACATTGAACCCCCCACTTCACCCAATACTTCCTGTTTGACATGCTATTACATTAGGCGCACTGGTTCGACGCGAGTGGTCTAGCCTTATTTTAATTGTGTTTAATTAGTGTGAAAATATTGTTCCGAACAGCATCTTTAGACTGGAAAATATTTATTACGGATGAAATTTAGATTTCCCAAAGAAAGAATGGCAAACATTGGATCTTTGCGCGCAAATTGTTGTCAAGTTTTACATTAACACCATATAGTGAAATTTGTAAGACATTCTGAAGTTGGCACTGTTGTTTGATAATGTTTTGTGGAGTTGTTAACAGATCGGTAAGTGTCGAATATGTAGTGTCAGTTTTAAAATGTCATCTGTCAGTGTAAATTTCATAACTTTATTAGGATTTCGTATGAGAGTACTGGATTTAATTTGAAAAGTGTCAGGACTTAATGGTCTTCTATCCCACAAGAGGGCACAGTTGTGGCATGTACAGTTAATTACATACCAGGCTGATCTGAAGATGGCACACAATTTTTTCCCATCTTCACATCTGGATCTTAGAGGACGAGAAAGACTTTATAATTATATTGTTGCAGCTTTTTAACATTGTAAGGGAGCTAAAGTATATCTAATCTAGACATTTGGCCAATACATTACGTCTTTGAATGCCAGATAATATTTTAAAAGTATGTGCTCTGTATATATAAGAATATCAGTGTAGGACTAGTATACACTAATAACTAGTTGTAGGGTGAAAAGCTATTGTGTCGGAATAACTGCAGGATTAAGAATCAAAATTAGATTGGTAAACGGTTTATTTTGGAAGGTTTTATCATTTAATGCCAAATCTGTTCAAAACCTATCTCACTTTTAAAATAGCAGGAAATTGGGGAAACAATATGAGGGACATTTTAAGTGTATGTAAGATTTGTAGTTGCAAGTTGATATGTATGGTGCAATTTAAAGGTGTAATCTTTACATTGGATTGGATACAAAATTGCAATTGGAGTTACTGAGCAATGTGAAGGTATTTTTTTTAAACTGGAAAAGTGGATCATTATTTGATCTTGTTGAGAAATAAAATGGACTATTTCATTCTCTGATTAGGCATGCACTTAACTTTAGAACCAAGGTGCTATAAAGAATAAACAGTATTATAGTACAGTTTAGACACAAAATGCTGGAGTAACTCAGCGGGACAAGCAGCATCTCTGGAAGAAGGAATGGGGACGTTTCGGGTCGAGACCTTTCTTCAGACTGATAACAGTGTTTTGTGATATCTGAGAGCTAGGACTTGGGTCCCCTTGACTGCTGCATCACTGCATTTTATCCAGTTTGTTTTCAGGTAAAGTAAAACATTTTGGTTAATCACTTCCTCCCACAAGGAAAGGAGGAAATAAAATCTAAGGGTCATATATTGCTGGATTGCTATTGTAAATATGAAGAGCAAAGTTGTAGGGGCGTATCTGGGTTGTAGGAGGTAACATCTGAAGAAAAAGGAACCAAGGGAACTGAGGGAGGGCGAGATGGGCAGCTTATCTTGCACTACTGAATAAAGCTTGGGCTGTTATGGTCTTTTTCTGAAATTCCACTTGCTGTTTTTAGTGGAAGCATGCATTTTGTACTGCTTCTATACACAGGACAGAGGAATGCATTGGCCATTGGTACATTTGGCACCATCTTGCAGCATTAATGTTACTTAAAATAGGAAGTTAACAGGTGGGGTGGGGAAATGGCCGTTTGTTGTCTATGCAGAGACATTAGTTTGAATTGTAGACAACTTGACCATTTCAGAGTGAATCTGTTGTTACAGTGGTGTTGTAGGTAGTTCTGTGTCCTTGCTGTGTAATGGGCATAGTCCTGATATTGGCTACTAATTTTTGTTTTTAAATTGTTGATTTTTTCAAAGGTACTTCATTGGAGTTTGCATGTTCTTCCCGTAACTGCTACAGGGGTTTGCCAAAGGAGCTCTGGTATAATAATCGGCACTGTAAATTACCTATAGTATAGGTGGGCAGGTCTAATGGACATCTGTGAGGGAATAGATTACAGGGAATTTAGTGGGGGGAATAGCTTTGATGGTATTTCTGACAGTCAGCATTAAATTTAATGGTCTGCATGATGTCCGATATCATAAGGAAAGCATAAAATAATGTGAAGTCTTCAGACTTTAATTGTTATAATGAATAATGTTTTTACCTTTAATGTTTTATAGTTGCCTTTCATTCTCACTCATAAATCTACGCACTTATGAGTCGATTCTTTTTGGGATGTACGATTTTGTTAAGTGAGCCTTTTTTTGTGATAATTATAGCTTAGAATAGTGCCTGTTTTGCTATTAGATAATTGTGTAAATTTGTGGAATCATTTTCCTAATCTAGAATAGATTTGTATTCTTTTAAATTTACAATTGCATATAAGGTGGTCAGTGAGTCTGTGCTGGGCCCTATAGAGCAATTACAGTAGTCCTGTTTTCCTCAATTTCCTCTGCAACATTTTTGACATACAAACTCCCCATTTGATTCTCTTTGCCATTAATTTGCTCTTGAAGAGTAAATTACATTAGCCAGTAAACCTGCCAGTACATCTTTGATGAGGAAGCAACCTAACGTTCCCAGGTGGTGATGGAGAGAATATGCAAATGCTGTACAGATAGCATGCAAGATCAGTATCAAACTGGGTCCCTGGAGCAGAGGGGCCGGAGCACAAACTGCTGTGCTATTGTGTTGCTTGGCTGACAAATAAGAAATGGTCCCTTAATCAAGGCAGCATATATTGACAAAGGTCTTTGCTTTCATGAATTGTTAATAATCAGATGCCATTTGGCTGGACATAGCTGTTGTTGATTCAAATACATTAACACTACAAGTTACTCCAGTTTAAAAAAAAATATATATATATATAAAAAGTTGAAACCTTGATTCGATACGTTGCTCTTAATGTGTAAAAAAATCATATTAATTTTATCCTCTGTACAGGCCTTCAGTGTTAGATGAAATATAAACATGGTCATTTTCAGTGGTTCTGCAGCCCATTGTGCATCAAAGAGTGGTGGGTCTTTGCGCACTCAAAGCCTGATCTCTCTATTCTCCAAGTTCATGTTCTTGATTTTGATGAAGTATTAAAGTAGTTGACAAAGGAACAGCAGGTCACTTTATTTAAATGACTGAGTAGTTTCATAAAAAACAGGATTTCTGCTGAAATGGCAGTTCTATTTTAAACTTACATTTTTCAACAACAATTTTTGCAAATGCATTTTGTTTATTTTTTTTATTTGAAGGAGTGACTTTTTAAAGTATCATGTGTCCATACGAGTGCACCCAGGTTAGTGTGTCTTTGAACTTGGATTAATCACTGTTTCACCTCTTGATTAGCGTATCACCATAACTTCATCTTTAAAAGTTCTTCCTTGATTTTAATTTCATGATGTAATTTAGGTGGTTACTTAACTGAACACCTATTAACAAATATTTTGTTGATGTATATATGAATAGAAGGATCGGCCCCATAATGCTCCCGAGACTACAAATGCATAAACAAGTCCCATACATAAAGAGCAGAACGATGCTTCAAAGCTGCAGGCTCTGATGTCTTTTAGAGTTCAGTCTTAATAATATCTTAGTGTTATGGTAAATTGCTGCAGGCATTAAAACTACCAGAGAGCTCTAATTATTTCAGTCTTTGTCAGTTGTAATTAAGGTGTTAAAGTAGAAACAATTTATGGACCAGAAGCTCAGATAATTGTGATTCTAAAATGAAATGTCTTGGACATTTGAATATGCATTGCCTGCATTTTTTTAATCCATTTCAATTTTTTTAATTGTGTTCACTGTGGTGTTTTTTAACATCTAAATTGTAGATAGTTGTGCATTTAATAATTCTGAAGTAGGACAAGAATGGGGACATTTCCAGAATCTGACATTCGGTTACAAAGGCTTGCATATGATCATCTTGGACCAAATGTTTGCCTCAGTTAACCAAGAGCATTGACGTTTTGTCACCTGATGTGACTGCCTTAAAAATATGCATTTGTACGTATGTAGGAATCAATAAAGTTAAACATTTCTTCAGCCTTTAAAGATAGGTGGTTGTGATGTGTTATCAAATATATTCTGCTGGGGATTTGATCTGAACCAAAATAAAAGAATACAAATGCTAATGCTCACCTAGAACATAGCTCATGACAGTGAAATGGCTGATGGTATTATGCTGTGTTTGTACTGCAATTGTCTTAAAACTTCATATCTAATTATGCACAACTCCATTTTACTAATATATTAATATGAGAGTTGTCATTTTTCATCAGTAACCTTGCAGCCTTATTCATAACCCTTGATGATATATTGCAGGATCTATTTAATGTTTGTGTTTTGACACTGCTGTTTCAATTCCATTGCTAACGTGCTAATTGTCTCACGAGTACTGGCAGAACTGCGTGATTACAATGATGTCGTTTTCTATGAATTCAGCATAAAAGATTTTGTGAAGTAATGGGTTTTGAAATACAGAACTATTGAGCAGCTTACACTAATGTGTAATTGCTGCCTTTTTTTTAATGGGCAGTCAGAGAAGAGGAGATTACCTCAAGGCCAAATGATTTGTATTTCTTTTGGAAATCAAATATAGAGAAGTCTCCCAAAGTTTTCATATCCACCTCTCTGTGACTTCAGAAAAAAGTTGAATGAGATCTTATTTAATGCAAAATTAATTGATTGTGACTAGCTTGAGATTTATTAATTTATTTGCCTATTTATCTATCTATCTATTTATTTATTTATTTATTTGTATTTATTGAAATGCATTCATGTGAAGTATTTTATGCTTTATTTGCCAAACATGAATTTGAGCCAAGTGCTGGAGTTATGCTATTTTCTAGCTTTTTTTCTCTCGGCAATGTTAATGTTTGAATGCAAAACATTTAAGATACTTTTTTTTAAGCATGTTTGTCATCTGGTCTTCAGAGTGTTATATTTGACAACTGAAGAGTTGTATTCACAGAAACCAGGCCCTAGCACAACTCCTCTTGCTGTTTTAGGTTCTGTACTTGCATTTGCAAGTTTGTAACTGGTATATTTTCTGTTGGGATGCTTTTCATGATTTTGCCTGAATAATAAGGTTAAACATGTTGCTGTGACATTACTTAAAATGACAGGTACACCATCCTTTAATAGAAATGAAGTCCATTCTAAAACAAAAGTACAAAGACTGAATGTTTGCCATTGTGGGGAAAAATTTGAACCACCTAATTGGATGTCATTTCAATGTGGCGAAGTTTAATAGTTGTGTTCACAAATGAAGATAAGAATCTTTTCTACTAGAAAATTAATAAAGGCATCAATATAAGCATAATGGAAGATATCGTAGTGTGATCTGAACTGTAGGTAAAGCAACCTCATTAGTTTGGCATCTTCAGTCACAATCTATTTTATAATTATGGAAAAAATACATTTAATGCATGAAAGTTATTTCATGGAGTAAAGTTTAGGCAACCTTAATGTAGTCAGCAAAGACCCACACCATTGAAGTACGCCGACATGGTATACTAAATGACAACCTCATTAAGTTAGCCAGTGGGAAATGAAAATATATCTCTTGTGTTGAACTGTTTATGGTAAGGTAAAGTATTTGGAGCTGTAGGTATTAGTATGGTACAGGTGCATGCTTAATGCCATCATTGGGAACTTCAAAAAAAAATCCATTCCTCAATACCAATGTCTCCTGTATCTTGTTATAGACATAAAGGAAAATAGTAATGCTTTGTTTCTTATGAATGCTAGCCAAATCTACAGTAGTTACAAATGTCATAATCTGGTATAGACAATAGACAATAGGTGCAGGAGTAGGCCCTTCGAGCCAGCACCGCCATTCAATTGATCATGGCTGATCATCCCCAATCAGTACCCCGTTCCTGCCTTCTCCCCATATCCCCTGATTCCGCTATTTTTAAGAGCCCTATCTAACTCTCTCTTGAAAGCATCCAGAGAATCTGCTTCCACCGCCCTCTGAGGCAGAGAATTCCACAGACTAACCACTCTCTGTGAGAAAAAGTGTTTCCTCGTCTCCGTTCTAAATGGCTTACTCCTTATTCTTGAACTGTGGCCCCTGATTCTGGGCTCCCCCCAACATCAGGAACATGTTTCCTGCCTCTAGCGTGTCCAAGCCCTTAACAATCTTGTATGTTTCAATGAGAACCTCTCATCCTTCTAAACTCCAGAGTGTACAAGCCCAGCTGCTCTCAGCATATGACAGTCCCGCCATCCCGGGAATTAACCTTGTAAACCTATGCTGCACTCCCTGTGTAGTTTCTCAGAAATCTGGAAGAAAGTACTTAATGTCCACACTGGCATATAGTCAAAGAGTCATATTGCGTGGAAACAGGCCCATCGGCCCAACCTGCCCACCGCGACCATCATGTCCCATCTA
Source organism: Amblyraja radiata (assembly GCF_010909765.2). NCBI lineage: Eukaryota > Metazoa > Chordata > Chondrichthyes > Rajiformes > Rajidae > Amblyraja > Amblyraja radiata. The sequence goes on along the minus strand of NC_045970.1, from coordinate 38,540,819 downwards.
CACTAGTCCCACCTGCGTCATCTTTTAACATTGAAACACATTTCAATGTACCTTACAAAGTAGAATTTACTAAATGGCATAATTAATTATCCAGCAAAACTTCAAAGATTTCCACCTATCCAGGAGGACAAACAGCATCCATTGGGAGAGATATTCAGGTGAAGGGCCATTCATAAATTCTGACGTGAAACGTCAACTTAACCTCATTTTTTTTAGTGATAAATTACTTTGGGCAAGGAATGGGTGAAAATGGAAAACCACTATTGAAGCAGATATAAATGCTGCAACTCACTTCTGCATCGCTTCCATCAGTGATGGAAGCACCGGCTTATAGGCCCAAATTGATGTTGCTCCTTATGCTGTCGTTCCTAACCGGTTTATTGCTGAGGGAAAAATCAAAGAATTTCCCTCCACCATCAAAATAAATCCTTTTAATGCATTGATCTTTGGATGTGGTTATCCCTTTAATATGGACCAGTTTTGAGATGTTTGATAATTTGTATGTTTTTTAATTATTTGTCCCTATAAAATTGAATTCCAAATGCTAATTAAGTTAAAACTGCAAGCGTCAGCTCCTTGAAAATTAATGCCCTTTGTACAGTGCATCACTAAATTTAATTTAAATCATTGCAGTTGATCATTGTCTTATATTGAAATGGATTCTAAATTCAAATTTAACATTCCATTCTCCTTTTTTAAATTATCAAACCATTTATGCATTTTTCTTTCACAACTGTGATACATTTAGATTGTTGAATGTAATCTTGACTCAAAAGCTGTGTTTATCTGATTTTTCTAATCCAGGTAATGGGTTGTCATGGAAACTATGACCAAGACTTTAAAGAGATCAGGTCAGGGGCAATATATCTCATTTGTGAAACAAATTGGTTGCGCTACAGCACAACAATAGTGTGAAAAGCAGGGCAGCGAATGTATTTAAAACACGATTTAGCAAATTATTTCATATCACCCTTTTAGAAAATGCAGATTAAATCCTATTATCTTAATTAAAAAATAAAGGTGCCAGTTTTCGTTGGAATGTCATTTTGTATATCTTCATGTAGAAAAAATTAATATTCTTTAATAAATTAGAGAAGAATTGAAGTAGATGAAATTGGCTGTAGCACACATCCAATTGAATAGCCATCATTAATTTTGCTATCATGCAGGTCTTGAGATTAATTTGAAGTGACATTAGTTCATAATTTTATCCAGAATGGTGTGCTTAGTCTTTCAAGGTACTGTTACTGTGTAAAGATTCTTACCTTTTAAAAAAAAAAATACGGCCCATGTATTGCTTTAAAATCTGAACCTATTTCAAAATGTTTGTGTTGGATTGAAGTTGATAATGTGTATAAATAGAACACTGACAATTACTTGTAAAAATACGTGGACAAATCTCTCCATTTCAACAACCAACAAACAATATTTCTCTGCTTTATTACCTACAGTAAGTCATACATTAACTGTTATTTCCAATTTATTCATCTTTTGCTGTCATACGGGTGTTCCTTTCTTCAAAAAAAACATCAGGCAAATATGCGATGCACAAAGATCTTTTAACATAATTTACAATGACGTCTGTGTTGTCACGAGGATTCTTTATTGTGTGCGTACCAATAAGCTTGGGGAGAAAGTATGTTTGATATATTGTATTGCTATCCTGGTACACACAGATGATGATTCTTTATCCCAATCATCACTGCCACCAGTGCTCGTACAGCAGCCATCAGAATTTAGTATTCTGTAATTCTGAGGTTTCATTGATAATGCAGCTTGATTTTTGAGGATACTGAATTTCTTGTTGTATTCGGAATGTTAGTCACGTTTCAGGTGGACATAATGTGATTGTTTCTTGCTCCAACCATTGTGCTTTTATTGAAATTCCCGCAACAATACCATCTGTTGGCATTTTGGGACTAATTGTACTTGTTCTTGTATTGTAAGCCTGAAATTGTTCATAATTTAATACTGAAGCCAGTTTATCATTGCTCTCCATATCACAAGGACATAAGTGATAGGAGCAGAATTGGGCCTTTTGGTCCATCAAGTCTACACTGCTATTCAATCATGTCTGATCTATCTCTCCCTCTTAACCCCATTCTCCTGCCTTCTCCCTATAACTTCTGACACCCGTACTAATCAAGAATCTATCTATTTTCACCTTAACATTAGCATTTCAAAGTTGGAAGTAGTTTTTTCTTTTGACTACAATTCAAATTTGTTTTGTCTTGTCATGGGGTAATTTTGTGTCACACCATAATTGCTTACTATTTGTGTTTCAGCATCCAAGGTGAAAAACAAATCTATGTTGGCCTTTGTGTAACATTATTTCTATAACATTAGGATTCAGTGAATAGGGGCTGATTTATTGCAAACTATGTTGTTCAAGCAATCAGCAATTAATTTGCAACTAGATCATAAAATGAGAAAATGCAGCGTGTATGTGTCTGCGTGTGTATGGAGTAGGAGAGCAGTGGGATGGCACAGAGGTTGAACTCCAAATTTGGTACAAACTTAGATAACATAGAAGCATGGAAAATAGGTGCAGGATGAGGCCATTGGCCCTTCGAGCCAGCACCACCATTCATTGTGATCATGGCTGATCATCCACAATCAGTAACCTGTGCCTGCCTTCTCCCTATATGCCTTGATTCCGCTAGCCCCTAGAGCTCTATCTAACTCTCTTTTAAATTCGTCCAGTGAATTGGCCTCCACTGCCTTCTGTGACAGAGAATTCCACAAATTCACAACTGGGTGAAAAAGTTTTTATTCATCTCAGTTTTAAATGGCCTCCCCTTTATTCTTAGACTGTGGCCCCTGGTTCTGGACTCCCCCAACATTGGGAACATTTTTCCTGCATCTAGCTTGTCCGGTCCTTTCATAATTTTATATGTTTCTATAAGATACCCTCTCATCCTTCTAAACTCCAGTGAATACAAGCCCAGTCTTTCCAATCTTTCCTCTTATGACAGTCCAGCCATCCCGGGGATTAACCTCGTGAGCCTACGCTGCACTGCCTCAATAGCAAGGATGTCCTTCCTCAAATTAGGAGACCAAAACTGCACACAATACTCCAGATGTGGTATCACCAGAGCCCTGTACAACTGCACAAGGACCTCTTTACTCCTATACTCAAATCCTCTTGTTATGAAGGCTAACATGCCATTAGCTTTCGTCACTGCCTGCTGTACCTGCATGTTTACTTTCAGTGACTGCTGTACAAGGACACTCAGGTCTCGTTGCACTTCCCTTTTTCCTAATCTGACACCATAACAATAGCAAATGTTCTTATGTTGATGGCATTTTCAGCAAAAAACGTAAAATTTAATTGTGTTCTAATAAGCATTTTGGATCCAGTTGATAGTTTAGCATACTTGAATCTTCAATGATAAAAACAGCTGCGTTAGCGATTATTAAGGAAATCTGGCTTCAGTATTGACTGAACATGTCAGGATGATCAGAATAATTTGTCAATGTATTAGAATGTCCATGTTTCCAGTTTTAAATCAGAAAAATCTTTTGCTGAAGCATTTCAAATGTATCTATTGATATTCTCCATGGAGTGGTAAAAGTATTATTTTCAAGATAGGAGGAAATATTGACAGAATGGATGGCTTTCTTTTGATTGCATATGGTTTCTTTTGATGTGCATATCATAAGTGCATTAATTGGTTTCATCAGCATCTTGAAACTCAGGTATTTTCTTCTCACCATTTTCTTCATCTGCTTCGGTCTCTCCTGTAACTTTCCCAGAAGAATCTTTATTTGTACGAAAGGCTCGACCATGAACTTTGGCAAGCAATTAACAGTGGCTGGTAAGTCAGCAGGGTCTGAGTTGCCACTGTCCTCCACTGTCACAAAGCCCCAAAAATAAATTTAGCAACCTTACCCAAGCAGTATTGATTTGAACATGGTTTTGTGCAACAATTTTGAATTGGTTAAGATTTTTAGTTGGTATTGTAGTAAGAGATGAATGTGTGACATGTATCAAAAGATACATAAATGATATAGAATCCTTAAATTCCCCCAGTTGGTTTCTGGCTTTCTGCCGCTTGCTCATCCTGCAATTTTGGTCGGGGTTTTTTGAGGTTCCTTCTCAGGCACAAATGCCTATTTTATTTCAAGACAAGAAGATTTCGGAATGAGATGGCAAACTCTTTATGTAAAATCACGTATGACAGCTTGTTAGAGAGAGACAGAATATAATTAAACACTACTATCTGTGATTAAATACCAATATCTGCAATTTGTACCTCGTTATATTCCTAACAACAGATGAGACTATCGGTGCTGAAAGTCAGTATCATGTGATTCTCAATGGAAGTTCTAATAATACCACTTGTTAGTTAAAGTAGTTAATTCAATCAAATAGATGGAAATGTTCGGTTTTAACGGCAGGCTGTGTTGGTTGCAGACCGTTTCCAGTGATGTCACGAACTTGTCGCAATTATAATATCCCTGCAAAATACACAAGATATTTCATTAAAATTACGTTGGTTTGCGACGAATACACACAGAACGGATAAAATAACTTTAAACTTGATGGAGTAAGATGGAAGAGCTGCATATACTATCACCACATCAAATAAACAAACCTTACTTGATTTTATAACTGTTTTTTTCAGCTGTTGTAACATATTGTATTGTTTTTATGTTAACTGTAAGAAGAATAAGTGGCTTTTGAAAAAAAAACACCTAACACTGTTTTTGAAAAAACCCTCAGGGACATTTGACACACTATTTCAACCAGTTACTCAGTGCAGGTACTTTAAACTAGATAATTAAATAATGAAACATATTTGTGGTGAATGTTGACTTTTACTCGGTTTAACAAAACTTAGTCTGCCAAGCTTACATTGTGCCTCTTGACATTTTATAGCAGCATTCCGTCTCTACAATTGTATATATCTGTACAGACTTCTTGGGCTTTGTTATCTGAACAAACCATATTTCAAAAGTACTGTTTACAATGTTTGTAGAAATTCTATTCTTTGCAGTTGCCAATTTTTGTAGATAGGGTTTGGAGTCGAACACTGTTAAAAGAGATAACTTGCCTCATCAAGTGTACTGTTTAAGGTCCTTCAATGTGATAATCCTTTGTGATCTGATTTCCCTGCCCTTTAATGTCTTACTGCTTCAAGTATCTTTCAAATTCCTTCTAATAAATGATTTTAGCTTTAATTAGTGAAACACGTCCTATATTAACCTCTTGAATGATGACCTTCCTTCAAACCTTGCACCAAATGTGTGTACCACGTTATGAATACACCCATGAATAGAAATAATACAGCTTAAACTCACATCTTTTGCTCATAATTTGTACTAACACCTTTCCCATTAAATTTGAATTGAATGAATTCAGAGCTAGTATTTGTTATGGTAAATGGTATTATTCTCGTAAATCTCTGTTGTCAAATAAACACACCACAATACAAAGTACTGAATAATATCAGACTCATTTGCAAATGAATAAGTTACCTGGGATTTATGAGCAATCTTTGGGGTACGGAATTTTGTAGGTAGGATCGATGGTCTTTGTTTTCTGTCCTTATCCCCTTTACTGATTCCCATTCTCCCCATCTGGGTCAATTTAAGTGCACCTTTGAACAGTTTTTAAATCTATCTTACAAACTAGGCATCAGATCGAGGCCATAGTAGTGCACATTTGTACAGCTTGTATCCATCCTTTCACAGAGGCCTGTACTAATTTTGTCAACCCCAAAAATATCTGAACTTCTATGGTTGCGTACGATTTTTAATCATGTCGCTGAGGTTCATGGCCCTAAAGTTGGACATTCTTGCCATGCCAAACATAATGCAGCAACAACACTAAGTTGTGTTTGTTGATTAGTTTAGTACTTGAATTGGTCTAGTCATTTTTAAGCTCGAGTCTGGCACAGTGATTATATTTATTTGTCCTCCATTCTTCAGATAGCAGTGATCAGGAGATGTGCTGATTAGATTTCTATTTTATATCTGAAATTTCATGATTCAGACTTCGAGATATAGTCTATAGGCCATGTTGCTATTTTAGAAATCAAACCATTATCGCACATTGCACCATATGCAAACTTATCTTATGTTCCCTCCTCTGTTCCAATACAAAGTATTTTAATTTATGTTTATAAAGTGTTATCACTCTTCTAGCGTGGAGATTTAGTTTACACATTGTCGTGCAGACCTGCTGTCTGCGGATAAAGGTGATCACTTGTAAGAAATTCACTGTCAGTTTTAATTACAAAGTAAATATTTTAATAATGTTGGAAATCTGGCGTAAAAGCTGCAGGAGATCCAGTCATAATCCAAAATAGCCAAAATAGTTGTAAATTCCCATGGTACCTTAAACCCGAGCTCATAGACAACAGGGGCAATTGAAAATTGCAACTAAACTTTCAGGCTTGTTTTAATCATTTCTAATATGCTCACTGTCTCAAGTAAACTACTTTTATTAACAAAAGCATATTACCTCAGTCGCACATTTCAGGAATCTGTACGAGTTTTGGCTGCAATTCGGTATAAAATACGCTGCTGCCGTTGAGTTGGAAAAGTGTATGTGTGTCTGTGTATATATATATATCTTGGGTAGTGACTTTCTTAAAGATTATTTGTCTCTCCCTGCTTGTACGTATCCTGGGTTGTCCATGTGACAGTGAAGTAGGCTTATGATTTAAAGTCCAGCTGATCATTGCCACAATTCTGCTCAGATGACTACTAATTGCTACGGCTGGATTTTGAGCGTTTCCCTCTCGAAAGTCTCCCTACTGGCTCATTTTCAAACTAGCTCAAATTCTTCAAATCAGGTAATGTTCATAAGAACGGGTGCCCATTGGTCTGTTTGACCTCATACAGTTTACAGTCTGAAAGAGGTGTACAATTTTGAAAACTTATTTTGCAATTGTTTATCAATGTCTTAAATCTGTTCATTTATTGTCAATGTCTTGTACAGCTGTTGTGGCACTTTTGGTTGCACTATTAATTGATTTGTTAAAAATGCAAATTAATTTCAACTGGATTACAAAATACCCTGTGTCTTACTATAAGTGACAAGTAATTTTAGATTTTTTGTAACTGTGTCGTTGTTTGCCTTGTGACGTATGTTGGAAAACAGATTTCTGTCTGTGCATGTGGGAATTTTTGATTGTTATAACAAGTAACAAAAACAGTTTTAACTGTGTTGTGTTTGCAGTATTTACTGGTTGCTAGGCTCAGTTTCAGTACAAAAACACTATTCTTCTAATAAATTTCGTTAAATTTTATGGTGTCTGATCATTTTTTTTGCAATCCTCAATACTGAATTGTATGTCCTCTTGAACATTTTGTTCTCACTATGACCATAACGCAGCATTCTGGCAGTCTTCCCATTGAGTTTGAACTCTGAAGCAGTTCATTTGTATGTGAAATCTTCACCACTAAATTTGACTTTAGGCAGTTTATTTTGGAGATGTTTAATGTGCTTGGAAAAGTAGAATATTCATGCATACGCAAATTATAAAGCTGTGTGTTATTCAGCCTCTGAAAACCATTAATGCTAAAAGCAGTTAAAATTCGGGATATTTCAGATTCGTTAGTAATGACAGCTTCAGAATTTAACTGTTGACATACAGTGGTGGTTCATTTCGCTAGTCATCGGTTTTACGTTGTTTAATGTTACTTCTATCAAGTTATTGACTACTGGGTTGTTTAATTCATTGTAATCAATTCAGAAGAAAAATATTGCTGCCACAAATTTCTATGCTGTCAGAAGAGTTTGTCAACTAAATACATTTTAACTTGATGAAATTATTGTCCACGTTTTCCAGCACGATTGTGAAGATCTTGACAATTATTCCGCTTCCTTTGATGTTTCCAAATGTATAAAACAGGTTTCCATACCCCTGTCCCAATTGCTTCCACAAATGGTAGCATCCACTTCAAGTGAAAAGGTGCTAGTTGTTCCCAGCTCCATGAGGTACCAAGTTTAATAGGACATTGAACAATTTAACTGCGTTCTTCGTCGTAGACGGTTTGCAAGGTGTGCAGTTGTCATTTGAAAAAAATATCAATTAGGAGAATATTTTTACAGAATATATTTTTTTCCCAAACTGTTTACTAAATCATATTATACAAATCAAAGTTTTAAAGCCATTGTTAGTGAAGTCATTGTTAGTGATTGCAAAATTAGATTGTCGTTTCTCTTCCGTATAGATACAAGGAACTGCAGATGCTGGTTTACAAAAAAAAGACTCCGTGCTGGAGTCACAGTGGGTCAGGCAGCATCTCCAGAGAACATGGATAGATGTGTGCGAATAAGGGTCTCAATGCAGTATTCCCATATACTTTTCTCTTCCCATATACTTCGGTAAAACATTTTGTTAGACTGATGCTTCCCCCCCCCCATCATTTCTTTCCCCCTTATATAGATGTTGCTCTTGGTGCAGTATAGTTCTATGGATAGCTAATGCCAACACTGTTTGAGGTAACAGCAACGTCCTTTGCGACATGCTTGCTTCTTTTGGGGGTCCCATTTCCTAGTGGCTGCCATTACTATCAAATTAGTATCCAATATACCTTGGTATTTGCCACCCATCATTATTTGTGCAGGATTTGGGCAAGGCTAGTTTAGTTTTGAGGTGCATTGTAGAAACAGGCCCTTCAACCCACCGAGCCCGCACCAATCAACAATCACCTGAACACACTAGTTCTACACTATAGGGAGAATTTTACACAGGCCAATTATCTTACATACCTGCATGTCTTTAGGATGTGGATAGAAACCAAAGAACCCAGGGAAAAAATCCCACGCGGTCACAGAGAGAATGTACAAACTCTGTACAGACAAGCACCTGCGTTCAGGACCAAACCTGGCTGATCTCTGGGGCTGTAAGGCAGTAACTCTACAGCTCTGCTTCCCCACAGTAGTTGCTTGAAAGTTGCCTCTCAAATTTTGAGCAACCATACAAGTGTGCTTTTACCTCCTGCTGAATCTAACGTATTAATACCCATATCTAATTCACACATTAATCCATGGTGCATCATTTATAAATTATGGCCCTTGAGGTGTAGCAACCTCCACAACATAGCACAGCACAAGCAAAAACTAATTCAAGACCCATTGTCTTTTCTAAAATAATTTTGTTCTTGGGAGCTATCCATGTACAAACGTAGGCCTATCCTTATGTAGAAATAAGGTACTGCAGATGCTAGTTAATACACAAACAGAGAGAGTGCTGGAGTAACTCAGCAGACCAGGCAGCATCTCTGAAGAACATTTTGGGTCGAGACCCTTCTGATTTTGGAGGTAGTGGGTGGCGAAGAAAGCTAGAAGAGGGAAGAGGCAGGAAAGAGCGTGGCTGGTGGATGCAGGCGAGGGGTTTTTTGACAGACAAATGGTTGGAACAGTGATGAAAGCAGACCATGTAATCCAGGGTCGAAGAGTTGCCAAGAGGGAGGAAAGTAACAGGAGGAGAGAAGGGGATAAATAGGTTGGAGTCTATGTGAGGCACAGGGGAGGAGAGGGGGAGGTGGGGCAAAAGGGTGGGGAGGAGAGGAGGGTGGTAGTAAGAGGTTGCCTAAAATTGGAGAATTCAGTGTTCATAGCTTTGGGTTGTAAGCTACCCCAAACGGAATATGATGTGTGGTTCCTCCAATTTACGTTTGGCCTCACTCTGGCAATGGATGAGACTCGGCACAGAAAGTTACGTTATAATGGTTGGTGACCGGAAGGTTCAGTAGGCCTTGGCGGACCGTCTACAAGTATCTCCACTGGTTAGTTTACATTTAATTCCCATTTATTACTTTTTTTGCCAAGACTCATTGGTAATCAATCATATTCTTCCTTCACTCCAACTATTCTCCCTTCCTGCATATTCCAATTACATGTGCACTTGTAGAAATAAAGATAATTTTAAAACTCTGGCACCATGGTCATAACTGGGTACAGTCTTGGGACAGCTTTAATCGAACTTTACTGGACTTTATCATGCACTATACATTATTACCTTTATTCTGTATCTGCACACCGAGACGACTCGATTGTAATCATGTATAGTCTTTCCGCTGACTGGATAGCACACAGCAAATTCCTTTTCACTGTAGCTCTGTATACATGATGCTAAACTAAATTTAAGAAGGGTCTCGACCTGAAACAACACCCATTCCTTATCTCCAGAGATGCTGCCTGTCCCGCTGAGTTACTCCAGCATTTTGTGTCTATATTCTGTGTAAACCAGCATCTGCAGTTCCTTCCTACACAAACTAAACTTAAGCCATGCAGAATAATGGCCATGTTTGGTTTCATTTTGTGAGTAAATGTTTTCATCTTCCATTATCTGAAGTTTTGCCTCTTGTATATTTCTAATTGTAGAAGAGATTAAGGGCCATGGTGTTAATGTGCTGAGCTCAATGAATACTGCAGTCGGCACTTTCAAAAAGTATAGTGAACAGCACTTGTAGCTAAGAACATGAAGGACTCTGTCATGTTTATTCATTGTTTTGTTCCAAAACAAATTGCTTTATGTTGGACCCTTTAGGAGTGCAGCCAGGGGAAGGGACCCTGTTCTTCTCCCTGTCTGCAAACTAACTAAAGCTGCTTGAACCAATGCCTTTGACTGATCTTTGTGATTTCTGAATGTGCACGGGATTAAGGCTGCCAAGTTCCATGCAAGGGGCATGCCTTTTTTGTTGTCCTTCACCATCCCACATTCCCACCATTGCCCATGACATTTCAGCAGTGTTGTGGAACACTTTTCACCAATTTGCAGTAGAAGAATGGGCAGGTAGTGCATTACTTTTTCTTATCGAGTCCACGCACAAGATTTGAAGTTGTTCAGCCAGAGCTGAACACACTTCTCGGTATCTGCATACGAGGGTGTTTGTCTTGCGCTTCTTGTTGGTGGTGGAAAGATTGGTGGAAACAGGGCCGCGACGTGAGGACTCTTTCCTTGACCCCAGTGCAATGCTTAAACGTGTATATACTTAATCACAAAGCCCAACTATTCATGCTTCCAGTTCTTGCTCTTTGGCTTGGCATATTATTGAAACGAGGAACTGCAGATACTGGTTAATACACAAAAAGACACAAAGTGCTGCCGTAACTCAGCAGGTCATGCAGCACCTGTGGAGAGAACATGGGTAGGTGACATTGCGGGTCATGACCCTTCTTCAGACTGAAGTGTTTTGACCCGAAATATCACCTATCCTTGTTCTCCAGAGATACTGCTATCTTGCTGAGTTACTCCAGCACTTTGCGTCTTACTGATATATTGTATGTTAATCATTTCAGTCTGATCATATCTGTGAGGCACCACAGAACCTGAAAGCAAATGCATGGAGCCTTGTGCAACAGTAACTAACCCTAACTGGATACGAAGATAGACACAAAATGTTGGAGTAACTCAGCGGGGCAGTCAGGCAGCTTCTCTGGAGAAAAGGAATAGGTGTCGTTTCGGGTCAAGACCCTTTGTGTTCCATTTATTTCAATGAATTGTTTGCATAGGATAAAGATTTGACTTCTATTGTCATGAAAAAATTGTTTTTATTTATATCACCCTGAATATACTTTGTATTTTTGTTTGCGTAAACTGAGCTGGCACTTCTGGTGCCTTGTGAATGTCTCACCCCATCTGATGTTAAGGGAAACACCCCCCAAACTTCACTTTAAGGAAGGCCGCCTAATCTATCTTGGAGTATGAGGGATGATCCAATGTTACACACATTCATTCATATTTTACTCTTCAGAGGGGTTGTAATTCACATTTTCCTCTGTTGCTCCTTTTTTAGAGCAATATTCTCCAGCCCTGCATCCCATTGGATACTTGCATAGAACAATGCAGCACAGTTTGTCCCATAATGTCCACGCAGAATATGATGTCAAGTTAAATTAATCCTCTCTGGTTGTACGATCCATCTCCCTCCATTCCTCCATATCCATGTGCCGATGTAAATGCCTCTTAAATGCTGCTATTCTATCTGCTTCCACCTGGGGGTTTCCCCCCCATTTTTGTTAGACTGATGCTTTTCCTTCCAATCATTTATTTCCATTTTGTGAAAATGTTGCTCGGTGCATTATAGTTCAATGGATAACTAATGCCAAACATCACTTATTCATGTACTCCACAGAAGCAGCCTGGCCCGCTGAGTTACTCCAGCACTTTGTCTTTTTTGTGTTTGTTTTAAACCAGCATCTGTAGTACCTTGTGTCTAGACTGGAAATGTTGAGAGTGTTAATAAATATGACTTAAGTATGTTATTGGTTGTGGAGAGAACTGGGCAAAATGGCACGAAGTGCTGGAGTAACTCAGCGGTCAGGCAGCATCTCTGGAGAACATGGATGGGTGACGTTTCGGATCGGACCCTTCAGACTATTGCTGGGGGGAAAGAAAGCTGGAAGATAGGAAGGGCATGACAAAGCCTGACAGGTAAAGGGTTGATACAGGTGAGGGTGGGGAAGGTTGTAAACCCCCCCCCCCCCCAACCCAAATCCTCCGTCAGGTTTTAAGACGTCAAAATCAAGAAATTGTATTAAACCTAATTTGCAGGAAGCGGCCACATGATTTCAGCTCAACATTAATGTGTGAATACAGATATGTTTAAGAGATAATGGCCAATGAAGTGGATCGAGAGAGTTAATTACAAAGTGGTTGCTGGTTTCCTGTGTAATGTACCTGTGTACAGTCATCTCTTTGTCTCTGTACAATGTACTGTTGTTTTCTTAATTTGCTTGATTTTAGTTTTGTACTTTGTGATCATACCATTAAACTTTATTCCGGGTAATAAATTTAATCCAGGGAAATGAATGGAACAGTACATTGCATTACTATATTGTGGAAAATAAATCTGAATGTAGTTTATCAGTTGCTGGCTGCGCCATCTGCTTTTGATATTTCCTCCGTCTGTTTTGTCTGTGGCTCTGAACAAAGAAATAACTGATTTCAGATGGTTGGAACACCTTTACTTTCATTGACCCCCGTATATTGGGGGTTCCTGAGCGTGTGCCAGTATTTGTGGGAACAGTCAAAATGTGTAGGAAGGAACTGCAGATGCTGGAGAAACTCAGCGGGTCTGGGAGCATCTCTGGAGAAAAGGAATAGGTGACGTTTCAGGTCGAGAGCCTTCTTCAGACTGAGAGTCAGGGGAGAGGGAAACTAGAGGTATGAAGAGGTACAAAGAACAAATGAATGACAGGTATGCAAAAGGACAAATCAAAGCCAGCAACGATGATCAAGATTTGAGTTTCCAAGAGGCCGACCAACGAGATTCCTTGGGGATTCATCCCTATGCTGTGTCTGTTCTGGCTGTTGCTGTATGATGAACAAGTGCTCTGAGCATCGGTGCTTTTTGTGATTGGGTATTTGCAGCTGGACCCAGAATGTATCTACATTGTAAGATCCTTGAGAGTACGCCAGTATAGCCCCAGCACTTCCACCATCCCTGCGTATCTTGGGTGGCTGAGCCATGTCAGTCAAATGACATACGCTGTGGCTAATTTGCAAAATTTCAAACAGCAATCATCACTCTTATTTTGGACATTAACAATTAGCACAGTGGAGCAGCAGGTGGAACTGCTGCCTCGTAGCACCAGAGACACATTTTAAACCCTGACTCCGGGTGCTGCCTATGTGGAATTTCCAGGTTCTCCATGTCACCACGTAGGTTTTCTCCGCGTGCTCCAGTTCCCTCCCACATTCCAAAGACGTGCTGCTTTGTAGGTTAATTGCCCTCTGTAAATTGACCCTTGGGAGTGGATGAGGGGGTAGGATTTATTAGAACTAGTGTGAACGGATGATTAATGGTCAGCATGGATGTTAGTGGGCCGTAGGGCCTGTTTCCATGCCGTATCACTAAACTAAGAATAGTTGGGGAATTATTCCCCGACTCTGGTCTCTAGCCAATGCTTATTCTTCAAACTGCTTCCGAACCAAAAAATTGGTCATCTGGTCATGATCACCTTTCTGTTCATCTGCGGTTGTTGGATGCGAGCAAGTGACCAATTTTTGAAAGTGCTATGTTAACTGACTTGAAATCACGCTGGGATATCCTGAGGTTGTTAAAAGCAATTTGCAAATTGAGGTCTTACTTCCACAGTCGCCCGCAGCAATCTAGCTGACTCTAAAAAGCCCTGTGAAATGGCCCCGGAAGTCTGCCAGACAAAGGGGTTAGTTTAGATGGGCAATAAACCCTCGCCATTTCAGTAAACTGCAAACAAATAGATAACTTTGCCTTGCGAACAAATTGCAAGAGCGCACATGTATTCTCTACCATCAACATAGGATGGTGTATAAAATAATGAGAGGAATGGATAGGCTAAATGCACAGCGTCCAAGGAGTACTGCACATGCTGGTTTATACCGAAGATAGACACAAAATGCTAGACCAACAGAGAGGGTCAAGCAGCATCCCTAGAGAATGTGGATAGGTGACGTTTCAGGTTGGGATCCTTTTTCAGACTGACCCAGAACATTTTTCTGAAGAAAAGTTATGTTCTTTGGGGAAGCTCTCTGACCTGCGAAGTTTAGTTTAGAATTAAGTAATACAGCGTGGAAACAGGCCCTTCGGCCCATTAACACGACGCCGACCATCGTTCACCCGTAGACTAGTTCTATGTTATCCCACACAATGGACAATTTACAGAAGTCAATGAACCTGCAAACCCATGCACCTTTGGGATGTGGGAGGAAACCGGAGCACCCAGAGAACATCCACATAGTCACAGGGAGAACATACAAACTCCACACCTTCAGCACCTGAGGTTAGGATTGAACTTGGATTTCTGGCGCTGTGAGACTGCAGCTCTACTGCTGTGCCACTGTGTGCCTTTTTGTTAACCAGCATCTGTAATTTCTTGTTTCCATTGGGTAAATTGGCATGTCTTAATCATTTTAAATGTGTAAATGTTCCCATTTCTCTTTTTGTTTTTAGCCACAACGAGATACCAACGCAAGAGGTGCAACTCGGTAACGAATCCCAGGGGTCCCTGGACCAGTTTATGGCTAAGCTGTGCAGGCGTCATCAGAAACAATTCATGAGTGTTCTTGGCCACATGCACAGCGGAACGGGTCCTGAATCGGAATCGGTGGCCAATGAGGACATGGCGGCCTCCAACCCAGCGGTTCTGCAACAGCAGCCCAAGGACTCCGGGGAACCGTTACCAAGCCGACCCACCTTCCCGTCACGCCCTTCCTTTAACCGAGTGGTGCCGACCCAGAATGAAACCAACTGCACGAATGTTGAAGAGGACAGGCTGCTTCCCAGTGAGGTGGGGAACGAGATCTGCGGTGTTACTTCTGTCGAATCGCCAGCAGCCTTGGGTAGTTCTAGTGGTGGGACTCTTACCAAAAACAGCACAGTTGGGGCTAAGCCCTCTTCTAAAGGTACATTTACAACTAACTGCAGCAAAACCGTGAGCTTGGAAGCTCTGCAAAACGAAACTGTGAATAATAGGAAGTTGATCAGCAACTCGCTGTTGGGTCTGTCCCCCAGTGACTGCGCACTCATTGGCACTGCTAACCGATTAGAAGGATTAAGTTCTTGCAACCAGAAGAGCAAAACGGAGGAGACGGGCTCCGCCAAAGGTCAGAAGGAGGGTCTCCGAGCTCTTCCCATGCAGTTACTTAACCAGCGAAAGAATTTGGCTAGAAGTCAGAACGGTCCACAGAGCAGTTCCGGGGCGATTAAACGCGCTCCGGTTCAAGAACACACTACCTCCGCCAAAAGAAATGTCAAAGGTAATCATGTGCTTCCGACGACAGCGGGTGCAAAGGATTGCTGGATTCTCTCCAAGTCGAGTGCCAGTGGGCGCGGAGCCAACGGGCACCTGAGGCTGAAGGTGCAGTCCCCTCCCACCAGGGCGGCCAGGAAGAGCACCAGGGTGGCGGTCCCTCGGTCACGTTCCTCCGTCTCCACCATGTGCCAGTACGTGAACGAGCACGACAACCAGTGCGACATTGTTTACATCAGCAAGCCCATCACGGAGTGCCGCTTCGACGGCCAGCGGTCCTGGTCCTCCACGAGGAAGACGGCCAGGAAAAGTACCCGTGGCCATCTCTGCAACGAGGAATACTGGGAGCTGAAGACGGTCCGCACTTCGGCCAGGAACTCAACCATAGAAGTAGGTAGGGAGACCTGCGCTCCCAAAGTGCCTGCCCCAGTGACCCTCAAGCCAGTGATTACACTGCCCGTTAGTGTGCCCGTCGCTGGCGCTCCAGTGGCGATTGGGACTGGCGTTCATTGTCCAAAGGGGCAGGAGAAAACATTGCTGATGCAAGACCAAGTTCAGGGGCTCGAGGAGAGTCTGAACAATTACTCGGCAAACAGTGCAGAGCAGCTCTTCGGCACGAGTCCGACCTGCGGATTGCAGGAGGCCAGTCTGTCTTCTATGAATGACAACAGTCCGCAAGGGGAACAGAAGAGGCCTGCTGCCCACGCTGACAGTCCCATCTCTGAAAATTGCCCGGCGGAAATCAGGGCCATGGAGGTTCCAAACATTGACACGAGCGAGTGTGTCGTGGTGCCGGCCGAATCCAGAGATCAGAGCAACAGCTCGTCAGCCGCTTATGTGAGCGTTGAACCACGCGACCAGCTTCTGGAGGAATGCAGGGACACAGAATGGGATCTTTCCACACTGGACAAATTGAGTAAGGACAGCAATGAGGTGAAGTGCAATTCACCAGCAGACAGTAAGAGTTCTCCCAACCACTCAGAGGCCATTGTGAATAATGGGAGCCAAGAGCTGTCCATGTCCTCCTTAGAGAATGCCAGTATCAGTCCTGTTAACAGTATTGAGATCAGCCTTTCTCCTCGAGAGCAATGCAACAAGCAGAACAACAGTAGCAGTGAAATCTTAAACGGCGACTTGGGAAAGGTGAGCAATAATGTCTGCAAGGCAACCGTGGAATCCCAACAGCCTGAATGTTCAGTCGAGAATGTTGATACGGTAAAGGTAGAAAAATTGTTGATTGAGAAAGAAGATTCCCAAGGATCGCCGGTTACACTGCGTCTTCCGTCTAAACCAGTCGCTTGTTCTCCTGAAGCCAAGAGCGATTTGCATCCGCAGCCAGCTTCCGCACATGCAAGCAAAAGGAGGGGCAGTGACTCGGGAAGGTCTACCCCGGAGATGGTGGGAAGGTGTAGTGAAGGAACTGATGGCATTGAGTGCCACGTGACACCGAGCAGCCCGTGTTGGACGGAGATAGAGCAGGAAGACCTTGGAGCAAATGCACCCGATCACAAGAGGAAAGAAGATGTTATGGCCGAGAGATCTCTGCAGCCCGGGAGGAGTATCAGTCCCAATAAAGAGGAGACGCCTATGCCAGATGCCTCTGTAAAGAAAAGGCAACGTAAAAAATTGGTTCCCGCTTCTACGGACAGACGCTTAAGGAGTCAACAATCGCAGCCGCAGACTGTGGCCAGTCCTGGTGATACTGTAGAGAAGCCATTAGTTTGTGCTGATGGATTACTCGTACCCTGTCTCAACGTGAAATTCCCAAGGAATCAAGGGGAGAAGAAGTACAGAAGGGAAGTCTGTATCAGCAGAGTGGCGTCTGTTCAGTTTCCAGTGGACTGCTTCAACAAAACCCTGCTGCAAAGCATCATTGACCCCGAAAGCAAGGTTGACGAATCTCTAGCTTCCACTTCTGTGAAAGATGGTGGCAAGACGGGACAGCCAGCGGCCATGCCGGCCTCCAGCGATCTTCCAGCCAAGGAGTCGGAGAACTCGGAAGACGACGAATTGATTAACGATGCTTTTCTACCTGAAAACGTGCTCCTTGAACAAGGTCGAATTCTCGAGGTCTGCGTAGATGTACAATCGGCTGAAGAGAGGCAAGTTTCCTTTTCCAATCAAAATGCTGAAACCGATCGGGTTTCCGACTACTCCAGTGGCTCCGTGGATGATGGGTCTACTGCTAGCCAACAGCAGGCCAGTTCACGAAGGACTAATACCCACAAAGAAAGCACAAAGCGGGCAGGCGCTGGCCTTGTAAAGAGACTGATCAATTTTGGATCTCCGCATCAAACAGCTAAAGGAATGCACGCAAAACTGTCACCAGGGGACAAGAAGAATGCTTCTCATGACTTGAGATGCTTGAATATGCCCATCAATGAGCCTGAATCGAGTGTGTTGGAAGAGGACGTTGAGGACACAGATAATAAGCTGCCCACACAAGATATCCAGGAGGATGAAGCATCTGAGTTGGTTGGCATGAATGATGCTGATGCTACTGAAGTGAGTCGGCCAAAATTTTTAGACTGGTGCTCTGAGGATGAAAACCAAGAGCTAATCACCACCTTGAATGCAAAGTATGAGAGTCTTCACAAATCGTGGACTCAGATGGAGAAAGAAGGGCCGGTGATTCACAAGGCCAGATCCAAGTCTGATCGGCTTAAGGAAATTTGGAAAAGCAGGAAGAGGGCGCGGAAGGTCAGAGGTTTGTACGACCACAAAATATCTCCAGTGCAGAAACTCTTTGTGGCCAACTTCAACATGGCCAACATCTGCAAGTGGTTCATGGAGACGACCGAGACCAAGTCTCTGGTGATCGTCAAGAACGTCAATGCCCGGAATCCGGTGGTGACCATGAAACCCAAGAGCTTTCTGCAGAAGAGCTCCATGATTGGCATTTTCCCCAGTCCCCAAGCTGAGCGGCTAAAGAAGCACCTGAAGAAGTTTGCCATAGCCTCCCCTGCTCGAAATAACCCAAAGACCCGAGCGCTGCTGGACAACATGCGGAGGATCGCTATGGCGCGAGGTGAGCGAGTCGGGCAACAGCAGCAACAGGACATGTTGCCCGATGCTGAAGATGGCCTGTCCACTGGGGACCTCTTTTCGGCCAACATGCTGCCAGACTGTCAAGAGGAAGGAGATGGTCCCTCTTTGATTCGGGGGGTGCCCCAACACTCCAAACACATAGGGCTGAAGAAGCCTGTCAGCGCCTGGATCCTTCGGAAGTACTCTAACATGATGGGCAAACTCCACAAGTTTCAGCACGGCAAGGAGCAAGCTGGGAGGAAGAACCCAGGCAGACACAAGAGCGTTTGCATGAATCCCATGGTGTCGCCCAAGCTGACGTCACAGACCCAGTTAGAGTCGCCAAAGGAACCTCTGCCCGTCGTCCCTGGCAGACCAGAGGAGAGCAAAGGCAAGAGGAAAAGAACCAGGGACTCTCCAATCAAGGAACCCCGCTTGGGGCGGTCCAGGCGCTCCAAGTCCGAGGCCGTCTCTCCGTCCCTTCCGTCCAAGCCTGCACCCAAGCCCGTCCCAGCCAGCCAGAAACCCAAAGCCGACGGCACCTCCAGCAGGTTGCCGGCTCCAAGGAAATCGGGCAGCGGTGCAAAACCCAGCGGGCTGCCCGTGAAGGCGGTGAAGAGGTCCCCCAGTGCTGGGCTGAAGAGCGTCGCGAGAGGCAAGGGCAAGTCTGATGCTCGAGATGGAGGCAAGGGCAAACGGCTCAGGGCCAAGAGGAAGGGCGGTGTGGGCAGAGAGCAGCGGGCGAGGCAGGCCCAGAGCAAGGTGGGGTCCCCTGCAGCCAGGACCAAGCAGCGGGACAAGACCCGCGCTAAACTTAAAGCCAAGGCGGCCGCCCCTGCCAAGCACAGGCCCAAGTGCGAAGTCTCACTCGAGGCCAAGCGCAAAAAGAAACGGAAACTCGGCGGCAAGACTGATCCGGTTCCCAACAAGCGCAGGAGGACTGATGCTAAGTGACACGTTTGCCCGCAGGGCTCTGTAAATTATTGTCTTTAACAACAAACAAAAATACAGTCGGATGCAGAAAGCAGAACTTGTCGAAGCTGCTTTTATAATCTCGAGGCGAGCCTTTGGAATCACAGAGGAAAGAACTCGACCGTGATCCTAATTTTATTTTTCTAAGCACGTAAGCAGATGGCTTGTAAAGAAAATACAGGGAGCTCTCCCCTCCTGCTCCCCACAACTGTGAATAGTTTTTATACTGTGCTAAAAATGGTATTGTTTTCTTTTGCCTGTTTGGTTTGATTTTTATATTATATATATAAAAAAGAATTTCCAGGCTTAGAATTGATACAAGAGCTGTAAACACGGATTGAAAAGAACAGTGCCTTATTTAAATGCTGAGAAGAAAAAGTGATTTTTTTTTTGGTGTGTGTATCTGAGATTAAAGGCTTGCATTGACAATGGAGACTTGCTCTGTACTTGTTGCAACTCCACCTAGAGTTTAAAGAAAGCTTAGCCTCATATAGAATGGTGCAGCACACAGGAAGAGGCCATTCGGCCCACCATGTCTGTGCTGGCTTTTCAATGGAGTTCGCCATTTTGGACAATTCCCCTCCCCAACTACCCAACAAACCACCACTCCAAAATTTCTCCTTTGAGCCCACTTTTGACCACTCTGGGCAGTGCGTTCCAAATTGCGTCAGCTTGTTTTAAATGATAAAAGAAGCAACTCTCCAGCGTTTCTGCTCCTTGCCTCTCATCTCCACAACTCTTTTGCCACTTTACTTTCTGCCCTTGCCAGGTTTCTTTCCACTTCGATTTTGAACGTTCCCATTTAGGTCTCCTTGCTCTAAGGAGAATCAGCCCAGTCTCTCATCTTGGATAAAATTATAAAATTAAAGGAGGAATAGTATCATGGGGTTTAAATCACACGGCGGGTCTCCAGCTGAGAAAACCAGATAGAGTCATACAGCACAGAAACAGGCTCTTCAGCCCAACTCGTCCTTGCCGACCATTTAAGCTAGTCTCACTTGCCTACGTTTGGTCCATATAAGATTATACGTTATAGGAGAAGAATTAGGCCATTCGGCCTTTCATGTCTACTCTGTCATTCAATCATGGCTGATCTATCTTTCCCTCTCAACCCCATTCTCCTGCCTTTCTCCCCACAACCCCTGACACTCTTACTAACCAACATAATTTCTTATCCCTCAAAACATTTCCTATTCATGTACCTATCCAAGTGCCTGTTACCCATCACAATTATGGCACCTGAGGCATTTCCTGTGAACTCCCTGGTTCTACCCTCTCCATCACTGCAGAGAGCACGAAATGACAATGTTTCACCTCTCCACTTGAACCGTCTTGAGAAGCAGGTTCTTAAACCAATTTGGCTCATTACTCTGAAGGATTATGGGAAGTTTTGTTACCTGCAGCAAGATAAAGTCCTCCACTGGGGATTTCTCCACTGCGCTCCCATTTCCCAATGCTTGTAGGGTCAGTCCGAGTGCAATTTAATTACCCGTCAGCCCTGTTCCGAAGAATGGTCCTGACCCTAAACATCATCTATCCATTTTCTCCAGATATGCTGCCTGACCCGCTGAGTTACTCCAACACTTTGTGTCTATCAACCCAATTCTTCCTTTTCCAGACCTTGTCCATCCTGCATCCTACTGACATAAAATGTCTATGTTCTTTACTATCTACACCTCAATCCACTGTTTCAAAGGCTGGATAGTCTTGATTTTTGGCTGCTTTCCTCCAGTTCTTGGGATCATTCTGCCCCATCTCTCCATCTTCCTCACTGGTGAGGAATTAGCTTGGGCCATTATGGGCTCCACCCTTGGCCAACATTAGGCCCTTATGGGCTCCACCCTTCCTTGGCCAACATTGGGCCATTTTGGGCTCCACCCTTCCTTTGTTTATCCGTATGTGGTCCTTAATTTGTTCTAGCCTTTTCTTACCTCTAGTTCCCTCCCCTCTGCTTTCAGTCTGAAGAAAGGTTCTGACCAAAACATCACCCATCCTTTTTCTCCTGAGATGCTGCCTGACCCGCTGAGTTATTCCAGCACTTTCTGTCGACCATACATTTTAAGCCTGACTTACTTGATGGTCTGATGGGCCGCTGTATGAATGTCTCTTCGTTTGTAGGTGAGTGGTGACATCGGAGGGCAATTTATGGGGAGAATAAAAATAGGGTTAGTGTTAAAGAGTGCTCTAAGCAAAGAGTTATGGTTTCCATGTTGTATGGTTCTGAGATTAGTTATGTGGCACTTTTTATTGCTGGCTAAGGACTTAACATTGTGAAATTAATAGTGGGTCAGTCATAGTCGTATAATATGGAAATAGGCCATTTGATCCAATTCATTCATACCAACCAGGCTAGTGTTTTCACATGCCTTATTATCTCTGTGTTCACTTCAAACCCACTCCCTCCCCATAACCATTCAGTACAGATCATTTGGCTGATCATGTCTGTGCTAACTCCTTGGATTCAATTTGTGTGCACCTGAATTTTCCCTTGAAAGATCTTGCATGGGACTTGAGGATCTGCGACACATCTGTGGCGAGATTGATGTCTATTGCTCTTTCAAAGAACCAGCATAGGCTAGATGAGTTGAATGGCCTCTTTTTTCGCACTTCCCTGATAGTTAGCCAGCTCTTTGGTTCTCTTATCATGTATGTACTTGTGTGGCTGCAAATTCCCAACATCCCCTTGAGATGGTGGTAGTGAGCTACTATCTTAAATCATCGTAGCCTGTGAATTGAAGGTGTTAAATGGGTCTAGTTAGGCAGCGAGTTACAGGAATTGAAGTGTCTTTTCCCAGCATTAAAAACCCTCTGTGTTCTCATAATTGATCTTGTTCACTGAAGTCCTCTGTGATATCTGAGAAAACTCCATGTTATTCCGAAGATAGACACAAAAAGCTGGAGTAACTCAGTGGGACAGGCGGCATCTCTGGAGAGAAGGAATGAGTGACGTTTCGGGTCGAGACCCTTCCTCAGACTGGTCAGGGAAAAGGGCAACGAGAGATAAAGACGATGATGTAGAGAGATAAAGAACAATGAATTAAAGATATGCAAAAAAATAACGACAATAAAGGAAACAGGCCATTGTCATTTGTTTGTTGGGTGAAAACGAGTAGCTGGTGCGACTTGGGTGGGGGAGGGATAGGGAGAGAGGGAATGCCGCGAATACTTAAAGTTAGAGATATCAATATTCATACCGCTGGGCTGTAAGCTGCCCAAACGGGATATGAGATGCTGCTCCTCCACTCTGACAATGGAGGAGACCCAGGACAGAAAGGTCAGTGTGGGAATGGGAAAGAGAATTAATGTGTTTAGCAACTGGGATATAACCATATTAAATCAGGCACTTTGTGTTTTGCTCAAGATTCCAGCATCTGCTTCCTTGTGTCTCCGCTTTCCTGCTGTTATTCTGACTATTTGAACGTCATAGAATTCAATCACTTCACCTTCAGTTGCCAAGGGCCATACTTCTGGGCATCTCCCCTCAAATGTTTTAATCAGTCATATAGTGTGGAAACAGGCCCTTCGGCCTAACTTGCCTACACCGACGAACATGTCGCATCAACACTAGTCTCACTTGCCTGCTGTGCTTGGCCCATATCCCTCTAAATCTGTCTTATCCATGTAACTATCTAAACGTTTCTTGAACATTGAGATAGTACCAGCTACCTCCTCTTGCAGCACATTCCATACGCCCACCACCCTTTGTGACATAAGAAAACAACCTCTTTGAACAATCCTGTAAGCATCTACCTAAATATCCCTGGTGTGTTTTGCAATCAATTTTTATATTTGATAATACCCCACGTTAATCCTTGGGATGTTTGTGGCATGTCAGAGGAGTGGAAATTGTGTTGTAATGGTTGGTAGAACATTCAGCCCATCCTGTTTATGCTGTGTTAGTCAGGACCCTTCTTCAGACATTGAAGGGTCCCAATCAGCCTGAAGAAATGTGTAGGAAGGAACTGCAGATGCTGGTTTATACCGTAGACACAAAATGCTGGAGTAACTCAGCGGGACAAGCAGCATTTCTGGATAGAAAGAATGGGTGATGTTTCAGGTTGAGACCCTTCTTCTGACCAGTCTGGAGAAGGGTCTCTACCCGAAACGCCACCATTCCTTCTATCCAGAGATGCTGCCTGTCCTGCTGAGTTACTCCAGCATTTTGGGTCTACAGCCTGAAGAAGGGTCCCGACCTGAAACGTCACCTCTCCATGCTCTCCAGCGATGCTGCCTGACCCTCTGAGTTACTCCAGCATTTTGTGTTTTATTTTATTAACAAGAATCTGCAGTTCCTTGTGAGTAATCCCTGGATGCATCCTCCCACCACAGCTTCCTGCTCTTCCCAATCAGTTGGAAAAACTTGCCAGTGTTAATTACCCAAAACGTAAATTTGGTGAGCGCTGGCAATCCAGACCAAAAGTGGGAATACTTCCTGTCACTGAAGAGAAAAAGGTGGGTTGGTACTCTGGATCCTGATTGTACATTGGACTGGGTCGACCCAGTGGCTGACTCGCTTACAAGGTATTATCCGCATAAGACGCAATGTTTAAGGCACTAAAATAGGCTCTTTGGATCTGTACATTAACCAGTCCATGCCAGGATTTTTGCCCACATGAATTTTTATCATGTCTGACATCAGTATAGCTCTCTCCTTTCTCATTTGGACATGTGTATGGATAGGAAAGGTGTAGAGGGATGTGGGCCAAACACAGGCAGGTGCTACAGTGGCGCAGCAGTAGAGATGGTGCCTTAAAGTGCCAGAAACCCGGGTTTGATCCTAAGTGCGGGTGCTGCCTGTATGAAGTTTGTACGTTCTTGTGACCAGCGTGAGCCACATTTATTATCTAGATCATAATGGAATAGCGTGGACTGTGGGTGATGTGCAGCAGTGTTGGGGTGATGCTGGCTCAGGCGCTGAGGAAACTGCATCAATAAAAATAGAGCAGTAATAGATCAGTGTACATGTTGCTTCTCATCTGCAGAAGGGTCCCGACCCAAAACGTCGCCTATCCACGTTTTCCAGACTTGCTGCCTAACCCACTGAGTTACTCCAGCACATTGTGTCCTTTTAATTATAGCAAGCATTGCTACGATTGCAATTTAATACAGAAACCTATTTAGCCAAAAAACACTCAAAATATAACAAACTTAAAAATCAAAAGCATCAAGCCTTTCTTCTATAGATGCCCTCTTGTTCATCTCCTTCTGACTGAGAGAGGAGAGATGGAATGGTTCTTGAATAGGGTATGTGTATGACGGCTTTGGGATTTGTCTTCCCTCTACTTTAAATCTGAAGAAGGGTTCCGACCCGTAACGTCACCCACCCTTTTTCACCAAAGATGCTGCCTGATCCTCTGAGTAGCTCCCAACATTTTGTCTTTCCTTGGTATAAAGCAGTGATATCAACTGCAGAATGCCGGGGATCAATGGTGGCACAGTGGCGCAGCTGATAGGAGCTACTGCCTCATAGCACCAGGGACCTGGGTTTGACCCTGACCTCGGGTGCAGTCTGTGTGCAGTTTGCTCCCTTTGACCGTGTGGGTTTCTCCGGGTGCTCCGGTTTCCTTCCACATCGCAAAGATGTGTGGATTTGTAGGTTAATTGGCCCTCTGTAAAATAAATTGTTCCTAATGTATAGGGAATAGAGGAGTAAGTGGGATGATACAGAAATAGAGTGAACAGGAAAGAACACAAAGTGCTGGATATAACTGAGCAGGTCAGGCAGCATCTCAGGAGAACATGGATAGGTGAGCACTTCTTCAGTCCAGACCTGAAACATCAACTATCCAGGTGCTCCTGAGTTGCTGCCTGACCGCTGAGTTACTCCATCACTTTGTGTCCTTTTGTGTCAACCAGCATCTGCAGTTCCTTGTTTCCAGGGTGAACAGATGGGTTGCCAGGTACGGACTTGGTGCGCCGAAGGGCCTGTTTCCATGCTGTATCTCCATCTAAAAACTAAATATCAACTCTTTTTACAAATAGTGTCACGATTCTCTGAGTCTAAAGAAGAGCTTTGACCTGAAATCTCACCTATTCCTTTCCTCCGGAGATGCTGCCTGACCCACTGAGTTACTCCAGTATTTTGTGTCTATCTTTGGTGTAAACCAGCATCTGCAGTTCTTCCGTACACACATGGAAAATAGGGCCTCAGTTTAGCATCTCATTCCATTGAGGGTCAGCACTCCCTCTGTCCTAGACTGGACTTTATTCTGGAGCGAGGTTGAACTCATCTTCTTGGTTCTTGGTTACTTGGTCCTCCAAAATATTCCAACTGGAATTTAAACTGGAGGTGGTGAATCTTCAGGATGAGCGTGTCCCAGCTGAGCCTGTCACAGTGAATAGGGCTTTATTCATCTTATCCCTTGGAGCGCAGGAGGAGGAGGGGTGATCTTATGGAGGTGTATAAAACCTTGAGAGGAATTGATTGGGTAGATGAACAGAGTCCCTTGCCCAGCATAGGGGAATCAAGAAGCAGGGGGCATAGGCTTCAAGTGAAGGGGGAAAGATTTAATAGGAATTTGAAGGGTAACTTTTTCACACAAAGGGTGCATGGAACGAGCTGCCAGAGGAGGTAGTTGAGGCAGGGACGATCGGAATGTTTAAGAAACAATTAGATGGGTACATGGGTAGGACAGGTTTGGAGGGATATGGGCCAAACTCAGGCAGGTGGGACGTGTAGATGGGACGTACTGGTCGGTGTGGCCAAGTTGGGCCGAGGGGCCTGTTTCCACGCTGTAAGATTCTGTGACCTACCATAACGCAACTGATCTTTTCAAGGCGTCGCATTAATAGCACATGCAGTGGTTTTATTCATGGCCGTGTACAATACTCACGAGAAGATTCTAAAATGAATTAAATCGAGTAAAGTTAACATGAGTCAAAGTCAGAGACCTTTACCACCATAACATGTCAAAAACCTCGAGTATTATTGCATGATTTTAAAAGATGCTTTTAAAAAAAAAAATCAAAGTAAGCTGCTTGTGTTACTGTAAATAATGTTATTTATGCTAAACATTTTAGGTTTTATAATT
This sequence comes from Amblyraja radiata, assembly GCF_010909765.2. Classification (NCBI taxonomy): domain Eukaryota; kingdom Metazoa; phylum Chordata; class Chondrichthyes; order Rajiformes; family Rajidae; genus Amblyraja; species Amblyraja radiata. The sequence goes on along the minus strand of NC_045970.1, from coordinate 38,514,092 downwards.
AAAAAATAAATTGCAACAAAGCAAAGTAGAGCGTTCCACAAGAAGGAAGTTTAAACGGTAAATTCTTCAGGGGCAGCATCAAAATGGTGGGAAGGCGAGACTTCAAATAGAGGTTTTAATCAAGACAACCTGGTAACCAAACGTTTGTAATTAGCTCAAGTGAGTAACCAGGGTTGTTGATGCAAATGCAACAGATTAATGGTGCAGGAGGGACTTTTTGTATGTTCAGTATCAGTCCTGATCGTCAGACCTTGGAGAGAGATGCAACCTTGCATGGCAGCCATGGTATGTGGGTCTCTGCAATGTGATTGAAATCAGACCCTTGTGTTGTCTTCAAAGGTCAGAAGGCCAGTAAATGATGTGAGGACGTGTAGATATATCTGTGTGTGTGTGTGTGTACATTGAAGAATTTAATTTTATTTTGGCAGTATATTTGGTATTAAGGAGTGCTCAGAATAGAGTCAAAGGAGGTTTTTTTTTTTAAACAAAATGACTTGGGTTTTCTTGGTTATCCCCCAATGACCAAAGGCTGAGGTTTTCTTGAATTTCACCAAGTCTGATTTCTTGATACGCAGCTGCAAATATTTACATTGTGTTATTTAGAGTTGGTTGGCTTTAGTATTTTCACTCCTGGTGTCACCAATCATCCCTTTTCCCTTTGGAGGGGCTGGGACCAGAGCGTGTTAGTTTATCAGGGACCGACCTCCCCCCCCCCCCCCCCCCCCCCCAACACCTTGCTCTCTCTGTACACAACGGTTTGGTTGCAACGAACAGGCGTTTTAAAAAGGCTTGCTGTGGCAGGACCGACCGGCCTAATCACTGCGCAAAGGTCCATCCACGATCCGTCCACGTTCTCCATTTCTCCCATCACGGACAGTCAACCTCTATCTGTGCAAAGTGAAATCCTCACAAACACAAAACGCACCATGCATGTCCCACAGAGCACCATAAGCATTCGAAGAAGAAACGTTTATTTATAAAATATGTGAATTGTATGATCTTGTGTAAAACTGTAATTCAAGCATTACTTTAAATTATGGAAAGTTATGGATGTTCATTTAATGTGTCATTTGTCATCTGCATCATTCTCCTCTCTCTTTCTCTCCCTTTCCCTCTCTATCTCTGTCTCCCTGCCTCGTTCTCTTTCCCTCAAGTTCTAGGAGATGAATTAGGCCATTTGGCCCATCAAGTCTACTCCACCATCCAATCATGGCTGATCTATCTTTTCCTCTCAACCCCATTCTTCTGCCTTCTCCCCATAACCCGATGCCCTTATTAAACAAGAATCTGTCAATCCCCGCCTTAAAAATATCCATTGACGGCCTCCCTTCCTCTCTATTGCATCCTCTTTTCATTCCCCCTCTCCACCACCTTCCTCCTGCTATCTTCTTATTTCCTCAACACCCTTACTCACCCATCCACTTCTTTTCTATTTAGTTAGTGTGTCAGCCAATGTTCTTCTGTTACAGCCTATTCAACCAAGACTCGTTCATCGACACAATAGGGGAATAGGTGCTCGCATTACTTGAACTGTTTTCTACTTTAATTTTCCACTCTTTCCCAGAATTTAATTAGTATTTTTTAGATTTAGTTTTTCTAATTCTTATTTGTGTTTCTCTTGTTTCAACATCATCAGCGATTCATGCTGTGCTTACTCTTGACTCTTCCCTGAAGTGTGTATTTTATTAAACTTATTAAAATATTACTTGGATATTTCCCCTCTTTCGTGTCTTTCTTGCAAGTGCCGACACGCAGAGAAATGCTGGAGAAGGAAACAGTACGAAGGAGGCCGGCAAGTTCGATTTACATTTCTTTGGTATCTATTGCAACCTGAGGATGCATCAAATAACTTTATATCCCATCAGGTTTTGGAGGGTATTCATGAATGAACAAACAAGGCAGCCAATTTGCACACCCTCCCCTCTTCCATCACACAAACCATCCTGTCTTCCATTAATCCCACCAACACTTCTCGCTGCCTCATCAAGGCCACCAGCATACTCAAGGACCAGTCTCATCCCGGATGCTCCCTCTTCTCCCATCAGGTACAGAAGTGTGAAAATGCACACCTCCAGATTCAAGGACAGTTTCTTCCCAGCTGTTATCAGGCAACTGAACCATCCTATCACCAACTAGAGAGCGGTCCTGAGCTACCATCTACCTCATTGGAGACGGAGCTATGTTTACTGGACTTTATCTTGCACTAAATGTCATGCCCTTTATCCTGTGTCTTGTCTGCACGCTGTGGACGGCTTGATTGTAATCATGCATACATAGTCTTTCTGCTGACTGGATAGCACGCAACAAGAAAGCTCTTTACTATCTCGGTAAATGTGACAATAATAAACTAAACTAATGATACAGAAAGCTGCCACTAATAGTTTAACATTATGGCAAGATATGTATAAGAACCCAGATTCCCCCTCCACATTTGCTGGCCGACCTGCTGAATATCGGTGCTTTACGGTACAGGACGGCTCAGCAGTAGAGTTGCTGCCTTGACCTTGAGCCAGAGACCTTGGTTCAATCCGGAACACAGATGATGTCTCTATGGGGTTTGTACGTTCTCCTTGTGACCAGCTTGGGTCTTCTCTGCGTGCTCCGGTTTCCTCCCACACTCCTAGACGGTAAATTGTAAATTGTCCCTAGTGTGTGTAGGACAGTGTAAGTGTTGCTGGTCAGTGCGGACTCGGTGGGCCGATGGGCCTGTATCTCTAAACTAAACTAAATGAACCCGGGACAGGGCAGTGAGATCACTCGTACACTGGTTAAAATTAACCACAGTCCTGGTCGTGTTCAGTAATCATCTGCAACACTTGAGAGCATTTTTATTTATAATCATCACCGCTAACATTTCAATGTAAGGCTAGCTTGCTTAGACTTTTTTGATTTATGTTTTATTTTATATTGTTACCATACAGCAAAACTGGATAGCCAAACATCTTATTGTCAATAATCCATTCTAACAGCTCTCTACATTGTCCCATCAAATAGAGGGGGCTTACTTTGGATCTAACCCTGGGGTGTGTCACACTCTTCCAGGGCTGGGACAGCACAGGTTAGATAGAGTGAAGCTCCCTCTACACAGAGAGGAGGGATGAATCGGTAACTTCTTTGTTTACGGGAAACAAATGATTCTTCAACATAAAGGCTGTTTTTATACAAAAGGGTTGCCACTAGGTCTGGAAGAGAAGAGGTTTGCTGAGCTTGTCAGCTGAGAATTACCCGCCTGGACCCCTAGCTCCCCACCCATCCCCTTGCACTGAGCATCCACCCCCCCTCCTCCCTACCTCCACAAGGGTGAAAGTGAGACCAGAGAGCATCGTCTAAATCTTGCCCCCTACCCTCACCCCACCCTCCCCATACAGGGCAAATCCCCCAGTGCGATGTGCCGGCACGTACCGAGTCTGACTATGGTGCCACGATGGTCTTTTATGTCATCACTAAACGTGTAGTTCCACCTGGCCTCTGGGAGAAATCACTGTTGCTTTTTATTGATGCTGCTTCAAAACCAAGTCTCATACAAGTGCACCATTGTCCTGGGGTGATGTTGCCACAGACTACGTGTGAGAATGTGTGTGAGAGAGTGAATGATTGCATGGGTGTGTGTGTGTGAAGGTGAGTGCATGCATGCATGTTGGTGAGTAAGTGGGTGTGCGTGCCTGTTAGTGAGTGTGCGTGTGAGTAAATGTGGGTGTGAGTGTGAGAGTGGGTGCGACTGTGAGTGAGTGTGTGTTGGTGTGAGTGAGGGTGTGGTTGTCCCAGCCTGCCAGGGGCACCCCTGGCTGAGCGGGCCATGCAGGTGGGTGGGTGTGTGGGTGGTCTAGGGGCACTGTGAGCAGCCACACCTCACGCTCTTCTCCACTTGGTGGGTGAAGGAGGAACCGTCGCTACACTCGAAGGCGTACGTCCTCCGCTTGACCTTGAGCGCCACGCAGCAACCCCGCTGCCGGCACGACCCTTGGCATTCCACCCACGACACCTGCCGGCTGCTCTGGCAAATGTTGTAGCCCCTCTGGAGCTGGTAATAATCCCGGACGGCCACCCCTCGACACTCCGCCTCTGCAGTGGGGGGGGGGGGGGGGGGGGAGGACAGACAATAAAGAAAAGAACTGGTCAGCGCTGGGTGTTGGTTGCGGGAGGCTCGGGCAGTGGCATCATGTATGGCATGGACATGGTGGGCCGAAGAGCCTGTTCCTGTGCTGTTCTACATTCTAAGTCAACCATCAATGGGTGGTGGTGGAGGCAAATGGGATACCTTATTTGCCCTAAATATGGAAATGTCAAAGACTATAGGGGTGTGGGAGGAAAGCACAGTACTCGGGGGAAACCCACGTGGTCACAGGGAGAACGTGTAAACTCCACACAGACAGCACCCGTAGTCAGGATTGAACCCGGGTCTCTGATGCCGTAAGGCAGTGACACTACTGTGTTAAGCCTTGGGGCAGGGAGTCTTGCTGCTGAAGATATTCCTTGTATCCCATCTCATACCTTTTGGTCTAATCATCAAATTTAAACCTCCCCTCAACTTTCTATTTTAGTTTAATTTCTAATTGTCACATGTACCGAGTTACAGTGAAAAGCTTTTTGTTACGTTCTATCAATTCAGCTGAAAGACTATACATGATTACAACCAAGCCGCCCACAGTGTACAGATATAAGCCATAACATTTAGTGCAAGATAAAGTCTGATTAAAGATAGTCCGATGGTATCAATTGAGGTAGATGGTGGCTGAGGACCGCTCTCTGGTTGGTGAGAGGATGGTTTAGTTGCCTGATAACAGCTGGGAAGAAACTGTCCCTGAATCTGGAGTTGTGCATTTTCACACTTCTGTACCTCTTGCCTGATGGGAGAGGAGTAGACTGATCCTTGATTATGCTGGTGGCCTTGCCGAGGCAGCGTGAAGTGTAGATGGAATCAACGGAAGGGAGGTTGGCTTGCTTGATTTTCTGAGCTGTGTCTCTGTTCCTATGTAAACATTCACACCTCTTCCAACTGGGAGTTGAGATGCTTCCTCCCTGTGACCATTGCTGGATATTTCCCCAAGTACTGCCTGGGAGATTCCTGTTCTCCTGAAAGGGTGGTGACCAGAACCAAATACAATCCTCCCGGTGTGGTGAAAGCAACGTGTTTGCTGCTGCGACCTAAAGCCCTATGCCTTGGTGATCTCCTGCCTGCCAAACTCTCCTTCCCATTCCCATACTGACCTTTCTGTCCTGGGCCTCCTCCATGGTCAGAATGCGGCCACACGCAAACTGGAGGAACAGGACCTTATTTTACTTGGGCTGCTTACAACCCAGTCGTATGAACAATTGTTTCTCTAATTTCAAGTAATTCCTGCATTTCAAATGTTGTTATAATACCTGCCTTAACCACTTCCTCTAGGAGCTCGTTCCCTATACCCACCACCAACTTAGTGAAAAAAAGTTACCCCTCAGATTTCTATTCAATATTTCACCTCTCACCTATAACCCGTGTTCTCTAGTTCTTGCTTCCACTACTTCTGGTGCATTCATCCTATCTATTCTCCTCTTGATTTTATACATCTTAAGAAGATAGCTCTCATACTCCTGCGCTCCAAGGAATAAAGTCGTAGCCTGCCCAACCTCCCTGCAGCGCAGGCCCTCAAGTTCTGGCAACATCAGTGTTGCCCCTCTGGCATGGCAGCACATATCCTCACTTCCCAGTGTGGCGCTCCCTCGCCACTGCCTTGCAATAGCAGTTTAGGAGGCAGGGAGATGAACAGGTATATAAACCATGTGCAGACAGATACTTCAGAGATACAGTGCGGAAACAGGCCCTTCTGCCCACCGAGTCCACGTACACTAGCACTATCCTACACAATAGGGACAAAACTTCTAGTAATGGAAAATGAAAAGATATAGTAACAAAATGAAATTATGCCGCATGGATTAAGTTTAATTTAGTTTATGGTCGCGTGTACCGAGGTACAGTGAAAAGATTTCATTGCATGCTAACCAGTCAGCAGAAAGACTACGTGATTAAAATCGAGCAGTCAACAGTGCACAGATGCACAATGAAGTGAATAACATTTAGTGCAAGATAAAGTCCAATAAGGTCCAATTAAGTATAGTCCGAGGGTCTCCACTAAATGAAACAAAACTAAACTAGACAAAAATAGACTAGGCTAAACTAAAGTAAACTAGACTAGATTAAAGTGGACTAGAGTCGACTAGACTAGATAGACAAAACTGATCTAGACTAATGTAAAGTAGACTGGACTCTAGAGTAAAGAATTGTCATTGGTCCAAGTCCCCAGCCCCCAGCTGCTATGAGGCTGGTCTGAGATGGCTGCCAAGGTTCCTACCTTGGTCGCAAAGATCTCCGGTGTATCCTCTCTCGCACTCGCACGCTGCCTCGCCCAGCTCCGAGATGTGGCACTGTCCCCGCTGGCAGGCCAGCTTCTTGCAGGGGTTGAACAGCTCTTCCTGCTGGTTGCACAGGGCTCCCTTGTGTCCCGCATCGCACTCACAGCGGTAGGTCACAGTGTCTAACGGCACACACTGGCCACGCATGCACCTGTCACACGGGACAACCAGTTATTGGCTCAACCGTGTGGAGAGAGTATCGCTCTGTCGCTGCCCTGGGAGTGTGTGATGGGACAGTGCAGCGGGCTTCACTCTCTGCCCTCTCACTCCATCACCCATGCACTCCCTCCTTCCCCTCACCTCCCCTCTCTATCCTTATCTCTTATTTCTCCCCCTCCCTTTCCTTCCTCACTGCTTTCCCTATTCCCCCCCTCTATCCCCCCCCCCGCTCTATCCCCCCCTCTACACCCCCCCCCCTCTATCCCCCCCCCTCTCTATCACCCCCCCCCTTTCTATCACCCCCCCCTTTCTATCCCCCCCTCTTATTTCTCTACCCCCTACACCCCCCCCCTCTATCTCCCCCCCCTCTATCCCCCCCCTCTCTATCACCCCCCCCTTTCTATCACCCCCCCCCTTCTATCACCCCCCCTTTCTATCCCCCCCCTCTTATTTCCCCCCCCCCTCTATTCCCCCCCCTCTACCCCCCCCCTCTATTCCCCCCCTCCCTCTATCCCCCCCCCCTCTATATTTTACCCCCCCCCACTCACTTGTGCCCGCGGCAGGGCTCGGTGGTGGGCAGGTCACACTGCGGCCCCTCCCAGCCGGGCTGGCAGAGACAGACGGGCGGCTGGCCGGGCCGTGGCTGGCAGATGCCGTGCCGACAGGCGATCCTGCGGCAGGAGCGGCAGCCGGGCTCCACGCCGGCACGACGCTGGGTCTTGGTGAAGTCCTGCAGCTCGTTGTTGATGTACAGGTTCTGGATACAACCGTGGAAACCCGAACCATTGACGGGGGGCCATGGGCCCAGCGAGGGGGGGGTCACCCCCACCGGCATGCCTAAGGTGACGGGGCACAGGGTCAGTGGTGGTCACAACACCCGTCTCCCCACACCCCCTCCGTCTCCCCACCCTGTTAGCCTGAGGTCCGAGGAGCTTTTTCGTTCAAGTTCGTGACCCAACTCACGGAACTACCTGAATTTTTAACATATTGTGTAAAAACATTATATAAATCACACCTGTACCTCGTCTAAACCAAAACCTGCACATATTTTTAAAATATGAGAAAAACTCTAATTTACTGAGTAGTAATTGTCCAATCAATGCACGTTTGACATTGAGGCCGGACACTAATTGACTAATCACACACTTTGTTTCATGGTCGCTAGGCAGCGAGGACCCTGGGATCATGGCTGCCTCCTAATTACATCAAAATAATAGCAAGGTTTCGAAGGAATAAAGATAATGCTAACCTTGCTGATAATTTTGTTTTACAATTGATTTATTCTTGTAAAGATATGATGTGAACTGTTAAATAAAAATGATAAATAAATGTAGAGCTAGAGTTAGGATTCGGGTCAGTCAGTCAGAAGTCGGTCTGTCAGTCTGTCAGTCGGGCTGCCGATAGATGCTGTGGAGGATCGGTGGGGCCACTGGTGGGTGCTGCAAGTGGTCGGTCGGCCGGCCGCTGTTGCAGCGAGTGAGCGGGCGGACTGACGGAGCCGGCGCTATGGGGGTGCTGAAGGCAGCCCGGGCGGCGTGCGGGGCAGTGCTGCTCCCCACCATCATCACCATGATGATCCAGAAGGGCATGCTGGCCGAGGTGGACGCACTGAGCTGCCACATTTATGGAGCCCGCAGCCGGTCCCCAAGTGGCTCCAGCTCCAGCCGTGGGCAGCTCTGGAAGGGGGGTGAGTTAGGGTTAGGGTTTCCTGTCGGTGGAAGATGCCTTAGTCTTCCCCCAGCCTGGCACTGCCCCAGTCCCACCATGGCCGTGACCCCCACTCTGCACACTGGCAGTCAGTGGGGTTCAGTAAACGGGGGAACCCACAGGAACTGCCCTCACTCATTAATTAGGCTGGTTTAGGAGCCGGACCTCTGCGGCAGTCTCATTCAAACAACACACTCACAATTACATTCATTATATTACTTTTGTATAATATATATATATGATATAATAATATATGGTTTAAATACACAGCAGCATGGAGCTAGGCTCCCCATGGAATAATATGAGCATTGGACACTAGAGGGCACTTACTTTTTCAATCTCGTTTTCTAATTTGCTTAATTAATTAATGTGCAACTTTTGGCACTGCCGAGTTATGACTTCCTTCTCAATTATATTTTATCTAAATCTGTGCAAAATTTCAGGTAGTTCCCAGACATGGGTCACGAAAGTTAAATTCTAGACATATTTTCGATGCTCAGCCCACAGCCTATGTCTCTCGACCCCCTACTCACCCTCTGCCCATCCCCTTTCCCACCCCAGGGGCCCAGCGATGGAGCTGGGGAAGGGTCACCCCCACTGGCATGTGTGGCGTGAGGGGGCACATTGTCAGGGAGTCACAAAACTCGTCTGCCCACCCCCTTCCCCACCCCCAGGGGCCCAGCGATACGGGGGGGTTCACCGTGGGGAGGGAAGGGCCAGTGTGGGGTGAGGGAGCACATTGTCCTCCTATTCCATCTCCCCATCTCTACCTCCCATTCCAGCCCGAGAGAGATCTGTGTGGGTGGTGGGCTGGGAGGGTGAGGGTGAGGGAGGGTGAGGGTGAGGGAGGTCCGGGAGGAGAGGAAGGGACTGGGAGAAGGGCAGGGGGAAAGGGAGATGCTGGGATAGGGGAGAGGGGGGGAAGCTCAGGAGGAGGAGAGGAGTAGGGTGGGCTCGGAAGGGACAGAGGGGGCGGAGTCGAGAAGGGGGGATAAGGAGGGGAGTGTAGGAAGGAGCTACGATTATGGGGGCGGAGGGTCTGGGATAATCCAGCTCGCTGCGCCTCCTCGGATCCTCACCTCCGATGTAGAGCGGCGTCTCGTGGTTCAGTGCCGACTGTTTGACTGCGCTCTCCATGCTCTTGGGCGCTCCGCCGTCGATGGACAGATTGACCATCTGGTCGAAGGTGAGGATCTCCACGGTGTGGAACTGCCCATCGTTGATGGTCTCCAGGCTACAGGGCACACAGAGGCAGGTTCACTCAACAACGTACCAGCCTCAGAATAAACGGACGCACCTTCAGAACGGAGACGAGGAGGAAACTCTTTAGCCAGAGGCTGGTGAACCTGTGGAATCCCCGCCGTCGAAGTGACCTGCAGGTATCGCTGCCTCAAGCTTGCCCAGTGTAGGGGAATCGAGAACCAGACATCAGTCTGAAGAAGTATCTCGACCCGAAACGTTACCCATTCCTTCTCTCCAGAGATGCTGCCTGTCACGCTGAGATACTCCAGCTTTTTGTGTCTACCTTCGCGAACCAGAGGACATGGGTTAAAGCTGAAGATTAAAAAATTCAATAGGAACCTGAAGGGTAATTCTTCACACAAAGGGTGGCGGGTGTATGGAACGAGTTGCCGGAGGAGGTAGTTGAGGCAGGTACTATTGCAAAAGAAACAATTAGATAGGTACAGGGATAGGACAGGTTTAGAGGGATATGGGCCAAATGCAAGCAAGTGGGACTAGTGTAACTGGGACATGTTGGCCGATGTGGGCAAGTTGGGCCAAAAGGAACTGTTTCCATGCTGTATCACTCTATGACTAAGAAGGCAGAGAGACCTGTGGAGAGTGGGTGTGGATGTGGGAGGAAACCGGAGCACCCGCAGGAAACCCACGCTGTCACGGTGAGAACGTCCAAACTCCGTACACACACACAGACAGCACCCGAGGTCAGGATTGAACCCATGTTCTCTGGCGTTGCGAGGCAGTGGCTCTACCCGCTGCGCCGACTCGGCATAGTTACCTGTAGATGGTGGAGCTGGGGTCAGTCCCAGGGTCGTAGCTGACTCGGACCCGGCCCTGATACAGCTCGACGGCAATGTGATCGTTGTCTCCATTATACAGCAAGATCCCGTTATCCTCGGCAGTGGAGACCTAAGAGGCAGAGAGTCATCACCGTCTCACTACAAGCCACAAGGTACAGACGACAATAAACTAAACTGAAACTTTATCTAGCACTAAACGTTATTCCCTTTATCCTGTCTCTACACTGTGGAAGACTTTTTATTGCATGTTGACTATACATTGTAATTATGTATAGTCTTTCCGCTGATTGGAAAGCATGCAACGAAAAAACGTTTCACTGTAGCTTCGTACATGTGATAAGAAACTAAACTGAACTGAACTAAACTAGACTAAAACTTAACTCAACTTATCATGCACTAAATGTTGTACCCTTTATCCTGTACCCCTGCACTGTGGATGTCTTAATTCTAATCATGTTTAGTCTTTTTGCTGACTGGATAACACCCAACAAAAACTTTTTTCACTGTACCTCAGTACAAGTGACAATAAACTAAACTAAACTTTATCTTGCACTAAATGTTGTATCCTTTATCTGTACACTGTGGACGGGTTGATTGTAATCACATATAGTCTTCTCGCTGACTGGATAGCATGCGACAAAAAGTTTTTTTGCTACACCTTGGTATACGTGAAGGTAAAGTGAGGTAAAGTAATCTAAGCTCTTGCACGGTTACCTGCAAGGAGATGTTTGCTTGGGGCCAGTTCTTCAGCTCGGTGAACTGGAGGTAGGAATCCCGATCCACAAAGTTGACGCTGACCAACTTGTCGCACCGCGCCCCTCCGAACCCTGGGAGACACTGGCACAGGGCGCTGGCACCCACACACTGCCCGCCATTGAGACAATCGTCGGGCTGGCACTGGGCTGGCATGGGAGAGGACGGAGAGGGGAGCTCACAGAAACGGCCGCTGGAGGTGGGGGATGGGAGGGGGGTGGGGAGGGGGGAGAGCGAGACAAAGAGAAAGAGAGAGTGAGAGTCACAGCCAGAAATATCTGAATAACTTTAGGAACAGCTCCACCCACGACCGCAAAGAATTGCAGAGAGTTGTGGACGCAGCCCAGACCATCACACACAAGCCAACCTCCCTTCCATTGTCTCCATCTACACTTCACACTGCATCGGCAAGGCCACCAGCATAATCAATGACCACATTTAGAGACAGTTTTTGCCCAGTTGTTAACATGCAACTGAACCATCCTTTCACCACTAGAGAGTGGACCTGACCTCCCATCTACCTCATTGGAGACCATCAGAATCTTTAATCAGACATTACTGGACTTTATTTTGCACTAAATATTATTCATAAGATCTAGGAGCAGAATTAGGCCATTTGGCCCATCAAATCTATTCTGGCATTCAATCATGGCTGATCTATCTTTCCCTCTTAACCCCATTCCCCTGCCTTCTCCCCATAACCGTTAACCCCACAACCTCAAGATTCCCTTTATCCTGCATCTATACACTGCGGATGGCTGGATTGGAATCATATATAGTCTTTCCGCTGACTGGATAGTACACAACAAAAGCTTTTCAATGTACCTCAGTACACGTGACACTAAACTAAAGACAGAGATGCAGCAAGCAAGTTTTCCATGGAACCTGTACCTCACCACACTCTAGCGTCTGATGATAAACTCAACTTAAGAACCAGGTTAAACACACACCACGAGACTCGCTTGTTTGGAAACACCTCTGCCCAAGCATCATAGAATCAAAGAGTCATGCAGCACAGAAACAGGCCCTTTAGCCTAACTCATCCATGCTGGCCAAGACGCCCCATCCTGCCAGCATTTGACCCATATCCCTCGAAACATTTCCTATCCATATTCCTGTACAAATGTGTTTTAAATGTTGTTATAGTACCTGCCCCAACTACTTCCTCTGACAGCTCGTCCCAGACACCCACCTCAGATTCCTTCAGTTTTTAATTTGAGAGATACAGGGTGGAAATGCACAGACCAGCGATAACCCCGTACACTAGCACAACCCTACGCACTAGCGGCACTTTGCAATTTTTACCAAAGTCAATCAACCTACAAACCTGTACATCTTTGGAATGTGAGGGGAAACCGGAGCACCCGGAGAAAATGCCCGCGGTTACAGGGAGAAGGTTAAAAACTCCATACAGACAGCGCCCGTAGTCAGGATTGAACCCGGGTCTCTGGTGCTGTGAGGCTGCACAACCACACTGCATGGAATCGGCAGCAAGCCTGGGGCAGGGCTTCGTTCGTTCCGCACTGCACCTCACCTGTATCCCTCAGAACACAGACAGGTGTGACTGTCCACCGTGTCCACGCACATTCCGTTCCCCTGGCAACCGTGGTCCTGGCAGCTGTCAACGGCAATGCTACAGTTCTCCCCCCTGTAGCCGGAAAGACACTCGCACCTAAAGGGGCAGATACAAGTTAGATACAGAGTGAGGCTCCCTCTACACAGTCCCGTCTCGGCGGGGAGTCGGGAGGGGGGTTGTGATGGATGGGGGGATCTCCCTGTCGGTCTGCTCCAGGGCCTGGCCAAGTTGGCCATTCGCGGGTCCAGGCAGCGCACCCTCGACGACCACACCGGGGTCGACTGCCTGCCCCTTTTCCGGGCCCACGTCCCTGGAGAGGGAACACGCGGTGTCCACAGGGAATCTGGAGGGAGGCCTTCCGTGAACGCTGGTCGCCGCGGGAGGTCGTCGAGTGTATTGTTGATAAAGTTGGCGATATATAAACTATCTGATGGCCGGTTTTCGTAAACTGTCTTTGATCGTGTTAATACTCTATGTTTGTTTTTATTTTCTGAATAAAAGTATTTGTATAATATTTTTTTTCTTTAAAGGGCAGGGACAGCACGTGTTTAGGATACAGAGTGGTGTCTCCAGTGTTCGACTCACCTTGGACCCGCCTTGGTGCCCACACACTTGGTGCCGCTCTGGCATGGGTTTAATTCAGGGGCACAAAGGTCCACCGGCTCCTCGCACAGAACTCCTGCACTTGAAACAGAGAACACACTCAGTGACAGGACCACACACACCGCCCATCAACACCAGAGAACCAGTATCTTTTTTATACCATCCTGGTAAACCTCCTCTGCACCCTCTACAAAGCTTCAAACTGGTATTGGGGCTTCCAGAACTGCATGCAAAATTACCTGCAAACCCTAGCTCGCTTAGTAATAACAAAGAACTGCAGAATCTCCCTGTCTGTTTGGTTGGTTTATACCAGAAATAGGCACCAAAATGCTAGAGGAACTCAGTGGGTCAGGCAGCATCTCTGGAGAACGTTGTATTGGTCGGTGACATTTCGGGGTCAAGACCCTTCCTCAGCCTGAAGGATCCTGACCCAAACCAGCATCTTTAGGTTTTAGCTTTAGAAATGCAATGTGGAAACAGGTCATTCGGCCCACTGAGTCTGCTCCAACATAGTGATTACCAAAGCACTAGTTCTATCCAACACATATAGGGACAATTTCACTGAAGCCAATTAACCTACAAACTTGCACGTCTTCTGAATGTGGGAGGAAACCTTAGCACCTGGAGAAACCTAGGGAGAACGTACAAACTCCGTACAGACAGCACTGGTAATCGGGATCGAACCCGGGTCTCTGGCGCTGTGAGGCAGCAACTCTACCGCTGTGCCACCCGTCCCTAATCGTCACCTATTCATTGACTCCAGAGATGCTGGCTGACCCGTTGAGTTACTCCAGCACTTTATGTCCATCCTTCCTCCCATGGCACTGCTTGGAGAAGGAGGAATAGGGGAAAGGAGGATTCAGAAATGAGTAAGAGGCAGGCTATCAGAATATCACTGACAGCCTCTGAATGTGGGACTGGGAAGGGAGTCTAGCGTTCAGTTAACATTAATCCAAACGCAGCGACTACCTCGAGGGCAAAATTCTGCGCGGCATTCAGCTAATTCTTAATTAACACTGTGGTGCTGGTGTCGAGGATGCCTGCCGTATAATTACAGTAATTAGCAATTTGCAGTTCTCCCTGCCAAACCTATAATCAGTTTGAGTACAGAGCTCCAAGTGTCACAGCGAGAGCACTGTGCAACAGCCTGACATTGCCGCTGATCTCTCTCAGTCCCTCCAGTCTGAGGTCTCGCAGAGCCACAGAATCAAGATTCAAGAGAGTTTATTGTCATGTGTCCCAATGACATTCTTGCTTTGCTTCAACACAACAGAATATAGTCGGCATGAATACAGAACAGATCAGTGTGCCCATATACCATTATGTATACACACACGTGAATAAATAAAACAGATAATGGGCTATTAATGTTCAGAATTTTGTTTGAGTTGAGTTTAATAGCCTGGTGGCTGTGGGACGGTATACCGCATGCAAACAGGACCTTCGGCCCAACTCGTCCATGCAGACCAAGATGCCCCCATCTAATCTAGCCCCATTTCCTACAGTCAGAAACCCGAGCACCTGGAGAAAACCCATGCAGTCACAGGGAGATCGTACAAACTCCATACAGACAGCGTAGTCAGGATCGATCCCGGGTCTCCGGCGCTGTGAGGCAACAACACTGTGGTTATGCAACTGTACCGCACTGGTAAATCACCACCTGCAGTTCCTTGTTTCTACACTGACTTTTACTGAACTGTAAGCAAAAAAGGAATTTCACAGTGCCTGGGTACATATGACAATATAGTACTATCGAACCATTGAGTCTGAAGAAGTGTCTCGACCTGAAACGCCATCTATACATGTTCTCCAGGGACTGTTCTCCAGGGATGCTGCCTGACCCGCTGATTTACTCCAGCACTCTCCTTTCCCTCCCTCCCTCTCTCCTTTCCTTGTGCTCCTTCCTTTCCCTCCCTCTCCCCTCTGGTAGATCAACACAGTACTGTACACCTCACCTGTGTGTTCAGGTGGGCAGAGGCAGGTGTAGTTATTAACCCCGTCCAGGCAGGTAGCCCCGTTCTCGCAGACATTCCCCTCACAGTCATCAATGTTGGTCGTGCATGTGTTGCCCAGGAAACCCTCGGGGCAGGTACACCTGTCGGGGGAACAGGAGGCAGAGGTGCAGTCATGTCCCACGCAGCTGGAAACAGGCTCGGAGATTCACAGCGAGAAACCTCCACGTTGCTGGTCCCAGGGGGTGTGGAGTCCCAGGCAGATTCACCAGCCCACGCCAGTCAGTCTTGGCAGAATGGTATCGAGGGAGCACCGCGCTGTGGGAGGGGCAGTACTGAGGGTGTCTTCTATGTGTGGGTATGAGTACAAGAACCAGAGGAAATAGGCTTAAGGTGAGAGGGGAAAGATTTAATAAGAACCTGAGGACAACTTTTTCACACAGAGGGTGGAATATATATGGAGGTGGTAGAGGCAGGTACAATAATAAGTTAAAAGGTCTATGGACAAGTACATGGATCAGAAAGATTTGAGTATAGAAGTTGGGATGTAATGTTAAAATTGTACAAGGCATTGGTGAGGCCAATTCTGGAGTATGGTGTACAATTTTGGTCGCCTAATTATAGGAAGGATGTCAACAAAATAGAGAGAGTACAGAGGAGATTTACTAGAATGTTGCCTGGGTTTCAGCAACTAAGTTACAGAGAAAGGTTGAACAAGTTAGGGCTTTATTCTTTGGAGCGCAGAAGGTTAAGGGGGGACTTGATAGAGGTTTTTTAAATGATGAGAGGGATAGACAGAGTTGACGTGGAAAAGCTTTTCCCACTGAGAGTAGGGAAGATTCAAACAAGGGGACATGACTTGAGAATTAAGGGACTGAAGTTTAGGGGTAACATGAGGGGGAACTTCTTTACTCAGAGAGTGGTAGCTGTGTGGAATGAGCTTCCAGTGAAGGTGGTGGAGGCAGGTTCGTTTTTATCATTTAAAAATAAATTGGATAGTTATATGGATGGGAAAGGAATGGAGGGTTATGGTCTGAGCGCAGGTATATGGGACTAGGGGAGATTATGTGTTCGGCATGGACTAGAGGGGTCGAGATGGCCTGTTTCCGTGCTGTAATTGTTATATGGTTATATGGTTATATGATTTAGAGGGATATTGGCCAAATGCGGGCATGTGGGACTCGTGTAGATGGGGCATGTTGGTCAGCATGGGCGAGTTGGGCCAAAGGGCCTGTGTGACTGTGTGTCTACAATACAATAGCCTCCACTCACCAGAATGCGCCAGACTGGCCCTCCTTGATGTGGCACGTCCCTCCGTTCTCACAGGGGTTACTGATGCACCCATTGATCGGAGATTCACACCGTTTGCCCTGGCAGTGGATAAACAAACAATGGAGTTGTCGGAATTACCAGGGACTGAGGGAAACGTTCGAGAGATAAAGTGTGGAAATAGGCCCTTCGGCCCATCGAGTCCACGGCGACCCCATACAAAGCTCAATCCTACACACTAGGGACAATTTACAATTTCACCAAAGCCTATTCACCTACAAACCTGCACGGCATTGGAGTGTGGAAGGAAACCGGAGCACCCGGAGAAAAACCCACGGGGAGAACGTACAAACTCCATACAGGCAGCACCCGTAGTCAGGATCGAACCCGGGTCTCTGGCGCTGCGGGGCTGCAGCAGTACCGCGGTGCCACGGTGATACCTACGCTGGAAACTCAGCAGGTCAGGCCGTCTGTAGGGGCTGCTCCTTGAGCCTTGGAACTATCGGCCCCACGCTCCTGATCTTTGGTCAGCTGGTTTGGAGGAAGGGGGGGGGGGGGGGGGTGGGGGGGGGGGGGGGGGGTCAGTCGGTGTGGGGTGGGGGAATCTCTGTCGGTTTGCTCCTAGGCCTGGCCATGATGGCCATTCACGGGTCCAGGCAGCGGGCAGTCGAGGGTTCTGCCCGAGTCGACAGCCCGCCCCTCTTCCGGGCTTATGTCCGTGCCCACGTGTCCCTGGAGAGGGAGCACACGGTGCCCACGGGAACTCTGGAGTTCTTCCGTGAACGCTGGGGGGTTGAGTGCGCCGTGGATAAGGATGATAATGTAATCTGATGACTGGTGTTGGCAAACTGCACAAGCAGTTTTGATGTTTGCAGCACTTTGTGACTGTGATTAGCTCCTTGTTAAGGAAAACAAAAACAGATCAGGCAGGGTCTGTGTGAGAGAGAGGGAGAGAGAGGAACAGTTAAAGTTTCACATTAATAAACTTGCTGCCCCTCACAGTGCCAGAGACCGAGGTTCGATCCCGAGTACGGATGCTGTCTGCGTGGAGTTTGCATGTTTTCCCTACGACCGCGTCCTCCGGGTGCTCCGGCGTCCTCCTACATCCCAAAGACGTGCGGGGTTTGTAGGTTAATTAGCTTATGTAAATTTTCCCTCGGGTGTGGATGAAAAGTGGGATGACATTCTTGATTAGTACAGGTGTCAGAGGTTATGGGGAGAAGTCAGGAGAATGGGGTTCGGAGGGAGAGATAAATCAGTCATGATTAAATGGCGGAGTAGACATGAGGGGCCGAATGGCCTAATTCTACTATAACATAGAACTAGTATGAATGGGTGATCGATGGTCGGCGTAGACTCGGTGGGCCGATAGGCCTGTTTCCGTGCTGTATCTCTATAAATACTGGTAGCAGATTACAGATCCCTGGGAGTGGGTTGCAGGGTGGGATCTAATCCAGGTGTTCAGGAGATTTATATAAAGAATAACAGATCGCTGGGAATGGGCTACATGCTGGGATCTAATGGAATAATTGGAGTGTGTTCCAGGGTGGGGGGGTAACGGAGGGTGTGAGGTGGGGATGGGTCGTCTTTACCTGGTAACCATGGGGGCAGGTGCACCGGTAGTGATCCATGGGATGGTCGAGGCAGGTGCCGTGGTTTTGGCACGGGTTGGACAGGCAGGGGCTGCACTTGGCCAGGATGCTCAGCTCCGTCGGACCTGCATAGAACAGAGAGTGAACCATCACACAGGGCGGCACGGTGGCGCAGCGGCAGAGTCGCCACCTCACAGCGCCAGGGACCCGGGTTCGATCCTGACCTCGGGTGCTGTCTGTACGGAGTTTGTCCACGTGGGTTTTCTCCAGGTGCTCCGGTTTCCTCCCACACTCCAAAGACATGCAAGTTTGTAGGTTAATTGGCTTCTGTAAATTGTAAATGATCCCTCGTGTGTGGAATAGTGCTAGTGTACGTCGCGATCGCTGATCGGCATGGACTTCGTCGGCCGAAGGGCATGTTTCCGCGCTGTATCTCTAAAGTCCAAAGTCACACAAGGTGGTCTCGTGAGACTCAACCTTAGGGGTCGTATGACGTCGGAAAAGCCACAAGCAACAAAAAAATAAACAAAGTGCTGGAGTAACTCAGTGGGTCAGGCAGCATCTTTGGAAAACATGAAAAAGGTGATGTTTCGAGTCGAGACCACTATTCATACTCGGGTGAGGGGGTTTAAATCTAAACCTAGGAAACCTTGGATAAGGAGAGGATGTTTCCACTAGTGGGAGAGTCTCTGGAAACAGAGGGCACAGCCTCAGAATAAAAGGATATGGGGGAATTTCTTTATTCAGAGGGTGGTGAATCTGTGAAATTAATTGCCACGGACGGTGATTTGGGGTGTTTTTAAAGCAGAGATTGGCAGGTACTTCATTAGTAAAGGTGTCAAAGGTTACGGGGAGAAGGCAGGAGATTGGCATTGAGAGGGAAAAATAGATCAGCCATGATTGAATGGTGGAATAGACTTGATGGGACGATTGGCCTAATTCTGCTCCTATGACATGAACTTATGATTTAGCAGATGGTTGAGCAAAGGCCAGAGATGCATCTACATATTAGTTGTTCAGATCAGTGACTTAGGAAGATGCAAGGAACAGCAGATGCTGGTTCACAAAGTGCTGGAGTAACTGGAGAGGAGAGAAGAGGGAGTGACTAGCATGAGACTGGTCCTTGATTATGCTGGTCCACAATTGTCTGCAATTTCTTGCGGTCTTGGATGGAGCTGTTCTCAAACCGTGTTGCGATGCATCCCGAGAAAATGCATATGTGAGAATAAAAGCATAATCGAACCACTGAACCCCTGGTCTGCGTTAGTGAGGGGGCCAGATGCTGGATGATCTGGAGGACCGGTGTGCCGGATTATTGGAGTTTAGCCGCCCTTACCTTGACACTCAAACTTCTTGGCTGGTGTCGTCAGTAGGAGCTTGCCCTCCATGTCTCCGGGGCCAGCACAGCGGGCAATGCCAGGCTCCTTGTACCCAGTCTTCACCCAGTCAGACAGCCAGCGGAGGTTGCAGTCACAGTAGAGTGGGTTGGCTCCAATAGCACTGAAAGAGAGACAGAGAGAGGCAGAGAGAGAGAGAGAGAGAGAGAGTGAGAGAGAGAGTGAAAAAGAGATATGGCGAGAAAGAGAAAGAGACAATGAAAAGGAGATAGAAAGAAAAAATTGAGTGACAGAGAGAAATTGAGAGAGCGAGAGAATAGAGGGGAAGAGAGTGAGAGAAAGAGAGAGAGAATGAGAAAGAGAGGGAGAGGGAGAAATAAAGAGAGTGATATAGAGAGAGAGGGGGAAGAGTGAGAAAGAGAGAGAGAAACAAAAGGAGAGAGAGAGAGGGAAGAGTGAGAGAAAGAGAGAGAAACAGAAAGGGAAAGAGAGAGAGAGATAGTGGGAAGGGGATAGAGATTGTCAGAAAACCCATATATATATATATATAATCCTACATGTGTTTACGTCACGGGAATACATTGAGTCAAAGAACTATGGGTTTAGACACAAAGTGTTGGAATAACTCAGCAGGTTATGCAGCATCTCTGGAGAACAAGGATAGGTGATGTTTCGGGTCAGGACTGAAGAAGGTCCAGACCTAAAATGTCACCTATTGATTGGTTTCTGTGTAAAAAAACATGTCCTGCACATATCCTGTGAACATTCACCCTTTCACCTTATAAAGCTATGCATACGTTCATGTCATAAGAGCAGTAGTCCAGTTGACCCATCGAGTCTTTTCTACCATTCCATCACGGCTGATCTATCTTTCCCTCTCAACCCCATTCTCCTGCCTTCTCCCCATAACCTTTGACACCGTTACTAATCAAGAACCTGTCAACCTCCCCTTTAAAAACACCCATTGACTTGGCCACCACAGCCGTCTGCAGCAATGAATTCCACAGATTCACCGCCCTCTGGTTAAAGAAATTCCTCCTCATCTCCATTCTAAAGCCACGTCCTTTTATTCTGAGATATGCCCACTAGATTAGTTTGGTTTAGTTTTGAGGCACAGCGCGGAAACGGGCTCTTCAGCCCACCGTGTCCATGCCGACCAGCGATCACCCTGCCGGTGCAACCAGCACTATCCTACACACTAGGGACAATTGACAAGTTTACCAGCCAGTTAACCTCCAACCCCGTACGTCTTTGGAGTGTGGGAGGAAACCGGAGCACCCGGAGAAAACCCACGTGGGCACAGGGAAAATGTACAAACTCCGTACAGACTGCACCCTTAGACAGCATCAAACCTGGGTCAATGCCACTATATACGGCAGCAACTCTACCGCTGCGCTGATGTGCAGCCCCGGTCTTTGACATCTCCACTCTGGGGAACATTTTCTGACTGTCTACCCTATCATAATTTTATGTACTTGTGTCAGATCTCCTGCGTTCCAGAGGGAAAGGACCAACTTCTCCCTTTAGCTAATACACTCTAATCCAGCCTACCCCTGAACCTGGGTAGTCCACCAAACGTCAGGGCTGGCCAAATGAGATCAGCTCCTGGCATGGACCAAATATCAGGTCTTTTCGTTGTCAGAGCATACTTAAACTTTGTTCAATTTCAATGTGCAGTGAAAATTCCAATCACTTACAGGTGAGAGAGAGAAGCCACATCCGCAAAGATTCCTTTGGGAAGAGCGGAGATTTCATTTCCGTGCAGGGACCTGTGTCGGAAAAGACAGAGATAAGTTCAAGAAGATAACGGAGCCATAGAGGCGTACAGCACGGAAACAGGCCCTTTGGCCCAACTCGTCCAAGATGCCCCATCCAAGCTGGTCCCATTCCCTCACACGGTCTCTATCCCACTAAACCATTCAAGATACAAAGTGCTGGAGTAATTCAGTGGGTCAGTCAGCACCTCTGGAGAACATGGATAGGTGACGTTTCAGGTGGGAACCCTTCCTCACACTCTGAAACATCACCTATCCATGTTCTCCAGAGATGCTGCCTGACCCATGGAGTTGCTCCAACACTCTTATGGTTCTGGTCCAGTGATTCAACCACTCCCAGTCATTAGGTCAACCAAGTCTTACTTTACCTCAAACTTTAGAGATACAACATGGAGACAGGCCCTTCGGCCCACTGGGTCCGTGCCGACCCAGCGATCACCCCGTAGACTAGTACTTAATTGTCTTTGGTAAAATTATACCTAGTCTCTAGTGTGTAGGACAGTGCTAGTGTACGGGGTGATCGCTGGCCGGCGTGATCACTAGGACCAGTGGGCTGTGGCCTGTCGGGGGAAGCCACCGCCAAACTCGTCCCTGAAGACCTGAGGGGCCACCAGCGGCAACAGACAAAGGGCCACGTGGTCAGTGGGGCCGACGGGCCATGGAGAGGCGTTCGGGCAGCACCGCTGAGAACAAAGGCTGACCGGCAAGGGGGGGGTGGGGGGGGCACAGAGCACTAAGATGGACCCCACAGAAGTGGGGGGGGGGGGGGGGGGGTTGTAGAGGGAATGTAGAGAATGTAGAGGGACGACAAACATGACTCCCATGGTTACATTCGGCGCCAGAAATTGGGACCAGATTGGATGGGGCATCTTGGTTGGCATGGACGTGTTGGGCTGAAGGGCCTGTTGCTGTGCTGTACGACTTTCTTTTGTGTACCTTGTGCATTGTATGCAAAAAACAAAGAATTTCACCGTACCTAGGTGCATGTGACAATAAAGTATTGAATCAAAGGGCCTTTTTCCGCGCTGGGTCCCTAATCTCGAGCCTGAACGTACGTCCTTTTATTCCGAGTCGCAAGTTCCCTTTCCGCTGTAAATGAATATTCTGCAAACACTTTCAAATGTCGATTCCGCAGGCCGTGTGGCTGAATCTTCCCTTTGGCCGGTGAGGGAGCGGGGCTGCAATTAGGAAGCGGTCTAGTGGAGATGTTGCCAGCAGGTCACCAGGCACTGACGCTCCAGGGAGCTAATGAAAGATCTGGCCTGTTCACTAATCTGCCAGCCCTACACTGAGGCAGTGACGGTCCAACTGAGCCCAGTCCCCATCAGTAGCCCAGGCCAGCACAGGCACTGTACCACCAGGGGAGGGGAGGGCTCATGGAAACATCGCCTCCTCACAAAGTCCCCTTCAGTTGCCCAGAGTGGGAATACTAAACGCAACACGGCCAGTGTGAGATTCTTCAAGAGGCAAGGAGCAGCAAGGGTGAG
Source organism: Amblyraja radiata (assembly GCF_010909765.2). Lineage (NCBI taxonomy): Eukaryota > Metazoa > Chordata > Chondrichthyes > Rajiformes > Rajidae > Amblyraja > Amblyraja radiata. The sequence goes on along the minus strand of NC_045970.1, from coordinate 38,491,453 downwards.
CGATGCAGGAAGGCGGATTAAAGGGTGGAGTGGGAAGGGGGAAAGCTCTATATGTGTGTGTGTGAGAGAGAGAGAGGGATAGGGAGGGAGGATGGGTGCAAGTGAACGTGAGAGAGAGAAAGAGGGAGAAAGAGGGAGAGTGAAAATGAGTTAGAGGAAGCGAGGGACAGGGAGAATAAATGTGAAAGTGGAAGAAAGATAGAAAGGGAGAGAAAGAAAGAGTGAGAGAAAGAGAGAGAGATGAAAGTGAGTGTGAAAAAGTGAAAGGGAGAGTGTGTGAGAGAGATATATGGAGAGGGAAAGAGAAAAAAGAGAGGGAGAGAAAGTAAGGGAGAGGGAGGGGAGAGTAAAACACAGATAGAGATAAGGGTAGAGAAAGAGTAAGAAAAACAGGAGAGAGAGAGAGAAATAACACACACATAAGAAGACAGGCATGGGAGGAGGGAAAGCCACAGGAAATGGATATGATTATAAAAGGGCAGTGAAAAAGCAAGCGGAAGAAATAGGATTAAGGAAGTGGTTCTGCTGGAGGAAATGGAGTGGCAGGGAGTGACTGAGTACATAGAAACATAGATCATAGAAAAATAGGTGCAGGAGTAGGCCATTCGGCCCTTCAAGCCAGTACCGCCATTCAATATGATCATGGCTGATCATCTAAAATCAGTACCCCATTCCTGCTTTTTCCCCGTATCTCTTGATTCCTTCAGCCCTAAGAGAAAAATCTAACTCTCTCTTGAAAACATCTGGTGAAATGGCCACCATTGCCTTCTGTGACAGAGAATTCCACAGATTCACAACGCTCTGGGTGAAGATGTTTTCCCCCCATCTCAGTACTAAATCGCCTACCCCTTATTCTTAAACTGTGACCTCCTGGTTCTGGACTCCCCCAGCATCGGGAACATTTTTCCTGCATCAGCCTGTCCAACCCTTTAAGAATCTTATATGTCTCTATAAGATCCCCTCTCATCCTTATAAATTCCAGTGAATACAAGCCCAGTCGACCCATTCTTTCATCATATCCCAGTCCTGCCATCCTGGGAATTATCCTCATGAACCTACACTGCACGCCTTACAATAATGTCCTTCCTCAAATTAGGAGACCAAAACTGCACGCAATACTCCAGATGTGGTCTCACCAGGGCCCCGTACAACTGCAGTAGGATTTCCTTGCTCCTAAACTCAAATCTTCTCGCAATGAAGGCCAACATGTCATTAGCTTTCTTCACTGCCTGCTGTACCTGCATGCTTACTTTCAGTGACTGATGTACAAGCACACCCAGCTCTCATTGCACCTCCCCTTTTCCTAATCTGACACCATTCAGATAATAATCTGCCTTCCTGCTCTTGCCATCAACGTGGATAACCTCACATTTATCCACATTATACTGCATCTGCCATGCATCTGCCCACTAGCCCAACCTATCCAAGTCACCCTGCAGCCTCACAGCATCCTCATCGCAGCTCACACTGCCACCCAGCTTTGTGTCATCCGCAAACTTAGAGATGCCACGTTATTATATATCGTTAATATATATTGTAAATAACTGGGGTCCCAGCACCGGGCCTTGCGGCACCCCACTAGTCACTGCCTACCATTCTGAAAAGGACCCGTTAATTCCTACTCATTGGTGCACGGTGGGGCTCAGGGCGTCCAGAGAAGATAAGCGTGAGAGAGGGCGGCAGAGGTTTGAAGAGATGGAGGAAGTGAGAGAGGGGAATAGGGAAAACAAGAAAGAGAGCTCAGATAGAGAAGCTGAGAGAGGGGAAAGATAGATAGATAGATAGATAGATAGATAGATAGATAGATAGATAGATAGATAGATAGATAGATAGATAGATAGATAGATAGATAGATAGATAGATAGATAGATAGATAGATAGATAGATAGATAGATAGATAGATAGATAGATAGATAGATAGATAGAAAGAATAAATAGAGAGAGAGATAGAGAGAGAGAGAGAGAGAGAGAGAGATAGAGAGAAAGAGAGAGAGAGAGAGAGAGGGGGAGAGGGATAGAGAGCGAGGGAAATAGGGCAAGAAAGAGGAGAGAGCAAGAGCAGAAAGAGAGACAGAGTGGACGACGGTAAGAGAGATAGTGAGAGATCGAGAGAGTGGGGAAATAGAACAACAAAGAGACAGAGCGAGAACGAGAGAGCAGGGAGCAGCCAGGGTACTGCCCGATTCACCTCTACCCCTCTGCGGACATTGGACTTTGTCTCTGGAACTGATGCGCTACAATACTGAGAACTATATTCTGCAATCTGTATCTTCCCCATTGCCCTACCTATTGTACGTGTTTGAACTGATTTGATTTTTTTTGATTTTTGATTATACCTTTAATAATCCTTTACAGGAAATTACAGTGCCACGACAGCTTCAGACAGACATAACACCACACATACCAACCTCCCAACCTTGTGTGATTGTATATCACACAAACCAACCTCCCTTCCATTGACTCCATTTGTACCTCACGTGGCCTCGGGAAGGCCAGCAGCATAATCGAGGATCAGTCTCACCTCCCCCTCCCCCCCCCCCCCACGCGCTCTTGCAGAACAGTGCGGGGGGGAGTTCGCCACCTCCATCTCTGAGCTCCGGTCACTGCTCACCCCCACCCCCTCCTCCCCCCCGGGGTCACACACACATAACTGCCTGGTTCGGCAACTCGAACGCCCAGGAAGGCTGTAACAAGTGGTGGACGCTGCCCGCTCCCTCACGGGTACTGTCCTCCCCACCGTCGATGGGATCTACAAGAGTCACTGACTCGAGAGGGCAGCCAGCATCATCAGAGATCCACACCACCCCGGCCACGCTCCCATTATATACATTTTATACAGGTAGTGTGCGTGTGAAGCAGCGATGCGCTGGTGGGGACTTACAGGAGCCGGAGAGAGCGGAGACCTTGGAATGCCGATGCCGGGATACATCGCAAGGAATTGTAACTGAGGATCCTGGTGAAAGATTCCAAGGAAGAAACAAAACCAACAGTTAGGTGGCTGGAAAATAGAAACATAGAAAATAGGTGCAGGAGGAGGCCATTCAGCCCTTCGAGCCAGCACCGCCATTCATTGTGATCATGGCTGATCGTCCCCAATCAATAACCCGTGCCTGCCTTCTCCCCATATCCCTTGATTCCATCAGCCCCTAGAGCTCTATCTAACTCTCTCTTATATCCATCCAGTGATTTGGCCTCCACTGCCCTCTGTGGCAGGGAATTCCACAAATAAAACTAGTTAAATAAAAATAGTTGAGGATCACTTTGCAAGTTTCGTAGAATCATACAGCAAGAAAACAGGCCCTTCGGCCCACCGAGTCCATGCTGACCATCAAAACCAATGATCCCAGCAACTTGTCCGGGACCAGTCTTATCCAAGCAGGGACAACACCTGTAGTCAGGATCGAACCCGGGTCTCTTGCGCTGAGAGGCAGCTTCTCTACCGCTGCACCATTGTGATACATAGTGATATCCAGATACATATTTGCTGGTCCGCTCTGAAGATATGACAGCTGTCGGTGTGGTGTTTGCATGCGAGGGCAGGAACGCCGGCTACTTACAATGTGGTCAGCTGGCTCATGTTGATGAAGGACATGTTGGTCAAGGAGCTGATCTGATTGTTGCTCATGTCCCTGGGGGTGGAAGAACAAGAGGATCAGCGTCAGATGGGAAGCCATCATTGGGTGCACCTTGGAATGTAGAAACAAGGAACTGCAGATGCTGGTTTACCATGGAGAGACTCAATGTGCTGGAGTAACTCAACGGGTCAGGCAGCATCTCTCGAGAAGAATGAAGAAGCCTCTCGACCCGAAAGGTCACCCATCCATGTACTCCACAGCTGCTGCCTGACCCACTGAGTTACTCCAGCACTTTGTTTTTAGCTCAAGATTCCAGCATCTGCAGTTCCCTGTGTCTCCAGTCTCAATGTTCATTTGGGTTCGAGATCCCAACTCGTGTCCAATCTCTTAGTCTAACTCACGCCATGAACTGTTGCTCTTTGTTTCCATTGGATCTACCAGGGAGCTAATATTGTCTCAAAAGACCTTCAGGTATATGAGCAGAATTAGGCCATTCGACCCATCGAATCTACTCCGTCATTCAATCATGGCTGATCTATCACTCGCTCTCAACTCCATTCTGTTTTCTCTCCATAACCCTTGACACCCATCCTAATCTAGAACCTATCAATCTCCGCCTTAACAACACCCAATGACCTGGCTTCCACCTCTGTCTGTACCAATGAATTCCACAAATTCGCCACCCTCTAGCTAAAGAAATCCGTCCTCGTCTCCATCTCGAAGGTACGTTCTTTTATTCTGAGGCTGTGCCCTCTGGTCCTAGACTCTCCCCTCTACTGGAAACATCATCTCCACATCCACCCTATCCAGGCCTTTCATTATCTGGTGGGTTTCAATGAGGTCCCCACTCATCCTTCTAAACTCCAGCAACTACAGGCCCAGAGCCTGAATGTGTAATGTGTTACCGCTCCTCATGTGTTAACCTCATGGTCTTTCATCCCACAATCACAATCTCATGGCCTTTGAGTTTCTGGGAATGTGAGGGGTAACAGTACAATGGGTCAGTTTCTTCCCATTTGCATGTCTCGAGATTCAGGGACAGTTTCTTTCAAGTCGTTATCCGGCAACTGAACCATTCTCTCACCAACTGGAGAACGGCCCTGTCTTTCCATCTGCCTGATCGGAGACCCTTGGACTATCTTTAATCGGACTTTACTGGGCGTTACCTTGCACCAAAGGTTATTCCCATTATCCTGTATCTGTGCACCGTGTAGAAAAGAACCGCAGGTGCTGGTTTATACCGAAGATAGACACAATGTCTGAAGCAGGGGTCTGAAGCAACCCAAAATGTCACCCATCCATGTCCTCCAGGGATGCTGCCTGACCCGCCGAGTCACACCAGCACTTTGTGTCTAGCTTCTGTACACTGTTGTAATCATGCATGGCCCTTCTGCTGTCTGGATAGCACGCAACAAAAAGCTTTTTACTGTACATCGGTCGGTACACCTGACAATGAACGAAACTAAACTAATCAGTACCAATCGATTTGATTCTTTACTACCTACCCCCTTTGGTCTCCTGCCCACCCCCCCCTCTCCACCCGCCCCACCCAGATACCTACACCAGTTGGAGATGCTTGAAGGTGTAGAGTTCACTGGGAACTGCACTCAACTGGTTGCCGTCCAGGTACCTGAGGAGGGAAAGAGACGGTGGTGAATGCTGGTGGATTCACGAAGGAAGCTGCATTGAGTTACGGAGATGATGAAGATGATTCAATGATACATTATTGTCACATGTACCGAGGTACAGTGAAATGTTTTGCATACAGCCTGGTAAAATCATACAGCAGACCCCACCCAGGCACTACGTTTATATGTAAAAGAATATGTGATTGTGTTTATAGTTTGTTTGGTTGTTTGTTTGTTTGTCTTTTTGCACAAAAGTCCGCGAGCATTGCCACTTTTAATTTCACTGCACATCTCGTATGTGTATGTGACAAATAAACTTCTTGACTTGACTTGACAACTTTTTATCCTCTCCTCCAGCCCCTCTCTGTACCCCCTCCAGCATCTACACCCCTCTCTTTCTCTCAACCCCCTCCAGCCACTACCCCTGTCCTTAACCTGCTATTATTCTGCAGTTCGATGTTGTAAACCAGTCTAGGAGTTCACTGGAGTGTCAGTAAAGAAGACTTAACACTGATCCGCTAAGGAGCTTAGGGCTTGGTTAAATCCCTGCATCGCTCTCTCTCCTCTTGTTCTCTGCTCTGTTCCCTCTGGTCCCTGACTACCGGGATGGTGAATGTATCCCTGGGAATGGACTGTCTGATTACTGTGAATATTTAGTTCAGTTCAGTTTAGACATACAGCATGGAAACAGGCCACTGGGCCCCCTGAGTCCACACCGACTATCGATCACCCCGTTCACATTAGTTTACACAGGATGGCACAGCGGTAGAGCTGCTGCCTCACAGCTCCGGAGACCCCGGTTCGATCCTGACCTCGGCTGCTGCCTGTACGGAGTTCGTCCGTTCTCCCGGTGACCGCGTGGGTTTTCTCCGGGTGCTCGGGTTTCCTCCCAGCTTCCAAAGACATGGGGGTTTGTAGGTTAATTGGTTTCTGTAAATTGTCCCTAGTGTGTGGGGTTGAACGAGTGTGAATGGGTGATCGCTGGTCGGAGCGGACTCAGTGGGTCGAACTGCTTGTTTCCATGCTATATTTCTAAACCAATCTAAACAAATAAACACATTCTATGTTATCCCATTTTCCCATCCACTCCCTACACACAAGTGGCAATTTACAGAGGGCCAATTAACCTACAAACCCACAAGTCTTTGGGATGTGGGAGGAAACCAGGGAACCCGGAAATCCATGCGGTCACAGGGAGAACGTGCAAACTCCAACTAGACAGCACCCGAGGTCGGGATGGAACCCGAGTCACTGGCGCTGTGAGGCAACGGCTCTACCAGCTGCGCCACTGGCCGTGATCTAACACAGTGAGGATGCAGGACAGGTGACGGGAGATGTCCGATACTGTCACTCTGTATCTGCAGCCCAGACCAGCACACAAACCCACCTCCCTTCCATTGACTCCATCAACACCTCATGCTGCCTCGGCAAGGCCACCAGCGTAATCAAGGACCAGTTGTACCCCGGCACTCCCTCTTCTCCCCTCTCCCATCCCGCAATAGGTATAGGTGTGAAAATACACCCCCCCAGATTCATGGACAATTTCTTCCCAGCGGTTATCACCTCATTGGAGACCCTCGGATTATCTTTGATCAGACTTTACTGGACTTTATCTTGCACTAAATGTTATTCCCGTTATTCCCTTTCTCCTGTACCTGTACACTGTGTACGCACGTGTAGTCTTTCCGCTACGGATCGCACGCAACAAAAAGCTTTTCACTGTAACGTCGGCACACGTGACAATGAACTAAACTCAAACTCACAGCTCGGTCACGTTCCTCGGGATGCCCCTGGGCAGAGACGTCAGATGCTTGTTGCTGCATCGCACCACAGACTCCAGGCAGGTACATTCAGCTGGGCACTGGGCACGTGCCACACATCCATTCTCCTCCAAGCCTGCAGCAACAAGACCAAAGCACAACGTCATCACAACTCACAGTGTCTCTAATCCCACTGGCCCTGCCCTGGGAGTGGGTGTAGAGGGAGCTTCACTCTGTATCTAAACTGTGGTGTGTGTGTGTGTGTGTGTGTGTGTGTGTGTGTGTGTGTGTGTGTGTGTGTGTGTGTGTGTGTGTGTGTGTGTGTGTGTGTGTACGACCATGTGGGCATGTATATGTGAGCATTTGTGTGAGCGTGTGTATGAGCACGTGTGTTGGCATGTGTCGATGTGTGTGCGTGTGTGTGTGTGTCAATATGTGTGTCAGTGCGTATGTGTGTGTATGTCAACATGTGTGTCGGTGTGTGTGTGCGTCAACACCTGTGTCGGTGCGTGTGTGTGTGTGTGTGTGCATGTATGTGTCAACACGTGTGTGTGTGTGTTACCTTCCCCGCAGCGGAAGTCCTGGCTGGCCACGTCCTGCAGTGGGATCTCGCGGAGGAAGTCGGGCCGCTGGCACCGAGGGTTGCCGCTCACCACCTTGCGCCGCCGCAGCCACTCCGCCAGCCACGCCAGCTGGCAGTCGCAGTTCAACCAGTTGGCCAGGAGGTTGCTGCAAGCAGTGGAGCAGAATAATGCATTACCATGCAACAGCACCTCACTCACCACCCACCCACACACCCACAGCACAGTCGCAGTCAAAGGGTGTTCATTCATGTCTGACTCAAGCCTGTGTGAACCTGCACACACCCATGTGTGTGTGTGTGTGTGTGTGTGTGTGTGTGTGTGTGTGTGTGTGTGTGTGTGTGTGTGTGGCACAAGCATGTGTATGGATGTATGAATTTGTGCATAACGTGTGTGTTTGAGATCCTGCATGTAATCGTGTATGTGCATGTATGCATGTGTATGTGTGTGTGTGTACATGTGCACATGTGTGTGTGTTTGCATATAGGTGAGTGGAATGAGCACATGTGTGGATGTGCAAATTGGTGCATTACATGTGTGTGTGTGTATGTGTGTGTACATGTGCACATGCGTGTGTATGTGTGTGGGGAGACAGGTTGTCTACGCGTGTGTTAATTATTGTTTGTGTATATTCAGTTTCCTTTTGTGTTGCAGCACAGAAACAGGCCCCTTGGGCCCACTGAGTGCAGGACAACTACTGATCACCCATTCCCACCAGTTCCACATTATCCCCACTTTCTCTTCCACTCCGTGCACACTAGGGATAATTTACACAGAGGGCAAATTAACCGACAAACCCACACATCTTTGGGATGAGGGAGGAAACCGAATGGCCAAACTTTCCACACACACAGCACCCGAGGTCAGGATTGAACCTGGGTCTCGGGCGCTGTGAGGCAGCAGTACTACCAGCCGTCCCACTGTGTTGCACTTTTTACTAGGAGCCTGAGGTGACCCTGTACTGTGGACAAAAATACTTTTCCAATCAACTCTCGGGAAAGTTTTGGCTGGAGAGTAAAAATTTAAGGTGAGGGGGGATAGATTTAATACGAACCTGAGGGGTAACTTTTTCCACACAGAGGGTGGTGGGTATATGGAACGAGCTGCTAGAGGAGGTAGTTGAGGCAGGAGCTACAATACCATTTAAAAGACATTTGGACGGGTACATGGATAGGAACGGTTGAGAGGGATGTGGGCCAAACATGGGCAGGCAGGAGTAGCGTAGATGGGGCATATTGCTCGGTGTGGGAAAGATGGGCCGAAGGGCCTGTTTTTGTGCTGTAGTGGATGCTGTTGTGGACGGCACGGTGGTGCAGCGGTAAAGTTGCTGCCAAACAAACGCCAGAGGCCCGGGTTCAATCCTGACTACGGGTGCTGTCTGTAGGGAGTTTGTACGTTCTCCCTGTGACCGCATGGTTTTTCTCCGAGTGCTCCGGTTTCCCCCCCCATACTACAAAGACGTTTCTGAGCAGGATCTCTAACGTCTAAAGACTCCGTGGCTCTGTTTAATTCTGCCGATAATCATTCCATCTTTGTGTCCTGCCCAATGGGCACTGGCCTTCCCTCTCTCCCGGCGATCTAATAACATTCCCAGTAACAGAATACCGGACTTGCACAGATGTAGTCTGGTCAGAGATTAATTAATTTTCCCTGTGTAGAGATGGGAACAATCCTTTCGTTTACAACTGGGCTGGAGGTCAGAGATGTACAGGGCAGCTGTTAGACAGGTGGCCACTACTGGCGTCACATTGGATACATGAATCATCTGTGGACATTCTGGGCCAGACCAACCCCTTCTTTAGTATCAGTTTAGTTCAGTTTATTGTCACGTGTACCGAGGTACAGTGGAAAGCTTCTTTGTCCTGTGCTCTCCATAGTCAGTGAAGAGCCGACACATGATTACAACCAAGTCTACAGATACAGGATAAAGGGAATAACGTTTAGTGCAAGATAAAGTCCAGTAAAGTCCGATTAAAGATAGCCTGAGGGTCTCCAATGAGGTAGATGGGAGGTCAGGCCCGCTCTCTAGTTGGTGATACGATGGTTCAGTTGCCTGATAACAGCTGGGAAGAAACTGTCCCTGAATGCGCTTTTTCTCCCATCTCTTCTCCCCCTTGCCTGATGGGAGAGGGGAGAAGAGGGAGTGGCCGTGGGTGAGATTGGTCCTTGATTGTGCTGGTGGCCTTGCCGAGGCAACATGCAGTGTAGATGGACTAGGCTTGTAGATCAACTTTTCACACGTTGCAACATGGCACCGGAACATGGCGTCTCTCTGCAAGCTGTTCCAGAAGAGAATCTGTGGTGCTCAAAAAGAAACGCAGAGCTGGAGTAACTCAGCAGGTCAGGCAGCATCTCTGAAGAAACAGGATAGGTGACGTTTCAGATCGGGATCCTGCACTCTGAAGAAGTGTCCCAACCCGAAACGTCACCTATCCATGTTTCTCCAGAGATGCTGCCTGCCCCCGCTGAGTTACTCCAGCACTTTGCGTCCTTTTGTATATTTACTAACATCTGCAGTTCCTTGTTTCTACACCAGGATAGGGGTGAATGCACACAGTCTTTTACCCAGAGTGGGGGAATCGAGTACCAGAGGACACAGGTTTATGGTGAGGGGGGAAAGATTTAATAGGAACCTGGGTCCAACTTGTCCAAAAGGTTCAATGGTTCATTATTGTCACCTATGCACAACATAGTGACATTCTTTTGCACAACCCACAAATGCACAGTCGGCATATTTTAGCGTCGTTTACAAAAAAAAGGGCCAAAGTCTAAAGAGTGGTCCACGCACAGGAAGCACTGGAGCGCCCCCGATCCAGGTAACCTCAGGTAAGCCCCAGGGTGGTGGATTTAGTTTAGTTTAGTTTAGTTTAGTTTAGAGATATAGTTCAGAAACAGGCCCTTTGGCCCATCGGGTCCGCGCCGACCAGTGATCCCCGCATATTAACGCTATCCTACACTATCCTACACCCACTAGAGACAATTTTACATTTACCAAACCAATTAACCTACAAACCTGTGTGTCTTTGGAGTGTGGGAGGAAACCGAAGATCTCGGAGAAAACCCAGACAGGTCACGAGGAGAACGTACAAACTCCGTACAGCCAGCACCCGTAGTCGGGATCGAACCCAGGTCTCCGGCGCTGTAAGGCAGCAACTCTACCGCTGCGCCACCGTGACAGAGCTGTCGGAAGAGGTAGTTGAGGCAAGTCCTATCACAATGTTTAAGAAACATTTAGACGGGTGCATGGATAGGACAGGTTTAGTGGGATATGAACTAAACACAGGCAGGTGGGACTAGTGAAGATGAGATATGTTGGTTGGTGTGGGCAAGTTGGGCCGAATGGCCTGTTTTTGCCCTCTATAACACTATGACTCTGACTCTGTGACTATGACCCTGACTTAAACAGATTATCTGGTTGTGTCAATACTGCAGCTTCTTGTAATTTCCAACAGAAATGTTGGTCATATTAGTCCCAACACTACACTGGAGTTGACAGGCTGTTGATACATCTCCCTGGCGGAGTAGACTTGATGAGCTGAATGGCCTAATTCTGCTGCCGATCACTGATGCGTTACTCACAGGGTGGAGAGGGAGTGCAGGGTGTCAAAGGCCGCGGGGGTGATGGTCACAATCTGGTTGTCGTAGAGGGAGAGGAGGCGTACAGAACCCAGCCCCGTGAAGCTGTCGTTGTGAATGCAGTTGATGCGGTTATTCCTCAGCATCCTGTGGAGAGAGAGACGGAAAAGTCAGCTCTAGACAAGCACCCGACGTTGAAGCACATAGAAACATAGAAAATAGGTGCAGGAGTAGGCCATTCGGCCCTTCGATGCCAGCACTGCCATTTAATATGATCAAGGCTGATCATCCAAAATCAATTCCTACTTTTTCCCCATATCCCTCGATTCCATTAGCCGTTAGGAGCTAAATCTAACTCTCTTGAAACTATCCAGTGAATTGGCCTCCACTGCCTTCTGTGGCAGTGAATTGCACAGATTCACAACTCTCTGGGTGAAAATACATAGAATTGGGTCCATAAAAACCACAAGACATAGGAGAAGAATTAGGCCATTCGGCCCATCAAGTCTGCTCCACCGTTCGATCACTGCTGATCTATTTTTCCTCTCAACCCCGTTCTCCTGTCTTCTTCCCGTAACCTTTGACACCCTCGCTAACCAGTTTAAACGAGATTACAAATCAAGAAACGAAACAAGAAAACAAGCACAAGTAACCAAAAGCTTTTCACGGTGCCTCGGTACGCGTGACAATGAACTAAACTAAACTAAGCACTTTGTGTTTTTTATTCACTATTGTGAATCTTACGGCTTCTACTGAGCAAGCTTGAACAGCAAACTGCAGATGCCAGAAACCTGGGCAAAAACTACAAGGTTCTGGAGGAACTCAGCGGGTCAGGCAACATCTGTGAATAGTTAAGCAAACACAGTCTCATTGAAATCTCTCTCTGTGCTCGCGTATGTGTGTGTGTGTGTGTGTGTGTGTGCGTGCTTGCGTGCGTGCGTGTGTGTGTGTGTGGCTGTCTGCCCCCAATATAGTTTAGTTCAGCTTAGTTTAGAGAGATCGCATGGGAACAGGCCCTTCGGCCCGCTGAGTCCATGCCAACCATCGATCATCCGTTCAGACTAGTCCTAGGTTGTTCAACTTTCTCATCCACTCCCTACACACTAAGGGGCAATTTACAGAGGTCAAGTAACCTACAAACCTTCACGTCTTTGGAATATGGGCGGAAACCGGCGGACTCGAAGAAAACTCAGGGAGAACGTGCAAACTCCGTGCAGACAGCACCCATAGTCAGGATCGAACTCGGGTCTCTGGCGCTGTAAGGCAGCAACTCTACCGCGGCGTCACCCAAACTTTCTTTCTGTGTGAGATCTCTTTATTGAGACTATGATGACTTTGCGCCTTACAACTGCCAACAGATAACATTGTGTATCCATTGCTCTCTCGATGTGCTGCTTTGTGTCTTGTGCTCTCTTTGTTTCTGAGTCTCCCTCCCTCCCCAAAGATACAGTGGTACAATCTCCAACCTGTCGTAATGAGCAGTAGTTCCCAGGGGAATCCCGCACTGTACCAGGTTACCATATTGACTCTTCCTGAAATCCATTCTGATTCTACAACCAATATCCCTTCAAGCTGCATTTCCTAAAATCAATAGCTTGTCAACGCTCTGTATCATGTGGTACCTTTAAAGAATACTAAAACAACAGGACAAAAAATTGATTTTGAAAAATCACTGCAGTGTCTGTTACTTTTATAGATTCATCCACTCCCTGGTCAATCGCCCTTATCCCCTCTCCTGTCGGGCAGAAAATACAAAACCTATCACCAAATTCAAGAACAGCATCTTCCCTGCTGTTATCCGATTCTTGAAGGCACTTTTCGTGGGCGAGGGATGTATCTCTGATCTTCCAATCTACCTCATTGCAGCTTTTGAACTGTTTTTCAACCTGCACTTTCTCTGCAGCTGTAACACTGCATTCTGCA